>NC_141608.1:33700837-34300837 GCF_047967505.1 Dipteris shenzhenensis | reverse complement strand
TTTCCCAATGGGCGCATTAACCAAGTCCCATGTGGCATTCTTCTCAATGGATTTAATCTCAGCTTCCAGAGAGATGACAGAACGAATGGTGGTCATCTTTGCCACTGGAGCAAATGTCTCCTCATAATCTATCCCCTCCTCTTGTGCATACCCCTTGGCAACCAAACGGTCTTTGTATTTCTCAACTGTGCCATCTGAATGGTATTTCACCTTATAAATCCATTTCGTGCCAACCACTCCATCCGAGATGATAGTGATGTCCGGACCAAGATGGGGATGCATCACTGATGAAGTCGGTCCTGCTAATGAAGTTGGCCCTACCGATGAAGTTGGCCTGGCTGATGAAGTTAGCTCTGCTGATGAAGTCGGCCTAGCTGATGTAGTCGGCCCGGCTGTAGAGGCTGTAGGCATGGGTGAGGTCATGTGCACTGCAGAGGCTGCCTGAGACGTCATGGCGGTATAGAAAGGGATGAAGAGCTTATCTCTGGGCAACCGTGGCTTATACTTGGACTTCTTCTCGAGCATGAAGAAGAACAAGAGGTGAAGTAGAAGCTAATGACGAAGCATGAAGGGGAGCTGATGACGAAGCAGGAAGGTGAGTGATGACAAGGCAAGAAAGGAAGCAGGAAGGGAAGGGGAGCTGATGACGAGGCAAGAAGGAAAGGGAAGGGGAGCTGATGACGAGGCAAGAAGGAAAGGGAAGGAAGGGGAGCTGATGATGAAGCAGGAAGGTGAGTGATGACAAGGCAAGAAAGGAAGCAGGAAGGGGCGCTGATGACAAGGCAAGAAGGGAAGCAAGGAGAGGAAGGGGAGCTGATGTCGAAGCAGGAGGTGAGCTGATGACGATGCTAGAAAGGAAGCAGGAAAGGAAGGGGGAGCTGATGACGAAGTAGGGGAGCTGCTGTTGAGGTGTTGGCAAGCCCGCTGAGAGATAACGAGATAGTGGGGCAGGTGATAACAAGAGGGGGAGTTGATGGCGATGAGAAGGGGAGCTGATGGAGAAGCACGGAGGCTAGAAAGGAAGCAGGAAAGGAAGGGGCGCTGATGACAAGGCAAGAAGGGAAGCAAGGAAAGGAAGGGGATCTGATGTCGAAGCAGGAGGTGAGCTGATGACGAGGCTAGAAAGGAAGCAGGAAAGGAAGGGGGAGCTGATGACGAAGTAGGGGAGCGCTATCGAGGTGTTGGCAAGCCCGTTGAGAGATAACGAGATAGTGGGGCAGGTGATAACAAGAGGCGGAGCTGATGGCGATGAGAAGGGGAGCTGATGGAGAAGCACGGAGTAGAGCAGAGAAGGGCAGATCAGAAGAAGGAGCTGAGTTCGAGAGGACAGCAAGGTGGCAATTTGCAGCAGGCTGTCCAAGAGGGAGAAGAGCTCCGAGGACCCTCCCAGGCTGCCCACGAGAAAGAGGCGATTTGCTGCGGCTGCCCGGGAAAGTGAGGCGCAATTGGAAGAAGGGCTGCCGGGAGAGATGCGATCAAAGAGAGGGTGCTGCTGGGAGTGATGCGATCCAAGAAAAGGGTGCGAGATGGGCTGCAAGGAGATTGCACTGCAGAGATTTCGTTGATGGAGAGCTGCTGCAGGAAAATTCGTTGATGGAGGGAGGGCTGCTATCGTTGGTGGAGGGGGGGGGGCTGCAGGAGAATTCACTGATGGAGGGGAGGCTGCAGGAGAATTCGCTGATGGAGGGGAGGCTGCAGGAGAATTCGCTGATGGAGGGAGAGGGGGCTGCTATCGTTGAAGAGGGCTGCAGGAGAATTCGCTGATGGAGGGAGAGGGGGCTGCTATCGTTGATGGAAGCTGCAGGAGAATTCGCTGAGGGAGGGAGAGGGGGCTGCTATCGTTGAAGAGGGCTGCAGGAGAATTCGCTGATGGCGGGAAGGGAGCTGCGTATGGTTTCGTTGGAGGAGGGGGACAGCCACAAATACACAGCCAAAGAGAGCCAAAGTTAGGAAAGTAAGCCAAAAATAGCATGAGTGGGCTGTAAGATGCGATGGATGAGCTGATCCCAAGGATCCACGCTGAGTTTAGCCAAATGCTAAATATAGCACTGGTCGGAATTGGGAGGTGAGATGAAGGACCTACGCTGAATTTGGTGGCTAAATATAGCCCTGGTGGGAGGTGGTAGGTGAGAGAAAAAGCGGTGTGGGCAAGAGGAAATATTTGAATGAAAACGGTGGGGAAATCTGAATTTGAATTTTATTTTCTCCTGTATAGGCCAGTGGACGAGTGTGTCATAGGGGTGAATGAGGCTGAAGGAGGGAGGAACCAAGGGTGAACCAAGGATGAACAAGGAGTGACATTGGTGTGCCCATGGGTGACTGAGGAGTGAACAAGGAGCGGCAAGGAGTGACCTAGGGTGAACAGGGGAGGAACAAGGGGTGACATAGGGAGGAGCATGGGTGACAGAGAGTGAGCTTGGGGAGGTGATATAGGAATGAACAAGGGTGAACTAGGAGTGAACAGGGGTGACCTAGGAGTGAACATGGGTGACAGAGAGGTGAACATGGGGAATTGACATAGGAGTGAACAGGGGTGACTTGGAGGTGAACATGGGTGACCTAGAGGTGAACATAGGTGACAGAGAGTTGAACCTGGGGAGGTGACATAGAAGTGAACAGGGGTGACCTAGGAGTGAACAGGGGTGACCTGGAGGTGAACATGGGTGACCTAGAGGTGAACATGGGGAGGTGACATAGAAGTGAACAGGGGTGACCTAGGAGTGAACAGGGGTGACCTAGGAGTGAACATGGGTGACAGAGAGGTGAACATGGGGAATTGACATAGGAGTAAACAGGGGTGACTTGGAGGTGAACATGGGTGACCTAGAGGTGAACATAGGTGACAAGAGAGTTGAACCTGGGGAGGTGACAGAGAAGTGAACAGGGGTGACCTAGGAGTGAACAGGGGTGACCTAGGAGTGAACATGGGTGACAGAGAGGTGAACATGGGGAGGTGACATAGACGTGAACAGGGGTGACCTAGGAGTGAACATGGGTGACAGAGAGGGGAACATGGGGAATTGACATAGGAGTGAACAGGGGTGACTTGGAGGTGAACATGGGTGACCTGGAGGTGAACATAGGTGACAGAGAGGTAAACATGGGGAGGTGACCTAGAAGTGAACTGGGGTGACCTAGGGGTGAACAGGGGTGACCTAGGAGTGAACATGGGTGACAGAGAGGTGAACATGGGGAGTTGACATAGGAGTGAACATGGGTGACCTAGGAGTGAACAGGGGTGACCTGGAGGTGAACATAGGTGACAGAGAGGTGAACATGGGGAGGTGACCTAGAAAGTGAACAGGGGTGACCTAGGAGTGAACATAGGTGACAGAGAGGTGAACATGGGGAATTGACATAGGAGTGAACAGGGGTGACTTGGAGGTGAACATGGGTGACCTAGAGGTGAACATAGGTGACAGAGAGTTGAAACCTAGGAGTGAACAGGGGTGACCTAGGAGTGAACATGGATGACAGAGAGGTGAACATGGGGAGGTGACATAGAAGTGAACAGGGGTGACCTAGGAGTGAACAGGGGTGACCTGGAGGTGAACATACGTGACAGAGAGGTGAACATGGGGAGGTGACCTAGAAGTGAACTGGGGTGACCTAGGAGTAACAGGGGTGACCTGGAGGTGAACATAGGTGACAGAGAGGTGAACATGGGGAGGTGACCTAGAAGTGAACAGGGGTGACCTAGGAGTGAACAGGGGTGACCTGGAGGTGAACATGGGTGACCTCGAGGTAAACATGGGGAGGTGACATAGAAGTGAACAGGGGTGACCTAGGAGTGAACAGGGGTGACCTAGGAGTGAACATGGGTGACAGAGGTGAACATGGGGAGTTGACATAGGAGTGAACAGGGGTGACCTAGGAGTGAACAGGGGTGACCTGGAGGTGAACATGGGGAGGTGACATAGAAGTGAACAGGGGTGACCTAGGAGTGAACATAGGTGACAGAGAGGTGAACATGGGGAATTGACATAGGAGTGAACAGGGGTGACTTGGAGGTGAACATGGGTGACCTAGAGGTGAACATAGGTGATAGAGAGTTGAAACCTAGGAGTGAACAGGGCTGACCTAGGAGTGAACATAGGTGACAGAGAGGTGAACATGGGGAGGTGACATAGAAGTGAACAGGGGTGACCTAGGAGTGAACAGGGGTGACCTCGAGGTGAACATAGGTGACAGAGAGGTGAACATGGGGAGGTGACCTAGAAGTGAACTGGGGTGACCTAGGAGTGAACATGGGTGGCAGAGAGGTGAACATGGGGAGGTGACATAGAAGTGAACAGGGGTGACCTAGGAGTGAAAAGGGGTGTCCTGGAGGTGAACATAGGTGACAGAGAGGTGAACATGGGGAGGTGACCTAGAAGTGAACTGGGGTGACCTAGGAGTGAACAGGGGCGACCTGGAGGTGAACATGGGTGACCTGGAGGTGAACATGGGGAGGTGACATAGAAGTGAACTGGGGTGACCTAGGAGTGAACATGGGTGACCTGGAGGTGAACATGGGTGACCTGGAGGTGAACATGGGGAGGTGACATAGAAGTGAACAGGGGTGACCTAGGAGTGAACAGGGGTGACCTGGAGGTGAACATAGGGTGACCTAGAGGTGAACATAGGTGACAGAGAGTTGAAACCTAGGAGTGAACAGGGGTGACCTAGGAGTGAACATGGGTGACAGAGAGGTGAACATGGGGAGGTGACATAGAAGTGAACAGGGGTGACCTAGGAGTGAACAAGGGTAACCTGGAGGTGAACATAGGTGACAGAGAGGTGAACATGGGGAGGTGACCTAGAAGTGAACAGGGGTCACCTAGAGGTGAACATAGGTGACAGAGAGGCGAACATGGGGAATTGACATAGGAGTGAACAGGGGTGACTTGGAGGTGAACATGGGTGACCTAGAGGTGACATAGGTGACAGACAGTTGAAACCTAGGAGTGAACAGGGGTCACCTAGGAGTGAACATAGGTGACAGAGAGGTGAACATGGGGAATTGACATAGGAGTGAACAGGGGTGACCTAGGAGTGAACAGGGGTGACCTGGAGGTGAACATAGGTGACAGAGAGGTGAACATGGGGAGGTGACCGAGAAGTGAACAGGGGTGACCTAGGAGTGAACATAGGTGACAGAGAGGTGAACATGGGGAATTGACATAGGTGTGAACAGGGGTGACTTGGAGGTGAGAGAGAGTTGAAACCTAGGAGTGAGCAGGGGTGACCTAGGAGTGAACAGGGGTGACAGAGAGGTGAACATGGGGAGGTGACATAGAAGTGAACAGGGGTGACCTAGGAGTGAACAGGGGTGACGTGGAGGTGAACATAGGTGACAGAGAGGTGAACATGGGGAGGTCACCTAGAAGTGAACAGGGGTGACCTAGGAGGGAAGAGGGGTGACCTGGAGGTGAACATGGGTGAACAGAGGTTCAACTTGAGTGACAGGGGTGAAGAGGGATTAAGGAGAAGTGTGTGTCAGAGAAAAGGCAAGGGCTGTTTCCGTCTTGCCAGAGAAGGAGAAACTCAGTTTTTATTAGTCTCCCACCAAAGAGTGCAACTGGGCAGAGAGTAGAAGCTTGACAAAGATAGGAAAGGGAATACATTGTTGTTGTTTTTTTTCTTTTTGAATAAATAGAAATTCAACTAATAGGAATGGAAATCCTTATCCAAAGAGAGAGAGTCAATGTGGATGATACTTCTTTACCCTTGAGCCATTTACAGGCGCTGGTAACTTCTTGCCCTCCAAGGTGGCCAAATAAACCCCTCCACTGGGAATAATCCTTGTGATAAAGAAAGGCCCTGTCCAGCCACTGACAAATTTGGGTTTATGCTTCAGGAACTTACTGGAATATAACAAGACCAAGCTGCCAACTTGGAATTCCCTCTTCCTAAGATTTCTGTCCTGCCATGCCTTCTGCCTTCTTTGCCAGACTTCCTGAGCAAGGATCGCTTCACGACGATGTTCATCCAAGGCTTCAAGATCCCATAATCTCTCAAGTGTGCATGCCTCCAAATTATCATCCATCTCTGCCATGACCCTAGTGGTCTTCATGTGGAACTCATAGGGCATAACCACCTCCAAGCCGTAAACTAGCTGGAAGGGTGAATATCCAGTGCTAGCCTTGTATGCTGTTCTGTAAGCAAATAGAGCAGCTGGTAGTAGAATATTCTAATCTGCCAAGGAATGAAGGCATAACCGAGCCACAATATGAGACATGGTCCGATTGGAGCTCTCGGCCAAACCATTGGCTCTAGGGTAGTATGAACTAGAGGTCTTGTGAACAATTTGCAGTTGGGTGATGAGGTCAGTGATGACATCATTGAGAAAGTGGGTACCTCTATCACTCATCAATTCCACAGGACATCCAAACCTAGAAATGATTTGATCATACAAAAATGAGGCCACAACTTGAGCAGTGCAGGTCTTCGCTGCCTTAGCCTCCACCCATTTAGTGCCATAATCAGTAGCAATCAGAGCATACTTGTTCCCTCTTCGAGTTGCAAGAGAGATGGGTCCAACAAAATCCAATCCGTCTTGGAATAGCTTTGGCCACCACAACCCAGAGCGCATTATCTTTCTAGCAGTGGCCTCTGGTGCCATATGACCTCCCCCCATTCCTGAGTGACCCTCCTGAAGGATGGCTTGTGTTTCATGAGGGAGCACACACCTCCTTAAAATGTGGTCCTTCCCCAACTTGTACAGCTGACCCGCGATCAGTTTGAAAGGAGCAGCCTGAATAATCTGCCTCCGCTTTTGTGCTGGAGTTAACCCTTTGGGGAACTGCCCTGTAGACAACAAGTGTACAATGTTTGCATACCATGGGGGAAAGCAATCCACAGCAAACAGGCAGTCATCTTTTGGTACTGTGGCATCGACACGGAAGAGGCCCGCATGTGGAAGGTCATTATCAACTCCTATGGCTGCTTCACCTGAAGAGATCCTTGACAAGTGGTCTGCTAGTTGATGCAATCGGCCTGCTCTCACTAGGATGTCAAAGTCAAACTCTTGAAATAGAAGAATCCACCTGCTCACTCTCCCCCCAAGCGTTGGTTTGTTCAGTAAGTACTTAAGAGCTTGATGATCAGTAATGATGATAAGCTTACTGCCCAAGAGATAGTGCCGATACTTTGTCATGGCATAGACCATGCCCAAGCCCTCGCGTTCAGTGGTGCTATAGTTTCTTTCTGCTCCATTGAGTTGTCTGCTTGCGAAGTACATAGGTAGGTCGAGTTTGTGCTCTTCATCTGGCTGGGCCAATATCGCCCCAATCGCCAGCCCACTTGCATCTACATGCACATGAAAAATGACATCCCATTGAGGTTGCCGCAAGATGGGTGCCTTTACCAGACGATCCTTGAGGTTGTCAAATGCCAGTTGTTGAGGTGCCGACCAGTTGAAGGACTGCTCCTGCCGAAGGAGTTCCGTCAACGCCACCGCTATGTCGGCATAGGACCTGATGAATCTTCTATAATAACCCACATGTCCCAAAAAAGACTTGACTTCTCTGGGTGTTCGAGGAATAGGCAAGGTCAATATCATTTCCACCTTTGCTGGGTCCGTGGTCATTCCCTCAACCGAGACGATGTGGCCAAGGAGAACCCCTCGCAAGGCGAGGAAGAAGCATTTGTCCGGATTCAAGCACAACCTAGCTTCCCTGCACTTATCAAAAACCCACCTCAACTTATTCATGTGATCAGTCTGAATAGCAGGTTCGAGGTGAGAAGCATTCTTACCATTGAACACAGAGAAGTCATCCAAGAATACCTCAAGGAACTTTCCGATGTTCTCTTGGAAGAGTTTGGTGACAAGACGTTGAAACGTGGCCGGTGCATTGCAAAGACCAAAAGGCATCATCCGGTAAGCATAAGTTCCCCATTGGGTGACGAAGGTAGTCTTTAACTGATCTTGCTCTCGCACCCGAACCTGGTTATACCCACTATATCCATCCATGAAGGAGTAGAGAGCATGACCAGCTACGGTTTCTAGCACCCTGTCAGTGAAGGGGAGAGGAAACTTATCCCGACGTGTGGCGGTATTCAAACTCCTATAGTCGACACAAACTCGGAGTTTTCCAGTCTCTCTTTTGGGCACCACTACGATGCCACTAAGCCATTCGGAGTAGTCAACAGGGTAGATCAACCCTGCTTGCTCCATCTTTTGAATATCAGCATGGACAGCCTTGCCATAGTTAGGATTCATGCGATATGGTCCCCTAATCACCGGCTCTGCTTCCGGATATAGATCGATGCGATGTTCCATGAACTCAGTGGGTACTCCCTTTAAATCCTTATATGACCAGGCAAAGACATCAACATACTCTTGAAAAAAATCAGACAATGCAGCAAGGAGATAGTCATGTTCCCAGACCCAACTAGCTACCTTAAGATGTCGTGGTTGGTCTTCTGTCCCAATGTTCAGATACCTCCAATCCCTGGCATGGTCAACCTGAGTATGCTTCTTGATGTGGAGTTGTTCGGTTCTTCTACTCCCACTGTTGGGTGCGCAGGAGAATCATCCAGAGAAAAATCCCCCACTACTTCTTCCATCCAAGAGCTCGGATAGGACGGTTGGGTGTGTTCTGGAAATGGTTGAAATATAGAGGCAGCACTTGGGCCCATTCTCTTCTTTCCTTTTTGTGCTTGCTTGAGCATTCCTCTGTATGGTAGTCCAACCACCTCGTATGTAGTTTCGGGAACCTCCTGTGTCGTTGGGGGGTCAGCTTCTGACATATATAAGTCGAGTAGAACAAGGTCCGCGACATCTTCTTCTCCTTGTATGCTGTGGGCTTGCCTTGAAGGTCTGAAGTTCCAGACTCCAGTGTGAATGTGGACGGCTCCTTCAAATTGTCCGGTCTCTTGACCCCTCCTAGGTTGGTTAGGTTGCACAATGGATTCAATAACCCTTCCAAGAGTCATTTCCAGCATCGCCTGCCTTTGAATGACATCAGTAAGTAGGTGGTCATCCTCTTCCTCTGCAGATCCATAAGTGTCTTCTCCAATACCATCATTGTGCTCAGCCAGCCCATGATCTATGTGGTCGTCTTCTTCTTCCATAGATTCATGAGTGTTCTCTTCAGTACCATCATTATGCTCCGCCAGCTCATCATCTTCTTGCATAGCATCCTCTTCCTCCTCTATTGTGACCCCATGGTCATTTTCTTGGTGTGAGGCATCCATGTCGTGTGCCTCCATTGCTTCCATTGCTGCTTCATGGTCTTGTCTTTGAGTCACCCTGGTGGCCTCCCCACCGCTTGGTCTGGTACTTGCGGACATCATTCGCTGATACATGTGGGGATTATTAAGAAGACCAAAAGGCATCCGTTCATACATGAGATCAGCCAAACCAGATGGTGAAGAGGCTTCCTGGCTCACCTCTTGCGCATTCCGTAAAGTACCAAGATGGGCTTCAGGATCCTCTTCTGGACACAACTCCACCATGTTGATGGCTAAGGATCCGAGGGCCCCCATCCAATCCAAGATGACAGCTTCTTCCTCATCTGGTCTAGCATGTTCCAACAAGTACGTCAAGCTCTCACCATCATCTCGTGCTGCTGTTACATAGGTTTCACCTTGGAAGGGTGAGTCCTCCACAAAGGCCAACACTTCTTTCTGTAGGGGCCAATCCCCAAGTGCCCATCGCTCCTCTTCCACCCCTTCTTCTTCTTCAAAATCCTCTTCCCCAAGTTCCACAGGTCGGTGACGGGCCCTTCCAGTAATTATGTCTATTTCTAAGGATGTGGATCCCAAAGGTAGTCGAACTTCATCACTTGACCAATCTTGAATGGCCTTTGCTGAGCGTAACCATGGTCTACCAAGAAGTAGAGGATAAGTCTGCTCACCCTCCGTCATATTAAGTACAACAAAATTGGACAGGAATGTAACTCCCCCAATCTTCATGTGAACACCTTTGACAGCCCCCATAGGCTTCACCTTGCGTTGATCCGCCATGCGTACTTGAAAATGTACGTCAGTTGTCAATTTCAAACCCAGTTGTTGAAGAGTACCTCTCGGCATGATGTTTATTGCTGCCCCACCATCCAAGAAAACATCTTTCAGCTCCACCCCATTGATCTCCACTGCGAGCTTGGGACTTTGTTCACATGTGAGGGCAGCATAGGCTGAGCAATTGTCTAGTGTTACTCCATCTTGAACTGTTACTGTCTCTGGTGTGGGTCCGCCCTGAACAGATCCCCTTTGGCGCCCTCCTGGCATGCGATTCAAAAATGCAATAGTCTGATGCTTGATATGTGGAGACAATTGACAGAGTTGTCGTAAGGTGATATTGGGCCTAAAATCCATCAAGTCATCCATCAAAGAATAGGGCTGGACAGTAGCAACAGCCTTTTGCGCCTTCATCCGCCGAGCTTCTGGCCGAGGGTCAAAGCTCACGCGAGGGAGAGGAGGTGCCTCTGGATTCTCAGTCAATATTTCGTGTGGTGACTCTCCCATCACCCATTTCCCCTTTTCTTGGGCACTACTAGGCTTCACCCCTTTTTCCTTCTCTTGCTTCATTGTGCTTCCTGAGTGGAAGGTGGATGGGCCTGCCTGCGACTCCTCACGTTTTTGCCCTAAAGTTGTCACTTCTGTTGCAAACCTCACTATTCTGGACGTGCGGGAAGGAAACTGAGGTGTGACGCCTTCATCTTCAGAACTAGATTGAAGATCTTTGGTGACACTCCTGACCACCTCCTGGTACCTTGAAGGCATAGATTGCTCACTTGGATCTGAGGTAGTTTTAGAGCTATTGATAGGTCTTGATGGATGTGGGGCCCTTCAGGTCCTTTCTAATCCAGTTACAGGAGAGGACAAGGGTGATGCAATCGTGTGCCCACTGTCCACCTTGGAGGAAGGAGGTGGGGATGCTCCTCTAGTGACTAAGCTGGTATTAGTTGGTTATGAGGCCTCCGATATTGATGTTGAGTCATCCTTACTACTGTCACCCTTCATTTGTGACCTAGTCACAGCTCCCAACACTGCACCAATCAAATGGGGTTTGTCACCCTCCCCCGCCACTACTACATCAACCATGTTGACTTGCGATGTTGATTCCCTTCTGCCATTGGGACAATCTCTGGTGTAGTGGTCATTTGTGTTGCACTGTGTACAAGAGGGTCTCCCGAATGGTTGTGTACAATCATCTTGGTAATGGCCGTACTTGCCACATCTATAGCACATGATGGGCCTGCGAAAGTTGGTACCTCTGCCTCCACGTCCACCTCGGAACCCACCCCGTCGACCGCGGATATAAGGGAGTCCATATCCACCCCCTGACATAGGTGGTTGATACTGTGCATAGTAGGGCGGAGGATAGAAGTATGGAACCCCAAATTCACTAGGAGTAGGATCTTGGAGCAAAGGAGGATTAGGAAGTAGTGGAGGTGGAATGATAGGATGGGTGGGTGGTTCAGGTGCCTTCACAGGGGCTGAAGCCAGGGGTACTGGCCCTGAAGTGGTCGGTGCAGCTTTGTTGATTGTAGCCACCAGTGGTTCTCCAATTGGATACTCCGGCAGAAGCTTCCTCAACCCCTTGAGATACCTACACTCGGAGGCATCATGTCCATGAATTTCACAAAATGTGCAAAAGGAGGTCGGGGTGGGTACCTTACGCTTCGATGGACATTCCTAGTAGCCATAGCCCGAACCCTTGCAGTCGGTGCACCAAAGACCACTTCTTATCTGAGCTTCAAAGGGTGACGGTCCATCCACTTTTGTTCTATCTTTCAGACCTTCTTTGATTTCTTCTAATTCCTTCTTGAGTTGCTGCCATGCCTGTGAGCCCTCTTCTCTCGGAAGTTGGGTGGTCTGGGCGGGTGTTGAGGCGAAACTTAACTGGGACTGTTCCATCTTCACCGCTTCCCTCAGAAATTCTTGTAGTGAGGCATGCTCAGGAAGTTTGTCAACCAGCCTTATAGCAATGGTGGAGGGTAAAGCCTTCAAAAACCACCCCTTCATGACGGCGTCATTGGGTAGCACCGACATCTTTGCCGCCAAGACCCTCATCCTTGTGTACATCTCAGAGATGCTCTCTCCAGGCTTCATGGTGTCAGTGGATAACTCTTGGACAATCATGTGTTCGAATTTTTCCAACTTGAAGGTGCGTAAGAATTCCTCCCTTAGGTCTGTCCACGTCTGGAAGTGGTCCGAAGGAAATTGACTGTACCATACATCCGCGGCATCCTCCAATGACGAGGGAAAGATGTGAAGGAACGCATGCTCATTCTCCACACCTTTAGCTCTACATGCTGTGAGGAACTTCCTCACATGAGCTTCTGCATCCTCATGGAGGTGGCCTTTGAACTTTTGAGTCTTCACGTGGACCTTGTTGAGTAGCGCGAGAAGTCTAGCTCTGTCTGGAGGACTGAGAATGGCCATCCCCACCCGAGAGGTTGGAGAGGCGGCCATCCCCACCTGAGAGGTTGGAGAGGATGCAAGAGTTGGAGGGAGTCCCGATGGGGTTGTAATGAGTGTTGGTGCTCCCAAGGAGGAGACCACCCCGACAACTCCTCCTATGGAGGACCACAATGGAGAAGTCACTACTGATGTAGTCATAGAGGAAGTGTACCCAGATGGTAGGGCGTAAGTGGGGGGTCTCGGTGTTGCAGAGGGAAAGGGTGAGAACATGGAAGATGTGGGGGTGAAAGAGGATGGGAGAGCATTTGGGAAAGAGAGGGACGGAGTTGAAGTCATGGATGAGTAGGCAGAAGGGAAGGAAGGAGGTGGTGGAAAAGGCAACACCGGTGTGGATGGAAAGGGAGATGAAACCATCATGCCAGGTAAAGGCATGGCCGGAGCAAAAGTACCCCCCAATGGAATAGATGTAGAAGAAGGATTAGCTAGGAGCCCGGAGTTATGCATAACAGATGAGGTAGCAGCTTGTCCACAAGAGATTGAGGCGGGAGCAGATGGAGTCACCACTCCGGTAGAGGAGGTGGTTGATGAAGACATCGTTGCAGGAGGAGGAGAGGGGCTGCCTTGACCTTGATGAGTCCCTGAGGAGCCCTCGTCCTTAGTACCCTCTTCTTTCACCTGTTCTCCACTTTGCACTTCTTCTTCTCCGGACTCCGGATCTGACCACCAGGGTTCCTATTGATCCAAGTCAATGAGAGTGTCGATGAAGTTACTTGCTCTGGCTACTGCTCCAATGGGCTCACTTTGTGCTCATCAACATCTTCCTTCAGTCTGGAAGCATGGTCTGGTCAAGCTTGTGCCCAAAAAACTCCTATGTGAGACTATGGCTGATTGGAGGCCCATCACTTTGATGCCTGTTATATATAAACTTATTGCTAAAATGTTGGTTCATCGGATAAAAGATATTCTTCATGATGGTCTTCATCCCAGGCAATATGGTTTTGTTCCAAGAAGGAATATATATGATAATATCTCCAATACTCTCATCGCAATGGAATATGCTAGATATTCAGCTCAAGATGTTTTGGTCATGCAGGTGGATGTGGCAAAGGCATTTGATACCGTATAGTGGGATTATGTCTCTCAAACCATGTCTAGACTTGGTTTTGGGCCAAAGCTAGTTAATGTCATTTATTGGCTTTACTCAGATTTCATTGCTCAATGCTTTATAGGGAATCATTTGTCTGAGTCTTGGACTCTCAGACGGTTAGTTCGACAGGGATGCCCTCTCAGTGCTTTGCTCTATGCTATTGCTTCACATCCTTTGCTTCTTTATATGGATCATCTGGTTGATACTAGACAACTAGTGGGGCTTCAGATTCTTGGCTCACGGCCTTTCATTGCACAGGCTTATGCAGATGATTCTTTCTTCATGCCAAAGAATTGTCCCTTGGAGCTTCACTTATTAATGGATACCCTTTCTAATTTTGGGTTGGCAGCTGGTCTAAATATTAATTTTTAGAAATCAAAACTCTTGCCTCTCAAGCATTGTGACTAGCATGCTCTCCTTTGGCCACGTCATATTATTCCTCCGGATAACATAGTAAGACATTTGGGTTATCCAATTGGCTGGAAAATCAGCAATAAGCAACAAATGTCTTGGGTATTCAACAAAATTCAGGACAAATTAGAATATTGGAAGATCTCCACTTGGCCATTGAATGTTCGGCTTCGAATTGTCCCGTCCGTTGTTTTAGCTTATGTCTAGTTTGACCTGCCTTTACTACATTGGTCATCTCGAGATCTCTCTTTTTTTATGTCTCAAGCAATGGAGATTTTTTGGAAAACTAAGCTTCATAAAAAAGCTTTGAGGTTGCTCAAAATGGACCTGCTTTGCTCTCCAAGAATGCATGGAGGTTTGAATATTCTAAACATCAAATTTCATGTGTTGGCAAGAAAGGTCACTATGCTCAAAGGTTTTTTCCAGCAAGAGTAGCCATGGTCTATTATGTTGGCATTTTTGTGTCGCCAGATGTGCACAAATGCTTATGGGCATTGGCTCGTTGATCCATGGGAAGTAGTACTTGGCAAGTTTCAAGGTAAAATACTTGGTTGTCCATTTTCTACTGCCTTGATTCAGGATTGGAAGCAGGTGCTCTCTCGCATCAAATGGTCTCCCCATCCTGCTTCTATAGCTTCATCTCTTCGACTGGAAAGCCTAACTAGAGGATGCTATGTTTGATCCTCCTCCAGCTTGATATGTAACTTTTTACTTTGGCTGCCTCATGACTTTTGGTCTGAGGCTTTACTTGTAAATTTTTTCCTTGTACTTATTGGTGGGTTTTTACCTCCTTTGAGGTTTCCCACACAGAAATATAAGATTTCACTAAAAAAAAAGAGTGTGTGTGTGATGTTGATTTAGCCCCTTTGCCTTTGATGCATGTGCCAGAGTCTTCTTCTGTTCGGGATGTAAAAGTGCTTTTTTACTGGAATCTTTTCATCCCATGTTACAACAAGTTTTTGACTCTGTGATTCAGAAATTTCGGGTACCAGCCTATATCAAGAAGAATCAAAAGGGCAAAAAACAGCTTGTTTTTATTGATGGTGTGGTTTCATCATTGCATCAGTTTTGACAGAGCAATAATTTGAAGCTGGAGGATGCTGTGTTTGATCCTCCTCCAGCTTGATATGTAACTTTTTACTTGGCTGCCTCATGACTTTGGCTCTGAGGCTTTACTTGTAAATTTTTTCCTTGTACTTATTGCTGGGTTTTTTACCTCTTTTGAGGTTTCCCACATAGAAATATAAGATTTCACTATAAAAAGTGTGTGTGTGTGTGATCATCGTGAGTATGACGCATTATGCATATTATGAGTTTTTGGTAATGCCCTTTGGACTTACCAATGCTCCTGCTACATTCGTCATGCTTATGAACGATTTAATACGTCCGTATATCGGAAAGTTTGCAGTACCTTTTTTGTTATGTGTGGCTGTTGCTAAGTTAGTAACTAGTGCACCTGATAATATCCTGTCAAAGCCCGCAGCAACGGGGTATATAGCCTTTAATGATACGGAGTTAATTAAGATGAAAGGACAAGTAGCTAATCATGATGTCATTGTGTTGTTTGACTCAACGTCAACGCATAATGTAATTAACTCCAAGCTTGTAAAGAGGCTAAAACTAAAGACTAGTCCATATTGACACGTCCCAGCACTCCTGAAACCTCTGATCTGCAAGCAAATACAAGAACACACACAACGTGAGGAAACTAAGCAAGCTGCTCACCACCCAACCATGACATCTACGAGATGTAATCCCGAATTAGGAGATGTCCCCTCCGAGCCACGAGCTGAGCTACTGGCACGAACTCCCAACCAGATCCAAACCAGCCTGGTGTCCCATACCACCAGGTGGCGCTGTGAAGCCTGGGATCTGCTGCTAGGACTTGGGCTACGCTATGATGCAGGCGCGTGTCCGTGACTCAATCCAGGATCAGACCTAGCACCTGGGAGCGAAACTTACACCCATCGGCTCTCTGAGAACTAAACCTCTGGGCCCCTTATATAGACTCGGGCCCCAAGCGCCAAAAATAGCGAAGACCTCTAACTGGTTCGTACCCTTGCCACTCAACCCGAGAATCAAGCTTGCCTAGCTCTAAGCCTCCCCAGGCTACCTGAGCTAGTCTTGTGTACCCAGTACACGTCGGATACCATCCGTGCACATGACATACTTTCCCTCCTCTAAGAACTCACTCCTGAGTTCGCTAAAAAACCCGGGAATGTCCTCTGGAGGTTCTGTAATGTCTCCCATGTTGCATCCTCCTCAACACGATCCTTCCACTTGATCTTGTATTCCGTGATAGTTCTATTACGAATCTGTCTTTCACGAAATTCAAGAATACACTCAGGTTCGTGTGGAATAAAAGTCAAATCTGTAACTTCTATTATTTCTTGAGGAGAAACAAGTTGATCATCCGCACCCAATACTTCTTTCAATCTACTGACATGAAAGACTGGATGTACTTTAACATCAGGAGGCAATTCTAGTCGATATGCAACTGGTCTAATTCTTTTAATGACCTTGAAGGGACCACAGTATCTGGGGGATAACTTCGGAACCAAACTAGTACTTAGGCTCTTGGATTCCTTGGGAATTCACAAATATACCATCGTTCCTTCAGAGAACTCTCTAGGTGAATGATGTCAATTAGCATAAAATCTATCCCGATCTTGGGCACTCTGCCTATAAGAACTGAAATGACTATCAGTTGCGGAAAGCCCTCTAAAGGATTGAAACAGGTCTGAGGATATTTCTGTAAATGACATAGCATTTACCATGGTTGTTAAGACACTCGTGTCTTATGATAAGACACTTAAGACACGTGTCTTACCTTAAGACACCTTTAGACACTTGCATTTTTTTTTTTTTGGTGGGTGGGGAGTAACAACACACATTGAGTTTGACTTAGCCATGCTATCATTGATGGTGACTTTGGATCTAGCACTGGCAGTGACCTCACAGATTCACATTAGGATGAATCTTCAAAGATTTGAGTCTTGAGAGTCGAAAGCTTCCTTTCAATTATATGTATCGAGATGCAGTTTTCATTCATGTCACATGTGACAAGATTCAATTGTCAGTTTAAACCTTTAAGTACTCAAAACTTGTGAGCTCTTCAGTCGTGAGTCTTAACTTTAAGTCTTGAGTGACGAGTCTTGACTCTTAACTACATTGTACAAGTGCATTGTTTCTTCTTGCATTATTTAAGTGTAGCTTATTGTACTTCTAGAATCTAGCAGCTAGCTATGCTAGCAAGTTGTACATTTGTATACTTATACATATATTAATTAAATATTTATTATTATAACCACAATGGCGTGTCTTACGTGTCTTATCTTTAAGACACTTTAGACACTCGTGTTTGAAGCGTGTCTAACGTGTTGTGTCTTAACGTGTCTTACAACCATGGCATTTACAAACTTGACTCGACTTAAGGCCTCTGCCACACTATTCAACGAACCCTTGCGATAACGTATTTCAAAATCAAAATCTTGCATTAATTCTGCCCATCTAGCTTTCCGTCCCCTCATTTTAGACGCATCACACACATACTTGATTGACTGATGATCGGTCAATACAAGAAACTTCGAACCATACAAGTAGTGTCTCGGCATACACGACTACATAGAGTTCTTTTTCTAGTGTGGGCCAACGATATTGGGTGTCGTCTAGCTTCTTACTCTCAAAAGCTATAGGTCTACCCTCTTGGAATAAAGCATCGGCCTCTAAAACATAAGGCCGGGTAGGATCAGGTAACGCAAGAGCGGGTGCTTCCTTGATAGAAAACTTCAAGGTTTGAAAAGCCTTGTTCAATGCATCATTCCAAGAGATCGGCTGGGTAGACCTGTGGAGAGAGTGTGTGTGTGTGTGTTTGGGATGGTGTAGTGTGTGTGTGTGTGAGAGAGAGAGAGAGGGTGAGATTCCGTGCTAGCTCTCGTGCTCCCACGCTACAGCTCCTTGTTTCTCCCTCAATTTGACACCCTCAAGGTTCTTTTTGACGTCCGTTTTCTGTCCGTACGCTCTGTCAGAAAATCTAATTTTTTTTTTTCATACTGTCAAAAATCCGTACGATTTCGTCCGTACAGTCGGGGAAGTCCCGTACAATTTGCTTGTCAGAAAAAAAATAATTTTACTGTTGGAAATCCGTACGATCTTATCCGTACAGTCAGAAAATTCCGTATAGTTTTATCCGTACAGTCGGGGAAGTCCGTACAGTTTGCATGTCAAGAATTTTTTTTCATACTGTCAAAAATCCGTACGATTTCGTCCGTACAGCCAGGAAAACACCGTACAGTTTTGTACCTGCTGTGCTTTCCTCCTTGTAAAGCGTTGCTGCTTCCAAGTTTTTTCCTTAACTCGAACAGCGGATTATTCCTATGAGAAAACCTTTCACAAAGACAAGTCGGTTTCCAACAAGAAACAAAAACAGGTGATGGATTCATATGATTCCTTTCATGACTGTGCTGAGGCTCAGCTTGTTTATGAGGTTATGCATGAAAGGTTTGAAGACACCCGTAAAGGTTGGAAAGATCCACTTTCCACCACTGGCATTATGGTGGAAGTGGATGATATATTTGATCCAGTTAAGGATTATGCAAAGCATGCCATTATAATTTTCTTCCCAGGATGGATGCCTGCTGCTGCAGATATTGGGAATTGGTTGACTCGAACCCTGGGTGGTTCTTATGTCAAAAAAGTTCATTATGCAGCGAGGGGCTTTTTTGAGATCATCATGGCTGATGAGGAGCACCGCCAGGTTTTGCTGGGGCACTCTCCTCTTTTCTATGGCCTGCAGATGGTCCATGTTCTGCCCTGGTCTCCCACCCGGGATTACCAGGCAATGATTCGGCATCGTTGCCCTGTTTGGGTAGAAGTTGTGGATTTTCCTCAATGCTTGTCTTCTCTTCTACCTAAAATTGCAGCTTCCCTCGGTAAGGTGGTATGTCCACCACGACCCAATGGAAATTCGAATCGCTTCTGCATTTTGTGGGATACAGATCATCCCACTCCAGCTTCATATTCGGTCACTGTGAATAATGTTTCCATAGGGAGTGCATTTTACAAGCTCAAGTGGGGGCTGTTTGTAGGTGCTTGCTTTGAATGCAAGCGATTTGGGCACATGGCTTCACAATGCCCTTCCCGAGCTCCATGGATGCCAGTGCAAGCTGAAATGGTTCAGCCTTTGAATAAGAATGCAAATGCCTCTTCTGTGATAAAAAACAAAGGGGTCAAACAGTTTTTCTCTGTACAAGACAAAGGCAAAGCCCCGGCTGTCTCACATGGTAATGCTTCTTTTCTTGTGCCTTTGTCCTCTCCACCTCAGGGGAAGGGGGAAAAATTTTTGACTGATGGATGGCAAACTCCTCGCAAAGTGATCTCCCCCAGGCGACCTTTGCCTTCTCGAACTTGGAGTGGTGCATCCTCTCATGGGAAAACACCTGCTAAAAACTCTGGTGTTGGCTTGACATGGGCTGCGGTGACTGCAAATTGGACCTTGTTTCCTGAAGAAGAAGTTGCTGCACTTTTGTCCTCTCCTCAGGCTGATGCTTCATCCCAGGGCAGAGGCCCGGACATTGAGGTGGAAATGCAGACGTAGACAGCCCGTTAGTTGCTGTACATACCTGTCCCATAGCTGTAAATATCCTTGATCATCTGAAGTGTGTTACTCTCAATGTACAGGGAATGTTTGATGGTCGCAAATGGAAACTGTTCTGGATGTATATCAGGCAATTGCAGCCTGATATAATTGCTTTGCAAGAGCATAATCAGCATATGTATGCTGGTCAAATAGGCCATTTTGCTGGTTATGATATCTTCTATGCTGGAGAGCACTCCTTTTCTGGTGTGGGTTTTGGTAAAGCACGACCTTCAACCTGTTGTGGCTCTCAATGATCGCCATGGCAGATGGATTATTGTTCAATGCCTTGTTCAAGGGGAAATTTTTGAATTTGCATCGGTTTATGCCCTCCAATCTTCTCGTGATAGAGCTATGATCTGGGCTGCCATGCATACTTATCGATGGCGACAACATGCCTTTATTTGTGGTGACTTTAATAATGCCCCTCAATCGGGTGACAACACCTCAGGCCACACTCATATGTTGGCTTTTGAAACATAGACATGGTCTGATTTTTGCTTCAGTTGCGCCTGGTTGATCTCTGGAAGGAATTACAGCCCATGCTTCCAGGTTATACCTTTCAGCATAATGCTCAATCTTCTTATCGGGCACGCTTGGACAGATGGTATCAGTTTGATCCATAGCATTGTGATACCTTTATTTGTCAAATTTAGGTTGATCATGCTTTCACACATTCGGATCATGCTCCTCTTTGGTTGAGGCTTTCCTTACATGAATTTCCTACTGACAGATTGCCTTGCCGAAGGCTTTTGCTGATTAATAATAGTTATCTGGAGCATGCTGACTTTAAAGCCTTGGTCTCTGATGCTATTCAGCCTCTCTCTCATCAGATACGCATTGGTTTGGATTATGCCTGGCAGGCTTTTGTTGCTCGGATGCAAGCAGTTATTCGAGATTATGGCAAATCCTATATGCAAGCCACAAGGGAGACTGTAGCACATGCCAAATTTACATGTCAGAGTTTGACTGAGCTTGCTCATCTTCGCCCTTTGTCTTCAGAGGAAAGCATGCTCTTATGTCAGGCTCAATTCTCTCTTCAATCTAATGATCACAGAAAGCTTGCTAAATGGGAAACTCGATCTAGACAACAGGCATTTTTGGATAAAGGCTGCTCTTCCAAGCAATTTTTTAAGAGTTTACACTACAAAAGACAGGCTGCCAATATTTGTCGGATCCGGATGCCTAATGGTCCTTGGTCAACATCTCGTTCAGAGCTTGCTGATTTATGTATGCAGCACTTCTCCACTCATTTTGAGCATCTGGATACTTTCTCCTCGGGTCGTGTCTGCACGTCAGCTTCTTTTGCAGCATGTTCATCCAATTCTGTCTGATGCTCAGGCTTTGGAACTTGAGCATCCCTTCACTGAAAGGGAATTGTCTGATGCACTGAGATCCTGTGGCAGATGGAAATCTCCAGGATGGGATGGTCTCAATGGTGAATTTTTTCTTGCATTCTGAGATCTTCTTAAATTCACCTTGCTGCAAATGGTAAATACAGCATGGCAAAATCAGCAGATGCCTTTGTCATGGAAAAAGGGTCTTCTCAAGCCGATTCCAAAAAAGCAGCTATGTGATTCACTGGGTGATTGGAGGCAAATCACACTCATGCCAGTCATTTACAAGATCATTTCCAAAATGGTGGTTGATCAGATTAAAGGTTATTTGCATGATGGGTTGCATCCCTCCCAATATGGCTTTGTTCCACGTCGCCATATCACAGATAACATTGCCAATGCTTATATTGGAATTGAATATGCCAAATACACGCAGCAGGATGTTCTACTCTTGCATGTAGATATTGCAAAAGCCTTTGACACAGTTCAATGGGATTTCATCTCGCAAACTATGCGAGCTTTGGGGTTTGGACAAAAAATGCAGCAGGTTATTTACTGGCTTTACAGAGATAGCAATGCGTTTTGCATTACCTCTGGGGATATCTCTGATGAGTGGACTCTTCGTTGTTCGGTCCACCAGGGATGCCCTCTCAGTGCTTTACTGTATGCCATTGCTACTCATCCTATGCTGCAATATATTGATCATCTTGTGGCTACAGGATCACTTCATGGCTTGGAATTGGATGCTAATCGCAGCATGGTTGCTCAAGCTTATGCTGATGATTCTTTCTTTACCCCGAAGAATACGCCCCATGATCTTGGTGCCTTGATGCAGGCCCTCTCTATTTATGGTTTGACAGCTGGTCTTCATGTTAATTTTCAGAAGCCTAAGCTGCTCCCTTTGCATTCCAAAGACTGGCATAGTCTATTATGGCCCAGGGATATCATTCCACCCACTCAGTTTGTTCGTCATCTTGGTTACCCTTTGGGGTGAGAACTCACTCGCCGACAACAAACTGATTGGGTTTTGGCTAAGCTTCGGAAAAAGCTTGAGTATTGGAAACTGGCAACCTGGCCTTTGCACGTTCGTCTTCCAATAGTGCAGTCCATCCTTGTGGCATATATTCAATTTTACTTGCCATTGATCATGTTCACTAAGGCAGATCTTACATCTTTCATGTCTGTCTTTATGGAACTCTTCTGGCGATCCAAACATGGCAGAAAAAGTCTCAGGCTGCTTTCGATGCATCACATTTGTTCTCCCAAGATGCATTGTGGATTGAACATCACGGATATTCGTGTGCATATTCTTGCCCACAGGGGGAAAATGTTGCTGCACTTTCTGCAAGGTGATCAGCCTTGGGCTCTTATGATTAGGACTCTGGTCACTCATATCAGTATTTCTGCGTTTGATCATTGGCAACTCGATCACTGGGATTTCTTTTTTGGCTGCACTAATGGCACTTTGCCTGGATGCCCTTTTGTCTCCCGCTTGCAGCCCTTGGCTTTACAGGAACCTCGACGTTTCTACTTTGTCTCGTTTAAAGGCATCACCTCGGTTGCTGATGTTATAGATAATGCTGTTACTCAGCTCCCCTTTTCTCTAGCAGCCAATACATATGGATTGGGCTCTCATTATCGTCCTTTGTAGCGACAGATTACTTCTATGCTTTCGCCCTTTGTTCCGATTCCTCCTTTGGAACTCCGACTGAAAGATTGGACTTTGACTTCTCCAAGGTCCTCTTCTCATCCTTTGAGGCTATCTCAGATTACTGTACGTGCATTGTATAAAATCCTTTTGCCTCAACCTTGGGTTTCAGAGAGAGGTGATTCTGTTTGGCGAATGCATCGCCCAGCCAAGTGGTGGAGGAAAAGATTACAGCAACTTGGGCCTATAAAGTACCGCTTCGGCAACACGTTTTCTTTTGGCGAGTTCTTTTGGGAGTGTTTCCATCTGGACAGCTATTAGCTCATCGACACATTGCTCTTGCACTTTGCCATAGATGTTCTGCTTCTTCGGAGACTGTGCCTCACTTGTTTTGATCCTCAACACTCTGATACTTTTACTACTACCTTGTCAGTTGATTATGCATTTGTGCATTCTGATCATGCACCTTTATGTTTAAGGATTTCTCTGCATGACATGCCGGATGATCGGCTTCCACACAGAAGGCTCCTCATGGTTAACAATAGTTATTTGGATCATGATCTTTTTAAGGCCATGGTGTATGACGCATGTCAGCCTCTTTCACCTCAGAGTTTTATTGATACCGATTATGCCTAGGATGCATTTGTTGCTCGTATGCAATCAGTTATTCGGGATTATTGAGAGATATGGTTGCTCGGGCAAAATCTACCTGTCAGTCTTTGACTGAACTCAATCATTTTCAGTCTTTGTCTCTTGAAGAAAACACATCTTTATGCCAAGCTAGACATTGTTTGCAAAGTAATGATCATAGAAGAATTGCCAAATGGAAGACAAGAGCTCATCAACGAGCTTTCTTGGATAAAGGTTGCTTGTCGAAGGGCTTTTTTAAGAGTTTACATCATAAGCAACAAGCTATCCATATTTGCCGTACTTTGCTTTCTGATGGACATTGGACCTCCTCTCGAGCTCAACTTGCTACAGCTTGTGTTCATCATTTTTCCAAGCAGTTTGGACAGACTGATCCTCCTTCTCCAACAGTATTGGCAACCCGGACTCAATTACTGCAATCTCTGAATCATGGACTCTTTGTTGCTTGGTGTATCAAGGCTGTCCACTTAGTGCGCTCTTGTATGCTATAGCCACGCACCTCATGCTTCAGTATATGAATCATCTCGTAGCTACGAATAAGCTACATGGTTTGAAAATTCATGACAGTAAACCATTGCTTGCTTAAGCTTATGCAGATGATTCTCACTCCCCGCAATACAAAGCACGATCTTTCTGAGCTGACGCAAGCTCTTTCTTTATATGGTTTAGCTGCTGGGCTTCATGTCAATTTTCAGACCTCAAAATTGTTGCCT
The DNA here is from genome assembly GCF_047967505.1 of Dipteris shenzhenensis. Classification (NCBI taxonomy): domain Eukaryota; kingdom Viridiplantae; phylum Streptophyta; class Polypodiopsida; order Gleicheniales; family Dipteridaceae; genus Dipteris; species Dipteris shenzhenensis. Next base: position 34,276,944 of record NC_141608.1, on the reverse strand, counting down.
TTGCATTCCAACAAATTGCACTCTCTTTTATGACTTGGAGAAATTATCCCACCAACTCAATTGGTTCGCCATCTTGGTTATCCTTTGAGTTGGACACTTTCTTCTCGTCAACAATCTGATTGGATTCTCGCAGCTCTCAAGAAAAAGCTGGAGTACTTAAAATTGGCAACTTGGCCTCTGCATGTTTGTCTTCGAATTGTGTAATCTATTCTAATGGCGTATATTCAATTCTACTTGCCTCTTCTTATATTAGCAAGGTTGAGGTGCTGGAAATCTGCTGGTGTTCTCGCCATGGCAAAAAAAGCTTGCATTTGCTTCAAAATACAGATGCATGGAGGTCTTAATATTCTCAATATCCATCTGCACATTGTGACATTAATAAACTTCACGCATCTCTTCACTTCCTACTGCTTTCAAACTGAGTGATAGAGATATTTATCATTGGGAAATGGACATTAAAAAGAAGCTTTTATACCAAGAGACCACACCATACTTTTCTCCCTTAGATGAGAATGAAGATGGTAACATCCCAAGTGATGTTGTACTGAAGCATAGGGAGAAGGAAAGGATCAGCGGAGGCCATAATCTCAGCAAGCTGGTCTGCCCCAAAGAGAAGAGCGATACATTGTTGAAAGAAGATCTTGCAGCTCAACATAACATGAACTGATACATATCGAGAAGTTTGAAGGGGCTGATTGGGTCGGATGGGTAGATTCCGGGGAAACATTGCACCTCCTTCATAGATACCTTTATAATTAGCTCAAAACACTTTGCAAAATATCATAAAACACAAAGACCCATAACTTTCAGCAGAGACATGATATCAAATATTCAAACACATATCGAGATGCACCTTGAAATGGGCTTTGCTCTGATATAAGTTTCATAAGAAACAGAGAAGCGGTTGGAAAGATATGGGCAGTTTACTGGATAGGGGTAAAAACTGTCTGAAAAAGAAACAATCACACATAGAGAGTCATAGATTTTTGGTTTGACATCTAATAACTGAAGACATAGGATGATGCTCCTTGAAGAGAGCTTCGCGCTGATATAAGTTTTGTCCAAATCGGACCACCAAGCAAAAAGTTATGAGCAAAATACTGATAGGGGGTCAAATTGTCATGAAAAACACTTACTCCTTCTACTGGTGCCGACTTGGGAGAATACTACCTCCATGCTTAGACTTCATCAACGATCCAAGTCCCATAGAGGTCGCCTAAGAGGGACGGAGAGCTCCCTTTGTGGCTTGGGAAATAGATAAACCATGTATGCGCAATGAGCGACCGAATAGACAACACTTTTGAGCACTTTGGAAAAGAAAGCAATGGAAAAAGGAAAGAGACACTCAAGAGAGAGAACCTGAAGTGACCTTCATTGCCAACAGAGTGAGACTCCACTCCAATGCAACTCAAAATACTACAAACACAAGGGAGAAGAAGAGGTTTCATACGTACAAGAGGGAGCGGAAGCTCCAAGACTACTCATAAAGAGAGAATAAACTAGAGAGACATGGACTCAAGAGTCTACATAAGAGAATATCTAGAAGAGGGAGAGAAGGCTCATGGAAGAGGCTTGAGGAGACTAGAGCTACAGCAACATGAGGCCTAATGGTGAAAGAGATGTTGAACAAGGGAGAGGAGGGCTCCTTTTATAGAGATTTTATCACCCTCCTTCACCTATTTACAATTGTTGCCTGTAGATTCCATTCCCCATCAATCACATAAGCCCGTATGTCACCATCCATGTCCTTTTTGACTACTTTTGCCATGTGTCCCATCAAAAGATGCTCAAGACTCTTAAAATATTAAGAAATTCAAGAGTCTCCTTATAAGAGATTACAAAGATATGGTGTTGTAGGCATAAAGTCAACCCTATGGTTGACCAGTAGTACTCGGGTACTATATATACCAAGTACTTGTATTGTTTCATTTGAACATTTCTATTGGAGCTTTCTTGTGTGTGCACTCTTGCTCACTTGTGTTCACAACCTGTCTCCACTTTGTTCCTACATTTGGTATCAGAGCGCTTTCATCTCTAGAGCCCATTCTCGTGCTTGCTTCCAGACTACCGTAAACTTGGTGCTCCAGTGCACGTTCCTGGTTCTCACATTCAGCTCTCCAGCTTTTGCTTGAGGTAGATCCAACAGTCCAATGGCTGTTTTTTTATCTTTGAGGTCCAATTTTGATGTTTTCTGAAATTTTGGAGCTACCCGCATACAAACAAGCCTGTCCCACATCATTTCAGGTGGGGAAAAAAAACTATTTTTTTCATCTATACAGTCCGTACGGATCAGTGCGTATAGTTGCACGACATTGCCGCGAGTCCGTACGACTTGTTGGAACCTGATTTCGAGCCCGTACGACTTGTTAGAAGGCGATTCGAGCAATTTTCGGTGTTTTTGGACGTTTCTGCTCAGATGTGGACCTTTTTCAGCTCCGGTCTCTCCCAGGTGTATTCCAGCAACTCCAAGCGTCTCCATACTTCTCCACGCTCTTCTCTACACGTGTATTGTGTTCAAAAGTACTCCCGACAGCTTCATTTAGCTCCAAACAGCTCACTTCAACTCCTTTACCATCCCCAGCTTGCCCACACAGTAAGTGGACTGTTTTGGAGGTGTTTCGGGCCAAGGTGCACTTTCAGTAAGTGTTTTGAGCTGTGTACTTCGCTTCGGGACTTCGCTTCGGGACTGCTTTTGCAACCCATACTCTTGCACTCTGTTGTACTCAAAGTTTATGGCGACCCACCAAGAGTCACACCTGGGTCACGTCATGGTCACCTCAGCAACATGCCAAGTTGTTAGACCTTGGTCATACCTAGTCGCAGCGTGTTCACATATGTTCACATCTTGGTCACATGGAACAGACTTGGACATGACTTGACATGGACACGACTTGGACATGACTTGACATGGACATGACTTGGACATGACTTGACCTGGACATGACTTGGGTATGACGGAAGCAATACATGACCGAAGAGTGCCAAACCTCAACCTCGACTCACCATGGTCAAAGTCAATCAGAGGGAAGTACTGGCGCAATGGTACACTGGATACACCTGTTGGTGCACATGGGAAGTAGTCCAATAGTTAAGAGGCGACCCAAAACAGGCTGGAGTGTTGCGGAAGCCATCAAGGACAGAGCGGCCCACAAACGGTGGAATGGCTAAGGATGGCTAAGGGTGCAAGAAGACATCCAATAGGAAGAAGGAGAGGAGATTGGTAGCGGGGGGTGGAGCAGAGGAGGAGGGGGTTGGCAGGGGCGAGAGGCGTGAGTGAAGGAGTGAGAGGCTAGAGTCAAGAGCTCGCCTCGTGTGTATCTTCTGGGGGTGTATCAGTCATCTTGCTTTCTAATGAGTTATGCTACTCCCCATCTCTGCTCGCTACTCTAAAATCTCTTTCCGTTGTGTTCTCCTCCCCTCCTCTCCCTTCACCTGGTACAACGGACCTGTGTCATGTGGTTGAAGTTCTTTGCTGTTCATGTCGAGGGTTGGCTTTCATGATGTTGTTCCGCTTTGGTCTTCTTCTTGCTCACATCACTTCAGCACTTGTACCGCTTGCACATAGTTGACACCATCTACTGCTTGCACATAGTTGACACCATCGACAAGCACTCGCCTACGTATCATCAGTGACACTTATGGCACGTCTTACTCGCTTCTCGCACCAGTGGCCCTAGGCCTCCGGTAATACTTCCGAAAGTGTTAGGAAACCCCCCCCCCCTCAGACAGTTTATGGCGATCACGGTGGGACACTGCCGGTGTTGAGTAGCACGAGTGAAGTGGTGATGTAGGGTCCTAGAGAGAGGTCTTATGCCGAGTAGTTCTGAAACATTTGAAGGAGCTAGTGAGAGAACTAGGAGGTACTTGAGGAGAGTGGAGAAAAGACTTCCGGCAGACCAAACTAGGTACAAGAAGCATTACGTGCGACGTAAGTTTGCGAAGTCTTGGACCTTTCAATTCAGCCCAGAAGGCTACAAAAAATTCAACCGTCAAACCGTCCCAACTAGGGGATTTATGTTTACCCAAATGTTTGAGAGCATCATCCAATTCAATATATGAAAAAGACACTTCCAGCAATGAAGCTTTTGGCCAAGAAACAATAGGAGAGACAAGATCAATAAATTTGCTCCGAGCCAATTCAACTTGAGGAGTAGAAGAAGATGGCTGATAAAAAAGAAGCTGAAAATGATCCAGACATTGTTTTTCTAGCTGAGATAGATAAAGTCTGGGTCCAAATACCCTCTGATTTTTTGACTCTTATGATAGATTGACTTTGTCTATATGCATGTAAATTCCAAAAAAAAGATTTTGAGGAACAGCCCTTATCTAGCATAGGCTTAACTCTAGCCCTGGTCTGCCATTTGGAGAGCTTGCGTTTATCATTGGCATCAATTATGGAAGAAGCACAAGACAATGAACTCTGTTCAGAAGCAAAAAGGGACCTTTGATGGCTAATCTGTACCAAGGACTACTTGTGTGATTTTGCCCACTGGATATGATGCCTGGTTTCTGCCATGTACCATCTTCCATATTCCTTAATGACATTTTGAATGCGATGCACAAAAGAGTTCAAGCAAAGTCAATATCCTCCCGAGCATGAGATAACAATGGCCTGCAAGCCAATCGAATCATTTGCTGGAAATCTTCATGAGAAAGATATAATTGATTGACCTGTAAGTGTCTGACTGGAGAGAGCTGCATATCATCCAGAGGCATACCAAATGAAAAGTTCAGCCAATGTGGAGTGTGATCAGACAGTTGTTGAGAATGGTCAGTCCACATTTGACATGTATAATCATCATATTGCTGAGCATGAATAAGATACATTCTATCAAGCCTGGCCCAATATTCTGTAAAAGCATTATGATGATATGTAAAGCCCAAACTGAAGGGTGAGTTGCCGTCCATAAATCTGCGGTATGAAGTGATGAAATCATGTCCCCATTGCTGAATTTCAGAGGGCAGCATATGGGATTTATGAGTGGTATTGTCCTTCCAGTGAGGAGAATTATTGAAATCACCACTAAGTATAGCATTAGTGGACCAAGGATATTGCTTTATGGAATCCCACATTCGCGAGCTCTACAAGATGAAGTTTGAGAGGCATACAAGGAACCAATTTCAAAAATCTCTCCATTGATCATGCATTGGATAATCATCCATCGGCCACAAAGATCATTATATGCTACACAGGGCTGCAAATCATGTTTGGCTAGAATGCACACCCCAGAGAATTGATCAGAGCCTGCATAAAATATATCATATCCTGAAAAGAACCCATGCTGGCCAACAAAAGAATGTTGATAATGCTCTTGCAGACACACAACATCTAGATGAGTTGTATTTATATAGTGCCAAAGGAGCCTCCATTTATTCGGTTTGCAAAGGCTCTGTATATTGTAAGAAACACATTTAAGAGAAGCACGCATGAAAATATGTACAAGAAATGAGTAGTCCTCAGAAAGAAAAGGAGCCATCAAGCCTCTGCCATTGCCTCAGGGTCTTGCTAACCCTCAGAATCCAATTCCCCGACCAGATCATCTTCTTCACAAAGCGGAATATCCTTCTTGACTGCATTAACCCATGCCTTTGAGATGGGGCTATCAAAAGAGGTAGATGGTTGACCAGGAGGAGCAGCAGAAGCATCCCAATTACGAGATTGGAGAGGTCTTTGTTTGAGAGGCACTGTCTTCTTTGCAGTCTCCCAACCCTCATGAGAAGATGAATTATTTTCCACTTGCTTGCTGTTTCTTTTATCCTTGTTTTGAGCTGAAATGACTTGACTCCCTGTATGAACTGAAGGCTTTGCTCCTTTGGTTTCTGTCTTTTCCACGTAAGTCTTCTGACCTCCTTTATTAGATGGCTGGGGAATGGCAGCTGGAGGAGGAGGATGAAGGATAGAGGGACACTCAGAAGCTAGGTGTCCAAACTTGTGACAAGAGAAACAAGCTCCAGCAAAAATTTTTCATTTCAAAGTGAAATATTTCTTTCCCAAATTAACACCCTCAATCTCAACAGCAATAGAAGGAGGGGTTGTGGTCTATCAGTATCCCATAAGATGCAAAATCGATTTTTATTACCTGTGGGATGAGGGGGATAGATCACTTGTCCCAATGTCATTGCTAAGCCAAGAAGCTCCGTTCTCATGTAATCTGGGAAATCAACCACTTCAACCCATACAGGGCAATGGTGCTTGATGAGATTCTGATAGTCCTTATTAGGAGACCAAGGCATGATGTGCACCATCTAACGGCCAAAAAATAAAGGGGACATTTTCAGCATCTTTTGTTTTGTCAAGGCATCCAAGAGATGAACTTCATAAAATCCTCGGGAGGCGAAATAAACTCCTTCCACATAGCAGCCACCTAAGAGGGAATTTACCCATTGTCCCACATCATTAGCCGAAGGTATTTTCCCTGGGAAAAAGATGATGACTGCAGTCTGAGAGAGCTTCTTCAGAGGATGCACAAGAGAAGGCAACTTCATTTTGTAAGTGAGTTCCGGAGCACTTTGTTGAAATTCCTCATTGAACATGTCAAACACATAGGAAGCATCTTCAGATGAAGGGGCTATGGGGGGCAGAGTCTCCCTTGACTGTCTTTTGGGTTCTGGAGAGAGTGCCCCCTTTACATAATACTTATTTGTTTCTTTCATTTTGAAGTTAGTCGATTCAATAGAAAGATTCAAACGCTGAGATTGCAGTCAGGTAACAAGCTTTGAAAGAGAGGAGGATGAGGGCCAAGACGAAATAAACAGATGGAACAGAAGATTCAGTCAGGGCAGATAGCAAACAGAAATGGAATAGACAAGCGGGGCACAAACCAAGTGAGAGAGGGAGTAACCAGACAGCACGCGAACTAGACAGGTTGGGTTGAAACCAAAATAGGGGCGGCGACGCTGTAGCAGTTGGGCCAAAACTTGAGTTACATGCCTGGAAAGTAACTTTAGTAGTAGTAACTGCTAGAAGTCTCTACATTTCAAATTTGGTTGTACATCAAGTGAGACTCATGCAAGCACAGCATGTGCATGCATGCATACTTGACATGCAAGCTATGTAAGGATGGCCACATGATTCTAAAGCTGCCAAGTGGATACATGCAAGCTTGCATGTAAGTGTACTTTCTAAAAGCATCCCACTAGAACAAAAGCTCTTTACTTTACTTTTTACAAAGCAAACTTTGAGTTAGAAAGGTACTTTTGAGAATTACTTTTCAAGGACACCAATTCTTTTAGAAAAGTTCTAAATGAAGGGAAAGTTTGTGTCTTGCAAGCCACACAGTTTCCCCGCAGCCTAGCCCCTCATGCAGCCCATGCATGGCTTTACTTTTGGCATCCTTTGCACACCCCATCCAGCCTCTACTTGAGCCTCCTTCCCATGCCCATAACTACACCTCTCTTTCACCAAAATGCACTCTCCTAGCTGCAAATGACTACTCTCTCTTCCCTTTCTTATCTTAGCAAATCTACTGCATCTCTATTTCACTACGAGCTTATCACAAGTATTTACAGCTCTGTTTTGGTGAAAGTCAACCAGTTCTCCTGCTGCCATCTCTGCAGAGAATTCTGCCTAGAGACCCACTGTCTCCCTCCTACCTTGTTGCTGTTTAAACCTTGATCAATGGCCCTGAAAAAGAGAAAAAAGCATTGTCAACAACTGCTGTATGAAAATTTCAGCATTCTGTCACTCTATCCTTTGGCCATGAGTTGTTATACAACAGCAGGGCAACCTCCACTAAGCAATCGTGTTGAGGAGCCACCAATATGCAGAGCTGATTGCATGCATGGACTGGTGCAAACCCAGGACTGTAACAAGAGGTAAAGTTTGCACATATTGGACTGCAATCAATAGACATAGTTGCCCCTTCAACATCTGGAGATGTGCGCAGTACCAGTTTCGGATAGCCTGTCCAAACTATGATGTGTTTGGAGAACTGCTTGAAAACATTGCTCTGCTAACTCCTACATGTTTGACTAAGGAAAGCAGGGGAGTTAGTGTTGGGATTAGTACTTTATAAATCAACTGCAATCAATAGACATAGTTGCCCCTTCGACATCTGGAGATGTGCGCAGCACCAGTTTCGTATAGCCTGTCCAAACTATGATGCGTTTAGAGAACTGCTTGGAAACATTGCTCTGCTTGCTCCTACATTTTTTACTAAGGAAAGCAGGGGAGTTAGTGTTGGGATTAGTACTTTATAAATCTCACTACATAACTTCCTCCTAGAAGAGAACTTAGTCAGACAACTTCCTCCTATAAGAGAAATTAGTTAAACCCAAGCCAAAAGTTGCTTAATGAGGTCTTATCATACGTATCTATACCACTATTTTCTCTTTTTGAGTGGAATGATTTGCATGTAATTATCAACTTGTACCGCTCTAAAGATTATTGCTGCAGGCTGTCCATTACGTTATTTACTACCTTATAATGCCTTCTGTGCAATATCTAAATTTCTTTCTTTAAAAAGGTTTTAATTTCTTGTATTTAAAGCATATGTTTGGAAAGGCCTTTAATCGTACATTGTTCTATAATGAATTTCAGAAGTATATGTTTCTTTCTTTCTTTGGTCAAGTTTTTTTCTTGCAACTGTTTGAATATCCCTTGGTCTTCACATCTTGGCCAATCACCGGATGGGTGGATTTCTGTGGTATGGACGAGTGAACAGAGGCCAAGAGTGTGAATGGTTAGTCATGATTTGACTAATCAGCTATGAAGTGGCAGGTCATATCATCTTAGTGATGGTGATAACAACATTCTATGATTGGCTAACCCAATGTTCAAGAAATCCAAGAGTTGTTATTCAATTGTGTAAACAAGACTAGAACCTTTACCTGATTACATGGCTATGTCGTTCAGGTAAACCTTCCAATCAGCTATGTTATTCTTGAGTGAGGACTCATGTGGATATCTGTCAAATTGTAAAAGAGAACTTCTTAAACTCAGTTCATCTAGTGCTTTGGACTAAGCACCGGATATGAACACTGACTAGAAATTAAGACCTCTTGTATCTTCTGCCCGGTTTTGGCAGGTAGCATACATGTTTCTTACTACTTAGAAGATGAAGTAACCCAAACTTCAGGTATATTTCTCAGTTGAATAAGCAAGCTATGAAGTTGGTTCCTTGGCTAAGGATCCCTTTGGGTAGCAAAGTGGTAACTCTAGCAAGAGTAAATCTTATAGACTGAATGACTCATGTCTGATGGACATGAAATAAGGCGAGTTGCATACTTGACCCAGATTCCACCCATACCTCTCCCTTATGGCCATGTATTGTGATACTCATATGTGATCCCTTATGTTTATCTTTAAGGAAGGGAGAGAAAGAATTTACAATGATTTTCTAGAATCTAGCAATAGATTCAGGAACCTGAAAAGGATTCCAGTAGACCTTGATTTTACTTTGCATCCTACAATGGCCTACTCTTGATGATCCAGATGGTCATCTTGAGGAGTGGTCTCTGGTGGTATGGGACACTACAGATACTATTGTGGATGCATCAAAAGTTTCCACTCTTCTATCTTAGGTGGATCTGCCAACCTTGTGACTTTCCCCGTGGCATCTACATGTCGACGGGCTTTACTTTTCCTTCTGTCACCTCCAATATCTCCCTCGCCACCACCACATGGGTCCAAACTTTCCAGATTGGACAATTCGTTCCATCTAATTTTCCAGCCTCACCAAAGTTTGGTATGAGTGAGCTGACCACCATGGAAAGGGTGTAGATAACTGAAATAGGTACCCTGCACTATCTACAAGCCAAACAAACAAGCCTAAATGGAAGCTCTTTCCTTCTTGGCAAGGATACGACCGTTCAGTTTGGACAAGTTTTAGGTCTTGATCTCGTGCGCTTTGAATCACGAGCAAGGCAGCAGACGAGGACTCTGATATCATGTACAAAAACATAGGGTAGTTGCTTGCTTTGGGACCTCCCCTCACAGTGGAAGATTTACCCTGAGATCACAAGATATTAACAGGAAGACACAACGCAATGGTGTGCTTCCTGAAAAGCAAAGAGAGCAACATGGATCTGGAAGAGAACTCAGATGTACAGCAAAAACAGGATGGTAAAAAGCAAGTACAAAAACTGCCAACACATCTACCAACACTGCAGCAAACAATCACTGAGGTAAGGTACCAAATCTGGCTCTGTTAGCTGCACCCTTTGAAGTAGACTTCTCTTCTGCCACGTGCCTCTGTGTAGGCATCAGGAACTGCTAAAAAAGTAGAGCACTTCTACAATGTTCTGCTCTGAGGTTTCCTGCAGACAAAGCTCCCTCCAAATGTAGAGGTCTAGGACTGTTGCTCCTGCAAGAACTAGTCTGATCTCAAGCTCTCCCTCTTCTCTTCACGTTCAATGATGATGATTTACAGGCTGAGTGAATGGATCCCTGAAACACTGCTGCACTCAAGCGCTCCATGTTGCTCTCCAACAGGTCCTTAGTCTGCAGGCTGGTGTGCCCTTGAATGCTCAGTCCTCAACTGTAGAATGCCCCCCAAAGGAAGCCTTTTATAGGGCTTGTAACAGCTGACTGGTCCTAGGGTTAGGCCGAACCATTATAGGGCAGGTTGGCCCTGAAATCTACCCAACCAGACCTGGCTGCTGGGTAGAGTATGTGAATTTGCCGACCAGGTGGCCGACCCTGCCTCCTACAGTCTTCTGGCCGCCTTGCTGCACGCTGCCCGACCTGCTGTTGCAGGCCATCCTTGGAGGCCTTTCCAGCCAACCTGGAACAGGTCGACCACCCTGCCATAGGAGCTTATAAAAGTTCCAGGCTGACAAGGATGCCATTGTAGGCTATAAAACCCCTTCTGCTGGCCCTATTTAGCTGCAGATGACTTTTCTTCATGCCAAAAAACACTCCAAGGGATCTTTCTTCATTAATGCAGGCTCTTTCTTTGTATGGACTGTTTGTTGGCCTACACATTAATTTTCAGAAATCTTGTTTGTTGCCATTGCATTGAGCAACCAATGAGCGACTTGCAGGAATCTCCAGTCACACACAAGGCCAGCCTTGGCTAACTTTACTTTAGCATGCGTGCCTAATTAACTTTATTTTTCTTTGTGGCTACGCTTTGCCAAATTTATCTCAGCCATGCCATACCTTTATTGGGCTAGCTCTATCCACATGATCTAGACCTCACCTATGCTGTCTTTGGTCACAACTCTAGGTTATTCCTAACCTTGAGGTAGACCACGTTCTAACCTTAGATCCAATCCTAGATCCTAGGTTAGTCAGGCCTAGGCTTTTGTAAGCATATACCTTAGTTATTCCAGTCATGGACGTAACATATAGTGTATCTTTCTATGATAATTGACTTGATTGCGAAGGTCGTGATTCCCCATATCAAGTTGGTGGCTATAGTAAATGAAGTATGGGAGACCTTGAAGGATCTCTATCAAGTTAAGAATACATGGTGGATCATCATGCAATGAAATCAATTATTCAGCAAGACAATAGGGAAATGATAGTCAACACATGGCGTCCTTGTTAAATTGAAGATTCTCAGAGATCAACTTGCAGTGGTTGGTCTAAAGATGGATAGTAACCAGTTGGCGATGCTAATGATTAATATGCTTCCAAGGACCTTTAGAGAATTGGCGATGACTCTCATAGTTAGAGAACGAACGAGGCCAATTATTTTTTGAAGAAATGGGCTTGTTGCTTAAGGAGGCGGCTCAAATGAAGTGTATGCAATTTTGGCAAAGAAAAGAAGCAAAAGAAAAACGATTTCAAGGACAAGAAGGCACAACAAAAAGTGAAGCCTTGAAAAAGAAATTAAGAAAATATTTACTCTGAGAAGCTAGGACACCTTGCTAAGGATTGTAGGAAGAAGATGGCAACATCTTTGAGATGAGGTTTGTAGATTCAGAGGTGGTAGTGTTCATCTGGACATTGTGGAATGGTCCACAGACTTGGACTTTGTGATGGAAGATGATAGGCAATGCTCAGTCAGAGGACAAGGCTAACACCATTGGCAAAGATGAAGACTGGCACTCTAAGGTCACTATATGGGTAGTTCAGAACTACACGACTGCCCAATGATGGAGGATTCTTCCTGGAGGTGCCTAGCTTGTTTCAATAGCAAGCAACAATCTACGTTTCTAGGGTATGTGGTGTCAATTTAGTTGATTGGATCAGCATTGTTTATGGCATTGCAACTAGGCAAGGTTGATCTGGAAGGGGGTTGCTAGACCCTTGAGTACTTTTGTTTTGTACACACTATGATGGCATTTGTATGATCATGCAGGGTGGCCTTTGCTAGCACTATTTTTTGGAGGGAGTGGATTGGCTTCCCTTTTTTCTCGGAGTCCACCACAGGTTTGAGGTGGCATTTTCAGCCTCAACCTTGGTGCTTTACTAGCTCTTCTTGATGACTAGGTTATTGGCCCTCTCATGACATTTTGTTTTTCCCTCTGTTCTACTCATATGGACTGACTGAACATACATACATACACACATGTAACATGTTCGTGATCGAGATTGGCGATGCCATAGGTGATTGGTGCTGCATGGAACAATATTCGTGTGAAGGCTCACCAAATCTAATGGGAACCGAATCTAAAGGCAAAATGGAACAAGGGGTTCCCAAAGATAGGCATCGCCGCCACATAGAAATGTCCCTGGTGCATGAGCTACATTACAGTCGTTCTAGCAAAGATGGCAAGATGCTTTTGGTAAAAAAGAATGAAAACAAAGTAATGAATAATCCATGTGGAAGTCACGAGCTGATGAGAAGGAAAGACAGCAAAAGCATATGGTGAGAAGTTGGGCCAAAGGAAAAGACAAGCAGGGAAGGGTAGGTGGAACTGCAGACAATGGAACCTGCAGACAAGAATAAGCAGGTGGGGAGGTGAGCTCTAGGCTAATGCATATTAAAAGGTATCTCATGCTTTGACTTGATAGATTTGTTTAGGAATCATTAAAGACTTGGACACGGATGACCTTTCTAGGTTTTTAGTTTGTGCTAAAGATTAGATTTGGATGTTTTTGAGAATAGAGGAACAAAGGTGCACTATGGATTGTTTGCAGGTGTGTTATCTGAATGTGCAGTTGAAGGGATCTGAGATATTGGATTTGTAATGTTAATGAAGTACTTTTGGCTTTGTCCAGGAAAAGAGACATTTATTGACCGAAAATATGAAGCTTCAAGTGGGGATTGATGCTATATCTGCGAGGTCTGAAGTGTTCTGTGGAAGGCTGCTGGAGACGGATCAAGAATTGAAGCAAGTGCGTACAGAAATAGACAATTTGAGAACAGCTGAGTTAAACTTCGCAAAGGTAGAGAGTGAGTTGACTTCTGCCCAGCGTGAAATAGCGATCTTGAAGACGGAGCTGTCAAATTGGAGGTATGAGATCTCTTGTTACGGAGAAGTATGCTGTGTATGTGTTACAGGTGGTCGATTGTAAATCATATTTTTGCTCAGATTTGTGCAAGAATTTCTAATATAGGCCCACGGTGTTACCAGAATGAGCACTGAGATAAGGCAACGGGATATTCAGTTGCAAAATGAAACTTGTTGGGAGGAGAAGGCTGCTTTGGATAACTGCTTAGGTGAATCCATCGCTAGAGATGGTCCTGCAGTGGTTTCTGTTACATCTGGGCTTGTTAAACTAGACCAAAAGGAGGGACTTAATTTGCAGCCACATGTAAGCATACTATTTGCTAGTTTTGGAAGTTGGTTTGTGTTACATATGTTATCATTATGTGCACGATACCACCTAATAAAGTTGCTGAACACTGTCATCATTGCTGACTCGATGAAAAACCTCTAGGGTACAATGTTGGTGCATTGTACCCATGAACCTGCAGAGAATTTTGAATTAGGCAATAAAACAAGAAATGAGAACGAGCATAGGGAGTCCCAATTTTTGAGATCACAGGTATGCTCATATTTGTAAATTTATGTACCCAGGTATCTGCATTAATAAATTTGCTTACTGAAGTGGCTTGGCTGTGCAACAGGCAGGTGAGCAGGGTGACTTACAATTGGCCCCCACAGACTCTGCACACACTGTTTGCTTACCATTGACAAGCACAGGCTTCAAGAGGCAAGACTCTCAACACCAGATTCCTGGATTGCGAGGTCAGAACAGGACGCTACTATCATCGCGAAATGGAAATATTGCTGCTGATCTGAGGAAAGGTAATCGCACATGTGACATTGCTTTATTGCCTGGTTGGAAAAGGGAAGCTCTGAATTTGAATTCTGTTCCTGGGAGTCACATCAAAGAAAGACAACCTACACTCCGCCTCAGCTCTAGGTCCACCGATTTCTCTAACAAAGAAAACAGGTAGCAATACACAACGAAAGCTGTCAATTTGTCGATATACAAGCATTATCAATTAGGCTTCCAATAATGTAGAGGGGGTTCTTGCAAAGCCTGGATGACTTTTCAAACAATATTCCTCCATCTTGGCAGATAGTTTGATGTACAGAGTTAAAGAGTTGAGTGATGCATTAAAACTTGCTTGGGATCATCTGTTTGAAAGACAGTTTTTATTGTAATCTCACCACGGGGCCATTGTTTATTGGACAAGGATATCTCTTAATTGGAGCCCAGTAGCAATAGATCTTGGGCTTTATATTGATTTTTTGTAGTAGAATTACTCATGTGAGTTTACTTTTCCTTTCTTCTGTGTGCATATGTGTGTGAGAGAAGAGCTTATATTGCTGTAATGCCATCTAGAGGTGTCTTTTGAGAGCTTGGCAAGAGACTCAATTCTATTCAATGTCATTAAACAGTGACAAAGCATAAAAGCTAGTGGGTAGTATATTTTTATACATGCTAATAGTATTGGTCATCTGTTGAAGTTTCGTTAATTCGGTATACAATAAAAAGCTGTTGTGCTATTAGTTATGCTGTATCAGCAACAATGAGCATTTATTACTAAGCAATAAAGAATCCAAACAATTAATTAGTTGCACAACGATATCGGAACATGGCGTATTTGCTTGTCCGTGACGTTAAAATGAAGTGTCTTATCTGGTAACATAAAAAAAACTGTGGCTAGTTGTATTTGTGTGTGTGTGTGTGTGAGACGGTTGCATAGATCATGATGTATATCTAGCATACACTGAGATTTTCAGCTGATGTTATTTCGGCTACCTCGTTTTGAGGTCGCTACTCTTGTAATATAATCAATCAAAAGTTTCCACTTTAAAAAAAAGTGTCTGTGTGTGTGTGTGAGTGAGTGTGTGTGTGAGTGTGTGCCTCTCTGTACTCTCCATTTTTTTGGAGACTTCCAATCTTGTAAATTTATGAGCATATAAATACAGCATTGGATATTACTAAAAAAAAAAAAGTGTGTGCGTGCCTCTCTGCCTTTGATGCCTGTGCCAGAGTTTTCTTCTGTCCGAGATCCAGAAGTATCTTTTTTATTGGAATCTTTTCATCCCATGTTACAATAGGTTTTTAACCCTGTGATTCAGAAATTTCAAGTACCAGCCTATATCAAGAAGAATCAAAAGGGCAAAAAACAGCTTGTTTTTATTGATGGTGTGGTTTCATCACTGCATCAGTTTTTACAGAGCAACAATTTGAAGCTGGAGGATGCTATATTTGATCCTCCTCCAGCTTGATATGTAACTTTTTACTGGGCTGCCTCATGACTTTTGCTCTGAGGTTTTACTCGTAAATTTTTTCCTTGTACTTATTGGTGGGTTTTTACCTTTCTTACTCAGAAATATAAGATTTCACTATTTAAAAAAAAGTGTGTGTAGGTGTGTGTGTATGTGTGTGTGTGTGTAGAGTAAGGTGTGTGTGTGTGTGTGTGAGAGTCACAGGTGTGTGTGTGGTGTGTGTGTGTGTATGAGAGTCGACGACGATGACGACGACGAAGACGTTCAAGCCTGCGCCGCCTGCTCCAGCCTGCGCCGCCCGCTCCAACCTGCGCCGCCTGCTCCCCCTGTGCCACCTTGCTCCAGCTCGCGCTGCCCTGCCCTTGCTTGTGCCGCCTTGTTTCCGTCTGCTTACCCTACGCAGCCTGCTCTCTTTTCTTTTTCCTTCCTGTTTCTGAGCCTCACTACTCCTGTTTTATATCTCCTACCTTTCGCTTTCTGGTCTCTTCCTCCTCCCTATGGCTTCAAATGCTACTATGTTAACTACCTATGTGCGCAAGGAGCGCACACAGGAGGTTAAAAGACGCTGTCTTGATCTCACTTCAGACGCAAGTATGGATTTAGAGGCCCAATATGTCTTTGATACTCTCAAGGATGACTTCCTTCAATCTCGCCAGGATTGGAGCAAGCCTGTTCCCCAGGTTACTTATAAATTGCAGCTACCATCCTTGGTACAGCCACTTAAGAAGCTTGCCCACACTGCAGTCATTATCTTTTTTTCGGGAAAGATACCATCTGCCAATGATGTTGCGCAATGGATTCAGTCCATCCTCGGAGGTTCTTTTGTGGAGGGAGTGTACTTTGCCTCTCGTGGGTTTGATGAAGTTCACCTCACCGATGCTTTGCAGAAACAGCGTGTGCTTGAATTTTCTCCTTTGTTTTATGGTCGGCAAATGGTGCATGCTATGCCATGGTCCCCTAACAAGGACTATCAAAATCTTATTCGGCATCATTGTCCTGTTTGGGTGGAGGTGGTTAATTTCCGAGACTATATGCGAGAAGAACTGCCAGGATTGGCTGCTGCACTGGGCCAAGTTATCTGCCCTCCTTGCCCTGCTGGGAATCGTAATAGATTCTGTATATTGTGGGACACGGATACCCCTACTCTCCCCTCCATTGCAGTGGAGGTTGAAGGTTTGCCGATGGGGCAAAAGTACTTTGAATTGAAATGGGGAATTTTCGCAGGTGCTTGTTTTTCATGCCATAAGTACGGGCATTTGGCCTCTGAATGCCCTACTGTCTTGCATCCTCCTCCAGCCACTGCTATACCTCCTCCAATGGTTCAGCCAGCCCGTAAGCAAGAGACTATTGGGTCTAAGAATCAGGATAAAAATGCCTCTAAAGCTGGAAAAGTGGCTTCACAAATCCCAGCCATAGTCAAAGCCAAGGACAAAGGTAAAGAGAAAGAGAAGGCTCCTGATATTGATGGCTTCTTACAGCCCAAGCGGGTTCTCAGGCAAAGACCCCTTCAATCTCGCCACTGGGATGCATCTACTCCTACTCCAGGCCAAGCCTCTACCTCAGCCACTCCCTCGCCCTTACTCAATTGGGTTGGAGTCCTCAAAAAACATAGTCCTGTCTGTGAATCTGAGGAAGGGCTATCTTTTGACCCAGGGAAGGAAGGGCTGCAGCCCATGATGGCAGATGATTAGCACTCTTTGGTTGTACATTCTTGGCCCTTTTCTTTGTATATATCCTCATGCTTGATAAACTTCTCTGTGTTACTTTCAATGTACAGGGTCTCTGCAATCCCTCTAAGTGGAGGTTAGTGTGGAATTATGTTTTAACCAGGCAGCCAGACATTCTCTGTTTGCAAGAACATAACCAGCATTCTATGGCAGGCCAAGTTGGCCATTTTGGGGGTTATGATATTCACTATGCAGGTACTAAGCTTTTCTCGGGTCTATGCATATTGGTCAAACATGAGCTGCAGCCCCAGCTTGCCTTTAATGACTGTGATGGCAGATGGATGGTGATTCAATGTGATGTCAATGGTGATATTTGGGAATTTGCCTCAATTTATGCTTCACAAACTTCTGCTTCCAGAGCCTCCATGTGGCATGCTATTGCTTCTTACCCGTGGCGATCTTGTGCTCTTCTTGGTGGAGACTTTAATAACTCTCCCATGTCTTCTGACAATACTACTCAAAGATCTCATATGATCCCTTATGAAAAGCAATCATGGGAAGAATTACTCACCACGACACATGCGCAAGATTTATGGACAGCCATGCACACTGGAATAGGGGGCTACACCTATCATCATAATGCCTTTACTAACTACTGGGCTCGCCTAGATAGATGGTGTTTACTGCAGGCTCAGCAATATACAGATTTCTGCCTTCATATTGAGATTGATCATTCCCTTGGTCTCTCTGACCATGCTCCTTTATGGCTGCACATTCAGTTTGGTCAGCCCTGGGATGACATGCCCTTGCATTCCATTCGGATGAAACATATCAATAAAGGCTATCTGCAGCACGCACATTTCCAACAGTTGATCCGACATGCCATAATTCCTCTTGCAGCACATGTCCATTATGACAGTAATTTTGCATGGCAACGCCTTGTGGACAGGCTTCAGCATGCCATACATGAATATGGGAGTCATTTTATGCTTGATTGGAGAGCTAAAGTTCGGCATGCTAAAGCAGTGGTTCAATCTTTGACTGCACTTTTTCAGATGCAGCCCCTTTCTTCCCAACAAATGGACACTCTCGCTCAGTCAAAAGCTCTTTTGCAAGCTAATGACCGACGTAAATTGGCCAAGTGGCAGGTTCGGGCAAGGATGACTCAATTTTTGGATAAAGGATGCTCTTCTAAATCCTTTTTTCAAGGGTTACATGCTTTCAGGAGAAAGACATCTTGCCTCAGAGTCCGCAAACGGGATGGGGAATGGACTCGGTCTTTCTCAGAGCTTCAACATGAATGCTTTTCTTATTTTCAGAAGCTGTTTGCACCCCCTAATACTACTTCTTTGCAAGAATTACAAGCTCGGGAGACTTTTTTGCATCAAGTGCATCCCATTATCAACCCACAGGAAGCTCTCAAATTGGATATGCCTTTCACTGATAAGGAGCTTGATGATGCCTTGTCTCATCTTAGCCCTGGTAAGGCTCCGGGGTATGATGGTCTCACAGTGGAGTTTTTCTTACACTTTTGGGAGGATCTTAAAGGTGTCATCCTACAAATGATTAATAACTCTTGGCACACAGGAATACTCCCCTCCTCATGGAAGCATGGCATAGTTAAACTCATTCCCAAGAGGAAATTGTGTGAGCATCTTATGGATTGGAGGCCCATCACATTGATGCCTGTTGTTTACAAACTCTTTGCTAAAATGCTAGTGCACCGTCTTCATCAAGTGCTTTATGAGGGCTTGCATCCTTTGCAATATGGTTTCGTCCCTCGGAGGCAGATTCATGATGATATTGGCAATGCTCTCATGGCTATTGAATATGCAAAATATTCTGAACAGGATGTTTTTATTATGCAAGTGGACTTTGCCAAAGCTTTTGACACGGTCAACTGGGATTTTATCTCACAAACAATGGCTAAGATGGGCTTCGGGCCTAAAATGGCTAATGTCATCTACTGTTTATATGCTGGCTCTACAGCCCAATGCATCCTTGGAAATCATCTCTCGCAATCTTGGTCTTTGGGTCGTTCGGTTCGACAAGGATGTCCACTCAGTGCCCTGTTATATGCCATTGCCACTCACCCACTTCTCTCATATTTGGATCATCTTACCGCACAAGGTCTTCTTACTGGTCTTCAGATTCCTGGAGCCCCTTCCTTTATTGCTCAGGCCTATGCAGATGATTCTTTTTTTATGCAACATAATTCTCCACAGCAGTTGAAGACTATTATGGACACTCTTTCTTCATATGGCTTGGCTGCTGGCATGAATGTTAATTTCGATAAATCTAGCCTCATACCTTTGCATTCATATGATTGGCATACTCTTCTATGGCCTGGGCACATTATGCAGCCCTGTGATGTGGTCCGCCATCTTGGTCACCCTATTGGCTGGCACATCACTAGGAAATAACAGTTAAAGTGGATTTTTGATAAGCTTCATGCCAAACTCCATTATTGGAAGCTCTCCACTTGGCCACTCCATGTTAGGCTCCGGATTGTCCAGTCGATTATTATGGCTTATGTTCAGTATTATTTGCCTTTGATGCACTGGACTTCTCAAGACATTTCTGTCTTTATGTCTCACGCTATGGAACTGTTATGGAAAACAAAGTCTTCTGCTAAAGCTCTAAGACTTATGAGGATGACAAAAGTCTGTTCCCCAAGGATGCACGGTGGATTGAATGTGCTGAATATTGCGCACCATGTCTTGGCCAGGAAAATTCCTCTTCTACTCACCTTTTTTCGTCAGAAGCAGCCATGGACTCATATGCTTGCAACCATGTGCACGTCCTTACGTACTACTGCACATGGTGCATGGATCACTGATTTTTGGGAGGTCATTTTGGGCAGATTTGTAGGCTCTATCCCGGGTTGCCCTTTTGCTACTTCACTTATTAGCGATTGGCAACAGGTCCTTTCGCATGCTCATTGGGCCCCTTCCGTTTTATCTCATGCCAATTCCCTTCGGCAAGAAAGTATTTATTGGAGTGCTGTTTTTCATCCTCCATTGGCCCTCCAAGAGCCGATTCGGGCCTATAATCTCAGCAAATTGGGGATCAGGTGTATAAATGACGTTGTTGATGCTACTGGTCATATGCTTTCCTTCCCTCAAGCCATGGCTTCTTATCCACTAGCCATGCATCACAGGTTTATTTGGGGAAAAATTGCTGAATTACTGCAGCCTTTTCTTCCCATCCCTCCTTTATCTAACAGGGACCGATTATATGACCGATTATATGATTGGCAGTTACACCCGGTGGGCTCCAATTCTCGTCCTGTTACTCTTCCTAACCTAACGGTTAGCACGACATACTCTTTCCTCCAGCCGTCACCATGGATTCACTTACATGCTAATTCTCTTTGGCATATGGCAAAATCACTTGCTTGGTGGCGAAAGAATCTCCGCAATTTATGGAGAAGCAAATTGCCTCTCAAGCAAAAGCTTTTCCTATGGCGTTGTCTTACAGGAACCTTATCCGTGGGGGTCACTCTGGCTCAATGAAGGATTGCATCTGCTTCTTGTCTTCGATGCATGGCCCCTTCTGAAACGGTGCCTCATTTGTTTTGGATGTGTTCCAGCACTAAGACCTTCCTATGCAAAATTTCCATGTCGCTTCGCCTTCGTTTCCCTAACTCTCCTTTTGGGAAACATTTTTGGCTTTTTGGCAGACTTCCTGCAACCCTGGTCCATTACTCTTTACTTTTGAACTGGGTCAGATATTGGGCTTTTTGGACCATATGGCAGGATCACAACATGCGATATTTTGGGAATCTGTTCTTGCAATCTTATGAATATTTCAGACTCTCCCTATGGCAATCTATCTATGATGCTTGCCATCAAGGAGATCTTCCTCAGTCATGCCTGGAAATAGTTTTTCTTTGCTTTTGATTTCCTGTTGAGGCTCTCTGCTTTTTTGAGACCCTCATGTAAATTTTGCTGATAATATAATCATGGATTTACCCAAAAAAAAAAAAAAAGTGTGTAGAGTAAGGACGATGGAGAGCTCTAGAGCTCCCGCAGCCCTGGTCAACCCTCCGTCCTCCTCTGTTCCCTCCCTCGTTTTGCCCATACAGCCCCGTCTTCCACCTTGCAACCTTCATTGCCATCCGTACAGCTCACCTCAGCTGTACGGAATTTCGTACAGTCCGTATAGTCCCCAGACCCCTACAGTTATCTACATAGCCTTCGGTTTAGCCCTTCGTACAACCCTCCGTCCAGGCAGACGTGGTGCAGACGCGAGTACATGCTTCATCCGTACCTGCAAAATCCGTAGAGATTTCCTCACCCATACAACCCATACAGGCTCTCGAAACATCTTTTGTTTTTTCTGCTTTCTGTGTTTCTCTTGCTCGAGTCTTCATTTGGCGGAAGCGCGGTGCTTTGCCTTCTTCATCCTTTTTCAAATCGGCAAAGCTTGATCTTGCAGATGGCCCTTCTGTCACAGATATGCTTAGCCTCTGTCACAGATGTTCCTTCATCAGGTTTTTCGTTTGTTTGCTCTTTGAATTCTGTCCTTCTGGTTTCAAGTCTTCGACAGGCTCAGCAGTTTTGAGTCTGTCTCTACTTTATGAACAGGGTTCTTTCTGTCGCTCAACTTCGTCGTTGGGCTGAAGTTGCAATGGATCCGGATTGTATTTCATCCTTTGTTTTTCTTGGCAAAGGATTTTATTATGCCCACGTTTCTTCGACTGATGTGGTGGAGCAGCTAGTCAATCGTGGTGGTGTTTGTGGGGTTGGTTTCTTCGCTTATGTCATGCCTTGGGATTCACTTTTCGATCCTTTTGCTATCCTTCTAACTCACTGTTCGGTTTGGATTACTCTCAAAGCTCTAACTGTGCCTCTCCTTTAGCATTTTTCAACTCTTGCAGCTTTTTTGGAAAGGCCTCTTCATGTTCCGAGACAGGAGTTCTTGCAAGCTTCCCATGATGTTCATCTTTGCGTTTTGTGGGATATGATGCAGCTCGTGCCATCTACTCTGAATCTTGATTTGGGATTTGTCCATCCGATGCACATCAGGCTGCATTTTACATCTTTTCCCACTGCATGTTATCGATTTGCTGATGTTTGTGTGCAACACTTCTCTCATTTTGGGCATGTGGATATTCTCTCTTGAGGTTTTATCTGCACGATAGCTTCTCTTGCAACATGTCCATCCTATTCTTTTTTATGTGCAAGCTTTGGAACTGGAAAGTCCTTTCACAGAAAGAGAACTATCTGATGCAGTTAAATCTTGTGGTAGATGGATGTCTCAAGGATGGGATGGTCTCACTGTTGATTTTTCCCTTGCTTTTTAGGGCATTCTTAAACCTATTTTGTTGTGCATGGTCGATTCAGCATGGGAAAATCACCAAATGCCAATGTCTTGGAAGAATTAGCACTGTTGCTGATGTCATTCATGATGATGGCACTATTTAATCTTTTTCTTAAGCAGCCACTCATTTTGGCTTGGGATCTCACTACCGCACTTTGTGGCAAAAATTACTTGTATGCTTTCACAGTTTGTTCTGATCCCTCCTTTGGAACTCTAGGATCGAGTAGAGGATTGGACTTTAACTTCACCAGGGTTCTCTTGTCCTTTGAGGCTCTCTCAGATTACGGTGCATGCATTATACAAAATCCTTTTGCCTTAACCTTGGGTTCAAAAAAAGCTAATTCTACTTGGCGAATGCTTCGCCTAGCTAAGTGGTGGTGAAAGAGACTGAAGCAACTTTGCGCATATAAAGTTTCTCTTCGGCAACATGTTTTTCTGTGGAGAGTACTTCTTGGAATTTTGCCATCTGGACAGTTGTTGCTTGCTCATACACACATTGCTGCTGCTGTTAGTCACAAATGTTTAGCTCCTCGGGAGACTGTGCTTCATTTGTTCTGGCTTTGCTTGTCCTCTCGTGATTCCTTGGGCCTCCTTTGACAACAGTTGAGAGCAAGATTTGCGACCTCTATTTTTGGGAAGTCTTTCTGGCTGTTTGGACTTCATCCACACAAACATGATTTTGATCTTTTCTTTGTTTGGGGGTGTTATTGGGCACTTTGGACTTTATGGATGGCCCGTAATTGTAACGTCTTTGGTGACTCGACTTTCTCTTTGTATCGTTTTTTCAAGCATTCTCTGCAACAATCCTTTTTTGATTGTTTGCAAACGCGCTGCATAGATCATGATGTGTATTTGGCCTATACAAAGATTCTCAGCTGAGGTATTCTCTAGCACCTCGCTTTGAGGAGGCTATTCTTGTAATTATAACGACACATGGATTTCACTATTTAAAAAATGTGTGTGTGTGTGTGTGTGTGTGTGAGAGAGAGAGAGAGAGAAAGAGAGATTGTTAGAAGGCTTTAAAAGACTGAAGGGTCTGAGATTGAAAGAAGCTTAATACAATGAGCCAAAATGGTGGAGTTTCTAGACGGGAATCATCACCCACAATGAATATAACATAATCATATCATGTTAGACTAATACATGAGAGAAATTTGGCTGGTGGCCAAGGTGGAAGCTCAAGGGGATCTTGACGATGAATGAGGCTGAGATGATAGAAACCCTACGATAGAGTGTTGGCGGTGGCTTGTGCGTGGCTTGCTGATGGCCTTGCATTTGGCGTGCATGTATAGTACCGCATATAGCAATCTCATCCACCAAATGCACTATAAGATATAGTTGGCTTGTGAGAAAAGAACGTGGAAATTGTAACCCCCATTAGTCGTGCGTCCGAACTAGTGAACATGGAGGAAAGATCTATGAGTGATCCCTACATCAACCCATTGTTGAGTTTGTTGTGTCATTGGTTTTGATCTCGGCCTTGTTGACTATCCGTGATTTGCTGGTCTGAATGATCTAGTTGGAAAACCTCTGTGAATATGCTTTGCTTCGCCTCCCACAAGGACATACAAAACCAGGGCATCCTCATCTGCACCACAGACAATAATAACTTGTAGAGGAATGCTTGCAACTATGAAACCTCCCATCCAACTGGAGCATGGACCTCTTGATAATAATTGAAGTATTGGTACTATTTTTAAGTATCACCCAATTTTGTTGAACATTTGGTATTTGTAATAATCATAACATATGAATGTAGATGAACAAACACTCGAATTCCCATCGACTCTATTGGAAATGGAGGCTTTGACACAGGGGACAAAGCTGAAGGGAGACACAGTATTGGTGCATCGATTGATATTGGGCTTCTGCTGGAATCGAACCGATAACCTCTACCTTGTAGATGTGGTACTTCCAAAAACAAACCAAGCTTTCCTGGTTCTTTTGAACCCCATGGGATGGAATAGAACCCTCCTAAAGCTAGAATGGTGGTTGCGCCCACGGCACAGTCAGTCGCAAGGGTTATTCAACCACAGAGATGGGTTGGATGGATGAGTCGATAATTCCATCTCCTACCGTATCGTATTGATTTAATTACCCCACTTGTGTATAATTCTGATGGGTACGCGGATACGGAGAAGCAAGGTATGGTCTTGCAGATATTTATTCTTTGGGATCGGTGGAGTCCCTTTATGGAGAAAATTGGGAATAGAAATAGAAAAGAGAGGAGGTTGAGAATTCGGGGCATATCATTTGTGTTCATCCAATCCATTGAAATGGCTACATCAATTTGCTAAATTGTACCTGCACTTCCTCCGAGATTGCTTACTAATTGAGCTTTACGGTCTTTTGGAAGCTTTTTTAAAGCTTTCTAGGATTCCACAATAGAGGTCGGGTTCGTCTCCCACTTGAACCAGTGCATGTAGTGAGAGGCACCAAGGGGTCGGTCATGATCATTAAGTATGTTGTCATTCCACATGATAGTAGGCTGCCTATCTATCTCTTCAGGAGAGGAAGAGAGAACTCTCTAAAGGGTACTCTTGAAGGTTGCAAGCCAAGCCTTCAAAATAGGAAGGAGGCATGAGGAAAGAAATCCTTCCACGACTCTTGTATAGGAGTAAGTCTGATCTATCCATGCGGAATCCCAAACTCTCAAACCACTTGCATGTATGCACATACCAACATGTTCGGTCAGCCTCTATTGCTAAGGTCATGGAGGATGACAAGGCTAACCATGGTAGTCTATGTTGTCTTGAGGTACAAGAGCCTTAATCGTAAAGGTATATGATGACCTGAAACGGCACATTAAGTTGTAGTGGAGATGCACCAAACTCAGCCAAAACAATTTGATGTGGGATCAATGGCTGGTGTGGGTCATTGCGATAGCAAGAGAACAAGGATCTACTCTAACCTAGTCCAATTTGCCTCTGATAAATCAGGCCCTCAACAAGGGTTACCATACATACCCATTTGATAGACCAAGGATTCAAAGAGAAGAGAGTTGGTTTGAGGATCTTGGAAGTGGGATTGGAAGCACTATCACTCTACTTGAGAAAGTGCGACATATCCCTTCCTCAATCAGGTTTGCATTGTCGAACGCATCGTGAAAATTAGGCTAGAAAAAAGAATGTCTCAGTATCAAACTCCACTGGTAATCCATCTAGTGTGAATAACTCTCAATGCAAGGCTTGGGATGTATTGAATATCATAATTTATTCTTACCAAGATTGACCTGCAAGTCATGTGACTGATAGAAGGAGTGCAGCAACTCCAAATGTCTTTGGAGGCCCTTTGTTGAGGATGAGAGTAGGACTATGGCATTTGCATGTATGTGCCAAGGAGAGAGCAATCGGCTCCCCCTAGTATCCCATGAAAGTCTCAAGCTCATCTATGTAGAGGCCAAACAAGGAGGTGATAACAGAAACCTTGTTTGACTCCAATAGTGCTCATGATCTTCTCTACGGTCCTTTGAATACTATTGAAACCCTCTCGTAGAGTGTCACAACGGCCCAGATGATGTCCTGATCATAAATCAAATTTTGTTCGTTCCCTAGCCTCCTCAATGACACCTCTGAGTGTGAGTATGTGATCATGACCACACCAAAATCTACCTTGTCCCTTAGCCTTGAGCCCTTGCATCTCTGTAAATCGATTGATCTCCGTGTCGAGTAGTACTGATGCACCTCACTCTCTTTATTCTCTTTCTTTGGCTTTTTCTTGTCTGCGACTCTTCTTTAGAGCAATTTCCTAGTCAAGAAGCTCTTTAGAGGTTCTCCTTAGATTCACAACATTCAGCGATTGGAGATCCATCGGTATCCGACTCAATAGATATGTATGCATTATCTTCTTGTCAGGTAACCTACTCAATTGGGTAATCGAATATTTTCTTAAAACCATTGAGTTTGGTCTTGTCATCTTCCTCATTAAGTACTTAGACAAATACTCTCAAGAAGGCTTGCATTATGTGTAACCAATACTATAAAAGTATCCATTGGGGAATTTGTTGACCACCTCTACGCCATTGTTACCAACCTATAGGGAAAGTAGTTCATGTAGTCTTCTACAGTGATGCAACCATTTATGGAACACACTAAAATGAAATTTTGAAATGGTTTTAGTGGTCTTCGTATTCTACCCCTTTGAAGCCCTTAAAATTCAATTTGATGGATTGAGATGCCATCTTGTGGTGCCTTGGTACCAAGGGACTCCTCGGTTGTGGATTCTCCATCTTTATGCACTCTCTTCTAACGGGGTTCCATCCTCCAATGTTCTGAGCAGATTCTTGAATATGGGATCTTGGGTTTTAGGCTTCTTGTTCTCTCATGTCTTCGTTGGTCATGACCTAGAGTGTACATTCACTCTGGATTGTGCCTTTAGTCATCCAGTCTCACATTGGTCTCTCATGTCTACATTCATGATCTGAGGCATGCATTTACTCTAGATTCTTGAGTGTATGCCCTTGGTCCCTCATGTTTGCGTTCATCATCTAGGGTGTGCATTCACTCTATGCCCTTTGGCCTATCTCACATGCTAGCACTCCTGGTCAACTCTGTGTCTCGACTCCATACTTTGTCTTTGGTTGCCTAGGCTGGCACATTGCTCTTGGTCAAATGCATCTCAATTTGTCTTTGGTTGCCTGATCTTGAATGTTCTACTTAATCAGATGTGCGTCTCAACTATGGGATATCTATCATTTCATTTTGGTATCTTCTGACGCCTTCACACATAACTTATTGCATACTACACATACCTTCTTGCATACTATAGCTCTTCATGGTTCGAGTAACTGGCAACAAATCCTTCACCTCTCGATGGTGTCGGCTTTCTTTTCTCCTCACAAATACTATGAGGCCTCTTGTCTTTGCCTATGATCCTGGGCTTGCCTTAGTCAAAAGACGATTGGGGCTAGTTTTCTTCTACTCTAGATGAAGCTGTTTGATGCAACACCACCTCATTGAGCTCATCCATGTCTCCTTGTACCTCAGGCTTGTAATTGTCCTATTCCACCATCCACTCTTGCCCTAGACCTTTTGCCATCAAATCTTGGTTTTTAGTTCACTTGCCATCACTTTGATGCTTGGTTGCCATTCCATGCTATCTCGTCTTAGGTGCTTCTCTCATCGGGCAACATACCATCCCACCTCATCTTAGGTGCTTCTCTCATTGGTCAGTGTACCATTGATGATATTCAAATCATGATTCTGACATTTCTTACAGCTTCAAGTACTCTTTCAATTGCTTGTTTGTACTCTTCCATCCACGTATATAGTTGTGCACATTCTGAGAAGCCACTTATCCTCACTTGGTACCAA
The DNA here is from genome assembly GCF_047967505.1 of Dipteris shenzhenensis. Lineage (NCBI taxonomy): Eukaryota > Viridiplantae > Streptophyta > Polypodiopsida > Gleicheniales > Dipteridaceae > Dipteris > Dipteris shenzhenensis. The sequence continues at coordinate 34,249,058 of NC_141608.1, read as the reverse complement.
AGTCACTTGCTTGGAGTAGGACACTAATCTAAACAATCTACACAAGTTGTGCCTTGATATGATGAACCCGCATGATTGTGCTCTTGCGCACTCAACTCATAGCTATGCTGTAGAATACATGGAAGTGGGAAATCTTAATGCAAGAGGAGATGCAAGGCATGTTGCCATCATGGAAATGGACATATGTGGATGCAGGTGTCAAGACAGAGTGGTATGAGTCTATTGGGAGTTGTGATAGCAGGAGTCCAATATCATCTTGTGCATGAAGATGTGCATGACATGTTGCATGGGTGGCCTTTTGAGGAGGGGAAGGGGATGAATGATAGAATACTCTCAAGTAAATTACCGCATTATTAGACAAGCGACACCAACCAAAGCTAAAAATAAGAGCATATATATGTTCCCTTTTCCCTCCTTGTCCCCCATGCTATAGAGGCTTCTAGTGGTCACTCCAGTCAACTTACAACATTCTTTTATAGCAACAAATGCTAATGCATTTTTTCCCTCATTACTCAGTTGTATAGCAAGTTACCTGCTCTTAGTGCTATGAGCCGCTACGGTTGTAAAAGGAGAGTAAAAGGATGAATCAAGGAACCAAGCACCAACATTCTACAAAATGGTGTGCTACAACACGGTCATAGTTGCGTATGGAGAAAATTACATGGGATAACCACTTATGAGATACACAATAGCTATATAAAGGAAGTGTTGAGTTATATAATGACCAAGCGGTATGTTCCCAAGTACAAACAACCAATGGGTTTGTGAACAATGCTTCTTCTCTGAGTGCAAGGGCACCTCCGTCTCATTCTTGCTCTCCTGCAACAACATAGAATACAATCAAGAAATACTCTGCTCATGGGGTCCCTTCCTTGTCATATTTTGCGCTACTCTGTCTTCTTTGCACGCGTTATTCTTATCACCCCCTATTGCTGACTTCCTCAAGTTCATGCTTCTTCTCATAGCCTAGCTTGCTTTATCATCGTCGATCCCTTTTAACTGATTCACCTCTGTGTTTGCCACCTTGGCCACAAGCAATCACCCTTATACTTTGTTGTTCGCCTTTGTTTGTTTGATTTTATTCTTGCCATTCTTTCCTTCCACCAACGGTTCTTTGATGCTCTACTCCTATGGTGTTTTAACACCCCGTTTCCCCTCACCACTATTCACCTATCATCCCCACCTCTCCCTGATTTAGGGAAACAAGAAAGAAGTTCTAGCAAGGTAGAAGTGTAGGGGTAGGACTTTCACCCATGGATAAGGACATGGAGAGAGAAAGAGAGAGGGGAGGAGAAAGAGAAAGACCAAAAAATAGAGAAAAAAGGTAGGTCAAATCGATTGGTTAGCAAGAGAAAGCAAAAGAGAAACCAAAAGCTCATCCATCAATCAGCAGTACAAATGAGTTGGAGCACCCAAGCAACAAGGATGACACACAAGAATTCGACTCAAAGTACTACCTTATACAAGGATGTTACAACTATTGGCCTCTCACCCTCAAAATCTTGAGAATACAATGCCATGACTAGATACATTGATACTACCTTCTAGTCCCCATCTCTACAATTATGTTATCTCTCCACTGACCTAACTCCCCTACGTTAAATCCTCTACCTCTTCCCGAGTGAATTCTATTACATCCCATGCCCTTCTTGACTTCCCTACCTACTATTAGTTTTTCTCTATACCACCCACATCGGCCCCACTCATCTCCTTTATAATACCCACGACAATTCTCAATCTCTCAATACTTTTTCCAACAAATTCTTGGGGATATCCACCTTCTTTGAGCCCAAGTGTCCGAGCAAGAGTGACAAAGGGCATGAGGTCTTCACGATCCAGTCCCTAAAAGGAGGTTGTAGACTTACCATGGCAAGTAGGCTTAACCTCAAGTACTGAGATAAGATGATGGAGCGCATAGTCATGGTGTAGTCGGCCATCAAGGACACCTATAACACGTGATTTAATGTAGTGAAATAGGAGGCTACAAAGGAAACTATCTTAGCTACTCTACTCAAGTAGCAATAGAAAGCTGATACATCTCCATTGCCACACATGCAATCATGTTTATGACCATACACATTCATGAAAAGGACAATTGAAACTTGAATAATAGAACATAAGTTCCAGCAATAAGCAGTATGTGGAGCAAAAAATAAAGAATATGTGCTTGTAACATTCTAAAATAGAAACTTAATCAAGCAATGTTTACTTTGATAAATATAAAAGAGGGAAAAAATAATGTGGAATATCAATATTTATATAGATGTTTCAATAGGGGTGGCAAGGAATGATATGTCAAACTTGTAGGTCAAGGATGGGAAACACTATAGTGATAAGGAAAAATAGGTCTAATCCTCAAAGTAGGCACTTACATGATAGAGTATAATTAGTGATTCTACGACCTACAAACAAGCATCGTGAGCTATACCCTTTGGGGATTGGAGCATCATTAATAACATTTACAAATCATCCTTTTCTAAACTCTAATCCTCCAAGATTATTTTATTTCTTGTTTCCCATGATTGTGAGATTGATGCATTGCCCTAGCGCTATGATTATGATTTGCAAATGGTATGAATGATTCTACAGTTCTAAAGATATGCCAAGTGTGTAGCTATGAATGATTCTACAATCCTAAATGGGTCACTATGAATGACTTGCAAATGGTATGAATGATTCTACAATCCTAAATGTATGCCAAGGGTGTAGCTTATAGTGCTTGTCTGCAGGTTGCAAAGTCACTTATTAGAGTCTCATGTAGATATTCACTTTGAGGATCAGCTCTATTCTACCTCTGTCAATGCCCCTCGTTTCCCTTCTTGCCTTGGGAGCAGTAGCTAGGGTCAATTCATAGCACATTTTAAAAATATTTTAAAGATTCACCTTAAGATCATACCTTCTTGCCTTAGGAGTAGCAACTAGGGTCTATTCATAGCATATTTTAAAACTATTTTAAATATTGCTTTTAAATATTCTAGCTAGCTTAGTTATGAGCATTAGTCCTCAAGGATGTGAACAAATGCATACAATGTACGAAGGTGGTAGATTTTTTATAGATAGACTTTATCAAGTGGTGAAGTATTATTTATCATATGAGATATATACAATTATTGAGTGTTAACTTCATATGTCATGGAAAAACATAACATTACATTCATTGAATTTCTATGATGGTGAGCCAATAATTTCCACATGATTCACATATTATAACACCAACCTATAATAATAGATTGTCGATGGTCTTTTCCTCACCCTCACTAACCCAGGACCTTGTGCTTGGATCTGGGGTGTAATAGAACTTGCAGGAAGATGCTCTCTTTTGCACTCCATTGCTTGTTTGCCATGCGACAGGTTGTAGAATAGATGTCAAGAGTCCATGACAACAATGGGGTTGTGCTACGCGGGCACAACCATGTAAATATGGGTGATTGAGTGTTTGTCAAACACACTACAAATGAATTTCAAAATGATCTTGGATCCAAGAAATCTTTATCATCCACTTATCAATCATCGGCTCAATTCCATCATTCCACCAATCTGGTGAGTGAAGGTAAGGTGATACACAATGAGAATGGGGATTCTTGACACGAAATCACAAATATTCTAGGTGCCTAGTTAGACATATTCACTTCATTGGATCTCCAAAAGACACTGAAGGGATTGACATGATCAACACAATTGATATAATTGGCGCATCTGTTACGATTCTCACTACAAAAGCAACTTTTGCGAATAATTATTTTATGCACTGTGAAGTATTGATTCATGGAACAACTATCTAGGAAACATTGATACGGGGAATATCAATTCATGTACTACTAAGCAAGCGCATTTATAATGCTAGTTGCATATTCCATCTCGTTTGTTTGGTAGCGTGCCGATGCACCATTTCAATTGTGAATATAAATATGCAAAAATGGAAGGAAGCAAGAAAGAAAAACAATACTTGTATTTAAACAAGAAACACTCAATTACAATAGTCATGGTTGCAGACTTAGTACAGAGACACTCGGTTGCTTCACGCCTCAGTTGAGGCTCAATCCTCACTGAGTAGCTTGACTTGATTCTCGTTGGCTTATGTAGTTTGGAACAAGACAAAACTATAGGACTAGAGCACACGGGTGATTCTCGTGTGTCATAGCTCAGACTCAATTATTTAGTACCTTCAGAATCAAGTGGCTGAGGATGCCCCCTTCCTATTTTAGACCTCAAAGTCTGTTGAATCGTTGCTATTGATTGGCTTCTGTATGTTAGCCTAAATTAGCCTTTCCTATGATCATTAAGGAAATTTTGGACTAAAAACGGCCCTCATAAGGAGTGGATTAGCAAAATGGATTAAGAACTAATAAGGCCTACAAAGGGTCCCATCACCCCATATGGGGATAAAAAAGTACATCTCCCTAGGTCCTTGGTGATCCCCAAAAGTGCACCTCCCTCTCCCAGTTAGAGGGACCCCCACTCTTGAAAATTTAACTCTCTTTACAACCTTTAGGTAGTCCAGATTCCCAAAAAGTATCTCGTGGGTACACCCTAGCCCAAAAATTTAAAAATTTTCAAAAGTGCCCAAAATGGCCCAAAACTCTTCAAAACCTTCCCCCAAACCATGCCTATGCACCCAAATCACTTTTCAACATCTAAATCCTACTTCTTCTCACCATAATCATCTTCCAATCCCACATTTATACTCCTTCTATCGTAAGCACTTTGCAACACCCAAATCCAATTTCTTCTCATCATTTTGTCCCAAACTTGATTCCTTTGGTCCTATAATATCTTTCCATTGATTCTATTCAATTCTTTGAACTGATCCAAGACCTTATTTCTAAATCCCTCTCATGGCTCCACTGGAAGATCGCACCAACAAGCCACGAAAAAGCACCTTGCACATCGAAGTTGCACCAGAGTATGCCACGACTCGTCAATGTTATGGCCACAAGGTTTTTAACAAAGTTACACTAGATCAATTACGACGACAAGGAACAAAGCATGTCGACTTATGGAGTGTTGTTGGACTCTATCAATTGGATCCTTTGACAGGTGCTCCACCTTTGTTTGAAAATGTGACGAGTTTGATTGAATACGTAGGAGATGGTCTTCAAGGCTTACTAGGATATTGTAAACGCATCGGCCATTCCAATGCTGAAGCACACTTTGCGAAGGTTCACTTTTTGAGAATGAAAGGAGAGACAAAGATACTTAGGAAAACCATGCATAACCTCCAAGAATAACTAACCCAAGAATTAAAAAAACTTGCTGACTCAGAAATTGCAAAAGAGAGGTCACAAGAGACAATCACAAGATGAATTAATGAGAAGAACAAACTATTGAAAAAGACTTGGTGTATCCAACAAGAGCTTGCTACATTGACTAGGAGATTAGAAAGGATAAAAAGAACCCCTCTAGGTTACAAGCATAATATCAAGCCCGTGCAACCAATGGAGAACTTGGCATATGGTGGTGGAGCAAGGAAGCGCAGGGTGAAAGCTACAAGGTATGTATATTTGGACTATTTTGTAATTATGAAGCATTACTTACAAATGAGTCATTTATTTTTCTAATGTTATCATGATTTCTGTAGAAATTTTATGGAGGAGGTTATTGGAAGACATTTCTCTTACAAACTTTGTGCCGTAAAGAGTGTATTTAAGAAGAAAGAATTCATTTCTATTCTTAGGGACCCCCGTCGGTGTACATTGCGACATGCAATATTACAAGAGGTTGCAACCGATTTAGAGAATCTTGTAGATCCATCCGAGTTGTCCATGCATGTGATGCTACTGGCATTAGTCGGCAAGGGTACTTAGCTATGTATAATGTCTTTGTAAATGCACTTCGAGGTCAAGGCATTAATAATCCTCTATTGCTGAGACCAGTATACATTAGAATGCAAGGAAAGAAACAAATTCTGTTATTCAAGATTTATTGGGTGGATTTATATACATCTAAGAAAGCATGACGTTGGAAGGCACAAACAAGACAAATGTCCAACATAGCAAAAAGAAAGGAGGGCAATTACCAAAGAGGCAAAGCAAGGATAAAAAAAGTACACAGAGCATAATAATGTTTTTTTGGATGTACATAGGGTCCAAGCTGCAATGGTGAAGCTTTACAAGTGTTCCCACCACTAGAGTGGATTATTGCTAGCCTTTGATTTTCCTCTTTTTGTTTGCAAGCTCCAAGTCATAGTACTTGTGGCTAAAGAGTTGTAGAAAAGTCAATGTGCTTTGCTTGTACAAGGAGCTTCATCAAATTCCAAAATCTCTTGCGAGCTGCAACAATATCATCAAGTCCATTCACAAAGGGATTCAAATCAACTACTTAATGTTTCCCTTGAGAGGTTGAGTTTTGAAATCCAAAAACGAGGCAAGTCTTCCATTAAATGTAATATCTTGAAATCTTATGGTTCAACCACCTCCTGCATATTATTAGATCATACGTCAGACAGGTGGTCTCTTCTAAGCAAAACCTTCGTCTTGTTATAGTTTGGACACAAACATCATACATAGTTTTTTGTTAATGGTCTTCATTTTACTTAAAAATAGAAATTAAGTTGTGTTGAAGTCCTTCCTAAAATGAGCGAGGGCCTTATTTTGGAGGACCTTAAAGAACTATGACATAGGATCACAACCATAAAGATTATGTGGACCATGACCACATATAATATATGTGGACCACAGCCATAAAGATTATAAAAGGGATACGAGGAAACAATTCAGGAACCCCATAAAACTTTAATGATAACGTCAGTTGGCAATAGATGTAAGAGCATGAAATACGTTTACCTCCTACCTATAGTCATTTTCTACAATCTATATTGAATGATGACATCTATTCAGCTACTATTAATTCAATGAATGCTTCAACAAACGAAACACCCCATTAGGTGTTCCTAAACATTGTGTGTACGTCTGATTACAACTGCAAGTATAATCTTTAATACAAAAAATGTCCAGGTGAAAAAAGTTGAATAGTTTTCAAATCCCTCATTAAATTGATTGCCTTTGCAAAGCTTGCTATTTGATTGTGATTGCATACACTAGGAAATGTATTCCTTTCACAGATATACATCCTCAAATCATTAGACATAAGACTAGATACACAGAGATAAATCACCCCTTTCAATCAGGCATTCCCCCTCGAAAAGTTGAAGTACGACAGCAGCCATTCAACTGCAGGTATGCCATTTGACCCGGCTTCTTCAATTTATCTACAATTTTAAACGTGCGTTCTTTTTGTGAAAGACAAGATCCTTCTTATTAGGTTAACGAGTATACAAAGCGAAGCGAAATCCCCTGTTTGCAAAATCCAGCCAGAGCAATGATATGATATCAGAGGTTGCACAGTACTCAAGCACATGGACCACAGTATGGAAAACAGAAAGACCTAGGTAGAAAACATCCAGGTTGGCAGAAAATAGTATATTGGTAGCATGTCACGAATAAATGCAGTCATCAACATAATCTTTACGTATGTAAAAAAGAATCATGAACTTATAGCTTCTTCAGGTTTCCAAGCTGGATGAATGAGATCTGTGCTTCATGATTACATACACCTTCCATACAGATACGATCTGAATGGAACTCGCATTCTGCTCACACCCACATGCCAGAATTGAACGATCTGTCAGAACATGGGATCCTGGCTAGAAACTCTGCATCAGATAAGAACAGTGCCATTCCTTAACATTGGAATTAGATCCACACTGTTTGTGTCTGCACATTCTCATATGATCACTTCATTAGGAGAGGCTAGCTTTAAATTGAAAAGCATAAGCCAAGTTAAATTCCTTTACTTGATGAATACTTGGCTTATCAGTAACTGAAGAGCGGGGACGAGCTTTCCCCAAACCAACTCGCTGAGCAAGCACATATGACTTAAGAAACGATCCCAGGATGCCTATCAGCAGCTGTCCTCCACTTTTGAGTCTCTACTGGAAGAATTCATGTGTTCAAAGAGGAATATAGCTGCTGTTAAACCCTGGAATCTGCTTGTGAGCAATTATACTCCGCATCTGGACGGTAAGCTATCAAATGCATTAGTGTGAAACATTGGGTACTTTGAGAACTAGGTGGGCCACTCCTTAATTTTCGAGTAAGGTCAGCCCTCTTTTTTGAGCAAGAACCATAACTGATCTCAAGTAATTATTATCATTTGAAAGGGATGTTTTTGCTACTCCAATCAGAAATGTACAGTATTTGATCATGACATTATCGCTCACCTGCCAAGGAAGCCAAAAATTGTCAATATAATCTGCAATAAAACATAATTTTTATTCAGTACAAATGCGTCCTCAAAATGGGAAAAAAAATAAAATGCTTTAGATCAACACAAGGAGAGTATGTTACAGGAATGCCTTTACAAGTTCGCACTAGCAGGAACGCAGATTGTTATTAGCAGGAGATAGAAAGGCAACAACTCCAATTGTCATCCCACAAAGGGAAAAATAACCCGCTCCCCTTTACCCCTTACTTCTTTGCAGTTGATATCCATATATGAAATTTGAGCCTCGCGATTTCCAATGCTAAATTATTACTAGCACATATGGAGAAAAATTTCCAGCAGATATGGTTATTCAGTGGCAAAGAAAAGCCAATAAATCTTACTTCAAAAGTAGTCAGAAACACATGACATGCATCCAATGCTTTAGTTCCCTGCATCCATTCAAATACAGGAGGAGGTAAAGCCAAACATCACCATGTATAGAAACAACACATTCCTCAGAATACTCTTAGGATTACAAATTTGTGTATGGAATACTTTCTGAAACCATCAATGCTGAAATATCTTGAGCAGTTCAACTTCTTACTGAGTTTCTTGCTTCCTTGACACTTGTAACTATCTTCTCAACAACTCCGCTTGCTATGCTTGCCAGCTCCTCATGGTAAGACAGTTCTCCACTAAAAAGTTCATCATTGCCTACAATCTTATCAAAATAACAGTATAGAGTAAGTTGCAATGAAGGTACAGATCTTTCCATCAATTGAATTGAGTAGCACATAAAAAGAATTGAATTAAGTAGCACATAAACACACTGATTTGTAAGATCTTAAAAAAAGAAAGTGTGTGTGGGGACTTTGAATAGATGCCAATACTAAAATGCATTTTTTATCTCCATTGCCCACGAGGCCTTTCCGTGATAGAGTCCACTCAGCATTTGCATATGGGATTGCGTAGAACCTTATTGATTTTCTGGAGATCTGTTGCTTGGCTCGCACACTCACAGGATTTTTGTGAGTTAGCAGGCTCAGATAGTGCACTCTTGATTTGGAGAGGCAACCCTTAGGTCATTTTGCATGGACTTGGTATCCCTCTCCACCTTCCATACACAGTGTGTGGGAGATTATTGCTAGTTTCATTGCATGGCAGATATGGCGATCCGGATGTACAGATGCCATAGAGTGCACTCAGGCATACACTCCTCAATCCTTAACAGGAAATCATCCATACTCTGGAGCAGGATTCAGGGCTCTCCCACGTTGCTGAGAGCATCTCTTATAAGGAAGTGGGGCCATGGATTCTCCCATAGGCCCATTCATGGCATTTCTAAACTCCGAAGTGGCTGAGCCAGCCTCATATTTTTTCCTCATTATTTGTAACCCCTCATATACATTTTCACAAGACCTTGCACTGGTCTTATTGTTTTTTCTGGTTATCGTCCATAGAAGTTACTTTTTTGTGCCCCCCCCCCCCCCCACCCCTTTTCCCCCAAAAAAAAGAAAAGAAAAAAACTTTATTGGAGAGTGTGTGTGTTGTTATGGACCTTCCTGGCAGCCTCCCTCATGTGGAAGATCTCCCGTGCCACCCCTCCCTGGGAGTGCTCTCTGCTCTTGTGATCCTCTAGGCGTGCCCCTTTCCTCTAGACCGCATCATGAGCACATTTAACCCAGGCTCGTGTGCGCCAATATGCCAAACCGTCTGGGTATGTTGCGTTCCCTTTACAAGATGTACTATGGGCTCAACAGGAGATTCTTCGGCATGTGTCTCCAATTGTGTCCCATGAATTGACCATGCAAATTGAGGCACCTTTCACGGAGACTGAGTTGAGAGATGCAATAACACATTTGGCAAATGGAAGTCTCCGGGTTGGGATGGTCTCACTGTAGAGTTCTTCCTTTGAGTATTGGGATGCCCTTTCTCCTACGTTGCTACATATGATCAATTTTGCTTGGAAAACTCAGCAAATGCCAGCTAGTTGGAAAAAAGGGTTGGTCAAATTATTCCCTAAGAAACATTTGTGTGAATCTTTTGCTGACTGGAGGCCTATTACACGTATGACAGTCATCTATAAGCTCATTGCTAAGATGGTGGTGAGTTGTATCAAAGGTTTCCTACATTATGGGCTACATCCTGCCTAGTATAGGTTCATTCTCGGAAGACATATAATGGATAGTATTGCAAATGCTTCTGTTGGGATAGAATATGCAAAGTGCACTCAGCAAGATGTTCTCTTGTTTGAAGTTGATATTGCAAAAGATTTTGACATTGTGCAATGGGATTTCATCTCATAGACTATGCATTTACTGGGATTTAAGACAAAGATGCAGTGCATCATTTGTAGGTTGTATCATGATAGCAAAGCTACTGACATTCTCTCTTGAGATCTAAGTGACGAATAGAGTCTTTGTCATTCAATACTTCAAGGAGGCCCCCTCGGTGCCTTTTTATATGCAATAGCTACTCATCTAATGCTTCTATGCATTGATCATCTCGTTTCTACAGGTAGCTTACACATGGAGGGAGGCACATGATTACACAAGCATATACTAATGACTCTTCTTCACTCTCAAGAACACATAGAAGGATCTTTCCCAACTCATGAGTGCTTTATCATTGTATGGTTTTCCAGCTTGCATGTAGGGGAAGTTTCAAAAATCTAAGCTTCTACCACTCCATGCAAAAGATTGGCATAACTTTCTTTGGCCTAGGGAGATTGTTTCATCTTTGTAGCTTGTGCGGCATCTGTTGGGTATTGCAATCCAAAAACTGCTCGATTTGGATTTTCATGCAGTTGTAGGTGGAAGTAGCTTGTGACATTTTGCAATGTATAATTGGCCTTGTGAGGTGATCCAATCACTCTTTGAGGTTACCAAATGTCTCCAGGATCGATTTTTGGGCGGCTCTTCTATATGGCTGCCACATCATTTACATAAGATAGACGTTTTTTGGTTGTTTAAGATGTAGTTCTTGGATGGTCTTGGATGGTTTTTGTATATTGACAGCTCCTCCTTTAGTAGGGCGGCCCTCATACTTTTGGATGACGTTTCTAGATATTGAGCATTTAGCTTTGGCCATGTGTTTCCTCCTTGGAGGTGTTCACATATAAGAGGAATTGACTTTGTTCTACAATCTAATATTTTGGCCATTTTTTCATGTTATGGATTACTTTTTTGTGTATTCTCTTGAGGTATCTTGACAGGTTCTCCTTTTGTGAGCTCTGACAAAGCTGGTAAGCTTGAGGAGAAGTTTATGGAGAAGCTTCATTGATCCTACATAGTTTCCAACTTGAAATTACACTCAAAATACTTGTTGCTGTTGTTGCCTTACTTTCTTTATAGATTGATTGGCTATAATAGTGTCTATGTTTTTGCACAGTTTGCAAATTTGTACAGTCTCCTTTCCTACAGCTCAATTCTATTTCCCTATATGGTATCAGAGCACATGAGTTGCTGCAAGAATTCCTTTCCTAGCAATCTAAAGATCAAGCTCATCAACACGAGATGGAGATTTGCAGCTTGGGTTTCTCGATTTGTGGCTTTTGTCTTGGATATACATCTTTTTTGGGACCCTACCCTGTGTTGGTAGTTTCAGCTTCTACTTGGTAGCAGATTTGGTTGGTGCTTGTGGTGGTTTACATCCCTTTTGGCTGATTGATCCTTTTGAGGAGAAGTTCTTGTTTTTTGGCATTCTCTCCTTGTGCTTGTGAGAGATACACCTTTTTTTTCAAAGCTTCCCTCTTGGTAAACTATGTTTCTGGTGATTGACCTTGTCAGGTAGTCCGATCATCCTTTGAGGTTACTAAATGTCAAGACAAGATTCCAGTATTGATTTTGAGGCGGCTCTTCTACATAGATGCCACATCATTTACACAAGAGAGACCGTTCTGGCTGTATAAGATATAGTTCTTGGATGGTTTTGGTGTATTGGCTCGCCGCCTCATACATTTGGATGACATTTCTAGATCTTGATCATGTAGCTTTGGTCATGGGTTTTCTCCTGGAGATGTTTATCATATAAGAGGAGCCGATTATGTTCTATCATCTAGTATTTGGCCATCTTTTCATGTTATGGATTAGTTTTTGTGCATTCTCTTGAGCTATGTCAACAGGTTCTCCTTTTGTGAGCTTCAACAAAGCTGGTAAGCTTGAGGAAATGTTTATGGAGACGCTTCGTTGATGCCTACGTAATTCTACCTTGGAAACACACACACAGTACTTGTGCTGACTTTGTTGCTTCTGATTGTGATACTTCCTTCACAAGTCGATTGGGTATCGTTGTGTCTATGTTTTTGCACAATCTGCAAATTCCTATAGTCTCCTTTCTTGCAAATCGATTCTATTTTCCTACGACATCTTGGTTATCCTTTGGGGTGGGCAATTACTCATCACTCCAACAAATAGATGCGTTCCTCACTAAGCTAAAAAACAAGTTGGAATGCTGAAAGTTAGCTACTTGGCTAGTGGATGTCCGATTCCGTACAATCCAATCGATCTTATCGTTATTTTTGCCGCTGATGATGTTTGCTAGGCAGGATATCTCTTCTTTCATGTCTACTATCCTAGAGGCTTTCTGGCGGTCGAAGCATGATCGTACGGGCCTGAGGTTCCTTTCCTTAGAGCACCTCTACTCACTAAGGATGCATGTGGGACTATATATTCTTAATATTCGCAAACATATTTTGGCTCACAACAAAGGGAAAATGATGCTTGAGTTTATGACGTCATACGCTCATAAGAGAAACTCCCTGTAGAATTAGAGAGAAGATTTTTGCTGCCAATATGACCAACTGGATGCCAAGATGCTTTGAACGGAACCTTGGACCCTTCATCCACTGTTCTTCCTCTTCCCTCTTCAGATTATTTTGTAGCCAGCATTTCTTAAAGTCATGAATAACCTTGCCTGCTATTGAGCCAAGTCGTTACTTTTGCTATATCTTTGCCAAACCAGCCTTTAATCCATAAGCCTACAAAGCTTCAGTGTTCCTTGCAACCATGAACATAATAGTCCCCCCTGAACTCTCCTAAATAATACTCACCAACAACCTCGAGCCCGCGCCTAGCAGATTTTCGTGATCATATGCGAACTACAACAAAAAAGAAGCAGACTGTCCTACTATCCTTCGCACTATGCTCATGGGAGGTTGCTGCAAATCATCTTGTGTGTAGCTGCCTTCAATTCAGCACTCAATGGCCATGCATATCCCAACGTCCACGACCAGTTCATTCCACCCGACCTCGAAAAGAAGTCACACGAAGCCGATCAACTGTATCCACTTGAGCTACAACCGAGCCGTTTCCATGGAAATGAACGTATAGGCACTTCTTTGGATCATCCAAAATCACCCTTAACCACAACATATATTATGCGAACCAAGTCTATCTATTAGCCATGGACTTGGACTATCAGCACCATCAGAAAGCTCCCACGGGTGGAAAGATTCTACACTATAGATATAGGTCATGCAATCCCTCCCGTGCTGTAATAGTTGCTTACAGGCGACTGCAGCACGGCACCAACTTCTTGTGGAAGGCTAGAAGGCTCCCGAGCTTGCTGTGTCGGAGAGAAGCATCAGCAAAACCATGGACAGTAGCTCACAAAGCTTTTAGAAACATGCGTGATGATTATTCGCGACACTGCTCAATCATGCTTACCACCGCACCGGATTGAAGAGCCTCCACGACTCCTTGGAACCAGATCACACAGTCTCTTGCTCTTTAGGGTTGCTACAGTTATTCTATATCTAGCCAGTCAGCCTTCATCTTCTGTTTATCATCTAGACAATAGATCATGCTTTGTGATCAAGGCTCAAAGCCAAGGCCCGTCGTGATGGAAAATCACCTCTTGTAATAGCATAGGTTGTCAGATTGACACCGCCACCTAGTCGATCTCCCTCCTGGCCCGTTATCTCTCCGAGACCCTTGAAGCCAGTACACTGATCACCCCGCCTCTTCCTTATTTTGTTCTGAGAAATCCTCCAGCTCCCGTAATTTGTGGCATTGGTACAGGTGCACTGTAATATTGTAACTGAGTGTAGCAAGACTTCCCTCAGCCACGATCATCTACAGACATTAACCCGCCTGCTGTGAAACCACCACAAATCTGATTGAAGATGACAACCGAGAGAGGTGTTGAAGCACTTGTATATTCAAGTTTCTTGTCTGCAAGTCCATGATTCCAAACAATATTGGCCACCCACAAGTCAATTGCGCAACACAATTGATGCACAACTATCAAGCTTTCACAATCTCATTATTACTGGAACAAACAAAAGGCTGCGTACTAGATTAGCAGCTTTTTCCCTCATCAACAACCCTTGGGGCAACTCTGAATTTGTCAAAATAAGATGGACACTTCCCACTGTAAATCGAAATGAACATAAGGTTTATGAAAAACACGATCAACTTCCCTCTACAACTTGAGATGAGCACGAAGATGCCCATGAACCGAGGCTCGCTGCCCTTCTTATAGATGGCCAACTTTTTTCTTTCCTTCTGGCCCGCTCTTCCTGTTTGTGGACATGCAAAGTGCTTCTTGAACTGTAGTCTTTTTAGAAAGCACTACTCCATCTTCAATGCCTTGGTGCCCACTCGCTTCACTTCCTCTGCCTTTGAAAACGCACAGTCTTCACTTAGTTCACCATTTGTCCCATGTGCCGATGCAAGATCTAAGGCCCATATCCAAGCTCCATAGCTATCCGATCATTTCATTGGCAACAAAGTCCATGTCATCATTTTCTGCAATTAGGTTCTCCATACAAGCAATCATTTATTTATGAAATAAATATTTGATACAAAATATTTTCTCAAAAATAGAGGCGGCCCCTATCATACTATTTTCTAGCTACTACCTCCTAGCCTCTCCATACTAGCTACAAGTGTCTAACAATGTTATTTTTACCTATGCCTAGGTGCTTTTATATGTGACCTGTATTGCATTTTTCAGTTTTTACAAAAAGATATATGTCGCTCAAAAAAGCCCATCACATTTTGCCCTCCCCCAAATTGCTTGAGCATGCACATGCTCAGCAGAGCGCATGTCATGTCCTCCTGTTGTCATCCTAGATCCAAAGGAAAAGACGCACTCAACCATTGCTTTTGCTTGATAGAGGAGGTGGATCCTCCGGGATCAAAGACCTACTTGCTTCCCTTAACACCTTCCTACTTCAAACCCTTGCCTTCATAAGAGAGCCATATCTTGTCAAGCTTCACCTCATCCTCAATATTTGATTGCACTGGCTAAACATTTGCACCTTCCCTTCCCTTCATTTTAACAGCATCAAAATATTCCTCTTTGTCTACTACATTGTCTGCCTTAATGGCATTCTTTGGAAAATCATCATACTTCTGAGAACAACTTGCCTATGCTCTACCTCCACCTCCTCCACTAGCTGCATGAAATCTACCCATGAATCCTCTTTCTTCTCCAATTGTCCCACATCATCCTCAGCTTCATTCTCAGTCTCTGGCAATATCATACCCACTTCATCTCCACTTCAATATGTGATCTCACTGTCGCTTTCACTCCCTTCTTCACTTTCACTAGAGATGGCTTCACTTTCTTCTTTTTCTTCCTCTTCTTTCTCAAGCAACTTCCTATCTACCATGCTAAACTTTTTCCTCAACTCTCCTTTATCCACAAGAGTGAGTGTGACCTTCCCGCAGTCCTGTATTGCTTTTACCAGTTGAAGGTGCATGGTGGAGAGGGAGAGAGAGAGGGTAGGCTAGGGAGAGAGATAATAAAACTCAAAGAGAGACATAATGAAACGCAAATGAAATAGCAAGAGCAATGAACAAAATGAAAGTACCCACTTTTAGACCAAAGAGCTTGTAGGCTTGATACTTGATTTCTTTGACACTAGACAAGTACAGCTCTTATATAGAGCACACACACACATATGAACACCAATGCATATGGGATAACTCCCAATGTGACACGTGGCATCCATAGGACACACTAGATTAGAACTCACTAGAACACACCAAGCTGACTCATCTTGACTCCATTTCCTAACACCTCCCTATGGAGGAAAGGTGAGTGACTCCTGGAGTGAAACCAAGAATAGAAGATGACAATGACGGTCATCGAACTGTGCAATGACAGACATGGCTCTCATGCTATCCAGAGGCAAGTAAACATGGCTCAGAGGCTAGTGAGCATGGTATATAGACTCAGAGGCGCAATTAACATGGATCAAAGGCTCATCATGCATGGATGCGTGGCCAACTCAGAGGTCTAGGAGACTAATGCACCAACATCCTGGAACTGACATGCCAGGCCTGATAAATAGACCTATCAAAGCCAATACATGGCTTCCACAGTACATCCCCCTCTTGGTTCCAGGGCCTAATTAGGGACATGGAGCCACACACCATAAATATAAAAGAAATACATCATTTTAGGAGGAGTATCTAAGGTAGAGGACCTTTATTGACTCAACACACATCATTTATTTCATGCATTTTTTGGAAACAACCCAGGGCAGAGTACCCAAATATTCCTAACCATTATCTATTATTTCAAATAGATCATGGAAAACAATAGATAAAGCTCGTCAGTCAGGTTTAGTAGATGTGGCGTAAAGATTTTGGAACTTGGCTTTGATTTTCGTGTGGCTGAAGTAGTGGAATCAAAGTGACGAAGTAATTTGTTATCCAACCCCATGGTATCAAATCGATATGAGGTAGTGAAGCGGTGGACTACTAGCTCCCGCAAGTCGATGTAGCAGCAATTCTCTTCAAGTAGGTTGTTTCTTTAAAAACGGGCTCCAAATGAGGTCGTTTTTAGGGTGACCAGTAGTAGGAACATCTCCACAACAGTAAGCAACTATTTCCTTCACAAAAATGCCCCCAAAACAACAAAAACGAGCTGTTCTTTAGCACATCGCCTGGCCTCATCTTGCACACAATAAGTAAAGATCTGTAGCATGAAGGCTGGGTCTTGCGATTCTTGATAAAACACGTAATTTTCAATTGTTCCATAAATTTCTCTCCATCTTCGCTTGGTGTCCCATGAAACAACGGGTAGTCTTGAGCCATGACTTCTAATGATCAACCACCAATAATTCTGGTCTTGTAAACCGAAGGTCTGATCCTCTGTGGAGGCACCAATTGGTCTATGAATTGTAATGCCAAGTGGTGGCATAAAAGATTGCAGTAGCTTTGGTCCTGCAAACATCCTCTTCGTCAATAGGTTTTTCTATGGTGGCGGGTAATTCTTGGGGTTATTCCATTTGGCCAATTCCCAGAACGAAGACATATTGCTTCTAATGTCTGGGTCCAAGGGAATCCTTGCTCCACCTTTTATGGCATTGCCTTATGACTTGTGACTTTCTGCTTTTTCTACAACAATGTCTCCGAGCTCAGTTTCCTACTGCTTGCTTTGGAAAGCTTTTTGGGCTACTCAGGATTTACCATGGAGGCACAAGTTTGATCTTTTTTTCACTTCGGTTTCCTACTGCTTGCTTTGGCAAGCTTTTTGGGCTGCTCAGGATTTACCCATGGAGGCACGAGTTTGATCTTTTTTTACTTGGGTTCAATATTGGGAACTCTAAACTCTATGGAAAGATAGAAATCATAAGTCTTTGGAGGTTCTACTTTTTCCAAGCACTTCTTACGGATGTCACTCCGGAAATCTTTCTATGATTGTTTGTGTTCGTCAAATAGATTACTCTGTTTACTTATCTTACATTGAAATCTTTTGATATTGTAATTGCATGTTCCCACTTTGGGGACTGCTGCTTGCAATATAAAGATACCAGGATTTCACCACACTAAAAAAGTTGTGTGTGTTTTTGTGTATGCTGTATACAGCATCTATAAATATGCTGGAACAAATCAAGTGCTTGACTTTCAATGTACAGGGTTTATGTGACACTAGGGAATGGAAGCTTGTGTGGGCAATATATGAATGAATTGCAGCTTGATATAGTGGTTCTGCAGGAGCACAATCAGCATATATGTGTAGGAAACACATGTCATTTTACTGGTTATGATATCTTCTATCTCAGAGAGCATCCTTTTTTGGGTGTTGTCTTTCTTGTGAAGCATTCTTTTCACTCAGTTGTGGCTTTAAATGGCAATGAAGGCAGGTGGATCATTATTCAGTGTCTAATCCAGGGTGAAATACTTGAATTCCCCTCTATTTACGCTTCTCAATCTTCTCATCAAAGAACAAAAATTTGGGAGGCTATGCAACAATATCCCTAGAGGCAGCATGCATTTATTTGAGGGGACTTTAATAATGCACCCCAGCAGAGGGGGATAATGCTTTATATGCTGACATTGGAACATAGACTTTGGTCCCAATTGATCTCTCATCTTGGTCTTGTGGATCTTGGGAGGGTTAAAGCCTATGCTTCCAAGATATACCTTTTGCATAATGCCCAGTCTGCATATTGGGCCCGGTTGGACCGTTAGTACATTGTAAATGTGCAGTAGTATGATCCTCTTACTTGTCAAATATGGGTGGATTATGCCTTTCTCCATTTCGATCGTGCTCCATTATGGTTGAGGCTGCCTTTTCATGAGATGCCACATGGCAAGTTGCCAGATAAAAAGACTCGTCATAGTTAATAACAGTCACCTAGAGCATGATGAGTAGAAGCAAATGGTTGGTAATGCCATTGCACCCCTTTGGGAACAATGCCAGAATAATCTTGACTATGCCTGAAATGCTTTTGTTTCTCGCATGCAATCACTAATTCATGACTATGGGAAGAATGACTTGCATGACAGTTGCTGATGCTAAAGTCAACTGCCAAGATTTGACAAAACTCAGCCATGTTAGGGATTTAACTCAGGCTAATCTTGCATGCTTATGTCACGCTAAGCATCTATTGCAGAGGAACAACCATAGGAAAATTGTCAAATGGGAAACTAAGGCCAAGCAAAAGGCTCTTTTGGATAAAGGTTGCTCTTCGAAAGAGGTCTTCAAAGTTTATATTATAAAAGTAAGATCAGAATATTTTTTGGGTTTTGACACCTAATGGTTGTTGGACTTCTTCTCGGGCACATCTTGCTCAAGCGTGTGTCAATCACTTTGCCCGACAATTTGGAAATCAGTAGTCCCACTTGTAGGAGGTTCTGCTAGCAAGGCGTAAGTTATTACAACATGTATCTCCCATTATTACTCCTGCCCAGGCTTTGCAGCTTGAGGAACCTTTCCAAAAAAAGAAGCTCCTTAATGCTTTAAAATCATGTGGTAAATGGAATCCCCCGGGTTGGGATGGTCTTACAGTGGAGTTTTTTCTAGCATATTGGGATGCCCTTAAACATGTTTTACTACATATGATTAATCATTCCTGGTAATATCAGCAAATGCCAGATGCTTGGAAACAAGGGTTGGTTAAGATCATCCCCAAAAAGCATATTTGTGAGTCACTTGCGGATTGGCGCCTATTATACTCATGCCAGTCATTTACAAGGCGGTTGTCAAAATGGTGGTTGATAAGATAAAAGGTTTTCTGCATGATGGTCTACATCCTACCCAATATGGCTTCATATCACACAGACACATCATTGATAATATTGCCAATGCCTATGTTGGCATAAAATTTGTAAAGTATACTCAACAAGATGTACTCTTGCTGCAAGTAGACATCACCAAAGCTTTTGATATTGTACAATGGGACTTAATCTCACAGGCCATGCAATCCCTGGGATCTGGAAATAAAATGCAGCATGTCATTTACTGACTCTAAAACGACAGTAAAGCGGCCTGCATTCTATGAAGATAATTTTTTTATACGTGGACTTTATATCATTCAGTGAGACAAGGATGACCTCTAAGTGCTTTGCTTTATGCAATAGCCACTCATCGATGCTTTGCAATATTGACCATCTTGTAGCCATTGGTGTCTTGCATGGTTTAGATATACACGGAAGAAAGCCCATGACTGCACAAGCTTATGTTGATGATTCATTCTTCACTCCAAAGAACATAGAGAGAGATCTTTCGCAACCCATGAGTGCTTTATCCTTACATGGAATAGCTGTTGGCTTGCAAGTAAACTTTCAAAAATCGAAGCTTCTACCTTTGCATGCCAAAGACTGGCATAGTTTTCTGTGGCCTGGGAAAATTGTGATGCCCAATCAACTTGTTCGTCATCTTGGTTATCCTTTGGGATGGATGGTCACTCACCGCCAGCCAGCAGATTGGGTGCTAGCTAAGCTAAAAAAGAAACTGGAATATTGGAAGCTAGCCACTGGTCTCTTCATGTTCGACTTCGTTTGTACAATCAATTTTTGGTGGCCTACATTCAATTCTTCTTGCCTTTGGTGATGTTCGATAAGAAAGATGACTTTCTAGTGCTCTAAGCATGGCCGTAAGAGTATCAGATTACTCTCTATGGAGTATCTCTGTTTGCCAAAGATGCGTGGAGGTTTGAATATATTAAATATTCACATGGATATTTTGGCACCTAAGGTGAAGATGATGCTGGAATTTCTGCAGGGTGATCAGCCTTGGGCTGCCATGTTCCGTCACCTGCTTTCACAGTTGACCACACATGTTTTTGGACTTTGGCATCCCACTCAATGGGATTTCATTCTCGGACATATTAATGGCAGAGTTAAAAGGATGCTCTTTTTTTTCTCAAATGTTTTCAGCTTGGAAAGAAATTCTATCTCATCTCAAATGGCATGGTCATGACTCTCTTGACGGGAATTCCTTGCATGCTGAGAGTCTGCATTGGTCAAAGGTGTTTGATCGCCCTCTTGCCTTGCAGAAACCCTGGCACTCTTATTTTATAGCGTCCAAAGGGATTCAATTGGTGGGTGATGTCAGGCAGGATGGTATGTTACGCCTAGCTGATGTCACCGTGGCCAGTTTATACAGGGTTTTGTTACCTCCTCCTTGGAGTTCACATAGGGAAAAAAAAGCTTTGTTCTATGAATCGTAATAAAAGATTGCAACAACTTTGGTCTTGCAAACTTCCTCTTTGTCCACAGGTGTTTCTATGGCGAGTGACGTTTGGTGTTATTCCCTTTGGACACCTCTTGGCACGTAGACATATTGCCCCTATTGCCTGTCACAGAGGCTTGGCTCCAAGGGAATCCTTGCTCCATCTTTCTTGGCATCGCCCTGCAACTTGTGACTTTTTGCTTTTTCTTCAGCAGCGTCTTTGAGCTAGGTTTCTACTGCTTGCTTTGGCAAGCTTTTTTGGCTTTTTGGTATGTACCCACGGAGACCTGAGTTTGAACATTTTTTCACTCTCTGGACTCAATGGAAAGACAAAAATCATAGTCTTTGGAGACTCTACTTTTTCCTATTTCACCATTTCCGGATGTCACTTAGGCAATCTCTTATGATTGCTTGTCTGTTTGTCAGATAGATTACTTTGTTTACTTGTCTTACAATGAAATCTTCTGATATTGTAATTGCATGTCTCCTTTTTGTAGACTGCTCTTTGTAATATAAACATACATGGATTTCACCAACAACAAAAAAATTGTCTTACACTGACATATTATGATATTGCCTCTTTGGCAACTGCTCCTTGTAATATAAACAAATATGGATTTCACAAAAGAAAAAAAGAGTGTGTGAAAAGTAAAATTCAAATGCTCTGATAGCTCGTTAATGAACTATGCAAAGACAATGCATACCTCCAATGAGTCCACATGATAAGGAAGGATGTCCTGGGATAAAGCACTGCAAGCTAGAAGGATCCCACAAAGAGCTGGTACCTCCCATGATTCTTTCAACCTGAAACAATCTGAGTCTTAAATTCCACATCACAGGGCTACATCTTATGCAGAACGACGTAATCAGCTAAATGTTATAAGTATCCCTGCACATCAATATTGCTATTCATGGAACTTGAAGCAAACAGGGAGCAGGAATGACGAGACAATTAAATCTTTTTACCAGAATTGTAATACAAGCAACAAAGGGATAATCAAAACCAAGAATTTCCCCAAAAACACTGCAAGCTAAAATTTTCCAAACAGAAATTACACCTCATATGATCCTTTCAACCTTAAAGAATATCTTTTTTTATTTTAACTACACAGCTAAATTGTAAGAAAAAGGCATAATCACATGCTCTAAGTCTTACCTCAAGTTTGATTGATGTGTTTCTTTTTCTTTTTTCTTTTCTTTGTGAAATAAACTTCTATTGAATATGAAAGAAATGGCTAAGTGCTACCCCGCAGTCTGATTGTTGCATGTCTCTTTCTCTTTTTCTGAAATAAACCTCCATTGAAGATGAAATAAATGGCTAAGACACCAGGACAGTGTCACACCAGTCCAGTAAGAGACTCAAAGAAAAAAGGACTACCTCTCGAAAGCATTTTTCAAAAACACTATAGGCTGGTATGATCTCACAAAGGACTTGCACTTCCCACTATGCCTTCAACCTAT
This sequence comes from Dipteris shenzhenensis, assembly GCF_047967505.1. Classification (NCBI taxonomy): domain Eukaryota; kingdom Viridiplantae; phylum Streptophyta; class Polypodiopsida; order Gleicheniales; family Dipteridaceae; genus Dipteris; species Dipteris shenzhenensis. Next base: position 34,226,480 of record NC_141608.1, on the reverse strand, counting down.
AACAATCTTCGTAAAGTCTAAATTGCAAGGCTGCACCATTTACAGAGAACATTATTCCAGAGTTACACTGAGTGTATTCCAAAACACTGTGTTTTCTTGCAGTATATTGAATTGGGAAATGCAGCAAGAATTGCAAATTGATGCACAAAATGACACAAAACTAGATCCTTCACTGTGCTATCAAAGCAAAAAAGAAGTCATCTATCACAAGAGCCTTTGCTAGAAACTTCAGCATTCAATTTCAAAGATGAAGAAGGTGTGACTTTTTAAGGTTTTCTTTGTATTTGATTTCTGGGTGTTCACTGCAGGAGGCTCAACCTTGTGTTTTCTGTTTCGATTCTCATCACCTCTGAGCTTTTAATTGGTGCCAAAGCCTTCGTCTTGCTTTCTACTTACATCTCCACCATGGGAAATACTTGTCATTGCAAAGGATGTTGTTCCTATGAGAAGCATCCACTGCCACTCTCTCTATTTCTTGAGATTGTTCCAAGGGTTCATTCACTATTGCAGATAGCATGAGACTTTGGAGAAACATTTCAAAATAGACCCACAAAGCCCGCATGCAGCCCAAAGCTTGTATGTGCCTCGGCATGCCTATACGTACACTTCTACTGATGTGTATGTCTTGTCCGACACCTGTGTGACCTGTTTTGGCATGTGCAGCTTGCTTTTTGCCTCCACCAGCCATTTGTGGGGCGATCGCTATCATTTTAGTCACTGCAAAACTTAGGTCATATGTTTCCAACTTGTGTACGCGAGGTGGGTTAAGCTTGTATTCGGCAAACCTCTCCAACACTCAAGGCAACTGCTCAACTTCATCTTGTGGGTGGACTTGGGTACAATTTGATGTAGCCGATGCTAGGGTTACCTGTGAGGCTGAGTACAAGGCAGCTTCTACCATGATGCCTATGGCACGGAATCTAGATTTTCATGCCCATACCAAGCACATTGAGATTCATTATGATTATGTTAGAGAGAGGTTTCATGCATGGGAGATCACATTGTACACAAAACAATGTTGTTGAGCTATTCACAAAGGCGACAAAGCTTTAGGCTTATTTCCTTTTTGGAAAACTTTTCCCCTCCAATTAGCAGGGTTTTCCCCTTGGGGTTAGTATTAGGGTCAGTGCCCTCTATACAAGATATAATCCTCATTATGGTTGTTCTCATAAGATATACAACTCTTTCATTCTCAATTCAACGTGTTCTCCTCTCATCCCCGAACCCAACATGTTATCTGGTTAGTTTTGTCAATCAGTCTCTAGCTCTTTCACTAAGATAATAATCTAGGGGCAAGTAGTTTCACTTTATCTTTCCCCCCTTATATGGCACATCTCAAAGCATTGACAGGCAAGCAAAAGGACCCTCAGGGACATCAAAGGTGCTATGCGCTTTGGGCTCTTTTATGGGCAGTCCAAAACTCTACAGGTGCAACAGCTTTGTGACAATGATGGGGTACATAGCAAAGACAAAAAACATACCACAGCCTACATTTTTTGACATAGCATTGGAAATATTTCATGGGTGAGCAAGAAGCAAAATACTATTGCTCTTTCTTCCACTGAGACTGAGTATATGGCAGCAAATGCAGCAATATGTGAAGCGATTCAACTTCAAAGATTACTGGTAATCTTGGCATAGCACAAGAGGATTCACTTCCTATTGGTTGTGACAACCAATCATGCATTGCTTTGGCCAAGAATTTTGTAGATCATTCATCCATGACAATCCAATAGATATAGCCAATGCTCTACCAAAGAGATCAATCTCTAAGAATCAACTTATCAAGTTAGACTCCTACAACTATATTGCATTACAGGGGGATTGTTGGGTCTATGCTCATCATGTATAGGATAATGCGCTCGTGGGTTGCTAACAAGTCCAAATCAAGAACCTGACTCTAGTCTAATGAAGCAGTCTAGGGTTTTAAGAGTATGGTGCAAAAATCACTATATGTATGGCACTGTGCCATGTGTCGCTAGGACTTAATCTAGTTCTAGGATTTAGGGTTGTCTAGAAACCCACTATTTCTTTGTATTTCAAAGTTGTGTGCAATTCATGTCAGCTTATTAAGCTTTCTCCAACGTTATATGTGCTCTCCCTGCTCTTACAAACTTCACACAAATACCTTTCATGAAGGACCTCAAATCCTTTTAGGTTTTGATTATCCACTTTACCGACAATGAGCCAACCAAAGGCATTTGCTGCAACTGCAAATAAAATTGGGCAAGGCAATTTTTTCCATGAATAGAACTTCTATTATGTATGGAAAAAGTTCAAAAGCAAAGTGCTAACGCAAGAGTACACTATGTGTAGCATGAGAAAAATCTCAGACGATCAAGCCCTACTCAATAAACAAACACAATAAAGATCCGGGATGGGCCAAAGGTGCCACCTCACCATGTAGTGACCTCTGAGAAGAAGGGACAGCCTCTCCAGTCCTTGAGGAAGATAGTCCTTCTTGTAGAAGCAGCCCTGGAAGACCCTTGCATACTCAACGAAATGACCATCAAAGTGTGTGCAAGGTCTGTCCAAATACTCGCCATGGTGTGAGATAGGTGGACTTGAGAACCATCAATTGCCTCCGTGCATTCAAATCTCTGGATATGCCAAATTAAAATGTTCGCTATGATCTCCCAACATGTCTCCACCAAGGCATGTGCAAGTCTATAGGGAGAGGAGAAAACAACATCCAAGTTATTCTTTCTTATAGATCTCTTCAAATGAAAGGGTTCAAAAGTGCACATTCATCCCCCTGCATTTGAATCATAGAAGTCTCTTTTAAGACCCATGTCATGTAGAGATTGTATCATAAGTCCCAATCAAGTCTATCATAGGCTTTGTCAAATTCTAGATAGATAAAGCAAATGTTCTGATTGGTCTCTCTAGCATATTCGTAGCCTTCCCAAATATTGGTAAGTGTCTTAGATAAAACTTTTTTTCTTAGGTCTCATTCATATTCAAATATTGTTTCGAATTGTAATGGCAATTAGAAATATTTAATTGCCTTAGTTTAGCATAGTAAGAGGCCACCAACTCTCCTTTTTTGCTCCCTCCATTCTATGGGAGAATCATGAAGTAAAAGCAAAACACGAGCGTATTCCATAAGACAGCTTGACTCAAATGAAAAGCTCCATTGAATACTTTCCAATAAAAGTACAACTCTCGGGTTATTTCTAAAACCCAGATATGAGGAGATAACATAGACTAGACCAATTAAACATAGGACTCACCTACCTAACCATACCATTGGATATACCTAAGTACCATGGTTGCATAAATTCATCCATAAGGATATAGCAACCTATGGGAGTACAACACAATGAAAAAAAGTCATTTTATAATCCCCCTCAACAACTGTTTGTGAATCTCTCATCACCAGGACTTCTCAAAGGTGTATAAATATATTGATGGAAAGGCTTTTGGTAAAGATGTTTGCCATGCTATTATCGGATGGACAATAGATGAGGTCAATGAAGCCATCCTCAACAAAATCCCAAATGTAGTGATAATGATAAGTGTGAAAGATAGGATTGTTTGGAATGGTGATGTAGCTGTGATTGTCACAATAATTGGGAGTGACCACACTATCCTATGAATGACACATTAACTAACTTAACCACATGCATTCCATAGTGGCTGCATTGCTGCCTTATATATGACTTTCACAAGATGAAAGAAGACTCTGACTTGCTTCTTATTGAGCTATGAAGTGCTACTTGAACCCAATGAGAAACAATAGCTAGAAGTGGAATGTCTCTCATTGATGTCCTCTGATGTATCAAAGTCTGTGTACCCATGAAGGTCAATGTCAAAATTTTGAGGATAATGCAAACTAAAGGTGAGAATGCTATGTACATATCTAAGAACCCTTTCGGCTGCATTCCAATGTGTGATTGTCGCACAAGCCCGTACAACAGCTATACGTAACCTGCGAGCCCCTTTCGTACCGTTGTACGGCCTCCAAGTCCCTTTGCTTGGCCCAGCGGCGAGAAAAACCCCATCTCTCTTAATCCGTGATTTCCCCATGCCAATTCTTGCCCAAGGCCTTCCCAAGCCTTCCTTTCTAAAAGGGGTCGCATGGGCATGCCACGTGGCAGCCCATGCCTTAGGTTGCCCCCCCAAGGGCTTTCATTTTTCCCTAGGACCCCTCTAGTGCGGCCTTTTTACTACCCACCAATGACCAACGTCAAAACTAAGGGTATGTTGCCCCCTTTCTGCTCCAAACCACAAAAATCACCCCCAACGCACAATTGCTAGGGATTCTAGCACATCGAGCAACCCTTGACCACTCTCCTTGTTTTCCCAGGGTCCTGCCCACATGCAGGCCAACATGCATTTGCCAAAAATCATGCCCTCGTAGCATACCCCTCTCTTGAAACTTTGCAAGCGTCCTCGATTGCATTTTGAAATACATGTTAATATACCATGATTAAAGCATGTATCATAAACTGGCATAGCATATATGATTGTTCAAAGCCTAGGGTAGCAATCCATATACACTGCAAAAACCTCATAGTGACTAGTACATTGATCATAGAAGTCCCAAGGCAAATGTATTGTCAGCAAACAGTACCTCGGGTGAAACATACAATGTCACCAAGCGACCTCTAGATACCCGAGCCTGTTTGTAACAACAAAGAGACTGAGGTTCTACCCCTCTCTTGAGAATCAGGCCATGCTCCAAACTGATGCTTTGCTAATCTTTAAGGAGCCACAACCTAAGTTGGCTCAAGCTAAAAAGCTTCCAAAATGCGTCCAAAAAAGAAATCCTTCCAAAGTTCCTGCCCAAGCATGAGTCCCCTCACCACCACCTTACAAAGCAATGCCCTGCACTACAAGTCCGGGTCAATGATATTAAGGCCCCCTTCACATGTAGGGAGAATAATGGTCTCCCAGGCCACCCTCGCTGCAACATCTGCTGTGCCATCAAGTCCACTCCATAAAAAATTTATGACTGGTCTAATAAGCTGAGTGATGCAATCCCTAGACCGGCACCAGCAAGAACACACAAACCAAGCGGTGGCCAAGAGAACTTGGTTCACTACCACAACTCTAGATGTAAGGTCGACTTTGGCAGAGCTCCAGAAAAGGAGCTTTTTCCTTATACTTTCTAGTACTGGGGCAAACTGCTGTGCTGGTGTCACCACAATGTAAATATCCTAAGTCAAAGTACAGTTGACCATTTATTTGATCTTAATTAAAGAGTTCTATATGTGTTAATTACGGTCAAAGAGTCATTTTAATGGTCAAAGGATTGACTACGATCAAAGATACTTGACTCCAGTCAAGTAAACCTGATTGCGGTCAGAGAATGTTGACTTCGGTCAACAAGACTTGGCATGCGCCAAGAGGGGTTAACCTCGGTTAACCAAGATGTGCCAACCTCGGTTGGAGAGACTTGGCTATAATTAAGGCGCCTTGACTCTTGGTCAAAGCTCTTTAATTATAATCAAGAGTGTTGACCTCGGTCAACCAGAGAAAATATATATATTTATTTATTTATATATATATTTGTTTAGATGTGCACATGTGTTCAGTGGGGACGCCCACCGTGACTAGGATTAGTCCACAGTGTGTTATTTGCATGCAAAGCGCTAACAATTAATGGGTACCCTGGTGGTGCGCTTTAATTAATTGTTGCAGGTACTAGGAAGGATTATTTTTCCTAAGCGAAATGGGAGCCTGACAAGCACCTAGGAAGCGGTTCGTGTGACCGAGAGCCTTGAAGACTCCAGAATGGCCCTAAGTGGCTTGTAATAAGAGTTAGTCTAGATTGTAGACAAGTGGCATGTTGCCAATTTGAATGGGGTTTGAAGCCCTTGTAAAGAAGGATTTCTTTTCACGTATGAGAAGAGAGACTTACGAGACAGCTTGAAGCTGAACTTTTGTAACAGTTTTTCTGAAAGTAATAAAAGACCTTCGGGGGGGTCCAGCCCGACAATTTGTCCTGGGCCCTAGTGTATGTTCAAAGAGAGAGAGAGAGAGAGAGCTTTTGGAGAGTTAATTTCAGTCGTGGAAATACAGTCAAAGCTGTTTCGTCAGTTCGGATTGTATAAGCCATAGATGTTGTATCACCCTTCGTCGAATACGGGTTGTATTGCTGGTTGTAGTGGTATCAGAGCCTGGGATTCGCCATCTTTTCAGGTGGTGACGATCCAAGAAAGGCTGAAGGGTGTTTGGTTGGGTAATCAGAAGATTATCGGACCTTTGAATGTTCTATTTTGCCTGTTGCAAATTCCGTCCAAACAGAGGACAACGAGATTCTGACTCTCAAGTTTTAGTTTGCAAATGATTGCTGACCACCTACCCTTGAATGCACCGACGAAGGCTATACGCAGGACGGTGACCAGGCAAAGTATGAAAGTTCATACGGTCCTTCAGTTGGTAAGCTAAACGAGGAGTCGGGGGCGTGGGCTTCAGTCATTCCTTGGAGAGATATTTTGTCCAAATAATTACGTGACGCCTCGGGTGGGACAGCGATACCTTCACGCATCGGTTAGCTGGTTCGCCCGCTGACGGACGATCATCGCCTCTCCAGAGACACAAAAAAAACGCGACGCCCGACGACGATCAGCCCACGACCAAGGTTTGGGCAGGCGCTGACGTGGCGCGGGACACGTGGCGTAGCACACGTGGCAGAGGTCTTGCAAGGTGCTGATGTGGCACGTGTGTAATCTGACACGTGGCAGGTGACGTGGCAGACGTGTGCATTTCTGACGTGGCGCAGCACAGGTGGCAGACAGCTCAGATGCTGACATGGCACTGACACGTGGCAGCCAGCCTGGCAGACCAGTGGTTAAGTTAATCCTGGTAAAGTTAAACCCTGGTTGGTTGACCCGTGGTTAGTGAAACCCTGGTTAAGTCAACCGCAGTCAGTTAACTCTGGTTAGTTGAACCAGTATCCAGTTAGTTCAACTTTGGTTCAGTTAAGCTGGCCTAACCAGACCAGTTTGGTTGGTGTAACCAGTCCAGTTAGTCTAGTTGCAGACTAACCAGACCAGAACCAGACAGTCGGTTAGAGTAACCAGTAGTTACTCATCTGGTTACTGTTTTCAAAAAAAAAAAAAAAAAAAGAGACAGTTGCAGAGACAGTTTTGGCTATCAATTTTCTCTTGCCTGTCAGGCTTTTACTGTCAGAAAAGTAGCAGAAAACCAGGGAAAAGCAGAGAAAACAGAGATTTGCAGAAAAAGGAGAATGCATGCCTTTGAGCAGTAAAAAGAGGGAAAAACAGATGCCTTTTGAAGCCATCTGCAGCAGCCAGAAAAGGGCAACATAGTTGATGATGCTTTGGCAACTGTGTGGGTACATGCCTTGAACTGACAGCCAGTACTGGCATAGATTGTGAATGCAAAACACCTCTTGTTGAGGTACCTTTTCTGTTGGAAAAGCAAAGGTAGTGTGCATCAGTTACTTGCACTGTGTGAGAAAATCTGCAGATCTCAGAATATGGATCAATCACCTATCCAGTGGGATTCTCAAGATAGGGATGTGCATCCAAGACAGAGGAATGTGCTGCAAACTCAACAAGAATTTGAACAAATGGTACGCACTCGTATACAAGAGCTGGAAAATCTTAAAAGGGATCCCAGGGCTCAGCATTTGTTTCCAGCAGAGGCTATGCCTAATCCAGTATATGACGTGCCAATGCCAGAGGCACACTCCCGTGTACAGTCTGAGAGAGAGAGATCTCATAGATCTCATAGGAGACGGTCCCATAGTAAAAAGAGATCGAGGCATCGTCACCGATCTCCTAGTCCATCACCGTCTACCTCGAGTTCGACTTCTGTGTCTTCTTCTTCCTTATCAGATAAACCATCCAGGAAAAGAAGGAAACACGAGAAGTCTGGGAAGAGAAAGTCTTCCAAAGCGACCAGGGAATTTAAAGAGGGAGGAAAATCTGTCAAGTTTATGACCTACAATGGACAGTATGGTCATACAGACAAAGCATTGCAGTTTATCAGACAGTTTGATGCTGCATTTGGTACAGAGAAATTTTCAGAATCCTCCAAATTAAGAATGGTCAACTTACACTTAACAGCAACGGCTAGTGCATGGTGGAGTGCACTGACTACAGATGGGTCAGCCCCAAGAAAGTGGAAGGGCTTCAAGAAAGCCTTCTACCAGCAGTTCATGCCTAAACAGTTCAGAGACCATGTTCTTCAAGACTGGGACAGCTTGCACATGGATGCAGGAGATACAGTGGATGGGTACAACCAAAAGTTCTGGGATGCTTATTTGCAGGTTGCACCGTTCAAAAAGATCTCCAAAGGTACCCAGATGAGGAAGTACAGAGCAGGTCTCACTCCAAGAATTCAGGCAGTAGTGAATGCTTTGGGGGCAAAGAACATTCAAGATCTTATGCATTCAGCCTCAGTAGCGAGTCTTGTACCGCTACAAGATCCATCTACAGTGCCATCCTTGCATGCAGGACGTGCTGATAAAAAGAAATCTGATTTTCAAAAATCAGAAAAGAAAGAGTCCCCTAAGGCTGAAAAGAAAGGGTTTCAGCCTCAGAAGCCGAGGGGTACTCAGTTCTCGAAGACCTATAAGGGCAAATCTCTATTTACCCCTGAACAGATAGCGGAATTCCGTAGAGATGGGAAATGCTTCAGGTGCGGTAAAGAGGGGCATGTGGCTGCCCAGTGCCCAGAAAAGCCTTCATCATCGAAGGGAAAAGAGGCAGAGAAGCCACGAGGACCGCAAAAGCCAATGGCAGGGGGTATTCCTGATATACTGGGTCATGCTTTGAACCCAGAAGAACGAGAATTGCTGCTATCATGGGGCAAAGTGAGAGACCAGCAAGCGCTAATTTTATTTGATCCAGGGGCTACTGATAATTTCATATCAGAGGATCTAGCCCTGAGGCTGGGAATAAAGACGGAAGAGTTAGGCAGGGCTTTGGATGCCGATCAAATGTTTTGTGGGAACCCTGTGCCAGTTACTCCCTTGATAGGGAAGCTCCGTCTTCATATTTAGAGTTATGTGGATCAGGAAGACTTCTTCATTTCTCCACTGAAACATTATGATGTAGTTTTGGGGATGCCTTGGTTTCATCGCAAGGCAGTGAAGTTGACTCTTCCTGAAAGAGTGCTGGAATTTGTACATAGGGGGAAAAATCAGCGTGTAATTGCCAGGAATAAAGGGGACACTATCCCCATTGTATCTGATGTTTCATGCGGTAAAGCAATAAAGTCTGCAATTTCTGCGTACATGGTTTTTGTAAAAGAAAAAGAGACTGATATGCATGCTGAAATGAATGATGCAGACAAAGATAAGTTTCAGTTTTTGGTAAACTTTAAAGATTGCTTTTCTGATGTTTTGCCAGGGGAGTTACCCCCAGAGAGACCAGAAGATCATCAGATAGAGTTAATGCCTGGTAGTGAGCCACCAAACAGACCCCCTTATAGAGTCAGTGCGACTCAGAGAGAGGAGATTATGGCTCAAGTACAGGACTTGCTGTCCAAAGGCTTGATTCAGCCCAGCTCGTCTCCTTTTTGTTCCCCTGTACTGTTAGTACAGAAGAAAGATGGTTCATTCCGTATGTGTGTTGATTATCGCGCACTGAACAAAATGACCATCAAGAATAGATTCCCTATTCCGCGTATTGATGATGTCTTGGATCAGTTAAATGGAGCTTCAGTTTTCAGCAGGATAGACTTGAAGAGTGGCTACCACCAAGTGAGGATACAGCCTCAGGATGTGCATAAGACAGCATTCCGCACAACATTTGGGTTGTATGAATACTTAGTGATGCCTTTTGGGTTGACAAATGCTCCAGCCACATTCAATAGAATGATGGATCGCATTTTCCGGAAGTACAGGCATTTTACGGGTACTTTCTTTGACGATATCTTAGTTTTTTCTAAGACAGAGGAAGACCACAGAGAACATCTTGCTATAGTGTTTCAAGAGCTGAGAAATCATCAGCTCTATGCAAACAGCAAGAAAAGTGAATTCTTCCTGGAAGAAATCCACTATCTGGGGCATATAATATCCAAGAACGGGATACAAATGGATCCAGCGAAGATCCGTGCCATTCAGGAATGGCCAGAGCTGAAAACTGTGCATGAAGTTCGAAGCTTTTTAGGCTTGTGTTCTTACTACAGAAGATTTATCAGACATTTTGCTGATATCGCAGCTCCATTACATGACCTCACTAAGAAAAATGCAGCTTTCACATGGGGATTATCACAGAAGAAAGCATTCAATACACTCAAGGAAAAGTTGACTACAGAGCCTATTCTGGTAGTTCCGGATCTGTATCAGTCTTTTGATGTGGATTGTGATGCTTGTGGAGAATGTGTAGGCGCTGCATTGCATCAGAATGGTCATGTAGTAGCTTATGAAAGCAGGCGACTTCGGGATGCGGAAAGATATTTAGGAATCTATGAGAAAGAGTTATTGGCTGTAATTCATGCTATCCATACCTGGAAACATTACCTTTTGGGTGCAGATTTTACTGTTAAAACAGATCACCAAAGTCTGAAATACTTTTTGACTCAGACCAAGCTTTCAGAGAAGCATATGAAATGGGCAAACATGCTGTCAATGTATCATTTTCAGATTGTCCATACTCCAGGAATTCGGAACAGAGTGGCAGATGCCTTGTCCCGAAGACCCCAGGTCAATAATGTAACTATTGCTTATCATCAGGACCTGGAAGGTATGAGGGAACAATATGCTCATGATTCTGATTTTGGTGAAATTTTACAGCAGATGCAAGAAGGACAATCTACCAGTCACTATTCCCTGAAAGATGGGTATTTAATGAAAGATGATTGCCTATGCATCACCCAGGAGATGAGGAAAAAGATTCTGGGGGAATGCCATGCACCTCCCTATGCTGGACACAGAGGAATTACAGCAACAACTCTAGCACTAGAGAGGTATTTCTTTTGGCCAGGAATGCGCAAAGATATACATCAGTTTGTTACTGAATGCCTTACGTGTCAGAAAATGAAATATGATAGACACAAGGCACCTGGCCTACTTATGCCTCTTCCCGTGCCTCAGGCACCATGGGAAAATATTACAATGGACTTTATTTTTGATTTGCCAAGATCAAAGTCAGGGAATGACGGGATTTGGACTATCATAGACAGATTCAGCAAGCAAGCTCATTTCCTTCCGGTTCGCAAAACCATAAAGGCAGATCATATGGCTAAGTTGTTTATGGCACAGATCTTTAAACATCATGGTATGCCTAAGTCCATTGTTAGTGATCGAGATCCCAGAATGACCAGTCTATTCTGGAGAGCTTTATTTGATAACATGGGGACGAATCTGAATTTTTCTTCTTCTTTCCATCCCCAGACAGATGGTCAAAGTGAAGTAGCAAATTCTACCATTTTGGATATGCTGAAATGCTACGTGGGTGACCAAAGTTCAGACTGGGAAAAGTATCTACCGTTAGTAGAGTTTGCTTACAATAATACAGTACATAGCTCTACAGGGAAAGCCCCTTTTGAAGTCATATATGGGAAGGTGATTTTGCCACCTATATTGAGGACTAAAGATGAAATATTTGCAGCTGATCAGTTTGTAAGAGACCTCCAGACAGCTTACAGCCAAGTCCGGACAGCAATTGAAAGGTCTCAAGAGAAACATAAAAGAGCTGCAGATAAACATAGGAGACAGTTGGATCTCAAGGAAGGGGACTGGGTACTTTTAAAGTTTGAAAAAGCTAGGCTCCGCAAGTTTAAAGGCAAACAGAAAGTGTATGCAAAGTTATCTCCCAGATACTATGGCCCTTTCAGGGTTACAGAAAGAATAAATCAGGTTGCATACAGATTAGCATTGCCAGAGCATTGGAGGATTCACAATGCATTCCATGTGAGTCTTCTAAAGAAGTTTCAAGGACCAGAGCCTACAGAACCAGTATCAGAGGATCCACCAGAAGTGGATGAGCTGGAGGAAGTCCTTCAGCCAGAGCAAATTGTGTACCATACTGTACGTAAAGGCCCTCAGGGTAAGGAATTTTACAGGTATCTTGTAAAATTCAAGAATTATACGGCATTAGATGCCAAGTGGATGGACGAAGACATGTTATCCGATCATCCACACCTTTTGGATGTTTACAAGGAAGCTTTTCAGTTGAGGTCAACTGAATAGAAGCCGAGGGGATGTCACCACAATGTAAATATCCTAAGTCAAAGTACAGTTGACCATTTATTTGATCTTAATTAAAGAGTTCTATATGTGTTAATTACGGTCAAAGAGTCATTTTAATGGTCAAAGGATTGACTACGATCAAAGATACTTGACTCCAGTCAAGTAAACCTGATTGCGGTCAGAGAATGTTGACTTCGGTCAACAAGACTTGGCATGCGCCAAGAGGGGTTAACCTCGGTTAACCAAGATGTGCCAACCTCGGTTGGAGAGACTTGGCTATAATTAAGGCGCCTTGACTCTTGGTCAAAGCTCTTTAATTATAATCAAGAGTGTTGACCTCGGTCAACCAGAGAAAATATATATATTTATTTATTTATATATATATTTGTTTAGATGTGCACATGTGTTCAGTGGGGACGCCCACCGTGACTAGGATTAGTCCACAGTGTGTTATTTGCATGCAAAGCGCTAACAATTAATGGGTACCCTGGTGGTGCGCTTTAATTAATTGTTGCAGGTACTAGGAAGGATTATTTTTCCTAAGCGAAATGGGAGCCTGACAAGCACCTAGGAAGCGGTTCGTGTGACCGAGAGCCTTGAAGACTCCAGAATGGCCCTAAGTGGCTTGTAATAAGAGTTAGTCTAGATTGTAGACAAGTGGCATGTTGCCAATTTGAATGGGGTTTGAAGCCCTTGTAAAGAAGGATTTCTTTTCACGTATGAGAAGAGAGACTTACGAGACAGCTTGAAGCTGAACTTTTGTAACAGTTTTTCTGAAAGTAATAAAAGACCTTCGGGGGGGTCCAGCCCGACAATTTGTCCTGGGCCCTAGTGTATGTTCAAAGAGAGAGAGAGAGAGAGAGCTTTTGGAGAGTTAATTTCAGTCGTGGAAATACAGTCAAAGCTGTTTCGTCAGTTCGGATTGTATAAGCCATAGATGTTGTATCACCCTTCGTCGAATACGGGTTGTATTGCTGGTTGTAGCTGGAGAGATGCCCAATCCTACCTGGCATCCCAAATACCTAATAGGAACACCTCTCGGAATCCAGAAAAAGCCAATGTCAACTGCCCAGCCTAGAGTGTCCTCATCACTAATCCAAAAGCCAAAGGATTTATGCCAGTTTATGTGTGCCCCTTGCAGCTGAGCAAAAAATATCCAAGGCTGTCCAGAAAGAATCAAGTGACTGCGAAGAGGCCTCAATAAAAATAGCAGTGTCATCAGCCAACTCACAGTCAAGAAGCTCCTGCTCCTGTCTCAAGGGCAATCTCAACCCAAAAAGCTCAGCCTGACGAACTGATCTGGACATCTGAAACCTGTCACCTGTTACCCCTCCAATCAAAACCTGGCTGTGGGCTGATCTGTAAAGGGAGGCCACCCCTCTAATCCAAGCATCTGAAAATCCAAACCGTAAAAGAGTGTCCTCAAGAAAACCCCAATCTACTCTGTCATAGGCTTTCTCGAAGTCCAGGAGTAGAACTGCCAGCCTCTGCCCGCTTTGCATAGCCCACTTTGTGGCTTACCAAAAGGAAAAGATAGTATCAAAAATGCTCCTGCCATGCACAAAGCCTATCTAAGTATCATGGATGAGGTCTGGAAGAAGGGACTGTAATCGGATGCTGATCGCCTTGGCAAGGATTTTGTAAAGAGTGCCCAAAAGAGTGATGGGTCTCCAATGGGATACAAAATTCATGTTGCCACCTTTTGGGATAAGGTAAATGAGTCCCTCGGTCAGTAAATTAGGCCTCACCCGAGTCCCAAAAGCCCTGCAGGGCTGAAGTAATATGATCACCTATCATATCCCAAAAGGCTATAAAAAAAGGAGCAGTAAGACCATCGGAACCAGGGCATTTGTCCTTATGAAGGGCGGAGAGAGCAGTCTGGAATTCTGTGTTGGTAAAGCGTGCATCAAGTGAGCATAACATCTCTGGGGTGACCAACACAAGTAAACTCTGCCAAACTTGCTGCTCCACTTTCGAAAACTTTTATAGTTTTCCTATATTTCTCCCTTCATTTTTTGAGTGAGCTCGTGTCTGTCTCCTATAAGTGAGTGAGCGGGGGATGATTGGGAGGGCTTCCTTCATCTTCATCTTTTGCTCTCCAAACCATGACTAGGACCACTCGTAGGCTCTGAGAAGAACTAGTGTTCACAGAAAACCTGCAAACTATATACAATGAACCTTTTTATATTGATCAGTAAAAAACATTTTCTTAGTTGTGTAAAATCAGCAAAATTTTAGGCAATTTAGTGATATATTTTAGCTGAAATATCTACAAAGTTCTGAAGAAAAAACCTTGGAAATGTTATCCTGACTAAGAGTGCCAAAGGACTGCGGATATATGTATGCCTCTTTGTTGCAAGGATCAATCAAAACCTTACATTGGAATAAATACTAAAAACTCCTCAATAGCATTCTCATTTTTAAGGAACATAAAAATAAAACAAAGTACATGCATACTAATCTATAGGCAGCTGCATCAAGTAATGGAGGGTTTGGATTTCGCTCTATATCCCAAGCACCTCTCTTTGCCATACTTTCGACTCTCCATCCTCACCTCTCCAATATATCACACAGGCTGTAATTGTTAGTTTTAACCAATGGCCTAAAAGCTTGTATCACCTCTATCAAATCTTCAAGAAAATGAGAAGCTTACTTTTCGATGATCTCTAACAGAACCTCTCGAGAAAGTCAAATAAACCAACATTGAGTAAATGTAGATGCACTAAACATAAACAAATAAATATATAGATTCATAGTATGCTCACAGAACTTACCTCATGAACTCCGTCATCTTCTTTTGAATATCATATATTTCTTTCGGTGCTTTGATGTCTCCAATAGTATTAGCCACCTGATTTTTTTCCTGGTTGGAACACTATTTATGACTATGAGATTAAGCTTCTCCAAAGTCACATAAGAATCATCACCCTCAAAAACAAGAGAACATAGCTGTCACGAGGGCGTGAGTTTGTACTTGCGTGGAGCAAGACCCTGGAAAACTAAGGGGCAAGGCCACCGGGTGTGGATGTGCAAGTTTTCCCCCTAGGAATTGTGCCTCTGGAGTAAATGAGAGGTTTAGGCCCAAGAGGGGTCAAAGAACCTTAGGATCCAAAGGTGGCCATTGGTTGGATCTTAAAAAGGTTCCACTAGAGGGGACAAGGTGCAAATTCATTGGTTAGGCCTTTAAAAAGGTCCCACTAGAGGGGGCAACAGGAAAATGAAGGGGGGGAATGCCACGTGGCATTTTCCCATCCTTAGATGCATTTAGCAAGGTCTGGAAACTCACGTTTCATGTACGGGAGTTGTCGGGGAGGTTTTGGGTGCACGAACGGGCAGATTTTGGAGGTTTTCTACATACGGATTTACCTCAGGACTGCGTGCAGCTGCCTTGGACCTTGTGTGGCAGATTGGAAGACCATACGGAAGTTGGGGTGTCCTTTTTCTGCTTGGAAGACCGTACGGAAGTGGGCTGCTGGTAAGGTGAACAGCCAGCACTGGAACTGCTTGAGGGCTTCGCTGCTTCACTGTTTGAGGGCCTGACTACTCACATGGCCTAGTACAAAGGCCACGAATGTCATTCTGAAGGGGCTGGTCTTGTTCTGTTGTCTCTCTCTCTCTCCCTTTTCCTTAGCCATTGCTGTAGTATGAGCCGGCTAAGCTGATTTACAGACATGGAAATGCATAATTGGGGGCTGAATTGCTCAAGCTCGTGTAAGAGCTCGTTTGAATGCTCCTTGACTGACCAGGGTAAGCTGTTATCTTCTCTTTATCCTTGCTCAGCTTGTGAGCTGTGTTTGGAGGGGCCTGGTTGGCAGGGTCATTCACAATGAATTCTTGCAGAGGTTGTTTATGCTTTTGATCACCGTGGGCAGTTCAATGATGCTTTAACCCATTGTTTGGGTATTCCAATGAGTCGGTGGACACTTGTGATTGTTTGGGGAGGGTGTGGCCTTGTTTGGGGCTGCTAGTAAACGCTCTTTGGTTCCTATGCAAGTGTTAGCACTGATGTGGATGCCTGTTGTCACTAGGGTGTGAGAGCAGGGCCCCAGCAGGGCTAATGTTTGAAATTCTGATGCCTACCGAAAGTGGAAGATGCATTGAATGACTGATATTTTGATGCTTGCTGCTCCTCCTCGTGGTTTCTCCATCTGCTGCTTCTCCATAGATCTCCCCTACCTCTAGCCTCCGCCCTCAGCCCTTCCCCCTCCACTACCTTCCCCCTTTGTCAGCCTCTCTCTCTGCCGGCCTGCTCCCCCTTGCCGGTCTGCTCAGGAGGTAGCAGGTACAATGCTTCAAGCTAGCTTGTTAGCACTGAGCTCCAGGAGGATTTTTTTAACCCCTTTTTCATTGGGGTTTGATCTTGTCGAGGAGGACAGCTGGACAACGTCACTCTTCATCACATTCCCCCGCCTTTATATTCTATTGGAGCCGCCTTTGGGATGGTTACCGAGATCCCCCCTCTCCCTGAGATGCATTCTTTAGCAGTAGAGGCAGTCAGGTCCGATGGGGTACCACATGTTAGGGTCATTGTCTCTGACCCTCACATCTTGGATAACCACATTATGCTTTAGCGTCCAGATGGCTCCTTCAAACAGAGGGTCGAGATTGCAGGGAGACAGGATCAGTGTAGGATTTGCAAGACCCTTGGGCACTTTGCTAGAGATTACCCAAGGAAAAGAAAGAAGAAAAGACCTAAAAGATCCACAGGTGCATCTCATAGCTTCAACTAGCTGCTACCGCTTCACGCGCTGCTAGACCTTCAACTTCACAGCCAAGACCGTCAGCCTCTCGTCCTGGTACTTCTTCAGCGCAACCAAGACCATCAACCTCTCGTCTTGATACTTCTTTAGCACGGACATAACAGTCAGCACGTCCTGTTTCGATTGTCCCCCGTTGGGTGCCTGTCAAAGTTGGGGAGACAGTTTCACCTCAGGCTACCATTGATGGCACCACGGACCCGTCTCTTCAGGCATGAGACATTCCTGTCCTGGTTCCATGTGCAGATGAGACTGCTCCTTCCCCTTCAGGTGTTCATGTGCAGGAGCGCTCACCTAGGGAGAACCTTTTGGCAAAGACGCATGTCTTACTTGAGAACAATGCCAAAGTCGTGGCTGAGGTCATGCAGCATGCCGAGTTCTTGCAACACCCCCTCCCTCTCTTGCACGTCTGTCTACATCTGACAGAGGTAAGGGAGTTATTGGCTCCACTCCTTGTTCCGTAGGGCTCCTTCGCACTCCTGTGCTAGAGGTACTTCGAAGAAACTCATTTTCTGTTCTAGCAAACTTGGGTGAGTTTGAGGCAGATGAGTTTGTACCCTCTACGCTCGAAGAGCACATCTTTCAGACATCCGTGGACAGAGTTTCCCCCTCAGCAGGTGTGGGTGTGCTATCCCCAATTGACTTCCCTCCTTTTGATAGGAGGAACTTTTCGCAGGAGAGGGCTTTCTCCGCTACCAAGTCGGGTAGGATCTTCCATCCGTCCTCCTCCTCTCGCAGATGAGGATTGCCTGTTGGAACATTCAGGGCCTCGAGGGTGTAACTCACCGCCACCGTAGGCAGTTGATTTGTAACCAACTTCATCTGGGTATTACTGGAAGACGACCCATGGATATTCTGATGATTCACGAACACAAATTAGATGTAAGGGGTTATGCCAAGTCGGGTAAGCTTCTTTTAGGCCATACTTTTTGATCACCTGCCTTGGGCACCAGGGGAGGTACTTGCATCTCTGTTTCTTCTTCTATACTTCCCTTGGTGATTCGACACGGTCATAGTCCCTTCCAGAGCTCAGTGGATTATACTTTTGATTGGTGGGCATAAAGTTGGTCTTTTAAACCTTTATGCACCCAATTCTAGAGGGGATCGTGTCTTTCTTTGAAAGAAGGAACTGTTCTCTTGGTCACATATTGCAAATGCTTGGATTATAGGGGGCGATTTCAACATCGTTGAAATGCCCTCAGACAAAAGGGATGGTAGGGAAGGTGGTATTCACTCCCTAGAGAGAGCAGCTTGGGATGCCTTTTCTTTTCAGTACAGTGGCAGGGATGCTTGACACGATGATGCTTTTCACACTCAACCACATTCTCTCCTGTTTTCTTGGTCGAACAGGAGATTGCAGATGCCTATCTATGCACGGATTGACAGATTTTGTGTGGATGATTGGGCTCTTGACAGAGGTGGTATTGTTAGCATTGCAGCTGGGGTGTCTACTTCAGATCATTTTCCAGTGATTATGATGGTTTCAGATCCTCATGTGAGGGGCCGCTCTGCCAGTGTTAGGATTCCAGATGCCTTTTATGCAGAGGAGGGCCTTACAGAGACAGTGTTCAGGACATGGGTATCTCACATGTAGGATGGGTAGCTTTCTCCGTCAGAATTAGCAGCAGCCCTATCTGATATTAGTGACTTTTATCTTTCAGTTGCTCATATTAGGAGGGGTGAGATCCTCACGTGTGAGATAGGTATCCGCCAGCAGTTGACTGCCCTCCAAAGGGAGGAACAAAAGAGGCCTATAGATGCTTGGATTCAGGAGCGCCTTGCTGCAGCAAGGGCCCAGCAACAATCACTTTTAGGTCAGAGAGCAGAGTATGCCTTTTATGCCAGAGAGTCGTTTTGGACTCAGACGGGAGGTAGGGTCAACAAGCAATTCTTCTCTACTCTTGGCCCTAGACATAGTAGGGAGACCATCTCACAGCTTGTTGACTCAGGCGGATTTCTTCAGACACATCCAAATGCCATCTTGCAGGTTGCCACTGATTTCTATGCCTTCCTTCTTACAGAAGATTCTGACACTCAGGCCACAGATGATGCTAGAGTGGTTATTTGGTGACACTTACCTGGGTTGGTGACAGGGAATATGACTGTCTCACTTGATGCACCCTTCACCAAAGTAGAGTTCAGGACTGCTCTCTTTGCCCTTCATAAGGGAAAGTGTCCTGGTTCAGATGGACCTACCTCCTTATTTTTCATTACTTTTGGGATCAGCTTGGGGATCACATTACTTCAGCCCTGCAAGGTGTATGGTACTCGGGTGAGATGCCAGACTCGCTTACGGAGGGCCTCGTTCATTTGATTCCGAAAGGGGGTTGCAGGAATTTAGTATCTCAGTGGAGACCGATTACCTTGCTTGGTACCTTGTGTAAAATCCTAGCTAAAGCTATCAGCCTTTGTCTGCAGCCCTTTCTCCCAAATCTTATCCATGATACGCTGGATGGACAAAAATAGTAGAGCCTAACCCGCCTTCACAGCCACCCTCATCCACGTTTAAAACAACCCGAACAACACAATCACAAGGCAAAAGGCATTCATTCAACATCAATGTCTCTACACATCTTCTGATACAACTCACACTGTGGCCATATTTCCTCCAGAAGCCAGACAACCTCAGAAAGAAAACCAGTAAACTACACAGCCCAACATGATGCTCTTAGAACTGAACTTCTCCCCAAAACTCAGAGAACAGTCAGCCTCAGAATACTATAAGCCCACACTCCTAAGCTTCCATCAAGGACAATAGCTTGTAACTCCCCCAAAGCTGCAACAGCGCCACCAACAATCCTTCTCTATTAGTACCCAAAAATCTCCCATGATCAAATCAGCATAAGATCACAACCATGTCAAAGAGGCTTCCAATTCCTTTAGGATAGCTTTTCTTCCCTCACAAGCAGAAAATCAGCGATTGATAAACATCTGCAGCAAGCATCAATCTCATGTTCTTCCACGAAAAGTGCCCAGCTCCTTTAGGACAACCGTCATCGATGAAAGTCACGTTCCATTTTGCCTTAGCCTGCAATTCCTTCATCCCTCTAACCTTGCATCTAGAGTTGTGGTTGTGAACCAGGTATTATCGGCCAGTGCGTGGTTCATTTGCTCATGTTGGTACAAATCTAAGTAAATTTTCAATGTCATAAATCGAATATTGCGAGATGATTGGGTGACAAAGCTACTGAAACCGGCCTTCAATTATTTAAAGGGCAGTACAACTAACAAGTAACCAGTCAACACTGTTACTTTAACAACTCAGCAAAAGTATTACCAGCAGATTGGGAGCCAGAGTGCCCTTGACAAAGACATAGATTGGCTCCAAACCTTGGCGCCCCTTTCGGTATTTCTTTAATTAAGTGAGAGGCCTTGAAATCCAGCCTACATAAAGGATACACTCCTTCTCACAACTCGGGGATTCCGCATCCCAGTGGGCATCCACATACCCTGCATAGCCCTTACAGTTCACCGCTCTCACTACTCCAGGCAATAGGTCTCCATCCCTAGTCCAGGAAGCTTGCAGACAGCCCGCCGGAACTGTTACTAGAAGCCCGGTCAGCCACTCAGTTCCCCACAGCTGTCACTAGTGCCCAATTAATCATCCATCTGCTCAAAGCAGAGAAGGAAAGCATATAGGAGCTTTCTCCATTGTCCAAGCTGCCATGACCAATAGTCTCTCATCCCATGGGTCACACATATCCTACATTCCCATAAGAGAACTGGCATCACAACACAGCAAACTGGCAGTCACACCTGCACCATCCCTCTCGGGGTTCTAGGGATACTTCCCATTCCAAGCATGGATTCCCGCTAACCCCTGCCTACTCAGCAATGAGGCTATACCAAAGATGTGCCGTCTGCCTAGCAACCATTGCCTGCATGTGACCCATCTCCTGGAGAAACCAAAAACATATTCCCACACGGAACATGTTACCAGCCAAAGCTAGCAAATAGGATACACAATGAATTCAATCCCACTTGCATTCAATGCATCTTCTTCTTTTTTTTCAAGAAAATTACTTCATTAAGTATGAATGAAAACCGCGAGAGCAAGCTCAAATGCGGGAGTACATCATGCAATGCATGAGGAAAAAAACAGCTCAAAATGAGCTTATAAAAAACCAAGGCGGAGGCTAAAAATGCCACCTCAAACCTGAGGGAGACTAAGAGAAGAAAGGAGATCCTCTCCAAACTCTGAAAAAAGTAACTATCCTAGCAGTGGCTGCTGGGCATCCTTGCATGCTTGCCCATATGGCCGTCAGAGTGTGTACTGTGTCAGTCCAAATATTGACCATAGCCTGGGAAGGGTGAACCTGGATACCCTCCATCGCCTCTGTACACCTGGCTCTCCAAATATGCCAAGCTGCAATGCTAGCCAGAAACTCCCAAGGCGTGTCTATTGAGGCATGAGCAGCTATGAAAGGAGTGAAGGGAACATCCTGGAGGGAACAAGACTCCACTGAGTAACCCGAGGTCATATAGAAAGGTGCTGTATGAAAGATACTGAAAATCCTAGCAACACCTTTCCAGATCGTCCTCGCATGTCTGCACTCCCAAAGGCAATGCTGTACTAACTCAACTGCAATATGATAACGAGGACAAGTAGGGTCAGCCCCGAATGTGGATCTCCACAAGTTCACTGCTATCCCTCCATGTATAGAAAGCCAAAAGAAAAGAGTGATCTTTCTATTCCTGAGGGATTTTCAGAGCCTACGCCAAAAGTTTTTCCGCACAACTGAAAACTATCCCAATGAGGCGCTCTGGAGGGCCTCCAACCTCTACTACTAAGCTGAAACCTCCGGGCATTTCTAACTGTATAGCAAAAGAAGGGGAAGCTCTTCTCTCAGTGCCCCTCATCAATCCATTCCCGCTCCCCTGGGTCCCATTGTAAGAACCTAATAGGGTAACCACCATATAACCAGAGTCTCCAAGACCCCAGCGCAAGGAGAAGAGGATCGGGGTCAAGATACCACTGTGAGTCCTTGCCCCACTCCATGAAACTTGCAATTCCAACAGGCTGAAAGGCAACCTCCAAAAGAATATTATCAGAAGATCTGATAAGTCTGCCTCCCGACTAAACATCAAAGACTAGGGTATCCTCATGTGCATCCTGCAAGGCAATAATCTGTAACGGAATGCCCGTCCTTGAAAACGCTCCCCACCAAGTGGACTCTATGATCGGCATGTCATCTGTGTCAATCCATTGTGGCGGAATGGCTGCCCGTATCTGCTGTATCCTGACTGCACTCCCTCTGAGGTGGCCAATTGCTATAAGTCTGTGATCTTCTAGAAGTCTCATAAAGGCCTGCCAAGCGCCTATTGTAGAAGCAGGTCTCCTCTCCCATCTAGACCACTGCATATAATGTGACACTCCAAGTGGTCTGCCATGGTCATCCAAAATCGAGTCATTCCACATGACTAGCTGCCTGTGAATTTCTTCATGAGAGGTGGGTGGAACTCTGTGAAGATTGTTTCTGAAGCAGCCCCAAGCTTTCAGAATAGCAGCCATGAGAGGGGAAGGGGGAGATTTGAGATGGGCTGAAGTAAAGATCCATCTGATGCTATCCATCAAATCTCCCCCATAAGATGGGGTACAAGAATGAATGCTACGTGAGAAAAAATCTTTCCAGGGCTCCTGTCTAGGCATCAATCCACGTACTGCGAACTTGCAGAGCAAGGCCATACACTGCAAGTTCGGGTCCATAATATTGAGACCTCCTCCTGTGGAGAGAATGAGGGTCTTCCAAGCCACCTTGCTGCAACATCTGAGGTGCCATCTAAACCACTCCATAGGAAGTTCCTGATAGGTCTCATGAGCTGAGCGATAAAACCTCTAAAAATTGCAGGTATGTAATGAGCAGTAGTATAAGTGGTTGGAAGCAAACAACCTATGTGGAAAAGAAAACTTATATCTCACCTTACTTATTTTAACTGATATTTTCGCTTACTTTCTTCATTGTCCAAGACTTTTTTTACTTTTTCAAATATATCTATTGGGACTTGCACACTATGCCAGATGGGCGAGATCGAGACGGAGGAGCATTTTCTATGTGTCTGTCCGGTCTACTATGAGATCCGAGGACGATATCACTGCCTCTTTCAGAGGGGCATGGCTTTGGTCCACTCACACGGTTGATACATTTTCATGATCAAGTCTGTGTTGGGCTCTACCTGCTTGAGATGCGCTGACAAAGAGACACACTAATGCGACAGGCCAGAGAGCAGCATGGACTCATGCCATAGGTCACCATCGACAGATCACAGACTTCTATGCATTGGCGTCAGCTGCCCGTGTAGCTGAGTAGTGGAAATCCCAACGGATAAGGAATGGAGTAGATACATGTAGAGGCTCAGTAGATGTCCTCTCATGATGTGAGTGTGACACACTCGAACCGACCACATCCCTCGTACATTGGATGATGTAATCTTTGCCCCTATGCCCTCTTTTTTCCGCTCCATCAACACCTTAGCATGAACAATCTGATTTGTGACTGTAGGGTGGAGGGATCGAGTCTCTGCTTATTTGGACGAGGTGTCTCCATGTGTCAAGACTATTCGCTCAAGAATGGCATGGCAACTCTTCATAACACGACCTTAAAAAGTTTGCTCGAACTCAAGGGGCTGATCTAGTCCATTTCACTGCACAAAACTTGCATGCCGTCTTCTTAGTGCTAGATGTGTCCTATCTCCTTATGAAAAGAGTGTCCTTGCATACATCATGTCTTGCGCTTCCACCTTTCGAGGCCAAACCACAAGTTGTAGGACTGAAGAAACCAGGATCAAGGGAAGAATAAGAGAGAAGGCTGATGCAAAGGGAGAGAGATATGGGATGAAGAAGCACTGAGTTTGGGTGCAAGGATGTGCACGAAGAAGGAAGCAAGGGTGATGGAAGAGAATGAGGGATTCTAGGCCCAAAATGGACAAGCTAGGAGGGAGAATTAGACGGCTGTCAGAACAGCCAGCTTGGGATCCCAAAAGCCCTGCAATCTCCACCAAGTAGGAAAGGCATGATGGCTGTAAGGCAAGGGAAGGTCAGGTGAGGTATTAAAGGGTAGCTGCTGGTATAGGTTAGTTGGCTAAAGTAGATGTACGTGCCAAACACACACAGAAAACGAACGGCGGGGCAGGGTTTTCCAAATGCAGTAGTACCCAGACATTTTACACATTTCACCTCTAGCCGAAACATTTATATACATTTTGCTGGTGTAAAACACGCTTTTTGATCACACTGTCACATGGTGATTGGATGGACAGCAATAGGTAAATCTTTACTTCCGAATGCCTTCCTTCCCTGTTATGGTTGCCATCTCGAAAGCTTGGGGCAGCTTCATGAGTTCTCTTGAAATGGATCCCTCCCTCCTCCTAGGAAGAAATTTATAGGCAGCCTGTCGTGTGAAATAGTATGATTCTTGATGATCATCACAGACCCCTAGGTGTTTCTGGTTACATGCAGTGGTCCTATTGGGAAGAGAGGCCTTGCTTCCTTCGTGAGCTCTTGGAAGGATTTTAAAACCTTCTAAAAGATAAAAGATTCCAAATGATTAGCCACCTGAGAGGAGGATTGATACAGCTTTACCCTTGGATTGGGTTCCTACAGATGAGAGATGGCATGGTCACATTAGATGGATGGGGGCTTTTTCGAGGATAGGCCTCCCGTTTTAGTCATTGGTCTCCAGAGGGATATAGATGGGGATGCCTTGGGTCTTTGATGTGCACTTTCGGGGCAGGTTATATAGGTCCATGGATGAGATACTATTGTGAAAGCCTATTTTCAGCCATGCAGAATATAGGGGCACGTGAAGCAGTATCTTTTGGCTTCAGGATGGTATTTAGACTGCCATCCAGAGAAAATCCCCTTGGACTCATGGAGAATTTAGCTCTATCAGGGTATCCCCATAAAGTACTTGCAGTGGGATCCTGGAGAATAGGAGTGGATTGATACATGAGATCATAGGAAGAGCCTCCCATGCTTCCAGTACACTTTAAAGTAATGCCAGCTCAGTGCTATGTGTTGGAATCCCTCCAGAGCCTCCCACTGGGAGGAGATTTAGATTTTTGCAGACTTACATAATTATGTGAAGAAGGCTTTGGAAATCTCTCAAGAATAGAAAAGTCAAGTCTTTCTCTATTCATGGAGGGATTGCAGTAAATCAATGGAGGTACAGGTTTGGGGCTTCTCTTCTTTCCCGTGTTGCCTATCTACTGAGGAGTCCATTTAGCATTGCCTTTGAGATTGTAGACAAGACAGGCTTGTTTGCAAGGGGATGGTAGGACTTTTGAGTACATTTGCTCCCGCCCCTTTCTCCATCACCTGGGCTCAGTGACTTGGCTCTCTCTATTGGGTCCTCAAGTGTTTTATGAGATGCACACCCCCTCCTTGGCTTTTTGGTTTTGACGTCATGTGGTTCAATTATGCTCTCTGGATGTTGTTCCTTCCTCTCTTTACAAACCTGCACATGCCTCAATAGTAGATGCTAGTAGATCATAACGAGCATTCAGCCTGGCATATCTGGAGATCCTCCACATTCATAGAGGCACTTGATGATTCCTAGATTGACCCTTCTCACACCATGGCCACCATTTGGATAAATGTTGTACCCACTTTGATGGTCATTTGATCAAGTAAGCACGGGTCTTTCAGGGCTTCTTTTGCTAGGAGGACCTTTTATATCAGGGAGTAGAGAGGTTGTCTTTTCTTCTCGAAGGTCACTATAGTTTGAGGTAGCAGTTTCAGCCTCAACCCTGGATCTTTTTTAGACTTGTTTATTGAGTAGGGTTTGATCCTTTTTTGTTTTCTTTTTCACATGCTACGCATGGTGTATTCTTGCCTTGAGCACCCTGCTCTTGGGCTTTTTCATACTTAATAGAAGTCTTTTTCATTATTTTTTTTAAAACCAAAAAAATAAGTAGTCATAAAGAGCTCTAGAATAGGAAGCAAAGTGGACATTGATATGGTAAAAAGGTTATAACAAGGACATTGTCTTGCCAAGTAATCATTGTTTCCGCAAACATAACACTCATCCAAGAAGCCCACATAAAGAATTGTCTATACAAATAAGAAGTCAATCTGCTCTCCTAATGATAACACTCTCAGGTAGGTGATTTAGAACTCTAAAACATGAACCCCCAACATGCAAATCTTTCCCTCCAAAATATGGCTCACCATGGAATTTAGTGAAGGAAGGATGGTAAGTTAGATGTTGAGGGAACGATAGTATGTAAGAATGCAACTGCATGATTCATGGCCAGGGACATTTGGATCTCAATTGGACAAAATGGATGTCCATCTCCATTTAATTATAACAAGGATTCCATTATCATGCAATATACATATAAAAATGACAAATAGTATGCACATTGTGGGCAAAAGAAACAATCTCAAGAAGATATAGTCTACTTACAAGACAAAAACAAATTCGTTTATTTTCACTATAAAATCTAGATTTGCTTTCAAATATAAGAACCTTGGAAGAATAATAGACATAAATTTCTTAATATAATGATATTTACCGTAATTGTGTATTGAGAAGTTGCATTAAGCCTCTTAGCAAGTAGAATGTACCATGTTCTGAATACCCTATTAAAAAACAATTTCAAATAGGATTTTAGTATTGTGTTGGAAGCCCGTTCAATCAATTTAACAACATGAAAGGATAGATATGACTCTCATTGCCTATAAAATTAAAAAATTAAGGACATTTGATAACTACCAACTATTTTGAAAAGGAGAGAGACAAGACACATCATTCGAAAATAACCAAACCTCCCTACCTGGAACCACAATAAGAAAAGAACACAATTTATTTAGGAAGGGCAACACTTCATCTTCAATGCCAAAATCCTTTGCATCTGCACATTTCCAAAAGTGATATAGCAATATGATAAGAATTTAGACTTCATCTTCAATGCCAATATCCTTTGCATCTCCACATGCCCAAAATTCATATAGCAACATGAATTTGGACTTCATTTCTCATGACCATTCCATGACTTTTCGACCATCCAACAAGTATAACCTTTGCGACTTTTTAAAAATAAATATCAATGATTGATTAGTGATGTAAAGATTTGGGTTTGCATCTTGAGCATAATTTATTTTTGACTCAGTTTTTTTAATAAAATGTTAAAAATAAACATTATCTCGAGCTAACAACCCACTTGCTAAAAATAAAAACCCAATTTGAATCATCTGTGAGTGGCACTGTAGGAAGCGGTAGTGCTCACTTGAAGATGTAGCTAGAGGAATGAAAAGCAATAGAAATGCTAGGGGACTAAGGCATCAATGGCTAAAGAATAATACGAAGCTGTGTAAGGATGCAATCTATATCCAGAGATTATAAATTGTCTGAGAGGGGGGGGGGGGGGGGCATACCAATTCTGGAAGTGTTATCGGAGGCCTATGGCCACTAGTGCGAGCAGCAAGTAGGATGTGTCAATGGTGTCACCAATGGTTCATGGTGCAAGTGTTGGACGATGGTGTCAACGATGGAACGCGCAAGGACGATGGTGCGATCAATACGTTTGCGAGAGTGATGTAAGCAAAGTGAAATACTGAAGCGGAACAAAATCACAAGAGCTAACCTTCAACATGAAAGGAACAGAACTCAAGCCACATGACACAAGGTCCATTATACCAAGTGAAGGGGAATGAAGAGGGGAACACATAAGATGAAGAGGAGCTAGAGTTGCGAGCAGAGGTGGAGGGTCCCCTTCATCCCCTCCGTTGCCCGTGTAGGGTCCCTTTCTCTTGCTAAGAATCTTCTCCCGTTCTCCCCATTGGTCGTGTCTCTATCTCCCTCAGCTGTTCCACCACTCGGACTCTTCATGGCTTTAATCACCTCCTGACTCGCCAACCTCCTCCCAAGTGGTGATATAATTAGCCCATGTGCACCTGTTGTGCTCCATTGCTTCATATGCACTACTCCATGTGCACCGCTTAGCCCTATGACTCCTAGTTGGTGCGGACTTATCTTCTCCATGTCCAACTCCTGGGATCTCCTCTGCACCACCATTTACACAAGTTGCAGTGTGAATGACTAGAGTTACGACATGATCACTTAGGTGGAATTGTGAGGTCTTGGGGTCGTACACAAGTGACCATGGTTGACATAGTTGTCACCTTGGTTGTCATGGACATGGTTGTCACCTTGTCAACACGCCGACATATTTCTCACATGGTCGGCATGATGACATAGCTGTGACTGGCTGTCACCTTGTCAGCTCATGGACATAGTTGTCACATGGTCGGTATGGCGACATAGTTGTCACATGGTTGTCACCTTGTCACATGACTGACATACTTACCACATGGTTGGCATGGCTTGAACTTGAATATCTACAATAGTTCCCCGCCACTATCATTCACTGTCCCGGTGAATGGGTGAATTCAAATACAAGGCTAGTGGGACAGTGGAGTTACAAGGGTGCGACCTTTGAAGTTATAAGGACTTGTGGCCCCACAACACGAAATGAAATAAACCAATGGCTCGCGGCCTTACATTGGAAAAGAGAAACTAAAATAAAAGAGTGTGTAAGAGTATGTGCATGGCCGTACAATTCATGAAAATAACCCAAGCTGGTGAGAGCAGCACCACGCTATATACAAGAGTAACACCGAGCTATGTAGAACAGTAAGTCACCGGATACATCATCGAAAAAGAAAAAGACGATTAATGTCCATGTCCAGGAACAAATGCTTGCTGGATCAGAGGAAGAAAAGTAAACCAAAAACTCCCATGTACACAAGTGAGAGCTCTCTGATCACAAGAGAGAAAAACCAAGTCTGATGCCGAGAGTATGTCATGGAGCTATAGATCCCCCCGAGCCTCATACTCTAGTCGTATGCTTCTGGGACATCATGCCCTGGGTGTGCTCTGTGGAGTTTGAGAAGCACTACACCAAGTTGAGTAAACGTATCATCAATGATATGCTGTGTCATGTGCATAGATCTCTTCGCCCATGCATAGTGGTTGCCATAACTTAACATGTTTGCCTTGTCAATTATCTGACCAAACTCCTAAAAAATGCTTGCCATGGCCCGATCCTCCAATTTGTCCCAATCCTCCACAGGTGCGAGGGTATCCATACTAAGAAAACACACAGGAGCTTTGGATTAGAGAGGGCCAACTGTCAAGGCATTACGCAAGGAAACTGTAACGATCTAGTCGATATCCTTCTCCCCTATGTCCACACGAGAAACCTTCTGCGCTTAAGCTCACGGAAGAGTTTTTTATAATCATCAGTTTGTACCTACCAATGTGCCTCAATCGAGAAAGGATGGCCAGAGGATGATGCGATGTAATGGTCCAGCATTTCATTCTCCAGGAGGGGAGGACAATCAGCCTGAAGGGGCAATGTAGAAGCTGCAAAAACAATGGGACCGGCTCGAGGCTCGGGTGGCAACTGCATGAGGTGGTCCTTTCCGGTATCGCCGATAGAGTATAACTATAGTGGCAGGAGCTAAGGACCATACTAGAGAGAGGCAAGAAGCCTACTGGCCTGATAGAGGAGCGGTAGTGGTAGCAGTCACTATCGAATCTGTACTGAGAGGAGAATGGAGACCTAATTCGAAATTAGGATTAAAACCACAAGATCCCTGGGCGACCGATCCTAGCATGTGAGGCGGAGACGGAGACTGTGGTTCCCTGTAGGCAGATTGTACCTCCACAGACTATGTGGCTTCCTAACATGTCATGTTATGAAGCCAAGGGGAGATGTACTGTGGCAGCCATGTATTGGCATTGATAGGTCTAAGGGAAATTTATTTCAACAAAATGATGGCAAATAAATTTTTAGACCATTATGCTTGTTATCTAATTAATCCTCAAAAAGCTAGCTTTTACAACCAGCATATTAGTTATACATAATCCTAGACCTTGTACAAAGGAATATTTATTCCAACAAAATGATGCCAAAGAAAATTTTAAACCACCGTGCTTGTAATCTAGTTAATCCTAAACTAGCTAGCTTGTACAACCAACTACACTAGTTGTAGCTAATCCTTTATTCTAACAAAATGATGGCAAATAAATTTTTGGACCACCACACTTGTTATATCGTATAGGAGAGGTGAGGGGGAGAGCAGGAGAGGTAAGGGGGGGCTACACGGAGGAAGGGGACGCACAAAGGGGGGCAAAGGGTCAAGGGCGCACATGGGAAGCGAGAGGGGACAAGAGAGGTGGGAGGAAAGGCGCACAGAGGGAGGGTGGCTCAAGGGCGAGGGGGCCGGAGAGGTGAGAGGGGGGAGGGGGGACGCAGAGAGTGGGCGAGGGGGGGTGAGGGGAAAGCAAGAGAGGCGAGGGAGCCAGGAGGGGGCTGTAGGAGGGAGGCAAGCTAGATAGGAGAGGCGGGGGAGAGGCTGGAGAGGTAGGGGGCCACACAAAGTGGGCGAAGGGAGGTAGGTGAGGGGCATGTAGCAAGAGAGGCGAGGGGGCCAAAAGGAGCAAGGCGGGCTCAACAAGGAGAGGGTGGCGCAAGGGGGAGGGGGGGGGAGCAAGAGAGGCAAGGGGGAGGGCTGCAAGAGGCAGGCAAGGGCGATAGGAGAGGCGAGGGAGAGCTCGAGAGGTGGGAGGGGGGGGGGGGGGGGGCACATAAACTGGGTACAAGGAGGGAGGGTGAGAAGGCTGTAGCAAGAGAGGCGAGGGGGCAAGGGGGGCGCAGGAAGGGAGAGGGTGGCGCAAGGGGGAGAGAGGTAGAAGACAAGAGGGGTAGAGAGATGGCGCCGAAAGGGGGACTAAGATGGCTGTAAGGAGACACGGGGGCTGCGAAAGGATGTAAAAGAGAATAAAAAGAGTGAGTGGTGCCTGAAATAGAGGGGGTGTTCTAAAAATAGCAAAGTGGCTGAAAATAGCATAAGGGTGGCTAACAATAGCTAGGTTGGTCCAAAATAGCAAGAGATGGTCAAAAATAGCGAGAGCTATCATGAAACTACAATTGGTAAGTTACCTCCAAGGAAGTGTATACGTATCAGCCCATAGCCAGTTGCTTATTGGTATGGTCAGGGGTGAGGTTTCAGATATCTACATCAGTCCGCCAAGGATGCCCTCTAGCTCCGTTCCTCTTTTTATTCATGGGGCTGAAGCGATGAGCATTTATATTAGATCTTAAGCTGATATACTTGGGCTGAGACTTCCCCGCGAACAGGATAAAGACCTTCTAGACAGTGAGCCACTATTGTTTTCCTAGATGCCACGACACATATGCTCACTTCTTTTAGGACAGCCTTGGATATATTTTGCACTACTAGGGGGGCACACATCGATTGGGATAATCCAATGGCTTTTAGATTAGTGACGAGGAAACCCCTGACTGGGAGAATGACATTGGTTTCAGAGGGGTGTTCTTGTCAAGTATTTGGGGTGCCAAGTCGGCATGGGTATGTCTCCATCGCAAGGAGAAAACTCTTGTTTTGGAATTCAGCCAAACATGATCTTGCATCCAAGGTTGTGGTGGTCAATCAAGTTTTGTTGGCCACTGCTTGGTTTATTTGTTTTTGTTGGTGCCATTCTAGCGAGTGTATCACTCAGCTCAAGAGACCTGTAAGGGATTTTCTATGGAGTGGGCTTGATGGAAAACACATGTTATAGCTAGGGTGGCTTAGGAGACATTGATCCTCCCCACACATGAAGACGGGCTTAACATCATAGATCCGGATTTACAGTGCAAGGCCTTGCACTACAAGGTAGTGGTGAGAGGACTTATGCCAAGGCAAGAGCTGTGGAAGGATTTCTTTATATGCAACATGTTGTCATGTATGCCATCTTCGGGGGGAGACTGGAGTTACAGTACTAAATGGATTTTCACTTCACCTCGCCTCAGGTCTTCCTTGTTCCCTCTTATGGCTGCTATCCTGAAGGCTTGGGCTAGCTTCAGGAGTATATGCCTCACACTATATGCAATGGTCCAAGCAAGAGAGGGGTCCTGCCTCCACAATGGGGCCCTGGAAATCTTTCAAAAAGCTTCCAGAGGAGCGTAAGGCCCAATTGGTAAGCCATATCAAAGGGAGCGCAGGCACGATTCAGCAGATTGATGCAGCCATTCCAGTGGATTGGATGGAAACACATGATATGGCTATTTCGTGTTCCACTTGGATGGGTGTATTCAGCGAGGAGGCATTCCTCTACAGGTTATTGCGGTCCGTGGAGCGGATGAGGATGCTCTGGTCTTTGATGTCCTCGGGGTGGCAGGCTGTCCAGATCAACTGATTATGTTTTATTACATATTCCATTTCAGCCGGCCACGATCGTTGAATTGGGGGAGCTGGCTCAGACATAGAGTGGTACTTAGACCCTCACCCACCCACATCTTGTTACCTTGGGAGTGTGAGATTTCGGATTTATGGAGGTGTTTCCATAAAGTACTTTCAGTGGGATCCTAGGGAATGGGAAGAGCATCGAGAGAAGAGCCTTCCCTTCTTTCGTTATACTGTTAGTAATGCCAGGAGATTCCAAAGAGCTGTAGAGGTTGGAGGCCCTTCCAGAGCATCCCATTGGAAGTGTTATATGAGATTTCAGCTGACATACATAAGAATTTTTGGAGGAGACTTTGGAAATCCCGCTGGAATAGAAAAATCACTTTGTTCTTTTGGCTTTCTATTCATGGCGTGAATGCCATGAACCTTTAGAGCTTCGAGTTCGGAGCTGACCCTACTCGTTCTCGCTGCCTCTCTGCTGTGGAGTCAGTTCAGCATTGCCTTTGGGATTGCAGACAGGCTAGGATAATTTGGAAGGGGACAGCCAAGATTCTCAGTACCTTTATTCGTCGCCCCTTCTTCATGACTTGGGGCTCAGTTGCTTGGCTCTCTCTTTTGGGGCCGCAGGTTTTCTATGAGAGACATGACTCCTCTTGGGCTTTATCGATTCATTGCCATTTAGTTGAGCCATGCTCTTTGGATGACGTTCCTGCTTCACCTTTCAAATCCATACATGCGTCTGTGGACTCTTCTTGGGAGATACTGGCGAGTATTACAACGTGGGATATTTGGAGAGCCAGATGCACAGAGGCTTTGGATGGATCCTAGGTCCACCCTTCTTATACCTTGGCTAGTATATAGATAGATATAGATAGATACTATATATACACTGATGCTACCTCCTTTTGAGGAGTGTTTTCTCATGAACCGCATGATATATTGCTGCTTGAGTTTTTGCTCTCACGGGTTTTGTTCATACTTAATAAAAGTATTTTTTTTTAAATAAGAAAAAGAAAAAAGAAAGCCAAAAGAAAAGAGTGATTTTTCTATTCTTAATGGATTTCCAAGGTCTTCTCCAAAGAACTTTTTGCAAATAAGCAAAAATCTGAAAATTCTCCCAATGAGGAGCTCTGAAGGGCCTCCATTCTCTATAACTAATCTAGAATCTCTTGGCATTATTGACTGTAAAAAAAAAGAAGGGAATGCTCTTCTATCGGTGCACTGCATCAAGGATGCAATCCCACTCTCCGGGATCCCACTGTAAAAGCTTTACGGGGAACTCCTCCGTATAACAAAATCCTCCATGAGCCCAAAGAAAGAAGAATAGGGTCTAGGTCTAGGTACCATGATCCATGCTCCATATAACCTAAGATCTAGATAGGCTGAAGAGGAATTCCCAATAGGATATCATGAGTAGATCTAGACGACGTGCCTCTTATTTGAACATCAAAGATCATCCTCATGTAACTATCGTAGTGCTATAACCTATATTGGAATACATGTCCCCGTGAAAGCCCCCCATCCAAGTAGAGCATGAAATAGGCTGTAATCTATGTCAATCCAATCCACGGGTATGGCAACATGAATTTGCTGAATTCTTCTAGGAGGATAAACCTTGAATCCATGCATATGAAAATCCAAAGCGAAGCAGGGTGTCTTCCAAAAAACCCCTGTCATAAGCTTTCTCAATATCCAAGAGTAGAATGGCCAATCTCCAGTTGGTCTGCATAGCCCACCCAGAAGCCTTGCAAAATGAGAAAATATTATCAAAGATGCTCTTGCAATGAATGAAGCCCGTCTGAGTATCATGTATGAGATCTTGAAGCATGGACTCCAAGCGTAAGAAAATCCCCAAAAGAGTAATTGGTCTTCACTGACACACTAAATTCCCACTGCCCCCTTTTGGAATAAGATGAATGAGACCATCTGTAAGTGATAGCATCTCACCAAAGTCCCGAACACCCTACAAGGCTCAGGTAATGTGATCCCCAATCATATCCCAAAAAGCAATGAAAAGGAGGGGTAAGCCCATCCGAACCCGGGCACTTGCCCTTAGGAAGGGCAAGAACTGCAGTCTTGAAATCTATGTTGGTGAAAGGTGCATCTAGTAAGGCCCGCATATTTTAGTTTTGCAAAAAAGAGACTTCTATTAAGTATTAAAGAAAACTATTAGAGCAAGCTCCATACGGGATACACCATGCAATACATGAAAAGCTCAAGAGCCAAAAAGAAAGGATTGGGGCTGATAGTGCCATCTCAATCCCATAGAAACCTCCGAGAAAAAGGGAGAGCCCCTCCAAACTCGAAGAAATACAGTCCTTCTAGAAGAGGCTGCCCGTGAAGGGCCCTGCATGCTAGCCCATATGGCTATCAAAGTGTGAACCGTGTCAGTCCAAATACCCATGAACACCTGTGATGGGTGTATCTGGGTGCCATCCAAGGCCTCTGTACATCTGGCTCTCCAAATGTGCCAAGAGGAAATGCTAGCCAAAATCTCCCAAGAGGTGTCCACTGAAGCATGAGCAGCTTTGAAGGGAGTAAGTGGTACATCCTGAAGAGAGCAGGGCTCTATCACCTGCCAACAGACCGAGAGTGCCCAAGAAGAAGGCTCACCCTCATAAAACACCTGGGGCCCAGTAAGGGATAACCATGCGACCAAGCCCCACAAGCCATGAAGAAAGGGGAAGTATGAAAAATGTTGAGTATCCAGAGCAACCCCTTTCCAAACAGTCCTCGCTTGACTGCAGTCCCATATTTGGTTTCACCAAACATAGGAATACACTACCATACAACATATCTGGCATCATCTTTGGCTTGTCTATCAGGATCTGCTAGAAAAAGGGAGGCATAAAAATCTATAGCTATGTGCATGAAGGCATCAGGATCAGTTTGTAAAACCCCATCTGAGTCAATAAGTTGCAAAGCACATT
This sequence comes from Dipteris shenzhenensis, assembly GCF_047967505.1. Classification (NCBI taxonomy): domain Eukaryota; kingdom Viridiplantae; phylum Streptophyta; class Polypodiopsida; order Gleicheniales; family Dipteridaceae; genus Dipteris; species Dipteris shenzhenensis. The sequence goes on along the minus strand of NC_141608.1, from coordinate 34,191,485 downwards.
CCCTACTATGTCCGCGGCCAAGAGTAGAGAGGAAGTGCTTATTGACTTTACCTCCCATCTGAGTCCAAAAAGACTCTCCAGCATGAAAGGCATGCTCTGCTCTCTGATCTAGTGGTCTCTGTTGATGAGGCCTTGCTGCAACAAGGCGCTCCTGAATCAAAGCATTTGTAGGCCTCTTCTGCTCTTCCGTCTCTAGTATAGCATGGATGCTCTGTTCTCTCCCCTCTTATCACACGAGGTCAACCAGGTTATCCGTGAGGATCTACTACAGCCACACACTTTTCGGACCTGGTTGGAACCGAGTGAACTCCCAGTGAAGCTTAGCTTCTACAGAGATCACTTCTTACATATCACAGCGGAGGGTTTCATTGACCCACCAGGATACACACAGATTCACCTACCCCACTCGATGAGGATCTCTCTTGGGCAGTTCCGGGTCTCTTCACACAGACTTTGCATCGAGAGCGATAGAGCAGAGCAACTACCCAGGGAGCGGCGCATATGCACACTATGTGACATACAGGAGGTTGAGACAAAGGAGCGTTTCATCTTCAGGTGTCCTGTGTACTATGAGATCCAAGGACGTTTCCACTGCCTCTTCAGAGATAGTTATGGGATTTTAGCCCATTTCCTCTCCTACCCAGACCAGCAGTGTTTGGCAGGTTTCATTCATGAGGAGGCACTTAGACACCGCGAGAGGATACTCCGAGCACGGAGACAGGAGCAGACTTCTTCCTTGGTTGATCCCTCTCAGAGCTCTATCACGGAGTTCTTTCAGCTAGATCACATGGACTCCAACGAGACGAGGCCTCGACATGACCGTGACCCGGAGACCGTGACCCGACAGCTCAAACAGAGGGTCGACACACAGATCACACTTGGAGACATCCCCTCCTTGTTTAGAGTTGGAGCCCGACCGACGGGGGTCATAGTAGCCCTGGTTAGACATAGAGCTACGACTAAGAGATGTGCTAGGACCGCACCTCTGAGTGGCCGACAACACTCTATTGCCGACTTCATGCCTCCACTGCCTCATCCATCCTGATATCTTGCTGTTGCTGGGGATGATGATGATATTGATGATGATGCTGAGATTGATATATAGTCGACCACCGACATGACTATGTTGTACTTAAGACTTAGTACTGCCATTCTGCATTTTTGGCATTTTGCATTTTGCATTGGTATGGACGCTCGTTTAGTAGCTCCACTACCACAGCTCGTTGTATCAGGATTTTCACAGTCTCATAGACCCATCGGTCCTCCAAAGACTTTAATAAACTTTCTTTCTTTCTTTCTTTTCTAGGGCTGCCAAGCGCCGGCAAACTCAAATCTCCCGTCTGATACTCCTGGTGCTAGCAGCTAAGTTGTAGAAATCATTAACACCAGTGACGGCTCCAACCACATGTGAAGGGGACGGCTGTCCACCATGAGCGTGAGAAACCCTGATCTGCAATGCTGCCTCTGTGAGGCCCTCCTCCGCATATAATGCATCTAGAATCCTGAGACTAGCACAGCATCCTCTCAACTGAGGCTTTGAAATAATCAATACCACTGAAAAGTTATCTAAGGTGGATACTCCAACCGAAATGCATACAAATCCACTTCTATCCAGAGCCCAATCATCAACATAAAATCTATCAATCCGTGCATGGATGGGTATCTGTAGTCTTCTATTTGACCACGAAAACAAGAGAGAGTGTGGCTGTGTGTGAAAGGCATCATCACACCATGTATCTCTGCCACCACTGAACTGGAAGAGTAAGGCATCCCAAACTGCTCTCTCCAATGAGTAAATGCCACCTTCTCTACCCCCTTTCTTATCTGAAAGCAACTCCATTATATAAAAATCACTTCACTTTCGTAAATTAGTCAATAACTTGAACTCCTTACTGTAGAAGTCTTGAGGAAAAGTAAGGCCAACATGACCCATGAATCTGCATTGGGAGCCCAGGAGAGCATCTCCTTCCACATAAGGACACGATCCTCTCTGTTGTTGGGGGTGTATAGGCTTAGAAAACCAACCTTGTGTCCTTCGATCAAAAGCAGGATCCACTGAGCTCTGGTGGGGATAATGACTCCGTATCCAACAACCAAGGTGAGAAAAGATGCAAAAATTGAAATGCATGTACCACCCCTAGTGCCAACTATAGGTGATAAAAAGGTGGTACCCTGAAAGCATCTTACCTAACTTGGCACAATCACTGGCATCCAATTTGTATTCCTAAATAAAGAGAGCGTCGATAGTACCCCCAATAACACCTGGATGAAGCTGATTACAAATCAGCTATCGACGGCGGCAATGTGGCACGCCAACGAGGCCCTATATGTTCCAAGATACAATCATTATTGGCTGGAAAAGGTAGGATGGAATACCTTATCCGACCTGGTGGCAGAAACGAACCTCTCCTATGAAGGAGACCTCCAAAAAATCTGTCCAGTGGAGGGAAATCCACAGGGGAAGGAACCCCCACTCCTGCGGAGGGAGATACTATGTTGATAGAAAATCCAATAATAGCATCCCCAACTATGGAGGGCACAAACTCCTCCTCAATCTCCGCCAAATTTGCCAAGACAGAACATGAGTTTCCATGTACCAGGCCTAACACAGGAGTGCAAAGAATCCTTGCACTCCAAGAAGAAGAAGAAGAAGAGGAAACCCCCTTGTCTCTATCAATGCAAGAAGTCCGAAGTGCAGTAGAGGCAGGTGGTTGCTCAAGGAGAGGACCAAGAGTTCGCGTGTCTGCATCAGTGCCATCACTTGTCTAACTTCAGCTAGAATTGAGGTATCTCTGACAGGAGCTATGTCATCAGAAGGTCTCTCCTTATCTATGAGTATAGAAATAGGAACCTCAGTTGCAACCAAAACAGGAATGTCTCCAGCTCTGCAATCGAAGAAGACCCCGGGTCATGAGAGGTGTCCTCCTATGCTGGTGGAGTGACAACCCTAGTTGCAATCCAACGAGGGATGGCAAGTGGAGAACGCAAGGAGAGTCCTGGACATGCTAAAGGAACTGGCTATCTAGTAGCACGTGCTGCAGGACAAACTGGGAGTGCCGAGGGAGCAATACGAGTAGGAGCCACACCCGAAGACTTCTTGGGTCTTTTTTTCTTGGGCAGTCTCTAGCAAAGTGCCCATGGATCTTGCATATCCTACACTAATCTTGTGTGCCCACAATCTTGATCCTCGTGCGAGAAAATGGATCCATCTGGTCGCTGAAGCATGATGTGGTGATATGTGATGTTAGGGTCAGAGACAATGACCCTAACTCTAGGAACCCCACTGGCCTTAACCGCTTCCACTAAAGAAGAAGAAGGAAGGCCTAGAATGGAGGGGATCTCTGTGACCACTCCAAAGGAGGCTCCAATAGTAGCAAGGTGCCGATGGTACAATCGGGTAGTTGCATAAAAGGAGAGGTGACCCAACTATCCTCCTCAACAAGATCAAAACTAAAAGTGAAAGGTAAGAGAAAGATCCACAGAGGCTAGCACCAAGGGACTAGCCTTGAGCGCCAAAGCCGTGGCCTCAAGAGAATAAAGAACAACCTAGAAGAAGCTTCGACCAAGTAAGCATACATCTGACAGGTGAGGAGCGAGGTCTTTCGGTAAGGTCGCAAGCATACAGTCCCTTGCTTGCGATCTAGAAGGATGGGACCCATGGATGCGAGCAAAGAGTGAGGTAGAACTTTCTATCTCTACATCCTTTTTGAGCTGCTACAACTCATCTTTTGAGAAAATAATTGTTTTTGAGGCCGGTGGAAGCGGACGAGGATTGACTAAATACCCATTTGTCAATTGAGGTGAGGAGGCCGGTGAAGCTCTATCCAACACTCCTTGCTGTAGGAGGGGCTGGAAAAAGAAGAAGCTAAGACAGGGCAAGGGTAGGGTAGGAGAAAGGGAGGCTGAGATTCGTTTTGGAGCTGAAAATGTTCTTTGGGCCAGCCAAAGCCTAGAGCTGAAATACATTTTTTGGAGCAGCCAAAGCTTGGATTGTCATGTCCAAGGATTAGTATCTGACGTGTACTAGGTACACAAGACTAGCTCAGGTAGCCTGGGGAGGCTTAGAGCTAGGCAGGCTTGATTCTCGGGTTGAGTGGCAAGGGTACGAACCAGTTAGGGGTCTTCGCTATTTCTGGCGCTTGGGGCCCGAGTCTATATAAGGGGCCCAGGGGTTCAGTTCTCTGAGAGCCGATGGGAGCAAGTTTCGTTCCCAGGTGCTAGGTCTGATCCTGGATTGAGTCACGGACGCACGCCTGCATCATAGCGTAGCCCAAGGCCCAGTAGCAGATCCTAGGCTTCACAGCGCCACCTGGTGGTATGGGACACCAGGCTGGTTTGCATCTGGGAGTTCGTGCCAGTAGCTCAGCTCGTGGCTCGGAGGGAACATCTCTTGATTCGGGATCACATCCCGTAGATGTCATGGTTGGGTGGTGAGCAGCCTGCTCAGTTTCTCACGTTGTGTGTGTGTTCTTGTGTTTGCTTGCAGATCAGAGGTTTCAGAAGTGCTGGGACGTATCAGTTGGTATCAAAGCCAACTCCTGAGGTAGGAACTTCTGATGCGAAAATTTTGGACGATTTCTTCCTCCAGGTATGCCCTAATTTCGAAATTTGTTGCTGCAAGATCTTGTTGGTTCATGGGTTATCGGAAGTAGTCAGGATTCAGGGAAAAGGTAGGAAGAAGGAGAGTCATGATTTCAAAATTACTGAAGGGAAAAGTGAGAGAGGGTTGAGGTGTAGAGGCGTGAGAAGAGCTGATTGGTAGGCGAGGGGATTGCGTTTGCTGGTCAGGGCTGCGCAGAGGTAGGTGACGCAGGTAGGAGAGGCTAAGAGGTGCGCCATAGGTTGGAGAGGAATTCGGCCAAGCAGGGAGGTGCGCCAGGGGCTGGAGTAGGGTGCGGCCAGACTGTTGGAGGAGCTGATTTTTCGAAAAAAGCACCACCCTCCAAGTTGGGAGGGTGGGGCGAGAAAAAGCAGCAACCCTCCAAAGTTAGGAGGGGTTGGATGCTAAAAAAAAGCATCAACCCTCCAAGATTGGGAGGGTGAGCTTTTCTAGAAAGCATAGCTTCCTAGATTAGCTGCACCATCTCCTTTATAGCCTGGCAGGATCCCAAGCTTAGCCACAGCCTCAGCTAGAGTGCACAAAAAGACCTCCTTACACTTCTACTAGATTTCGCCATCTAGGAACGGCCACAGGTTGCGTCAAATTCCGTACAGCCTGCGGCAGATCTCCGTACAGTACGGCCTGCAACAGACTTCCGTACACTGCAGCTTGCAGCGGAACCAGCAAAGGGAGACTCCGGGTTCACCTACGCCAGCTGATCGTCAGCTTCCAGCATCTTCTTTTCGGCCAGCTCCTCTTCTTTCGTCACCTCCTCTTGGGACGGTTTTTCTTTGCTCCACTCTCCTTCCAGCTTCGATTCCCCCAGTTATTTCTCTCAGTTTGCTACTCTTTTCAGATCAGATTTCAGACATGGCTGATTCTGTAAATCCTCATTTTGCCATGGGAGATCAGGATTTGGAATACCCTGTTGAGGAAGACCAGGGTCTTTACGACGATCTGATTACAAAGAAAGCCTTCAGTGAATTCACCACTGCTCTAGATGGAAAGTTTGAGCAAGTTAACACGAATCAAACGGGGTTGACACAGCAACTCCAAGGGATTCAGACTACTCTCACACTTTTGACTAGCACTGTGCAGGCACTCACGCATGTGGATGCCATGGCTTCAGTGTTAGGTCCGAACATAACTCCAGACCCTTTTCCCGGAGATCAGAAGTCTCGAACCAAGGAGGTTGTTGACACTTGGTTGCACAAGTGGCAAGTACACTTACAGTTCCACCCGTACCCAGATGACAAGAAAATATAGCTTGCAGCCGGCTTCATGTCAGGCTTTGTTATGGTGGAAGGAACTCCAACCTAAGCCGGTAACATGGATAGATTTCGAAGGGGTCTTCAGGAAGGAGTTCCTTTAGAAGGAGGACGACTATGATATCGTAGGCAAGCTTAAAGCCCTCGATATGTCTAAGCTGAACTTGACGATTGAAGTTTATCTTCAAAGGTTTCGAGATCTGCAAACCAAGGCCACAAAGATGGATCCAGTGACCTTGTTAGGTTTCTTTGTGGATGGTTTGCCAGATTCGTACAAGTTGCAGATCAAGAACAACAAATGTACCACGTTGCAAGAGGCCATGAATTACGCGTGTATTTATGATGATACCATGGCCGGTGCAAAGGCAACTACAGTTTCCGACACGAGTGGGAAGAACAAACGAAAGTTCTTCCAGTCTGGTACCGGGGAGACGAAGTCTATAGACAACGCCTCCAAGAAACACTTGACTCAAGCAAAGAATGGTCGAGCCCGTTTCCTTCGTACCTTGAAGCTTAAGAAGGAAGGACGTTGCTTCTACTGCGAGGAGCGGGGCCACACCAAGAATGAGTGTCCAAAGCGCAAGAATCAAAAGCACGCGCTGGGACCGAAGCTCCAGGTGGGTCCAGGTACCAAAGCCAAGGGAGCGAACTAAGTTTCGATGACAGGTATTTCTGTAAATGTCATTACCTGCCCACTTTCTTGTAATTGCACTTTCAATACTTCGTTATTTGGTTCCCCTGATCTTTTCCGAGTTTATGGAGAAGTTAGGAACCAAAGGGTCACATTCTCTTTGACCCGGGCAGCTCTCACAACTTTGTTAATTACAAATTTGTCCAGAAGATGGGGCTGTCCACGATACCTAGCGATCACACCTATGAGGTGCAGCTTCCAGCTGGGAAGCAGTTTTGGGATCGCAAGATTGAAGCGCTTCCTATCCGGATTCAAGCATACACAGGGGCTCTTACGTGCTATGTTATGCACTTGGAGCATGTGGACTTGTTAATCGGAATAGAGTGGTTTAAAACCCACAATATTCGGATTGGATGGACGAAGCATACCCTTTCTTTTGTGGATAAGGACACCCAATTTTGTATTCAATGTGATAATATTCCCTCTTCTCAGGGACCTATTGTATCTGCGATGCAGCTTCGGAATATATTAAACACTTCTCATTATGATGTCTATCAGTGTGTTTTGATTCCGCTTTCTTCATTTGTTGTCTCTGTAAATAACAAGAATGATTTAAGTGTGTTTGAACACCGTGAATTGAGAATGTTGTTAGATAGTTTCAAGGATGTATTCCCTACTCAACTGCCGGAAGGTTTACCTCCAGAACGGGCAGTAGATCACCGCATAGACTTAGTCCCTGGGGCTCAACCTATTAGTGTACCAACTTATAGGATGAGCCAGCTTGAGGAGGATGAGCTAGCTACACAGCTACAGGATTACCTGAATATGGGCTATATACGCCCAAGTAAATCACCTTGGGGAGCACCTGTCCTCTTAAGGAAGAAGAAGGATTCTACATGGAGAATGTGTATAGATTATAAATGATTGAATAAAGTGACAATTAAGAATCGATATCCTCTACCTCGTTCCGATGATCTGATAGACCGTTTGGCCGGAGCGAAGTATTTCACTAAGATTGATTTGCGTACGGGTTATCACCAAATCCGTATCTATGCTAAACACATAGATAGAACCGCATTCCGAACAAGGTATGGTCACTACGAGTTTCTTGTATTACCTTTTGGTTTGACCAATGCTCCTGCCACCTTCCAGCAAATGATGAACGATTTGTTCCGAGATTTTCTGGGAAAATTCGTTGTAGTGTTCTTAGATGACATCTTGGTATATAGCCGAACGCTTGAGGATCACATCGGACACCTCCGGATTGTCTTAGTTATTCTAAGACAGCATAAGCTCTATGCCAAGATGAGTAAATGTGACTTCTTTATGAAGGAGATCATTTACTTAGGACACAAGATTTCTTCTGAAGGTATTAGCATCGTATCCAGAAGGTTTTAGAATGGCCTATCCCTCAAACTGTCATGTGCACGGATTAGTATCTGACGTGTACTAGGTACACAGTACTAGGTACACAAGACTAGCTCATGTAGCCTGGGGAGGCTTAGAGCTAGGCAGGCTTGATTCTTGGGTTGAGTGGCAAGGGTACGAACCAGTTAGGGGTCTTCGCTATTTTGGCGCTTGGGGCCTGAGTCTATATAAGGGGCCCAGGGGTTCAGTTCTCTGAGAGCCAATGGGAGCAAGTTTCGTTCCCAGGTGCTAGGTCTGATCCTGGATTGAGTCGCAGACGCGCGCCTGCATCATAGCATAGCCCAAGGCCCAGTAGCACATCCCAGGCTTCACAGCGCCACCTGGTGGTATGGGATACCAGGCTGGTTTGGATCTGGTTGGGAGTTCGTGCCAGTAGCTCAGCTCGTGGCTCGGAGGGGACATCTCCTGATTCGGGATCACATCCCGTAGATGTCATGGTTGGGTGGTGAGCAGCCTGCTCAGTTTCTCACGTTGTGTGTGTGTTCTTGTGTTTGCTTGCAGATCAGAGGTTTCAGGAGTGCTGGGACGTGTCATGGATCAAAATCGTTTTTTGGAGCAGCCAAAGCCTGGAGCCAAAATACATTTTTTTGTAGTAGCCAAAGCCAGAATCAAAATCGGTTTTTGGAGCAGCCAAAGCTTCGAGCTGAAATTCGTTTTTTGGTGCAGCAAAATCCTGGATCAAAATCGTTTTTTGGAGTAGCCAAATCCTGGAGCTGAATTTTGTTTTTGGGAGTAGCCAAAGCCTGGATCAAAATCGTTTTTTGGAGCAACCAAAGCCTGGAGCTGAAATTCGTTTCTTGGAGCATCCAACTCTTGGATCAAAATCTTTTTTTGGAGCAGCCAAATCCTCGAACTGAATTTTGATTTGGAGTAGCAGCACTTTGTAGATCAAAATGGTTTTTTGTAGCAACCAAAACCTAGAGCTTAAATTTATTTTTTGGAGCAGCCAAAGCTTGGAGCTGAATTTCGTTTTTGAAGAGCAGCCTAACTGGAGAGGGTGAAGGAGGAAGTAGAGGGGGAGAGAGGAGAAGGGGGAGAGAGGAGAAGGGAGAGAGAGGTGACAAAAGGGGAGGGAGAGAGGGGCTGAGAGAGACACAAGAGAGGCTGAGGGGAGCAAGGACTGAGACAGGGAGTTGCCAGCTTTTGCTTCTTACTACTGCCATGTTTTGGCTTTCTATTCATCGAGGGAATGCAGTGAACCTGTGGAGGTCCACATTGGGGGCAAACTCTACTTGTCCTCGATGCCATTCCGTTGTGTATGTTCGCTCCCTTCCCTTTCTTTATGACATGGGGCTTGGTAGCTTGGCTCTCTTTCAGGGCCTCAGCTCATTTCTAAGAGACATGATTCTTCTTGGGCTCTCTCGATACGATGACATCGGTTGAGTCGTGCTCTCTAGATGATGTTTCCTTCTCACACTTCACGCCTGGGCATGCATCCGTGGATTCTTCTTGGGAGATGCTGGCGAGTATTTCAGCATGGCATATTTGGAGAGCCAAATGCACAGAGCCATGCATGAATCCCAAGTCCACCCTTCTCACAATTTGGCCATTATTTGGATAGATACTATTCATATGATTTGGCCATTTGGATGAGCATGCAGGGGACCTCACGAGTAGCTTCTGCTAGGAGGGCTACATTCCTTAGGAATGGACGGGGTCCCCATTTTTCTCAGAGTCTAGATGGCACTTTCAGCCTCAGCCTTGGTTTATTTCGTGTTCGCTTTGAGGAGCTTTTTATTGCTCCTTTCTAAGGCATTTTTTTTCATGCTTGCGTGATGTATTCCTGCATTGAGCTTGCTCTCATGGGTTTCTTTCATACTTAATAGGAGCCTTTACTTGGCAAAAAACAAATGAAGAAGTGTACCCTCTAGGAAATCCCAATCTAGCCTGTCATGCTTTGTCAAATTCCAGTGGTAGAATGGCTATTCTCTGGCCACTCTGCATAGCCCAACCAAAGCTTCCCGAAAAGAGAACATATTATCGAAAAAGCCAGTCTCTGTGTCATGAAAGAATGGGGGCTGCAATTACAAACTAATTTCTTTAGCCAGGGTTTTGTAGGAAGTGCCAAACGAGTGATTAGCCTCCATTGTGACACCAAATTTCTGCAACCCCCCTTTGGGAATAAGATGAATGAGACCCTCTGTAAGTGAGTTAAACATCGAACCAAAGTCCCAAACACCTTGCAAGGCTAAGGTAACATGGTTCCCAATCTTGAGCCTGAGCACTTGTCCTTACGAAGGGCAAGAAGTGCAGTCCTAAACTCTATATTTGTGAAGGGTGTATCAAGTGATGCTTTGCATATCTAGTTTCACCAATGTAAGAATACGCTTCCATATAGCACATCTGGCATGTCTCTGGCCACTGGCGCAAGATGGCATTAGGTCGAACTGCAATACGTCAATAAGGTGCGAAACACTTTCTTTACTATGCCTCAAGCCAAGAGTAGAAAAGAAGTGTTTCTTCACTCTACCTCCATCTGTGTCCAGAACGACTCTCGTGCATGAAAGGCATACTCTGCTCTCTGATCTAACAACCTGCTAATGAGCCCTTGTTGTAGCAAGGCGCTCCTGAATTCAAGCACCAGTAGGCCATTTTTGTTCTTCCCTATGAAGGGCCGGTATGTACATATTTACAAGTCAGTAGGTGTGATATAATATCAAAACTATTCCTACATGGCCACAACACGCTGTGGTGAACCAACGTATATTCTGATATGCATTCCCTGCGTGATCATCAAGATGGGTGTTCATCAAGAATAGAACCAAGAGAAGAGGGATGTTAAGCAGGATTATCATAAGGCACAACTACCATCAAAGATACACACAAAGGATCTACACGAACCACTTCGGACCACAAAGATCACTTCGGACCAAGTTTACCAACGCTAAATCCATCCACTGCCACATTCTCCTTAGATGACGAAGCATTTTCTATCCAATTTCTATTGGCCATTATCCTTGGCTTGAAGATTTTCTTGGGCATTGCCAATATGATGAGGACTTGTCTTCAGCTGGCATTTTATCAGCTGTCTTGGAAGGTGTGACTTGCATTTTAGGCTTGCCTTTATCAATCACATCACCAAGGGGGGTGAAGCACGTGGTGGTACTGTAGGCTTTGCCAAACATTTGGGCGTGCAGCCACAGGGGGAGGTTTCAATAAAATCTATAGACATTTAGACTGCATGTGGCTAAATTTACCACATTCAAAACAAGAGCCCGCAAATTTGCCCCATTTCAACTTAAAGAAAACCTACGGGGATGACATGCTAGCCATACCAACCTAAAGAACCACATGTGGAGGAGTGGGCCTGTTCGTGTCCCAAAAAACACAAAAGCGATTTACACTACCAAGCGCACATGGCGGACAAACCACTTTCCCCAAAGCTTCAACCAAGTAAGGAAATGCAGGACTGCAATATAATGGCAAATCAGCCACCTCAACCCATACTAGGCATCTATGACGAATGAGACTTTGATAATCCTTGGTAGGCATCCAAGGATAAACATGCATCAATTGATTGCCAAAAAAGAGTTATATGGAGAGCAAGGAGGAAGGCACATAAGAGAATTAAGAGAGAATTATAGGTGATTAGATGGGCTGAATAGGGCAGGAAAAAACACCAAAATTGGAAGCTTAGAGGCTGTAACTGAAGGTTATAGACTTAAAAAGAGCAAGAGCAAACAAGGTCTATATAGAGGGAACAGAAAAAAGTACAAGGTTAGGCAAAATCATAGGCAGATAAAAGACCCCCAAAACCACCCACACCCACTCACACACCCTGTGATGAACAATAATAGGTAGCAATTAGGGTGGCAGAAGTGAAAGAAAAGTGCAGCAGATGGTCACAAAGTACAAGAGCAGCTCTAGGTGGCCTGTACGCAGCACATAGGTGCCTGGAAAAGGATCTGCCAATAGTCACAAGCAAGAAGATGGAGCATAGCAGAGGTCGCCGACCAAAAGCAGATCGAGATGGGAACTTGGAAGGGGCTAGGAAGCCCCACGAAGGGGCTGGCAAACCAAGCTACACACAGGGAGGTAGGGGGGGGAGCTCCACCAACCTGTTTTCTCCCCACACACACGCGCGCGCGCACACACTTTTTGTGTGTGGATAAAAGCAATTTCTCATTCAGCAAAAAAGTACGTTCATAGCTACTTCAAAGTAGAGCAGCTACTACTCAAACTAAAAGCAGAAATGAAAAGCTTCTAGTTGGGCCATAGGAAGGCCTCCAAGAGTATGTGCATCTTCGAGAGACCAATCCAATGAGGAATGAAAGGACTGAGAAACATCAATGGAGGAATGCTTGTATAGTCAAATGTTACGAGCATGATATAAAGACCACAATGCCAAATAATAACACCACAAGAAAAGCTGATCATAGTCTGGCCTAGGAGTATACCTGCCAAATAGCCAGATCTGCCTGTCAAAAGAAATCCTTGGAAAACGAGCATGAACATAGTCCCCCAGTCTTTGAAAAAAAACGTGAGCAGCAGGCAGGTCCATTGTAGATGCAGAACAGTCTCCTCAGATGAGATCATGTGGGACAAGCCAACGAAGCGATATGGTGAGCAGCCGACAAAGAACCCATTGGTAGAGCACCTACAAGACAGTGCCAAAGAAAAGCCCTCTGCCATAGGGGTAGTTTCCCTTTCCAGATGCGGCAAAGACAGTTCTCCCACCAAGTAAGAGACTTGTCAAGGCACCAAAAAAGATTTTTATGCTCCTGGACCGATGGCCGTGGAAGCAATAGCTGATATGGTTTCTTGGCAGCAACATCCTCAGAAGAAAAAGGAGAATAGCCCGGAAGACCTTGATCAAGATTTCAATCCATCAAATGGTCAGTAGTAAAGAGAGGATGAATAGGCTGAAAAATCTGCAACACAGTAGTAAGGATGCACCAAATAGGCCTGTGATGCGTGCCCAAACAGAATTGCGTTTTGGCTTGACGAAAGGATAGGACGAAACCACAATCAACCACCACAACAACCACAGTGAAGAAGGGCCAAGGGAGGGGTGAAGACGTGACTCCATTGAAGGCTTTGGATACAAAGGGTGTACCCGGGGTCCGGAGGTCGGCCCGACCAACGCAAAAGCCAAAAGCTGCTGCCATTCATGTAGTAAACACACACACACACACACACACTTTTTTAATATAGTGAAAACTCTAAATGCTTTTTATTACAAGATAGCTAACCAGGAAGAAACTAGCAAGCTGAAATATTACATCAAGCGAAAAAATCCATACAGGACAAATATACATCCTGATCTATGCAGTGAGTTTGCAAACAATCGAAGAGCGGTTGCTGCAAAGAACGACGAAAAACAACAAAAGTAGAGAAAACTGGATCACCAAAGACTCTGTGGTTTCTAGCTTTCTAGAGAGTCCAGAGTGCTAGTAGCGAACCTAGGTAAAGAACAAATCAAATTCCAGCCGTTTAGGATAGATCCCAAACAACTAGAAAAGCTTGCCAAAAGAAGCCTGAGAAAACCACATTCTCAATCTTTGTCGGAGAATGACCAAGAAGCTCTGTGTCTCGGGGCAATGCCAAAAGATATGAGATACTGATTCCCTTGAAGCTAAACACTGATGACAGATTATGTGACATCTTTCTAGATGGGGAGCGAACTATAGACCTGGCCAAGGGGAAGGAGAGGGACTATTCAGTTCTATACTCATGTCACAAAAGTCGGGGAGCTCATCAAGTAGTCCACAGTGCTACTACCCCCCTCTATGTGGGAAACATGTAGGTCCTCCAGACCTCGGCCATCGCTAGAGGCCATTATATATGATCAAGTCATGTATCGCTTCCATATCCAATAGATGTCTCCCATACCCTGTCGTGATGCGTCCTCTAAGTCTCTCTCTATCTCGATCTCTACTGGGTCTATTTCTGGCACTCGGAGGGGATCTAACTCAAAAGTCAAGCAGCTCCACCTGTCTATTCCTGGTACGTGCATTGAATTCAACACAAAGGAGTACCTCTTCCGCCGGGAAAATTCCACTATGCCTTCATAGATTGTCTCATAGGGGCAATGACCATATGTCGTGACATCACGTGCGCAAAATGATGTGTCTAGAGGGAAACAGCACACTCCATTAAAGAGCGGCAGTGTGTCCAGTGGCTGGAATCGTACCCACGTGTCGTGCATGCTCCTCCTTCCAGAACCAGCCTCAGGTGCGATCTAAACAGGGCTGCTACCCCTCTAGAGCATGTATCCCACTATGCCTCCTCGTGTCCCATAGGTATATCCTCTGACTGTGGGTGACCCTGGGTAACCCTTTTTCAGGACTCTCATGTGTTTCAGTGTAGAATATCATCTCTCTACTAGTGTAGGTCTCTGAGAAGCCCCCTAGGTCTGCCCATAGGGTGCCCTTATAATTCCATACTGCTATCTTCAGCTCATATTGTCTTCTCACCCCCTGGCCTGGTCACCGTCATGCACTATCCCCACCTGCATTCTCTCCTTTGGCTTTCCTCTCTTGGATTATAACTTTACCATCTCTATAGACAGCCCATTCGCCTTCCTCTCTGGCTGCGAAAACACGTGTCATACCCTTTTTCCGATGCTCCTGCTGCAAGAGTGTGAGATCATCATCAAGGTATGTCCTACTTCCTTTCAACGTGGTTCTCATACTCATAAAAGTGGATCTATCCATGGCAGTCCTGAATTTAATTATGAGTGGCTTTGTGGGTACGTCATCTCTTCCTACTCGCCACGCACCCTCAAAGGTGAGATTGACGTTCACCTTGCATCTGCCATCCGGGTATCGCACACTGCCAAACCTCTTACCAGCACATTAAGGGCTTTTTTGCTTCGTCAATTTTACTCCTCTAATGCATCTGAAATGGAGGTCTTCTTGGGGGATGTTGCACCTTTCTTGACCACTTCTTTCCATTCTAGGATTTTTTCCTTTCCTTCTGTTATCTGTTGTGTGAATTCTGCGTGCTTGCCCTGCATATCGGCTTTAATTGCGAGCCATTTCCTTCCTGAAAGTTTCTTTTGCAGATTTGAGCTCCTCCAATGCTTTCTTTGTTTTCTCTTCTTCTAGTGCCTTTAGGGAGTTGACTTTATCCTTGATGGTATTCAACTCTTCATTGAAGGGTGGCTGGAATTCACCCTCCTGCCCTTGCATGCATGCCGTCAATCATTCAGTCTCAGCCTTGAGTGTGGCAACTTGACCTTCCAAATCCTTTTTAAGTGAGGCAAGATAGCTGACTTTTTCTTCCATTACCCAAGTCATATCTTCTTGCATTTGTTTCAGCTGACTCTTCCACTCTGCTTGCATTTCCTCCTTCCATTTGTTGAAATCCTTTTGCATCGAGTTTGTTAACTTGTGCATATTCCCCTCTCTTTGGTTTCTTCAATTCTTTTCTATAGTGACTCAATCTAGGCATCTGGTATGTTGATAATGTCCTTAGTTGCTGATATAAAGGCCATGGCATTCATCCACTTTCTAGATATTGGCCCCAATGGCACTATATATTAGTGTACTTTGTATCAATTGTTATAGAAGCTAAGACTCAGTTTACCCACCACTATTTTCTTGATTTTCCATATTCTGAAGTTCCCATATCTCGTTGTGATGGATGGGGAAAGAAAGAAGAAAGAAAGTTTATTAAAGTCTTCGGAAGACTGATGGGTCTATGAGACTGTGAAAAACCTAGTACAAACGAGCTGTGGTAGTGGAGCTACTAAACGAGCATCCACACCAATGCAAAATGCAAAAATGCAGAATAATAGTACTAAGTCCTAAGTACAACATAGTCATGTCAATGGTCGACTATAAATCAATCTCAGCATCATCATCAACATCATCATCATCATCATCAGCTGGACATCAGGGTGGATGAGGCAATGGGGGCATGAAATCGACAATAGAGTGTTGTCAGCCACTCAAAGGTGCAGTCCTGGCACGTCTCCTGGATGTAGCTCTACGTCTAACCAGGGCTACTATGACCCCCATCGGTCAGGCTCCGACTCTAAACAAGGAGGGGATGTCCCCAAGTGTGATCTGTGTGTCAAACCTTTGTCTGAACTGTCAGGTCATAGGCTCCAGATCACGGTCATGTCGAGGCCTCATCTCATGGGAGCCCATGTGATCTGGGTAATAGAACTTTGTGATAGAGAAAAAAAAAGTTTGCTCCTGTCTCTGTGCTTGGAGTATCCTCTCGCAGTGTTTGAGTACCTCATGAATGAATCCAGCCAAACACCGCTGGTCTGGGTAAGAGAGGGATCGGGCCAAAATCCCATAGCTATCTCTCAAGAGGCAATAGAAATGCCCTCGGATCTCATAGTAAACAGGACATCCGAAGATGAAGTGCTCCTCTGTCTCAACCTCGTGCATGTCACACAATGTGCATATGCGCCTCTCCCTAGGTAGTCGCTCTGCTTTGCCGCTCTGGATACGAAGTCTGTGTGAAGAGACCCGGAACAGCCCAAGAGAGATCCTCAGTGAGTGGGAAGGTAAATCTGCATGTATCCTGGTGGGTCAATGAAACCCTCCACTGTGATATGTAAGAAGTGATCTCTGTAGAAGCTAAGCTTCACTGGGAGTTCAATCGGTCCCAAACAGGTCCAAAATGTGTGTAGCTGTAATAGATTCTCACGGATAACCTAGTTGGCCTCGTGTGATAGGAGAGGAGAATGATCCAGCGAAGACGAGAGTGATTATCTTCACAAACTTCAGGGAGAGTGTGCGGTAAATAATTTCAACTTGAATTTTTTCCTGGTAATGAATGATGTTAGGTCATTCAATTGATGTGTGTTGCATCAATTATTAATAATTCAAGTTTGCCTGCTTTTCACAGAGATATTTTGGAAGCCCTTAGAAAGGTTGGTGATATACTGTAAAAGCAATGGAATTTATTGGCCAAAGTTCAGGTACTGTTTTGTTGGATGCATTGCTTCTGTTTGGCATAATTTTGACCTCCCAATCATTATTGGTAGACCACTTAAAGCTTTGGATGTAATTGTTGAACATGCACGTGGAAAGGTTGGCAGTATTGGGATCTAGTTAGCAGTGCTAAAATTTATTAAATCTCAATATGGACTGTTTCCATTTGAGAGATGTGCCAGAATGGGATTTGTCAAATCTTCTGTGCATGGCATGCTAAGCAATGATGGTCACCTTGAGTGGGGGCAAATTTTAGTGCAATCTTAACAATGCAAAACATCCTTCACAAACTCCACATGGGAATTTTTTTGCTGCTAGCCAGTAACTTTCGATTTGTCTGCCTCTTTTCTCTACAGGATGGGCTTGTTTTGATCTTGCTTTGTTTATAGTCGGGATCTAGCAGTTGCACCTCTTATCTTAGGCTCTACTGACTATATGAGTTTATGGATCAAGAACCTCTCCTGTAATACAGGATCAAAGCTGTCAGTTTGTAAGCTATCAGTCATTGACCCTTTTTGGATGAGTTCTCACAGATTCCCGAGGTTGCCCCACGTTCGTGACTCTAGTTCTTTAGGAGCGAACATTTCATTGAAACCTGTGAAGAAAAACCTCAATGGAAGTCCAAACTTAAACTCTCAAAGAATAAAATCTAAAAGTTTGGGATTCCTCTTGAAATTAGAATCCCAAGGGCATGACAAGAGTCTGTAATCTTAGCAAAACTAAGATCTTAGCATATCACTTATAGCTAGGTTGCAGCACCTGCGTTTTCCACCACATAAACTAAAATTGGGATCAGCTGAACATTTTGTAGCTTCACCTCTTCCAAAATTTGAAATGTGTGAGGAAATACCTAAGAGAAGTGCCAAACTTTATACTCTAAAAATATGAGCTAGGAATTAGAGACTCCTCTTGAAATTAGAATCCCAATGGCATGGGAGAGTGTGTAATCCTGGTGGAGCTAAGATCACAGCATGATGTTGCATGGAAGCTGCTTGCCCACTACTCCATACCCAAGATTTAATCCTGGCCACAACCAAGAAATAGGACATTAAGGCAAGCCACAAATCAAAACCCTAGTACCAAACAGGAGCGTAAATGTTTATTGCACTTAAAGTGTCTCTCGTATAATGTGCGAATGTTGTTTCTCCCCACGTGTTTTCTTAGCCGGTGAGTTATCCATCTTCAAACTTGAAATCCCCCAATTATAACTGTTGTACGTCAGAGAATTTTGCATGTGACTGTCCTCGAGGTATTGAGGTTTGACGACGAGACCATGCTCCAAGACCCTCAGGAAGTAGTCATGGTAGAACTGGATCTTGGAGGGGAACTCCTCTCCCCCACAAGCCCTAGACGTATGGAGCTGGAGAAGGTCGAACGTGTGATACGGTTGATCTCATCTCGTGGGATCATCTCGGGTGGTGCATCCATGCTATACTGAAAGGGGGCAAATCTGTCCATCTGAATGTTGTGACTACAAAACCATGTGGATATCTATGAGTACCATGTTGTAGCAACACCGCTCTCTGCCAGTCGCCGAGAAGACTCCAATGCTAGCCTCGGTAATCTCCACTGGGGTAAGGCCCAGACTTTGTGGACGAATGTCATTGTCTGAAAGATGGCATCAACTTGGAGAGGGGTCATGTAGCGAACTCTGCCTGTATAATCTGATGGGGGACCGAGGGCTTACTAAGACACAGAGAGAGAAAGAGAGAAAGAAAGAAATATATACATGCCACAAGGGGTTGAGGCAAAGGGCGCGCTAAGACCCTTTGCTGAACTAAAAAGAGCTCAATGGCTCATGCAAAATCAAGTACTAAAATATAGCAAGGGACTAATAACTAGACTCAATCTCAAACTCAAAATCAGAGTCAGACGACATAGCCAGGTGCCATGGTGGCTCTCTTGTGAGCTGCAAAAATATCTCATATCTGCATCTATCTAGTCGTCTAACGTTGTGGCAAGGGCCATGGTCTCCGTGATCTCTATATCCGGTGGCCATATCAATAGTGACGCCTCTGGTCGAACGGCCTCCACCGAATGAATCTGTGATGGGCTAGACCTCCATCGTGCGTGACCTAGTCCGTCGTTGCATCATATGTGGCTCCTGCAGCTCTGTCAGCATCTCTCCTCGTCGTCTCATCCCACTAATCCATGTTGCCCTCATGTCACTAATTCAATGTTAGATGGCGAGGTCAGTGCTCGCGCAGAGGTACAGGGGCTCAGGGCATCCGGATAGGCCGGCTTCAGGGCGGATCACTCGACTTACAATCACATTTTTACACTTAGAGGGATCATTGAGGAGGCCAGACACAGGAGACAGAGAGTATATTGTTGCTTTGTGGATTTCCGCAAGGCATTCGACACCATTCCCCGCGCCCGACTCGTCAAACACCTGCAAAAGTTAGGCTACGACTCGAAGGTTATCTGGGCAGTAGTAGCTCTCTACGAGCGGGTGACCAGCTGGACCCCAGAGATCACGAGCACTATCGGAGTCAAACAAGGATGTCCCTTGTCATCGACTCTATTTGGCCTCTACATCGACGAGCTCGAGACCACCATCAGGACACTCGAAGGTGCAGGCTGCTCTCTTGCAGAGGCTGTCATCCAAATTCTCCTATATGCAGACGATGTAGTACTACTATCCTCTTCTGCTACTGGTCTTCAGCGACACCTGGATGGACTTCAGGTCTTCTGTGATACACATGACTTGAAGGTTAACCTTGGGAAAACCAAGGTGATGATCTTCAACACTTCCAGACCCGCTATGCATCGAGAGCAGTTCCTCTGCGTCGACGACCCTGTTGAGATAGTTGACTCTTACACATACTTGGGCATTGTCTTCTCAGGCCCGATATTCACGATGCGCCCGGCCATGCAGGCCAGGATCAGCCGGGGCTACGCCGCTCTTGCCAGGCTGGAGCGACAGTGCTACCACTCCCACTTCCAGGACCCGCGGACCAAGTCTCTCCTTTTTTATTCTTTGGTCCGCCCAGCAGGCATGTACGGTAGCCCGTGGTGGGGAGCCGACCTTTCAGACACAGAGTGGGCTCGAGTCGAGCGCCTATAGATACTGATGTTTGCTCGGATGATCCGCAGCAAACCATCGGTACCACACCAGATCATTCTAGCAGAGTTCGGCGCCTCACCCCTACAGCTTGATGCGGCTTTCCAGGCTATCACTTATCTCCACAGAGGCAGGGATTTCAGCTCCTCCGCTGACGGTCGCCTCCGCCTACCTTGGCTAGCCCTATCCTCCTCTATGGCCTTATCCGTTGATGGGGACCAGCGATGCTGGTATAGTCGTCTTTCCAGTTGGTTCACCCGACTGGTTAGACCGGTTGCCCAGTACAGCCTCGACGCTCCACCATCTCCCCTCTCCCCCACTGACCAGGAGGTCAACCGGCTCATTCGAGCGGATCTGCTCCAGCTCCACACCTGGCGGACATGGTTTCTTCACTCCGAGCTTCCTGTGAAGCTCGACTTCTACCGCCGACACTGCCTCCAGATCTCACAGGAGGGCTTCATCACACCTCCAGGTTACACAGCTTCATCTACAACATGAGCTCCGGATCTCCCTCGGTCAGTTTAGGGCTTCATCACACCGATTACGGATCAAGAGCGGACGCGCAGAGGGTATCCCATGAGAGAGCGGCCTTTGCCCACTTTGCGACTTGCAGGAGATCGAGTCGGAGGAGCACTTTGCTTTCAGATGTCCTATCTATTATGCCATTCGAGGCCGGTACCACTGCCTCTTCCGCGACGGATTCCGCCCCCTCCCACACATGCTGCAGTTCCCAGATCAGCGATGCCTAGCCACTTTCTTACATGAGATGACTCGCCACCGAGATACCTCTCTCCGAGCACGGCGACACGCGCAGCACACACAGCGTGAGGACACCCAGCGGCCCATCACTGATTTCTTCCAGTCACAAGATACCTCTCCTCAGTCTAGCCGACGACGCGGACGTGAGCGAGAGCCAGAGCCACGACAGCTGCGCCAGCGGACAGACTCACACATCCGGGTCCATGACATCTCATCTCTGCTCTCTCCCCGCCCCACCGGGGTTACCGTTCCCCTCATCCACAGGGCCACCCGCCGCCCCCGACAACCGAGCTCGACTAGGCCGCGTGACGTCAGAGGCCAATCATCTATCGCAGGGTTTTTTTCGGCCTCCTATTTGACGGCCCCTCTATGATTGGTCTCTGACGATCACCACCTGCACATATATATTGTATCTCCCCCCTCTGCCCCATTTTTGGTGCCCCCCCCCTTCTTTTTTGTATCATCTGGAGGTAGACACATATTTTTTGTATCAGGACTAGACACACCGTCCTTCATAACCTCTTTTTTGTAGAAACGGTTGGCTGGCCCGTTTTGAGACCGCCACCGTTATGCTCATTGTATCAGTTATCTTTAGTCTCATAGACCTTCACGGTCTCTCGAAGACTTAAATAAACTTTCTTTCTTTCTTTCTACCTCAACATGCCTAGGAGCAGTCTCTAATGTGTAGAAATCCATGACGTGTCGCTGAGCTCCGTCTACCCCTGTCTCCTGTGCCACTACCCTCTCCTACTCTGGATCTAACGCAGAAGGATCTCTCTATGTCGTGTCATCTCCATGAGGTAGAGGCCAATGCAGACCTGGTCTTGGAAGTAAATCAATCAGGAGAGAGGTCGGAAGCCATCTCCCTTCTGGAAGAGGCAGTGATAGCGTCCTGTCTCATAGTAGACCGGACAAGAACAAAGGACATGCTCCTCCATCTCTCTCTCCTAGAGAGTGCATAGTCTGCAAATCTGCTATTCCCTACGTGTATCTAGGGCTCTCCCTGTCTCAATCCTAAGCTAATGGGAAGAGGCACACATCTGTCCAATGGGAATCCTAAGGGCATGTGAAACCCACATGTCCTCCAGATACTGGCATCTGATGATCACTTCATCCTCCGACACTAGGAAATGGTTGCGGTAGAACCATGTCTTGGTTGGGAACTCCTGGTCCCCTTCCCAAGTCCGTATCGTATAAATCCAACCATATAATATGGTTGATCTCATCCCGTGGGACCAAGGGATCAGGAGCATCCAAGCTATACTGAAAGGGGGGGACATGATCCATCAAAATGCCCTGTCTGTCAAACCATCTGAAAATGTGTAGGCCATGTGAGCCCCACTCTCAGCTAGTCGTATAGGTGACTCCAATGCCACCCTCGGTAGCCTCCCTCTAGGTAATGTCCAGACCTTGTGAAGATAAGTGACCGTCTGGAAGATGGCATCAATCTCTAGCGTGTCATGGCAAACTATGCCAGTATGATTTGGTGGGGGACTAAACGCTTGCTCCGAATCATCATGGATCCCATAGTCACATGCAACCTCTCAAAGCATTGCCATTTAATTCATTGTTAGATCACAACCTCACAAAGGTGCTGCGTACATGGCTGTCGGCCTCACCAACGTGTCAAATAGCCACATCTTAGTCAGGGGGGCCTGAAAATGTGCTGCTCAAGCTGTGGGCTAGAGCTCCCTACTCTTGTGTGTGACGTGCCCTAGCTGCATAAATCTTCATGAAGACTGGCCCCGCAAAGACTGCCCCTAAGTAGGTGTAAGATTGTACGATCTCCACTGGCTCTCCTTGGTAGGTGAAGCTATGTTGATGAAGTGGCGGCCATGAGGTGTTAAAAATCATAACCTTGGTCTTTCCAAGGTTAACTGACAAGTCTCTCTCTATAAAACCCCTCTAGGGCATCTAGGTGTCTCTATAGGCCTGCCACTGAGAAGGATAGAAGGAGTATGTCATCCGCGTACAGTAATATATGTATCATCAAGTAGGGCCAGCCGCGATCCCCTACCTCATAGGCGGTCAATGAATGTCGCAATCTCATCAATATATAGAACAAACAGTGTTGATGAGAGGGACATCCTTGCTTCACTCCTATCATGCTCTCGACCCAACCTGATAGGTCTCTAGGGGCACGTACTCTCCCTTGGACTAACTCATATAGACTCACCACCCGCCAAATCATGACATCTAGAATCTCCATCTTCTATAGTCGTCCAATCAAGCAAGATCGTGGACTGTGTCAAAGGCCTTCCGAAAGCCTACAAAGTAGGCGTAGACTTTCTGGGATCTCGATCTCACCTCTTAAACGACTACCCGCAAAGTGAAGATATGATCAAGCTGTCTCCTAAAACTAGCCTATCCCAATGCTCATTGTCTGTGTGACTCTGTGTAGGAGCCAATCCCTCTCTTTAGTACCAACCCGTTAATCTTGGCCAGTGTGTGAGCAATCATGAGAGTGCAGTAGTTCCCAGTATCCATGGGATCCCCTTCTTTATGTATCGCCACAATGGTGGTGGTACTCCAAGCAAGCGGGAAGCCATGACACAACATGATTGAACACCTATGGTGCCCATGCGTGAAATGCTCAATCCGTAGCCCCTCATGGTCCTGGGCTTCCGGTTCTAGAGCCGACATAATGCAGCTCTCACATTTTGTGAGTGAATAGAATACAAGTGGTGGGCTTGGGTATAGCAGAGATAACAAGTGGTGCCATCAAGGACGCCATAGAGGGATATTGCATAGGTGTGCCATACATCTGGATCTGCGATGGGTATAGGTGGCTCCCCTCGTATCAGAGCCCCGCGTTCACTTTCACAAAAAGATCACATCACCTGCCTCTTATGCCACATCAAACGTCGTGAAACCCGTTGTGTCTCAAATCTAGTCAAATGTCCCAAAGCATGCTCTTGTATGAGGTAGGATCTCATTTCCCGGCACTCATCGTCAAACCATGGCTTCTGTGGCATCTTCCCAGCTGAGGGGCAAGTTGTAGATCTGATCGTAGGGAATGATGTGGTAGCGGCATCATGGATCACTGATACTAGTGTGTCTAAGGCAAGAGCAAGATCTGTATTCTTTCTCAAGGGGATTGCTAGCCCACAGGATAAGTGGCTCATGTGCAATGCATCAAGGGGATGATCGAAATGCACCCGGACCTGGGTGGGGGTAGAAGGATCACGTACTATGTCTGACAATGTAGTCAAGACACCAAAAGACAAGTATGAGTGGTTGGCACCAAGGCGGTGGGGAGGGGGACCACAAAGTCTGCACCCATGTCACAACCGATGAGCCCATCTAATCTACAATGCTATTGCCCCCTCCATGTAGTAAACATGTAAGCTCTCCAGGTAATGGCCATCGTTGAAGACCATTATATATGATCAGGTCATGTACCGCTCCCATCTCCAGTAGATGTCTCCCCTACCCTGTCACATGTGGTTGGATTTAGAAGGGTATTCCAATCAAGTATTTGGAATGCAAGTCGGTATGGATATCTCTCCATCACAACAATTCGCTTCTGTGTTGGAGAGCATAAGGACAAAGCTCCTCTTTTAGAGTTCGGCCAAGCTTGACCTTGCCTCTAGAGTTGTGGTGGTCAGCCAGGTTTTGTTGGCCATAGCTTGGTTTGTATGCTCTTGCTGGTGCCTGGTGCCATTCCACGGATTGTATCACTCAGCTTAAGATATCTGTAAGGGACTTTTTATGGAGTGGACTTGATGGCACAGCAGATGCTATAGCCAAGGTGGCTTGGTAGACCTTGATTCACCCTACACAAGAAGGGGGTCTCAACATCATAGATCCACATTTACAATGCAGGGCTTTGCTCTGCAAGATGGTGGTGAGGGGACTTATGCATGGGCAAGAGCATGGAAAGACTTCTCTATTCGCAGCATACAATTTTGTACACCTACGTCGGGAGGAGATTGGGTGGAGAGTACAAGATGGATTTTTACTTCAACCCACCTCAGGTCTCCTTCCTCCCCTCTTATGGCTGCTTCTTGAAGGCTGGGCCAGCTTCAGAGAGTTCCCCCTTCCTCGCGTGAAGAGACCAACAAGCAGCTTGTCATGTGGAACTATAGCATACTTGATGAGCATGGCAGACCACTTGTTGGTACCTCTCACTACACGCAGTGGTATAGGTGAGAGAGGGGCCCTGCCTCTACTGTGGGATCCTGGAAAACTTTCAAAAGATCATCATTAAGACTCAGAGTGGTACATAGACCCTCACCCGCACCTTATCACCCTAGGTGCATGGAGATTGTGGCTTTATGGGGGTGTTCCAATAAAGTTTTTGCAGTGGGATCTTGGTGAGTGGGAGTGGATAGACGAAGGGCACTGAGAGAGGAGCCTCCGCTTCTTTCATTACACTATTAGCAATGCCAAGAGATTCAGGTGACTTGTAGAGGTTAAAGGCCATTTACAGCTCCCCATTGGGAGGGGTTTGAGATTTCTGCTGGCATACAGAAGAACTCTTGAAAGAGACTCTGGAGATCCCTCAAGAATAGAAAATTCACTCTTTTCTTTTGGCTTTCTATTCATGGTGGGATTGTAGTGAGCTTGTGGAGATCCATGTTCGAGGATGACCCTACTTGTCCTTGTTGCTCTTTTGTTGTGGAGTCAGTTTAGCATTGTTTATGGGATTGCAGACAGGCAAGGATTATTTCAAGGTGATAGCAAAGATCCTCATTACTTTTGTCACTTCCCCCTTCTTCATGACTTGGGGCTTAGTTGCTTGGCTCTCTACCGTGGCCTCAAGGTTTTTATGGAGACATGACTCCTCTTGGGTTTTATTGATTCAACACCACTTAGTGGAGTTATGCTCTCTGTATGATGCTCCTGCCTTACCATTTAGAGCTGTGCATGCCTCTGTGGACTCCTCATGGGGGACGAGTATTGCAGCCTGGCATATCTGGACAGTCAGATGTACAAAGGCATTAGATGGGACCCAAGTTCACCCTTCTCATACTTTGGCCAGTATATGGACTGACACTATACATACAATGATGGCCATCTATGCATGCATGCAGGGGTCCTCTTACGCAGCTTCTCTGAAGAGGGCTGTGTTCTTTAGGGAATGCAGGGATTCACCCTTCTCCTCTAAGTTTATTATAGAGTTGAGATGGCATTTTCAACCTCGACCTCGGTTGTTTTCCACCTCAATATGAGCACTTTTCTTCATGCATTGCATGATGTATTTCCACTTTGAGCTTGCTCTCATGGCGGGTTCTATTCATACTTAATGGAAGTCTCTTTTTTGAAAAAAAAGCAAAAAAAAAACAGCAACAAGACAGCAGAAAAAGACAACGGAGATATTTTGCAAGTATCTCACCATTGGTGTTGCCCATCTCTTGTAGACACGTAATTGAACTCTTTACTAGACCCTCAGCATGAGAGACTAGTGAATTCATCATGGCCACCTGTTGAATGAAGACAACAAATGCTTGAATAATTTCCCATCCAACTCTCACCATTGAAAACAAAGAATAACCAATTGCCTCTTAAACAATAAAAGAAATGGCACTCACCTCTGCCGTTTCGAGGTATAAGTGAATACGTTTAACAACACTTTTCATTGAAGGTATTGTGATCTCATTGAAAGTGACACATGATTTCACAAAATCTATAGAGCGTCGAGTTGACATTCCTCGCAAGATCCTCAAAGTCATCATTGCCAGCCTATTGCTGAGGTGCACCACTGTTTCCTTCTCATGCAGATTACACCCATTTCGAAGGCATTAATGGATGCAGAAATGTAACATTTTGGAGTGCATGAGCAAGATACAAAAATGCATGACATAAGTTTGGACAGAAAGAAACCAATGAAAATTTGAAGTTCAGAAATAAACAGAGACCATGCACAGTATTTTGATCATGTAGAAGAAAATTTCAAATATATATTCTGATTTCATAAATTCAGATCACCTAGAGGCATGTTGTCCATGCAGAAAAACATTTCAAAAGGGCAGCCAGTTCAAAACGATGAAGTCTTCCATTGCACTCTAGAAAACAGTGTATGAAGAATTCTAAGCTTAACAAAAATAATCAGACAGTCTCCTTCATGTCTGACCCTTCTACTGTGTAATGCTTTGTACAGAAAACCAAGCATTATAATGTAGAATTTGAGAGGATACTGGCAAATAAATTCCTAGATTTAGATGATGACACAGTCACACACAAATTGACCTTCTTCATTGTTGATGCTTAATCCCTCCCCCCAACCTCTCCTCCTCTCTCTTCTACTCTCTTACCTAAAACTCTCACACCCTAACCTTTTGCCCTTAAACATTCAGCACGGCCAAGACCGTCGGCACGTCCTATTCCAGTCCTCCCCCGTTGGATGCCAGTCAGAGTTGCTGAGCTAGTTCCACATCAGGAGGCTACTGATGGCACCACGGACCCATCCTTTCAGGCAAAAGATATTCATGTCCTAGTTCCTAGTGCTGAAGAGGTTGCTCCTATCCCCTCAGATATTCATGTGAAGGAGCTTCCATCTATAGAGCAATCTGTTGCCGAAACCTGTGCCATACTCCATGCTAATGCTACTTATATGGCCGAGCTTCATCAGCGCCCCCTTTTCTCTTCTGCTTCTCTTTCTTCACCTCTTGACAGAGGTAAGAGGATTATTGCTTCTACTCCACCTTCCGCAGGGATCATCCGCACACCTGCGCCAGATGCATCACTCAGGATTTCTTTCTCAGTTCTGGCAGACATGGCAAAGTTTGAGTTAGAGGAGAAGTTTGTACGCTCTACCTTTGGGGAGCAGGTTATTCACATCACCTTGGATAGAGATTCCCCTTCTGCAGGTGTGGGACTGCTTTCCCCAGTTGAGGATTTTTCCCAGGAGAGGGATGTCTCCACTACCAAGTCAGGTAAGGTTTTTTGATACATCCAAAACTGCTAACTCCTAACTTTTATCAAATCACGGGCACAGGCACGAGGATTTTTCTCCCAGCCAACCTCGGTGGTAGTAAGCTCTCTCTCTCTCTCTCAAATTCGTTACGTGAAAGCTCTTGCTTACGAAATTCCACCAAGCCCCAAAATTCCCTAGATGGATATAGTATGCCACATGTCTTCATTCTAGGGTCCCTTCTTAATGCATCATTTACCCCTCTCTTGGGATATCATTAAAACCATTTGCCCCTTGACACATCTCATGCATTTAGGTCCCTTAGCCTTAGATCCACCTAGTCTAGTGCCATGTCACCCTCACCAAGGACCTTGACCTTGATTCCTTTTTTATCATTTACATGAAGCCCAAACAAATATAATATAAACATTGATCCTTTAAGAAAAATGCCGACTGACCCTTCCGAGGTCATGTTACCTCGACTTGAGTGTAACATTCCTTCCCTCTTCAGGCATTAGCGTCCTCGATGATAAAGTCTGGGAACACTCTCCGTAACTGGTATACGGATTCCCAGGTAGCTTCTGATAGAGGTAAACCATGCCATGCAACCAACACCGTGGGTATCTTCCGATTGCGTACTTACATTGTTCCTCGGTCCAGGATTCCTATTGGTTTGCGTCTTGCATTATCCTCTATCTCCTGAAACAAAATAACACCCTCAATAAGTGAGTCACCTGTATGCAAAAATTTCTTTAAACGAGAAACGTGAAATACTGGGTGCACCTTACAACTCTGGGGCAATTCTAATTTATAGGCTACCTTGCCTATTCTTTTTAGAATTAACCATGGCCCACAATATTCAGGTGATAATTTAGCACACTCTCCTGCAGTCAAAGACTTAGAGTGCAAAGGAACTCTGAGAAAAACTTTTTCTCCTTCCTTAAATTCTCTAGTGGATCGGTTTTCATTCGCAAACGCCTTAGCTCTATCCATAGCTTGGCGGATGTTAGCTCTCGCAAGTGCTAGCATCTCCCGCATCTAAACCACAAAGTTCGCGACACTAGGCACTTTCTGAGGTATTCCAAGGGCCATAGACATTCTTATTTTATATTACTAGTGCACATCCTCATTCACATCACACTAATAATGTGTTTGTTATTGGTTCATTTTAATTATTGCACAGTTCCCCCGCCAAGTATGGAATCAATAGCATTCCGATACATGGGTCAAATGTGAACATAGAGCTACAAGTATAACCAAGCTCTTAGAGGTACTTCCATTCATTTTGATCATCACATCTAGTGAACACTTGAAAGGTTGCCATTTCCACACCTACTTTCCTAGTCATTGCAAACCGCTAGAGCCTTCACTCAGATCCTATAACAGTGTACACCTTCTTGCCAAGCCTGTCTTGGACTGCCATAGCCTTCACTCAACCTCTACAAGACTACCCATTTTCTTCTAAAGCCACACAGGCCATCCAAAGTAGATGCCTCGAACTCAAATCTACAGCTCTAATTGTACACAATCAATCTAATCAAAATCCTTGAAATTTCGCTATCTTGCTTGACCAAATCCTCATATGACTTTTTCTTTTGCATCACAAATGAAAAATCCAAGCTAGGTGCCAACCAAAGAGATCCTCTTAGGAACCTCTGAACGAGCTGCTGCTCCTCCCCGCTCCCTTGCTGCCCCCTCTCCCCCAGCCCCTCCCTCCCTCTCTCCCTTGCCCTTAGCCCATCCCCATCCCCCTCCCTCAGCCCCTCCCTCCCTTCTCCTCCTTTCCCTCTCAGCCCACCCCCTTCCCTTCAGCCCGCTCCCTCTCCTCTCCCTCTCAGCCTGCGCCGACGCCCCCTCTCTGCCTCTCAGCCCGCCCCCTCCCTGCCTCTCCTTCCTCTCCCTCTCCTCTCCCTCTCAGCCTACGCCGCCCCCTCCCTTCCTCTCAGCCCGCGCCCTCCCTGCCTCTCAGCCCACCCCCTCCCTGCCTGTCCTTCCTCTCCCTCTCAGCCTGCGCCGCCGCCCCCTCCCTCCCTCTCCTCTCCCTCCTCCCCCTTTCCTCTCAGCCCGCCCCCTCCCTGCCTCACAGCCCACCCCCTCCCTGCCTCTCCTTCCTCTCCCTCTCCTCTCTCTAGCCTGTTGTTATGCTCTAGCCGAGATAGCATGACCTCGGAAAGATCGGTGGGCATTTTCTCTTAGATGACCGACTTCTGTAATATTTAATGTGCGTAAATAAAATGGTCAAGAGAAGTAACTGCCAAGGTCCTAGGTGAGGGTGTAATGGCATTGACTAGGTAGTTCTGAGTGCTAAGGCCTAGGTGCACCTAAATGTGTAATAATGCCAAGCGGCAAATGGTTTAATTGTGCCCCAAGAGAGGGGTAAATGGTGTACCAAGTAAAAAGGGCTAAAATGATGACATGTGGCAGAGGGAACCATCTAGGGAGTTGTGGGTTTTGTGGATAGGCATGAGACAAAATTACGTATCTGATGAAATTGCGATCCACGAAAACAAGGCTGGGTGGACATACGAGATGCCATCGCCCGTGATTGAGAAGACCAAGAGAGAGATATAGAATAGGTTCGTTTCATTTTGGTATCAAAGCCTACGGTAGAGATCAAAGGCTGGATGAACGGGATGAGAAGTGCAGCGTGATAATCGGCTGCCCGTGACGACGAACAACGTGGTGGCTGAGTTCGGGTTGCGGGAGATTTCGAGAGGTTGGCGACGTGCTGCGATGGCATGGCGCACCTTTGACGGACAGCAGGCGTGGAGCGTAGGTGTGGCTATCTCGGCTAATTTGACGGATAGCAGGCGTGGAGCGTCGGTGTGGCTATCGAGCTTGGGAACGAGGGGGAAAATAGCGGAGCAGGCTGGTGGTATTCTCCGAGTGAACGAGCTAGTCGTCCGACAATGTGCGGGTATGCTGAGCGGTGATGTGCACCCGTGATAGACGAAATCGAGACAGAGAATTAGATAAGGCACGGGATTTCTTGAAGAGGGGAGACTGTACATCTGAGAAAGAGGAGCGTGTGAGCTCGAATTGCGTGGAGCTTCCAGGGAGCAGTTCTTTTCTCTTTTATACAGATTTTCAATTTGCAGTCGATTTATTTCTGTACAGAAGAGTTTGCAGTCGACTCATTCCTGTACAGCAGAGGCTGTCGTTTAATAGTCCTGTATAAAAAAAAGGGGATTCTGAAAAACAAAAAGAAAAAAACCTATATTCCCTTTTGAAACTATGGAGGCAGAAGGACAAGATTCCAGGGTGAATCCTAGTGAATCTAGAGCACGGTCTACACAATAAATGTCCCATCACACAACACCTACTCTAGTGGGTAGGATTTCGGTATTAGAAGATGCTTTACAGCAAATCATGAACCAGCAGCTTCAAGTGAACGCTGGTCAGAATGAGATTAGGGAGATGGTGCAAGCCTTGTCGGCTAGGCAATCTAGAATTGATAAGGGCAAAGCACCAGCAGAGCCAGAGCCCAGTATACATTCATCAGAGCGTGCGAGGGTCAAGGTGCTTAATATTGCCAACTATAAACTGGAGAAGTACGCTGGTCGGATGACCGAGCACAGTTCTGATGTGATCGAGGTTTGGTTACACAAGTGGGAAGAAGCCTTCGCCATTTGTGAAATCAGATCTGATCTAAAGAAAATCCGTGAGGCCACTCACCTGTTTATTAAGGCAGTGGATAGATGGTGGATAAAGCAACAGAAAGATCAAGTTGCCCCTACCACCTGGAAAGGGTTTAAAGCTGAATTTAAGAAACACTTTCTTCCACCTGACGAAGAGTCCCGAGCTTGGGATGCTTATAGAAACCTTCGTTAGAGGAATTTGTCGGTGGCAGAGTACACTGACAAGTTCAGGGAATGTGTTATGAAGATAACAGACCCTCTCCCTATGTCGGTTCAGTTGAAAGACTATATTTATGGACTAAACGACAAAATTAAAATGGAAGTTCGGGCTAAATATGTGACTACATTAGATGAATCTATTGCAGTAGCCCTGAATTATGAGGATGCCAGAGGCAGATCTAGTGGATTTGTGCAGACAGGGACTCAGTATGAGTACCCGAGAAAAGGGGGATTTCAGAGGAAATGGACTTCAAAGACAAGTGTCTCCCAGCCGAGTGCCCAAACCAAGCAGGTGAAGCCGATTGAGGGACCAGCAAAAACAAGTACCACCGTTGGGGTGAAAAGGAAAATAACTCCAATAGCAGCCCAGGCTTGGTCAAAGTCCTCGTTGACCCCTGAACAAAAAGAGAAAGCTAGAAAAGAAGGATTGTGCTTCGGCTACCTTCAGCGACATCAGTGGAAAGATTGTCCACTGAATAAAGACCGTCGCACGGCCAATATGATAATATCTGAATGCGACGCGAAAATGCAGGAGAGTCCCAATGCGGAACATATGAAGATGCAATTGGCGGGACCTTCTCAGAGGTTAGTACCTGTGTTGTTAAGTGTGTCTGTTACTAAGTTAGTAAGCGGTGCACCTGATAACATCCTTTCAAAGCCCGCAGCAACGGGGTATACAGTTTTCGATGAGCCCGAGTTGATTAAAATGAAAGGGCAAGTAGCCAATCATGATGTGATTGTGTTGTTTGACTCAGCGTCAACACACAATGTAATCAACTCGAAGCTTATTCAAAGGCTCAAGTTGAAAACTAGTCCGTCTAACTATGCTTATACGGTCAGGATGGCGGACGGAAGTTCAACTGAAGTATGGGACCAAAGGGTTACCCAGTTGGAACTTCGAATTCAGGACTATGTTGAGAAGCTGGACTTTGAACTGACCAAACTTGCTCACGCCGATATAGCCCTAGGCATGGCTTGGCATTTTGGGAAAAATCCAGCCATTGATTGGAAAAAGCATATTTACCAGTTCAAGATGAACAGGGTAGAATATGTTTTGCGAGGTGAAAAGGATTTACCTCGAGAACCATTGATTTCAGCCATGGAAATTCGAAAGACTCCGAAAGAGTTTCTGTGTCTGTGTATAGCATCCGTAGAGTCGATTGATGATGCATCGACTAGCACTGAGGCTACCTAAGATGGGAAAATGACCGAGTTGGCTAAAGAAATATCAGAGAAGTTCTCTGAATGTTTTAGGGATGAACTACCTTATGGGTTACCTCTAGAGCGGAAAGTTCAGCATAAGACTGAACTGATCCCAGAGGCGGAGGTGCATAGACAACTAAAAGAATACCTTAAGTTAGGGTAGATTCAACCAAGTTTCTCACCTTTTACTTCGCCAGTGATATTAAAGAAGAAAAAGGATGATACGTTTCGCCTCTGTATAGATTACAGAGCATTGAATAATATCACTGTTAAGCACAGGTATCCGATGGCTCGGATTGATGATTTACTAGATGCATTACATAGAGCCGTGATTTTCAGCAAGATAGATCTTAAGTGTGGCTACCATCAGATCCGGATTA
The DNA here is from genome assembly GCF_047967505.1 of Dipteris shenzhenensis. Lineage (NCBI taxonomy): Eukaryota > Viridiplantae > Streptophyta > Polypodiopsida > Gleicheniales > Dipteridaceae > Dipteris > Dipteris shenzhenensis. The sequence continues at coordinate 34,158,545 of NC_141608.1, read as the reverse complement.
GAGCCGAGGATGTGCATAAAACCGCTTTCAGAAGTAGGTTTGGTCATTATGAGTTTTTGGTAATGCCCTTTGGACTTACCAATGCTCCAGCGACATTCGTCATGCTTATGAACGATTTACTACGTCCGTATATCGGAAAGTTTGTAGTACATTTTATTGACGATATTCTAGTGTTCAGTAAAAGTATTACTGAGCATCGTGAACACTTGAGAATAGTGTTCAGTACTTTGAGGAAAGCCACTCTTTATGTAAATAAAAAGAAAACTATACTGTGTATGGTTAGGCTTGAATATTTAGGGTTCATAATTACTCCACAGGGGGTAGAAATGGATCCAAAGAAAGTGGCTGCGATACTGACATGGCCAATCCCTCAGAGTCTGACCGCGTTGCGATCATTCTTGGGATTTGTCCGGTTTTATTTTTTGCCGAAAAAACAGTTCTAATTATATTACTTCGAGAACAAGATACAAGAGGTCAGCTTATAGCTGACGGGCTGCGTTCACAAACCGGACGCAGCCCAAAAGGTAGCATAATAAATCATACTCTCACGGAGGAATATGCTGAGTGTGAATGAACAGCCATCGGGGTGGTGAGTAGTGCCACCGAAGGCCCTGCGTAGTCTGCTCGAAGAAGAGGCTCTGTGTATCCCAAGCCTGGAGGAAGCGTCTCCGCTTCTCCTGACCAGCCCGGGAGTCTCCCTGAATCTGGTCCCACTGGCCTCTGAGGGTATGAATAATCTCACTCCAAATCTCCGCCATGATCTGGGCAGTCGATAAGGAGGTGCCACCGAGGATCTGCGCGCAGCGCGAGGTCCAGATGTGCCATCCTGTAATGCTGCTGATAATCTCCCAGACTGGCTGCCTCTCCCGAACTCCTGTATCAGCCTCTGCTAGGTGCTGTGGGATACCCTCGAGCGGCCCCCACGTCCCCTGTGTGATAAGGAAAGTGGGGTCCTGCTGGCATGCCTCGAACAAGTGATGAAGACCAGGTGCGGTGCTGCACCAACAGAACGCGCCCCAAGTGATCACTCCTAGCTCTGGTGCTGCACGAGTAAGAAGCCCGAAAGTCCACCTCCACACTTCCTGGGCGCGCGTGCAGCTCCACAGGCAGTGTTTTGGTGACTCCTCATCCGCATGGCAAATCTGACAGCAACCGTCCTGGCCTATCTGCCTCAACCAGCTCCCCACTGGAAGACCTTTGTGGGTAAGAAGCCACAGGAAGTATGAGATCTTCCGCGGCCGCCAGCTCTCCCACAAGGCCTTCCAGAAAGCCTGCAAAAAGAACCTGGAAATACCCTGTGCGTACCAGCTAGGACGCTGGGTGGGGGGGCGGCTCTGCATCCTCCCGAGAACTCGCCTGCCCAGAGTCGTGCTGTAAGCGAAGAAGGAAGTCGGCCCCTGTCCTGTCACAATCTCTGGCCACCACCACTCTCCTGGGTCCCACTCAAGCTCTGACAAGGCCCGCCCCTCCCAGAGCCAAAGACGCCAAAGCTGCAACTGGTCCTGCTCGATACTAGGGTCGGTATGCCAGACCTTCCCCAGAAGGCCTACGACCCTAACCCTCTGCCACGGGAGTAGGGGGTCGATGAGCGCATCCTCTCTCCTGAGTCGTCCGTCCCCTGAAACCGCGAAGAAGGCGATAGAGGAGTCATCCAAACGTCCTGCGACCACCAGTGGGATGCCACGGGGGGTGAACTGTCCCAGCCAGTGGGTGTCTCCAGGCATGAGGACCTGAGGCTCAGGTGGGGCCAACCAAGCGGCTGGGATCGCACCGTCGATCTCCGTGCGTCTCGCCTGGACTCCGCGTGCACCTCCCGCTGCGTCTGCAAGATCGGCCATCTCCAGATGTCTGTACGTATCCCTCCAAACTCGAAGGGACCGGGCTGGCCCCCTCGTCCAGCCGTCCCACCTGATATGTGATCTCTCCCCCAACTGAAGGCCCTCGGCGTCTCTGACCTGCCCATTCCAGACGAGCGGCTGGCGATCGATCTCCTCCTGACAGCTGGGCTGGGACTGAATGAGACTGAGACGGAGCCGCCTCCAAACCATGAGGAGGCTACGAACGAGTGGGGAGCGGGGCTGAGTGAGCGGGGCGGAAGTGAAGATCCACCTGAAGGACGGTAGCCACTCTCCACCTCGGCGCGGGACACAAGAGCCGACTCCCTGCTGAAGTAACATCTTCCACGTCTGCCCCCCTGGGGTCAAACCGCGGATGATAAGCTTGCCTAACAAGGCCTGACTCTGAAGCTCTGGATCAATGACCCCCAGACCCCCCTCCGCCTGCGGAAGAATGACTGTCTGCCAAGCAACCCTGGCTCTGGTATCTCTCTGCCCATCCTCCCCAGACCAAAGAAAGTTCCGAACCAACCTCCTGAGCTGTGCCACGCTGGATCTCGAGAAGCACCAACAGGAAGCCACATACCAAGCCGTGGCTAGAAGGACTTGGTTAACTACTAAAGCACGACCTGCAAGGGACAGCTTAGCAGTGCTCCAGAAAGCCAGCTTCCGTCGGATGGAATCTAGCACCGGGAGAAACTGCTGAGCTGGCGTAATGTCTAGGTCAACCTGGAAGCCAAGGTATCTAGCTGTCTGTCCACGTGGAATCCATCTGAAGCCCAGGAATCGCCCCCACTGAGAACACGCCCCCGGGTCTGTGAGAAAACCAACTGATTTGTTCCAGTTGATTTTCGCACCAGCGGCCGAGCAGAAAACCTCCAGGGCCATCCGCACCCTCTCTAGCATCCTCTCATCGTCCTGGACATAAAGGGCTGTATCATCTGCGTACTCTGAGTCCAGAAGCTCCGTGTCCTCCCGGAATGGAAGGCGAACACCCCTGAGCCCTGTGGACCTCGCCCGAAGGTAGTAAGTCATGGCCTCGGCGAAGAAGAGAAACAGATAAGGAGCCAGGGGACAGCCCTGACGTACTGATCTCTCCAAGCTGAAACGCTCACCCATCCTGCCTCCAATGATGACTCTGCTAGACGCTGTCCTGTACAAAGCTGAGATACCCTGAATCCAGCCTGCCGGGAAACCTAGCCGCTCCAGAGTCCCCTCCAAAAAGGACCAATCCACGCGATCGTAGGCCTTCTCGAAGTCGAGAAGTAAAATGGCAAGGTGTGAACCGCTGTACTGAGCCCACTCCGCCGCCTCTGAAAAGGTGAAGACATTATCCAGGATACTGCGATCCTGGACAAAGCCTGTCTGAGTGTCATGGACGAGGTCTGGGAGTAGAGGTCGAACTCTGGCACTGATCATCTTGGCGAGGATTTTGTAGGCAGTGGTAAGGAGAGTGATCGGACGCCACTGGCGGATCTCCTGTCTATCTCCTCCCTTCGGGATGAGGCAAATCAGTCCCGAGGAAAGGCTCTCTGGCATCTGACCGCTGCTGAAAATCCCCTGCAGAGCTGCAAGGAGGGGCTGATGGATCTGGTCCCAGAAGGAGGTGAAGAAAGCTCGGGATAGCCCATCCTCACCTGGGCATTTCTGCCCATCAATAGCCATCAAGGCCTCCAACATCTCATCCGCGGTGAACGGCGCCAACAACGTCGCCTGCATGCTGGGCTGGACCAGGGATGGAATGTGCCTCCACACCTCCTCACGGTCACGACTAGCACGAGGGGCAAGTGGCTCCTGCTGGAAGAGGGTCCTGTAGAAGTCAGTGGCCAACCCCAGGACCTCCCCCGGGTCCGTAACAATGTGACCATCCGCTGTCCTGAGACTCCGTAGCTGATCACCTGCAGCTCTCTGGCCGTGTGTCCTGAAGAACTCCCTGCACATCCGGTCACCCTTCCGGGCCCAGAAGGAGAGAGAGGCGTGATAGGAGAACTCGGAGCGACGCTGGAGGGTCTCCTCCAAGAGGGCTCTGGCTCGAAGGGCCTGGATCCGAAGCTCCTCCGAGCCCGGGGAAGACTGCTGAAGTCGCTGAATGGAGGCGAGGTCCCTCCGAAGAGCTCTCTCTCTGCCCCACCAATCCTGTCGAACCTGTAGGGCTGCGAGCTGGCAGATCTGGCTGGACTCCTGCAGAGCCTGCGCGACCGAGTCTACCAGATCCATGCCCTCCCCCCAGTCTCTGTCCCAAAGACTGCAAATGCTGCTACGGACGTCCACCCTCGAGAAGATGGAATCGGGAATCCTGCATGATCGGGGGGGGAGAGTCTGGGCTGCCGAATCTAATGAGAGGAGCACAGGCGCATGGTCGGATAGTGTCGTCCCTGGAACAATGCCCGCCTGGCCACCTCTGCTGATGGCCCAATCACTGACATAAAACCTATCAAGCCGCTCCAGGAGTCTGCCTCCTTCCCTGCGGAAGCCCCAAGAGAAGTCCAGGCTCCCGTGCCAACGCCGGAAGGACGGGTCTCTCCAACTGTCCCTCCCTCCTGTCGCGAAGATGAAAGAGTCCCAAGCTGACTGCTCTGCCTGAGCCATACCTGTGAACTCCGGATCTCTACCCTGCTGGTCCTCCAAGGTCTCCAGGTTGTTGAAGTCTCCTCCAACAATCCAGGAATCCATGTCTGGAAGAATCCCTGTAAGTGTCCTCCAGAAGGTGGCTCTGCATCTGAGGTCTGTGGGAGCATAAATGTTGAGGATTCCTATCTTGGATCCCTCCAAATTCAGGCCTACCCAAAGGGCTCGGCCTGGGATCAACGTGCCGTGACCGAAAACTGACTGAGCTAACTGCTCGCACACGGAGGTACAGACCCCCCCGCTCCTCCCCTGTGCGCCGATCGAAGGCTCCCAATAAGTGTAGGAGCGTCCAGGGAGAACCTTCCCGCAGCTACGGGCATGAGCCGCAGAAAGCTTGTGCTCCTGGAGCAGCAGTACATCCAATCGACCAATCACTGCAGGCTGAAGTTCCTGACGCAAAATGAGCTTCCTGGGACCACGGGTACTCGAAGAGTGAAACCCGTTCACATTCCAGGATACGAGGTGTAGGCTCATGGAGAGGGATGGGGGGCTGCGAACAGCTGTCTGCTCGCAGAAGAAGTCGAAGAAGAATCAGACAGATCGGAGTGGAGGCGCTGCCGCTTGTGAGAAGGTTTGGAGGGGGAGACGGGGTCGTCCTGCCCGTTCTTCAACACCTTCAGCAAAGGCGAGAGGCCTCTAGTGCCATGAACAAATGCTTTCTCGAGCCAGCTCGAGATCTCTGAAGCGGTCATCCCGTAGAAGGTTCGGAGTTTCTGTTGGGACCAAGCTCTGACATCCTGGGGAAGAGGCCATGCCAGGGGGGGTCTGAGGATCACGATCAATCGGAAACGTTTGGCAGCGCAACGCCACCGCAAGCGCACATCGCCCTCGGACCACTGAGTCTCGAGGAGCTGCCCACCGGACGGGCCTATCCAGGAGCAAATCTGGGCGTGTGTCTGCTCTCTGAGAGCCTCCCACACCGAGTCGTCTGTCCAGGTCTCGGTGCCATCGCTGAGGAACGTGAAGGCGAAGCTAGGGCCATCCCTGGGAGCCAAGGCACCAATCCTCCCATCCGCCCCTTTGCGGAGCATGAAGATACTAATGTCGAGACAAGCCGGGAAGGTCCCAAGGTCGGCCACATCCAGGTAGTCCCAGGGGCCAGATCTGTAAAAGTCTCGAGGGAGCTCTCTCTCCTGGAGCTGAGACCCAGCTGAGTCTGCCACTGAGGGGCTAGCGGGAAGGGAAACCTGCTCCACTGGTGGTACAGACACCGGGTGTCCTGCAAGCGGGGGAGGAGGGGGAGGAGGCTGCGGGATAGGCGACTCGGGCTCCACGGAGGCGACTGGCGGAGAAGGTGGAGGAGGTGGAGCGGAGGCTGCACTCGGCTGGGAAGGCGACGGTGCAGTTAACTCTGTAGGAGGGGCGAGGGGAGCAGGGGGGGGAGGGGGATGGGGATGCATCTGGAACTGGGGCTGAGAGGGAGGGGGAGGGGGAGGGGACTGAGGAAAAGGAGGCGGGGGCTGAAACTGCGGGGCGGGCGAAGGGGGGGGAAACTGGGGAAACTGGGGAGAAGGCGGGGGGGTGGGAGAGAGGAGGATCTGAGGCTGTGGAGGGCGGGCTGCCGTCGAAGAAGAGGCTCTCCCAGGTCCCTGGGGCATCTGCCTGTCAGGTCTGTGGAGTGCTGCTGCAGGAATGGTGACCTCTGCCTCCTTGCCTTTATCCGAAATCTTCTTATTCTTTCCTCTTTTCCTTCGAACCTCGGTCCAACCGCCCACTACCTCTGGCCCAGGCTCCGACTGCCTCGGCTCCTCCTGACGTGGCTGTCCGGGGGGGGGAGGTGGGGGCGGAGGGGGCGGGGGCGGGGAGGGTCGAGACGAGCTGGCAAAGCGTGGACAAGCAGCCGCCAAGTGCCCAAAGCCATGGCACCGCAGGCACTGACCTGGCTGTCCGGTGACTATCATGCTCTGGGTGATACTGCCGGCACCTGTAACGATCTCGATCACTGCAGGGAGAGTCGCAGGATCCGCCACAGCCACACGGACTCGGGGAGCTCCTGCCGTGGTCACCGCGTCGGCAAAGGTGTCGTGCATAACCCAGCCAAAATGGGAGCCCAAGTCCCTGACAATCGGCCGCAGCTCAGTAGCAAGCCCTGGAAAAACTAGTGTCACTGGGTGGCGAGGTATACGGAACCGAGTATCGAAATCCGCTGCGCTGAAACCACGGTACCACGGGACTATCATGATGATCTTCCCATCCACCGATGTGGGGGAACCGGCAATCAGATTGCTCGCAGCTTTCTCACTGGAGAGTTTGAGCCAGAAGATGCCCCTTCCCATAAGGGCCACCTCCTCGATATGGCCATCCTCTAGCAAGAGAGTGGACTGGAGCCAGTCCCTGATGGTAGACCTGGAGGGGGAGTGTCCAATGACTCTACCGTAAACAGAGGTACGAGCAAAGTCACTGGCTACCTCCTGAACACGAGATGATTGTTGCTCTGTCAGGATAACGCGGTAGGCATCTGGAGAGGGAGGGTCCGACTGGGCCTCCGGATCCGGGCTGGGGGCCGCCATACCGCCAAGACTAACTGCAAGCTTCCGATGAAGAAAAACAGGCTGCCACCCAAGAAGAGATGAAGCGGCGGTGGAGCCTGGGGGTGAGGCGGGCGAGGCGAAATGAAGGGTCGGAGGGGTCGAAGCGGAGGGCGGGGCGGAGGCTGCGGGATGCGGGGAGTACGGAAGGGGCGGGAGGGCGGGGGGGGGGGGGGGGGGCAGTTGGAATGGCGGGGGTGGAGGGGTGAAGCGGGGGGGCGGGGGGAGCGGAATGAGGCGGGGCGGGTGAAGCGAGGGGGTGAAGGAGCAGCGAGGGGGCGGGTTGGAGCGGGGGGATGGCGAGGGAGCAGCGAGGGGCGGAGTGGAGCGGAGGCGGGGCGAGGGCGAGGCGGGCTGGAGAGAAAGAGGGGGGGGGGACGAGGCGAGGCGAGGCGGGATGGAACGGAGGGGGCGGCTGGAGCGGCGGCGAGGGGGGGGGTTGGAGCGGGGGCGAGGGGCGGGTTGGAGCGAGGGGGCGGGAAGGAGCGGAGGTAAGGGGCGGGATGGAGCGAGGGGGCGGGATGGAGCGAGGGGCGGCTGGAGCGGAGGTGAGGCGAGGGGTAGCGGGGTGCCGGCGGGGGGGGGAGGAGAGGGGACGGGGGTCGAGGGCGGACGGGAGGGGTGGAGGTGGACGCGGCGAGGGGGGGGGGAGCGAAGGGGAGGTAGGGGCTAACGGCGAGGGGGGGAGGGGAAGCTCGCAGGAGCTGGACTTGCTTTAGAACATATTTTTGTCCGGTTTTATAGGAGGCATATCAAAGGATATTCCGAAATAGTATCGCCATTGACTGATCTGACCTCAGATAAAGTACCTTTTATCTGGGGACAGAATCAACAAGAAAGTTTTAATACCATAAAAGAAGCTGTGGTCACAGGACCGGTGTTAAAAATAGTTGATCCCCAAAAAACGTTGTTCCTGGAAACCGATGCAAGTGGCATTGCGGTAGGAGCAGTTCTCCTTCAAGAGGGAAGGCCAGTAGCCTTTGAAAGCAAGAAGCTTTCTCCCTCTCAAAGGAATTGGCCAACTCATGAATTGGAGTTGTATGCTGTTATCCATGCTTTGAAAACATGGAGGCATTATTTATATGGTTCAGAGTTTTATGTGGATGTGGATCATGATACTCTGAAACATTTTTCCAAACAGCCTGACTTGAGGGACCGCCAAGCTAGGTGGGCAGAGCTCATGCAGGAGTTTAATTTGACGATTCAGTACTGAAGAGGAAAAGATAATAAGGTTGCTGATGCATTGTCTCGCATTATGCACAACCTGAGTTTCACAGTATTAGAGAGTGCTCTAATGACCGAGATCAGAGAAACTCAAAAGGTGGACGAGTTTGTCCAGAGCTTATGGCCTAAGGCTCACGTGTTAAAACCCAAGGAAAATGAAAAGGATGACCTGGCACCCAGAAAAGGCCAAACTTCTGCAAGATATACCATAAGGGATGGTATGCTGAAAAGAAATGGCAAGGTTGTAGTACCTAGTCAGAATGATCTCAGGCAGAGAGTCATTCGACAGTGCCATGATAGCCCATGTGCGGGACACCCAGGAGTCGAGAAGACATATGATCTCATGAAGCGAGATTTCTTTTGGCCAAAGATGAAAAAGCATATTCATGAATATGTGACACGGTGTTTCTAGTGTCAGGTAAGTAAGGCCGAGCGGGTGAAGCCACCTGGACTTTTACAGCCCTTGGAGATACCACTAAGTAGGTGGGAGAGCATTTCCATGGACTTTATTGTAGGGCTGCCTACGACACAAGAAGGGTATGATTCTATCCTTGTGGTGGTTGATCGTCTAACCAAGATGGCTCACTTCATTCTGACTAGAGAGTCTGTTAGTGCCCCGCAAGTGGCGGATTTGTTTATTAGACATATAATTTGTCTGCATGGATTACCTAGATCCATAGTGTCAGACAGAGATGTCAGATTTACCGGTTATTTTTGGACAGCGGTATTTGAGACACTAAGGACTGAGTTGGGAATGAGTAGTGGGGATCATCCTGAGACGGATGGTCAGACGGAGAGAGTCAACCAGACTTTAGAGAATATGCTGAGGGCATATGTGTCATTGAGGCAACATACATGGGACAAGTGGTTGCCATTGTTGGAGTTTGCCTACAATGATAGAAAACATTCCTCTACAGGGTTCAGTCCGTTTGAGCTGAACTATGGTTATAGACCAACAAATCCAACTATAGTTGGAGTACCTTAGAAAGTGCCTAGTGCCGCGAACTTTGTGGTTCAGATGCGGGAGATGCTAGCACTTGCGAGAGCTAATATCCGCCAGGCTATGGATAGAGCCAAGGTGTATGCGGATGAAAACCGGTCTATAAGAGTATTTAAGGAAGGAGAAAAAGTTTTTCTCAGAGTTCCTTCGCACTCGAAGTCGTTGACTTCAGGAGAGTGTGCTAAGTTATCACCTCGATACTGTGGGCCGTGGTTAATTCTAAAAAGAATAGGCAAGGTAGCCTACAAATTAGAATTACCACCGGGGTGTAAGGTGCACCCAGTGTTTCATGTTTCTCGTTTAAAGAAATTTTTACATACTGGTGACTCACTAATCGAAGGTGTTGTTTTGTTCCAGGAGATAGAGGATAATGCAAGACGCAAACCAACAAGAATCCTGGAGCGAGGAACAATGCAAGTGCGCAATCGGAAGATCCCCACGGTGTTGGTTGCATGGCATGGTCTACCTCTATCGGAAGCCACCTGGGAATTCGTATACCAGTTACGGAGAGTGTTCCCAAATTTCATCATCGAGGACGCTGATGCTTGAAGAGGGAAGGAATGTTATGCTCTAGCCGAGATAGCATGACCTCGGAAAGATCGGTGGGCATTTTCTCTTAGATGACCGACTTCTGTAATATTTAATGTGCGTAAATAAAATGGTCAAGAGAAGTAACTGCCAAGGTCCTAGGTGAGGGTGTAATGGCATTGACTAGGTGGTTCTGAGTGCTAAGGCCTAGGTGCACCTAAATGTGTAATAATGCCAAGGGGCAAATGGTTCAATTGTGCCCCAAGAGAGGGGTAAATGGTGTACCAAGTAAAAAGGGCTAAAATGATGACATGTGGCAGAGGGAACCATCTAGGGAGTTGTGGGTTTTGTGGATAGGCATGAGACAAAATTACGTATCTGATGAAATTGCAATCCACCAAAACAAGGCTGGGTGGACATACGAGATGCCATCGCCCGTGATTGAGAAGACCAAGAGAGAGATATTGAATAGGTTCGTTTCACCTGCGCACTCCCTCCCTCTCAGCCCGCCCCCTCCCCTTCAGTCTCTCAGCCTCTCCCCTCTACCCCTCCCCTCCTCGCCCCCTATCCCCGCTCCCTCCTCTCCTCCTATCCCTGTTCTCTACCCCCCTACCCTCGTCTTTTTCCTTCCTCATTCTCCTGCAGCATTTTTTGGAGCGGAAGGAGCCTCCAAAATTGTTGGAGTCGGCCTTCTCACCTCGATTGGCGATGGATATTCCGTCAACCACTCCTACTCCACCTCCACCGGCCGCGAAAACTATTACTTTTTCTAAAGACGAGTTGCAGCATCTCAAGAAGGATGTAGAGATTGAATGCTCTACCACGTTGCTAGCACGCATCTTTAGGTCTCACCCCTCCAGATCCCAAGCCAGAGATTGGATGCTTGCGGCTCTCCCCCCAAAACTCACTCCACGATTGTTAGATGTTCGTCTTCTAGGACGAGGTTTTTTCCAGGTTGTTTTTGACACTCCAGAGGCTGCGAACACTGTGCTCAAAGCTGAGTTTTTACACCTGGGACACAGGAAGATCTTCTTTGACGCCTTTGATATTGGTTTCGACTCAGTGGAGGCAAATAAGGAAATCTTTTCGCCCTTCATCAGATTTCCCGGGCTTCCCCAGGTTTACCATCGACTTCTTTCTGTTATTGGGGAGCATTTTGGCGCGGTTACTAAGATCCCACCCCCCTGGGTTGCCATTGACTGCAGCAGAGGCAACCAAGGCTGATGGGGTACCTAGAGTTAGGGTCCTCTGTAAGGATCCTAACCTCAAGATGGACCATGTTATGATCCAGCGCCCGGATGGTTCCTTTTTTCGCCAGAGAGTAGAGATTTCAGGCAGACAGGACCAGTGCAGGATATGCAGGACCATTGGACACTTTGCCAGGGATTGCCTCAGGAAGAAGAAAAGGCCCAAGAAGCCCTCTGGTACAGCTACTACCCCACGGCCTCGACAAGGGGGTGGTACAGGTCCAGCACTTGCTCCTCGGCCTCGACAGAGGGGTGGTACAGGTCCAGCACTTGCTCCTCGACCTCTGCATGGCGGTCCTCCTCAGGATGGTGGTGGTACAGGTCCAGCACCTGCTCCTCGGCCTCGACAGGGGGTGGTACAAGTCCATCACCTGCTCCTCGACCTCCTCCTACCTCAGGGGCATGCGACGCATTCCAGTGGGTTCTGGTTTGTGTATAGGTCCCTCCTTCAGTTCACGAGGATACACTAGTGCACTCTGCTTCACCTCGAGCTGTCCCTCCAGTCTCACCTTGCACAGTCTGAGACACTGAAGCTTCGACCTCCTCCCCGGTTGCAGCTTCTTCCCTAGAACCAACAGTGCCAGACACTCTCCTTGAGGCAGTAGAGGTCTCCGCGGCTGGGCAGACACAGGATCGAGAGCAGTCCTCACTTCCTCCCTTGGATAGGGGGAAGGTTATGGTTTACACTATTGATCCTCTTCCCTCAGAAGGGATCCTTCGCACTCCAGTGTCTGGCTTGCTTCACAGAAACTCATTTTCAGGCATGGCAGATGATTCAGATTTCCCAGAGGAGGAGTTTGTGCCCTCTACTTTTGGTGAGCCAGTGATTGGGTTTCCTGTTGATAGGGCTTCTTCTTCAGGTGGCAGGGTTCTTTCCCCTGTTGATGTTCCGCCACTTGGTTCCATTCCTCGCTCCTCGAGCAGGAGGTCTTCCCCTGTTGAGGGGTTTGTTTCCGCCACTAGGTCGGGTAAGGTGTTCCACTCTACATCCTCCCGTCAGCCTCCACCTTTGTGTGTATTCCCCCACCTTTGTGTGTATTCCCCCATTGGTAAGGAAAATTGTTTTCAGCCTCCACCTTTGTGTGTATATCCCCCATTGTGTATGTGAGAAAGCCGCAAGTGAGACTCCTTCCTTCTCTCCCATAATCTTCACATTATTCACCAGTTACCATGAAGGGAAATTTATACCATCAAATTCGACTATTGATGTATCCAGTAGACCAGACTTTGACGAAGACTTCGACTGATTCTCCATGTGAACTAACAATAGTAGACCACACGCTCGAGGAAGGACGGCTCTGATACCAGTTGTTGACTTTCAAGGCATAAGTTAGGACGTAGGTGTTCTATCCTTCAATGCAAATTACTTCCAATCATATGAAATAGAGAAATTTCCACATGAAAGGTCAACTGCTATTGATTGTATGAAAGATGGTGACTAGACAAAGACTCAAGACACCTAACGACTACGGTGCTTGCTGCAGCGTACAACGGAACAACACTGCGCCACAAAAGCTTATAGAAATCTACCAAATAAAGGCAACACACAGTCGGACCTGAATACCGAAATCTCAGAGTAAATATGACGACATAGACTAACACACAGTCTAATAAATCCGCTACATAAGCTCATAGATGCTTTCTCACAACATACATTAGCAGCACGACACACTCTCAATAGAGAAAACTAGTCCTGTAATATATAGATGGATGAAGAAGAGGGCAACCCCTGCCAACGGCACCTCCAAACAGTTTTCAAGAGTCAAGGCTAGTGTTCGCCAGCAGTATGCGGCGATCGAACTAAGCCACCACCCAGCACAAGGGTGTCTTCATGCTGCTGCCAGAAGTCACGAGTTCCGACTCTCATGGAGCTGTGTGTAAACCTCAAACCGATTGGGGAGCAGAATAGTGCCTATGCATATCCACTCCATCCTTGCATGCAATCGCGCCAAGTGACATGGTATTGCCACCACCTTGAACCTTAGGGAAAGAGTATCTCCCCACAAGGTCTACTAGAGGAAAGAAGTGCCAACAGAGTCATCCCTGAATTGTTCAAGATTTTCATTTATGACAGCATCTGCATCCTCTTGACATATTTTCTTGCAACCATGAATGCCTCTTCCACTATGTTTAAACATGTGGCACATGACCAGTGTAATAGTACACATCTTTACAACGCCACAATACTTAACAATGCCATTGTGTGGCACCCGAACCTTTGACATTGTCCTCAATAATTATGGTGTGCTTCTCCCATAAAAGACGTTGGACTTTTGGTACGGTGTCTCCCTAAAGTCCAAGTGCAACCAAAATTTAGACCTGAAAATTACAGACATGCATGCAAAATAGAATGCATATGCCCACTATGATAATGCCAAGGAAAGAGCAAAAACATGCAGCAATTTTGAATTGCTCACCTGCTAAAGTAATGCAGCACGTGTGAGGGATGCCAGCTTCAAAGCTTCAAATCTCAAAGGGCTTCCAGGCCGCTTCCCTCTAAATTCAAGAAGAGGGATGACGAGGTGTGAAGAAAGAGGAGAGCCTCAGAGGGAAGTAGAAGAGGCGATGAAGAAGGAGAAGACCAGGCAACTTCGAGAAGAGGCCTCAAAGGAGATTTGAAAAGGGATGTGTGTCTGCCAAGAGCCCCCAATTCAGCCCAGAAGGGGATTTGGGAGGGGCAACATGAGAACATGATGCTGGCAGCGTAGAAATGTCAGCCCAGGCTGGAGAAGTGCCAATTGTATGGCTAGAGCAAGCTGGAGCAGGCCAACATAGGTTGCAAGCAGCAGTGCCACACCATAGTCTGGCTGTATGGCATTTCTATATTTCTTTTAAATCTAGTTTCCAGACAAGGTACGCATTCCATACCTATTCCGTACACATATGGAATGCTCCATATGGCTCAGGCTGTATGGTACACACATTTATGCAACCCTGCCTGAAAAACAGGCTTCAAAGCAGATGGTCTTTCTTCCTTGTCCCTGCCCTTGCAGATGTGGCTGATGTCATGCAAACTTACAAAGCACAATTTAGAAGGTTCTTTCTTTTCTGGAAAAAGAAAGAAAAGGAAATTACTTATGGTCAAACATGAAATTACTTATGGTCTGTTAGTACCAAGCTTCACACTACTTCCTTGATCATAATTTCCATATGTAAACACTTTGACCGTTACAGATTCAATTTCAGCCATTTGAAACTTGAGGGATCTTTACCTCTTCAATGTTGGAAGGCCTTTAAATTTATCTTGAAATGATTAAAGTAGATGTAGAAATACCCTCACAAGCTCCATGCTGAAAAATGTGCCACGGCAATCCACGAGGAAGGAAAGGTGTTGCTCCAAATCTTGTCCAAAGTCCACCTGAGCAGACAATCATAAATTTACAAAAGAGTTTTATCATAGCTATATTTGTATAATTCAGCACCTATTTTTGTTAACAATTCAACCATGAAGCTGATCTATAGATAGAGAGTACCAGCTGTACAAAACGGCAAATCAACCGTGCAATCTGTCTTTGGTCATCCTCACTGCTCAGGCTATCCAAGGATTTGTGAAGAGATTTACTAAGTTCAAAGACAAAATGCCTCGTAACTGGATCATGTATACGTTGGTTATCTCTGCAACAAAAATGTCCACAACACGAGACATAAAGAAAAGAAATGCAGATTGATCAGCTGTCATTTTATATTCCCTCTTGGGCAAAATTTCATCAATGCATTGAAAGGTTACTCACCTAGAAACGTGTGTTAAGATTCGCTTGTAGACGGAATTGCGTGCATCTCCATCAAGAGTGTCTAGAATATTTACTACGTAAGGCTGCAAGAATACCAACACAAGCACACAAATATTTGTAATGCTAATCGAAAGAAAGATGGAACATCAGGTAGTGAAGTTCACATTTTGATATAGCTTCCTGGGATTGATGAAAAGATAGCATGTAGAAAACTCATCACCATAGAAAGTAAATGTGTTAAATCTGGGATGTATGTCATGATCTTGAAAACAATGGACTCCAGAATCGCCATAGCTTCCTCAGTTGCTTGTGCCTTTGTCAAATGCTTTGTGATGTCCCGCAGCAGCACATTAAGTTCACTTTCCTACAATCTCTCTCATTAAAAGATGTAATTTACATTATACAAAAGCATTCACCATAATCATCAATTCAAACTTAACTAGAACACCAATGCAGGTACTCACTCTAACATATTTGCATGCTATTACTGCTTCTACACTAATACCATTACATGCAATCAAACTTTTGACATTAAACTTGTCATCAAACTTTTGTCAATACAACACACAAAGTGATCACAATATACGAGAATGAGAGTATTAAAGATGCTAGTACACTATAACTACAATTACCCAAGTCATGTATCTGACACATGCTAACTAATAAGATCATCCATATTTTCAAAATAGGAGAGACAAGAAAGATGCAGATAACTATAAGCAAATTATGGTTAGCAATCTAATAGCCAAGCTCGATAAGACCTGCCTTCGGACACTTGTGCATCTCTGCTGGTGTCAAAAATTGAAGCATTGCACAATAGAGGCATCAATAAGCATTGTAGACAAAGCAATAGGCAAGCACGACCCACTTCGTAGACTTCAAAAAAAAATTCAGCGCAGTACTGAGGGTAAGATATAGGAGACAATAGGAAAGGCTGGAAGTTTCTTGTCCACTAAAGGATTCCTCAAGAGCTCAAGAAAACAAAACTTCAATTACACAAGGAAGTGCTAGCTAAATTAGCAAGATCCTTCTAGATGATTAAAGCATACATTATAAGATCCACACGATTAGAAAGAGTAATGTTGAGAATGGATGCCATCTCTCGAACCTACTTACACGTTTATTCTCAAAGCTGGATGAGTGTACAGATAAGCACAAATGGAAGCTTATATCATTCTCTTACTCAAATGATGGATGTCCTCAAAGACACATCGATTTTTATAGTATGTTCTGTCAACTCTTTCATATACAAGTCAACATAGAGTCCCAATTATCCAAACACACAAACAATTGATCCTCACACTTGAAGGAATAATGTCATGCTAGTAATATTCAGCCTAGAATTGGAGGGCAATTCAGAATGGAATGCATATATTTGAGAAAAAATTAATAGCAGGCATGGAGGTACTTTTCATCTTGAAAGATAAGAAAGAAAAAAAGAAATGAAAGATATATTGACGTCCGCAAGAGGCCTCGCGGGCCTATGGGACAAAGTGCGGAATACACCAAAAGTAAAAAACTCATACAAGCCATAAAGGGCTGGAGCAAAGGGCGCGCTAAGGCCCTTGTTGAGTACTATGCTGAAATAAAGAGCTAAATAGCTCAAGCAAAATCAAGTACAAAACATGTCATATCATATCATATCATATCATATCGTATCATGTACTATCTGAAGTAGGTTGAGAGCTCCTGATAAAAACAATTGTATTTGAGACGATTCTAGCAATTATTGTATTTCTAGAAGGTTGGAGAGCTCCATTTCAGACAATTATGGTGTTTGAGAGAACTCTAGCAATGCAAGATAAAAAACAAGTAGGATTGCTGCTTACTTCTCATAATATATTGTAAAGATAACTCGTGCCTCACTCATTGGAGCATGCTTCAACCACTTGTAAACATCCTTTATGGTATTTTGTTTGTTGCTAAGCATTTCAGAAATAAGAGAATCAACCATATATGAAGCTCTTTGTATATTTCGAGGAAAATCTGCTATAACATTACTACAACCAAAAAAATGAGTATTAGCTTGTTGGGTTTAATCAAATTACAAAAGTATAAAGCCAAGGAAAAGTTTGCATCAAACCTGAGGATGGATGTAATTACTTCAACATTAATCTCTTTCTTATGATTCAAAGATATTAAAATCGTCTTTTCACCAAATTTAAAAGTATGAGGTTATTGTCGAATTTACAACATAGCGTTAAATGAACTTCCAATATACTGTAATAGAGCCATGTTTTCATCAGTCATCTTACTAAGACAATAGTCTACATCATATTCTTCTTCACTTGCTATGTCTTCTATATCCTCCTCCTGCTATAAAAATATAAAAAAGTTATGAGATTTACACATCCCAAATAACGGCTTTATTAAAACATAAAAGTATAAAGATTCCCCAAGGCTGCTGCTACTGCTGCCCTCCTTCTTGTTCCCCTCCTTGCTGCCCCCTCCCTCCACTCCTTGCTTCTCCTCCCTCCCCTCCCCTCCCCTCCTTGCTGCCCCCTCCCTTCCCTCCCCCCCCGACTCCCCTCCCTCTCGCTGCTGCAGCCCCTCCTTGTGCGCTGCCTCCTCCCCCACGTGCTACCTCTTCCCTCCTCTCTCTTCTACCTGCTGCTCCCCCCGCCTTCTCCCTCCCCTCCCCCCCGACTCCCCTCCCTTGCTGCTGCAGCCCCCCCGCGCTGCTGCAGCCTCCCCCCGCACGCTGCCTCTTTCCTCCCCTCCACCTTACCTGCTGCTCCTCCACTCCTCCTCTCCTCTTTCCTCCCCTCCTCTCCTCCACTCCTCCTCTCCTCTTTCCCCCCCTCCTCTCCTCTCCCTCCTCTCCTCTTGCTGCCCCCCCTTTTTACTGACGACTCCTCTGCTCATCCTCTCTCACCCTCTTCCCTCATCTGAAGTACCCTTTTATCCTTTAGGGGTCTCATGGGCTACACGAAAGCGGACGAAGTTCAGCCTTGCGTTTGAATCGGTCTTTTTCACCTCGATTGACGAATGGGTTTCCACTCAGTCAATCCGTTACCGCCCACACCAACCGCGAGAACCGTCACTTTCTCAAACGATGAGCTACAGCAGTTGCAAAAGGAATTGGAGCATGAGTGTTCCACGACTCTCTTTGCACGCATCCATGGCTCCCACCCCTCCAGGTCACAAGCTAGAGATTGGATGCTTGCAGCGCTTCCTCAGGAGCTCGCCCCCCACCTTAAGGATGATCGTTTGTTGGGACAAGGTTTCTTTCAGGTGTGCCTAGATTCCCCGGACGTCACGAGAAACTTGCTACATGCCGGGTTTCTATTTCTAGGCTACAGGAGGATTTTTTTGTTTCCCTTTTAACTGGGCTTTAACCCAGTTGAAGAGGACAAGCAGGGAGTTTTTGTTTTCATCAGGTTCCCTGGTCTCCCCTCAGTTTATCACCGGCTTCTTTTAGTTATTGGCGAGAGGTTTAGTTTGATAGCAGAGATCTCCCCTCTTCCTGGCGAGCCCTCTTCGGCTGCTGAGGCGGTTAGGATGGATGGGGTACCCAAGGTTAGGGTCATTGTCCAGGACCCTAATATTTCAAATGACCACATCACGCTACAACAACCCGATGGGTCCTTCTTCCGCCAGAGATTTGAGGTTCCAGGTCGGCAGGACCAGTGCAGGATTTGCAGATCCTCGGGGCAATTCACCAGAGATTGCCCTAAGAGAGGATTAATCTCTTTTATACGATCAGAGAGGATTGAAACCTTCTCTGTACCAAATCTCAAATACTGAGGTTCTTTTCTAAAAATGATCATGACATCAAATGAGCTTTTCATTTTATCAAATGTAGCCAAATTTCCAGAATGGATCAGTGTCATAGCTTGTATTCTATGTTTGTGTCTATTTTGCTTTTTCATCGTGTCTTCAAGGCTCTTCTGCTCATGGGATTCTACGACCAAAGTTAGAGATGATTGCACTGTTGAAGTAGAAGGGAGTGCCTCAAAATCTCTACCCTTCACTAGTGCAGTATTGAATTCATCAATTTCTTCTCTTTATATTACATGCAAATAAGTACGAAAGATTAGATTAATGATCTTTAAATTTAAATCTTATTTAAAAAATTATACTTAATTTTAAAAATAGAGAGTTCATAATATAACCATGTGAAGCATAATTATCATGATGGAAAGCACTATCATCTTTCTCTTCATTCACCAACCTCTCTATGATCAGGTCATGCGAGTCTGTCTCTTAATCATCATCAGGTGGGATATTATAAATTTCGAGATCCTTATCCATGTCATCAGTCTCCTTGTACTATATCTCTTTTTCATAGCCCATAATTAAGTCCGCTTGAAGCTAAAAATACGTCATAAAATGCTTGTTTTCAATAATATATGTGGAGTATTATTTTCTGAGGAGATCCTTAAATAGATATCCCATCGTGCACATGATGACCTTCCAACATGCCAACAGCAAATTCTCCACCATGGTAAGCAGGAGACTCCTACTTTTATGGGACTTCCGTAGTTGTTTTTTTAATAAGGTATAAACTTGAGAATATCTCGTTCTTCTAGCACCAATTGCAAACATTTTGAATTTCCTTTTATGTTCTCTTGTAAGGTCTCTTGTAAGGAGTCATCACGATTGGGACTCCGCATACATAAGAAGAATGATTCAAAAGATTGAATTATTATGCCATATTCTTTCTTGCCTCTCTTTGCGGCATAGATACTACTATAGATCTTCAAATTTAAAGAACATGCTCGCTCTAGAGTAACCTGCATGCTTTCTTTGTATTGTTTGTCAACAAAAACGATAATGTTACAAATTGTCACTTTGTTAATGGTGGTATAAACTATTCTATCAAGAAAGTTATGGATCTCATTACTAGAAACTTCATTGATGAAGAATAGTTGGAGCTTGTCTCATGCTGACTCATTCTTGATCAAGTGATCTTCTGAAACTTCTCCGTAGTTTAGAAGCTTTCCAGACTCAGACGTAACATCTACACTAAACTAAAAGCTGTGGTGCATATTTATCGGCATCTTTATCTCTCTGATCAGTCTTTCTCCGTATGCAACCATCTGTTGTGGGATTTCTTTTCTCATGTAAGAGGTTAGTACTTCTAATCCATCTTCATCATTTTTTATTCACTTGTTTGTCGATAGCTTTACCGTAGGTGTTGACAAAGACGCTTTATGCTTGAAAACATTATACTCAACATTACAATGGCTAAGTGGAATGCTTTTCTCTGTCAACAAATACTGAATGGCACTATTCACTGCATCACGTCTCACCTGCACATTGACGCATTCCTTCAAGCAGTAGTCTTTGTCTTTCTTTCCGAAAAATCATTCTTTTTTTAAAAGTTTCTATACTATCATGGATACATACTTGTCAGCTAGGCACTTTAGAGGCCTCCACATCCTTACGGTCAACTCGTTCTTATCCACCACCTTTGACTTTCTCGTCGAGACAAACAAAGGAGCTAAGCAGTGGTCTTTGTCTTTCTTTCCGAAAAATCATTCTTTTTTTAAAAGTTTCTATACTATCATGGATACATACTTGTCAGCTAGGCACTTTAGAGGCCTCCACATCCTTACGGTCAACTCGTTCTTATCCACCACCTTTGACTTTCCCGTCGAGACAAACAAAGGAGCTTCGTAAGTCAATTCTCCATGCTCAACAATATGCACGTCTCTAAAGTACCTACCTGACAAGTATGCATCCATGATAGCACAAAAACTTTTAAAAAAAGAATGATTTTTCGGAAAGAAAGACAAAGACCACTGCATGGAGAAATGCCTCAATGTACAAATGAGACGTACTGTAGTGAATAATGCCATTCAATATTTGTTGACATAGATAAACATCCCACTTAGTCATTGTAATATTGACTATAATGTTATCAAGCATATAGCATCTTTTTCAATAGCCACAGTAAAGCTATCGGCAAACAAGTGGATAAAAAATGATGAAGATGGATTAGAAGTAGTAACCTCTTACATGAGAAAAGAAATCCCACAACATATGCTTGCATATGTAGAAAGACAGATCAACGACATAAGGATGCCGATAAATATGCACATCTTTCAATTTAGTGTATATGTTACGTCAGAGTCTGAAAAAATTCTAAACTACAGAGGAGTTTCAGAAGATGACTTCATCAACAATGAGTCAGCATGAGACAAGTCCCAACTATTCTTTATCAATGAAGTTTCTAACAATGAGATCCATAACTTCATTAATAAAATAGTGTCATCTTATGTAGGATGGGATATCTATTTGAGGATCTGGAGGCAATGAGATCCATAACTTCATTAATAAAATAGTGTCATCTTGTGCACGATGAGATATTTATTTGAGGATCTCTCCAGAAAATGATACTCCACATATATTATTGAAAACAAGCATTTCATGGCGTATTTTTAGCTTCAAGGGGATCTAATTACGGGCTATGAAAAAGACATAGAGCACAAGGAGACTGATGACATGGATGACGACCTCGAAGATCATAATGTCCCACATGATAATGATTAAAAGATTGACTCGCATGACCCGATCATAGAGAGGTTGGTGGATGAAGAGAAAGATGATAGTGCTTTCCATCATGATAATTATGCTTCACATGGTTATATAAAAAGGCCACAACGACAATACATAGCAGTATGAACTCTCTATTTCTAAATTAAGTATCATTTTTTTAAAAAGATTTAAATCTAAAGATAATTAATCTAATCTTTCGTGCTTGTTTGCATGCAATAGAAATAGAAGAAATTGATGACTTCAATACTACACTAGTAATGGGTAGAGATTTTGAGGCACTCCCTTCTACTTCAGCAGTGCAATCGTCTCTAACTTTGATCGTACAATCCCATGAACAGAAGAGCCTTGAAGACACGATAAAAAAGCAGAACATAGAATACAAGCTATAATTCTGATCCATTCTGCAAATTTGGCTACATTTGATAAAATGAAAAGCTTATTTGATGTCAGGATCATTTTTAAAAAAGAACCTCAGTATTTGAGATTTGGTACAAAAAAGGTTTCAATCCTCTCTGATCGTATAAAAGATATTAATGACAATCTTATTGTGGACATCATCAAGTTTAATACTATTTTTTTCTTTAATTACTACTTCAATCTTTTAATAAAATCTAATGAACTAACATTTCTTTATTTGTTGATGCAGTGTAGTTATATCTCAGTATTCTAGTGCAATGCAAAATCGTGTATACATGCTCGATTCCTTTTTTTTCTCTATAATTACCTCCATTCAAACGACGATACAAGATATTTATACTTAGTTAAACCCTTTAAATTTAAATCAGGTGCGAGTCATCTTTATGCCGTATCATGAGGAGTAAGTATCAACTCCAATCTTATTTTTACTATTTCTTTAATAAAATTATGTCAAATAATAATCGTTTTTAATTCGATCATGTAGCTCACATTGGAGTCAAGCGCTTGGGACCTTGAAGACAATCGTTTGTGGTTTATGAATTTAATAGCAGGCGATCATGCCAAGACGCCAAGATTATTATTCTCTTAATATTTTTGTTACTTTCTTATTTTATATCTTATGATGATGACATATTAATTTGTTTCATATGTCATGATAGACAGTGCTGCATATCGGCTAGTATCTACTATTAGAACAACAAGAGAGCAACAAGACTAAGTAGATTTCAAACGACGTCTACCAATAGAGTAAAAAAGATGGGCATGGCTGTGAGTAGAGAGTTGCATATAACTGCATGTTCCTTAGTTGGAATTTTTTATTTGGAGTCACCTGTTAAAATAGAATCATATACAGAGGACGATCTACTAATGTTTCGGACTGAGAGTATTTAGCACATAATTGCTACCATTGACAAAGACCGTGCAAGTAAAGTAGCAACACATCCTCCAAGAGAAGAAGAGACTCAGTCTAATGAAAACAATATTGTTAACGTTGAGAAACAACTTGAAAATATGACTACATTTCAGTACAATGAAAACACCATTCTTAACGTTGGGACACAACTTGAAAATATGACTACATTTCAGCACGTATGAAACCTTATCTTTTTACTTCTATGCTTGTTTAACAAAGTCTTTATTTGGGATGTGTAAATCTCATAACTTTTTTATATTTGGATATAGAAGACATAGCAAGCGAAGAAGAATACGATCACTTTTCTCAGTAAGATGATTCATGAAAATATGGCTCTAATGCAACAGATTGAAAGTTCATTTAACGCTATGCTGTAAATTCGACAACAACCTCATATTTTTGAATTTAGTGAAAAGATGATTTTAATATCTTTGAATCCTAAGAAAGAAGTTAATGTTAAAGTCAATACAGCCATCCTCAGGTTTGATGCTAACTTTCCCTTGAATTAAACCCAACAAGCTAATACTCGTTTTGTGTTTGTAGTAATGTTATAGCAGATTTTCCTCAAAATATACAAAGAGCTTCATCTATGTTTGATCCTCTTATTTATGAAGTGCTTAGTAACAAACAAAATACCATAAAGGATGTTTGCAAGTGGTTGAAGCATGTTCCTATGAATGAGGCATGAGTTATCTTTACAGCATATTATGAGAAGTAGCGAACCGTACTTGTTTTTCTCTTGCATTGTTACAATTGTCTCAAACACACTAATTGTCTAAAATGGACCTCTCCAACAATAAGTGCTCCTCTGTCTCACTCACTCTTAAGTGCATAGCATGCAAATCTACTGCTCTCTGGATATACGTGATGCTCTTCTTGTATCAATCCTCAGGTGATGGGATGAAACCCGCATCTGCCCAATAGCGATCCTTATTACGTATGAGCCCAAGCCCGTTCTTTAACAGTCAAAGCTCAAATTAGTCTAGTTTTTTGTTTAAAAGTATCGAATGAAATTTGTAGCTTGTGAGCTGTGTGTTATTATATGTAATGGTAGTATGTCAAAATATGCAGTGAAGCATAATTCTTAGTGAAATTATGATATAAAATCTTAGAGCACATTTCGAAACTTCACCTATATTTACTTTTCAAACGTTTGGAAACTCCAAACATTTGATTATAGCTATAGCCAGGAGTTACTGCTAGTCATGAATCAAATAGGTAGAAAAAGGACACCAAGGAATGCGACCATGAAAATAACATTTGAAATAGCAAGAATCCAATAGCCTAAGGCCTCTATACAAAGAGAACCTATCATACAAGAAAGCATAATTGTCTTGGGCTGACGTTGCTCCAAAACGGTGAGCACTAGCATGGCTTGCAAGCTACACATAAGTGTGAATATTTAGGATGTTCAAACCCAATGCATCTTGGGTGTACAAACACAACTATACTTATAGAGGGAGCGCCTTACGATCTTTGGCCTTTGCCCTATCCATATCCTTCGCCCTGTTTATATGCTTCTTTTCTCCTCCCTTATAGACCTCTTTCACGCTGTCGTTCATCCTTTTCGGTGCGACTTTCCACTCACATTTGTGAATTCTTCTTTCCTTTCAACAACATGGCGGCTTATGAATTTGAGAAGACTTTCAGCAAAGAAAGATTGGCTCTCAACAAGACACAAAAGCAAGCTATGAGTCACGATGACCATGTTTATCTCTCTCATGAGGAATGGTTGGCATTCGATGTTATGCATGAAGGCTTTGAAGACACACGTCGGGATTGGAAGGATCCTCCTCCTAATGTTGGAATTATGCTGGAGGTTGATGAAATTGTAGATCATGTATGTGAATATGCCAAGCATGCCGTCATATTCTTTTTTCCGGGTCGTATGCCTACTACAGTAGATGTTGGCAATTGGCTGACAAAGACTTTAGGAGGTTGTTTTGTCCGTAAAATGCACAATGCTGCAGAGGGTTTTTTTGAAGTTATTATGGTGGACGAGCAGCATTAAAAAATGCTTTTTTTTTTTAAAGAGTGATATATTCCATTCAAAACAAATCATACAACAGGTGGGAGAGAAAGTACTCTATCCCTAGCCTCAACAATGTGGCAAAAAAGCCATGGAGGTGGTCTAAAATGCCACGACATCCCAAAAGGGGTCAAGTGAAAAAATAAAGAGCAGTCCCATGTCCTCATGAAGGATATAAGTCTCCCACGAGCTGCCAAAGAGGTGCCTGTACACCGCTCCCACTGACTCCTAAGAGTGAAAATAATCTCTGCCCAAAAGGAAGCGAGAGTGTCAACGTCTGTGCACTCTCCACTCTCCACTCTCCACTCTTGTATGGGCAGCAAATGGTGCATGTCTTACCCTCGTCCCCTACCAAGGATTATCAATCCTTGATCAAGCATCGTTGTCTTGTTTAGGTGGAGGTGGTTGACTTTCCTCAATGCTTGGCCTCTCTTCTGCTAAAATTTCATAGGGAAGGTCGTATGCCCACGTAGGCCAAATGGGAATTCCAACAGATTTTGTATTTTGTGGGAGATGAATATCCCTACTCCTGAATCCTACTCTGTTACAATTAGTAATGTGGCTATGGGGAGTGCCTTTTCCAAGCTCAAATGGGGACTTTTTGCAGGTGCATGCTTTGAGTGCAAAAAGTTTGGACACATTTCTTCGCAATTCCCTTTGGTCTTACATAAAATAACTCCAGATGTCATTCCTCCTTCAGTACAAAATAAGGATGCTCTTGGTCCTTCTATGGCTAAAAATAAGAGCATTAAACCTGCCACTACTTCATAGGATAAGGGGAAGGCACAAGTTGCTTCAAATGCAAATCCCATTGTTTCAATATCCTCTCCCTCTCCATCTAAAGCCAAGGAAAACAACACTGGATCTTGGCAGACTTCGAGGAAAATTATCTCGCCTAGACAACCTCCACCTCCTCGGACTTGGATACCCTTGCTGAAAATTTAGGAATACCCATTACATGGGCTGTTGTAACAACCAGTCATACATTATTTCTTGGAGAAGAAGAAGTTGCTAGCTTATTGTCCTCTCATCAGACTAATGTTTCACCTCACGGAAAAGGTCATGACCCTAAGGTGGAAATGCAATCTTGATCTTTTCAATTACATGATCTCTCAGCTGTATATAGCTGTACAAAATGTCTGTAAATATGCTTGATCAAATCACATGCCTGACTCTCAATGTACAGGGTTTACGTGACACCCGTAAATGGAAACTTCCTGGCATATGTTCATGATTTGCAGCCTCATATTGTGGCTTTTCAAGAGCATAATCAGCATATGTATGCACGAAAGCCATGACATTTTGCTGGTTATGATATATTTTATGCAGGGGAACATTCTTTTTCTGGTGTTGTCTTTCTTATAAAGCATTTCTATCAGCCTGTTGTTGCAGCTTCCAATGATAAGGCAGGCAAGTGGATTATTATGCACTGTCTTATTCAAGGTGAGATACTTGAATTTGCCTCAGTTTATGCACCTCAATCTTCTAATCGAAGAGCTCTGATTTGGAAAACTAGATTTGGAAAACTATGCAACAATATCACAATAGACATCATGCTTTTCTCTGTGGTGATTTCAATAATGCTCCCTAACAAGGGGATAACAGTTCTAGCATACCCACCTGATGGCCATTGAAAGGCAACAATGGTTTCAATTACTATTGCAGCTCAATCTTGTTGATCTTTGAAAGGAATTAAAGTCTATGTACCTCGGCTTTACATTTCAACATAATTCACAGTTTCCTTACTGTGCATGCTTTGACCGTTGGTATATGGTCAATGTGTGGCAATATGATGCTCTCACTTGCAAATTGTGGGTCATGCTCTGTAATGGCTACAATTGTTACTCCAGCAGGGAGTCGGCTCTTGTGTCCCGCGCCGAGGTGGAGAGTGGCTACCGTCCTTCAGGTGGATCTTCACTTCCGCCCCGCTCACTCAGCCCCGCTCCCCACTCGTTCGTAGCCTCCTCATGGTTTGGAGGCGGCTCCGTCTCAGTCTCATTCAGTCCCAGCCCAGCTGTCAGGAGGAGATCGATCGCCAGCCGCTCGTCTGGAATGGGCAGGTCAGAGACGCCGAGGGCCTTCAGTTGGGGGAGAGATCACATATCAGGTGGGACGGCTGGATGAGGGGGCCAGCCCGGTCCCTTCGAGTTTGGAGGGATACGTACAGACATCTGGAGATGGCCGATCTGGCAGACGCAGCGGGAGGTGCACGCGGAGTCCAGGCGAGACGCACGGAGATCGACGGAGCGATCCCAGCCGCTTGGTTGGCTCCACCTGAGCCTCAGGTCCTCATGCCTGGAGACACCCACTGGCTGGGACAGTTCACCCCCCGTGGCATCCCACTGGTGGTCGCAGGACGTTTGGATGACTCCTCTATCGCCTTCTTTGCGGTTTCAGGGGACGGACGACTCAGGAGAGAGGATGCGCTCATTGACCCCCTACTACCGTGGCAGAGGGTTAGGGTCGTAGGCCTTCTGGGGAAGGTCTGGCATACCGACCCTAGTATCGAGCAGGACCAGTTGCAGCTTTGGCGTCTTTGGCTCTGGGAGGGGCGGGCCTTGTCAGAGCTTGAGTGGGACCCAGGAGAGTGGTGGTGGCCAGAGATTGTGACAGGACAGGGGCAGACTTCCTTCTTCGCGTACAGCACGACTCTGGGCAGGCGAATTCTCGGGAGGATGCAGAGCCGCCCCCCCACCCAGCGTCCTAGCTGGTACGCACAGGGTATTTCCAGGTTCTTTTTGCAGGCTTTCTGGAAGGCCTTGTGGGAGAGCTGGCGGCCGCGGAAGATCTCGTACTTCCTGTGGCTTCTTACCCACAAAGGTCTTCCAGTGGGGAGCTGGTTGAGGCAGATAGGCCAGGACGGTTGCTGTCAGATTTGCCATGCGGATGAGGAGTCACCAAAACACTGCCTGTGGAGCTGCATGCGCGCCCAGGAAGTGTGGAGGTGGACTTTCGGGCTTCTTACTCGTGCAGCACCAGAGCTAGGAGTGATCACTTGGGGCGCGTTCTGTTGGTGCAGCACCGCACCTGGTCTTCATCACTTGTTCGAGGCATGCCAGCAGGACCCCACTTTCCTTATCACACAGGGGACGTGGGGGCCGCTCGAGGGTATCCCACAGCACCTAGCAGAGGCTGATACAGGAGTTCGGGAGAGGCAGCCAGTCTGGGAGATTATCAGCAGCATTACAGGATGGCACATCTGGACCTCGCGCTGCGCGCAGATCCTCGGTGGCACCTCCTTATCGACTGCCCAGATCATGGCGGAGATTTGGAGTGAGATTATTCATACCCTCAGAGGCCAGTGGGACCAGATTCAGGGAGACTCCCGGGCTGGTCAGGAGAAGCGGAGACGCTTCCTCCAGGCTTGGGATTCACAGAGCCTCTTCTTCGAGCAGACTACGCAGGGCCTTCGGTGGCACTACTCACCACCCCGATGGCTGTTCATTCACACTCAGCATATTCCTCCGTGAGAGTATGATTTATTATGCTACCTTTTGGGCTGCGTCCGGTTTGTGAACGCAGCCCGTCAGCTATAAGCTGACCTCTTGTATCTTGTTCTCGAAGTAATATAATTAGAACTGTTTTTTCGGCAAAAAAAAAATGGCTACAATTGTCTTTCCATGACATGCCATTTTACAGGTTACCACAAAAAAGACTCATTATTAATAATAGTCATTTGGAGCATGATGCATATAAAGAGCTGGTTTGTCATGCCATTGCTCCTCTTTGGGATCAGTCCCAGATTGACATAAATAATGCATGGAATGGCATGGCCATGACTCTTTGCAGGGCAATTCCTTAAGAGCTGAAAGCATATATTGGT
Organism: Dipteris shenzhenensis; assembly: GCF_047967505.1. Taxonomy (NCBI): domain Eukaryota; kingdom Viridiplantae; phylum Streptophyta; class Polypodiopsida; order Gleicheniales; family Dipteridaceae; genus Dipteris; species Dipteris shenzhenensis. Next base: position 34,130,138 of record NC_141608.1, on the reverse strand, counting down.
CAAAGGTCTTTCACCACTTGTTGGCTTTTTAAGTTTCAAAGGGATCCACTCAGCTGAGGTGATTTGTGATTTTTCCTTTGGCTGCCATATAATATGGTTTAGGGATGCATTATTCACCCCAAAAAAAGTGTGTGTTTTGGAAGTGGATTGTAACAAAGAACAACACAAGGGTCTTTCTTTCTTTTGACTACGCAGTAAGTAATGCTGAGAAAAATTCAAACTACTGCAGACCTTCCAAAGCTCACCATTGATCACCTTGTAGATTAATAGATCTTTTTTTAGGAGGTTTTGCAAATCACTCAGGAATAGAAAAGTTACTCTCTTCTTCTGGCTTTCTATTCATGGAGCGATTGCAATGAATCAATGGAGAGATCGTTTGAAGCTGATCCCTCTTGTCCTCGGTGCTTATCGTCTAGTGAGTCTCTTTAGTACTTCCTCACGGAGTGCAAACTGGACCAGGATCATTTGAACTAGGTTAGCAAAATTGTTGCGCAAGTTTTCCTCCTCCACTTTGTTCATTACTTGAGGTTTATTGGCCTGGCTTTCACTTATCCGGCCTCAAGTATTTTATGAGAGTCAGGACTCTCTTGGGCTATCGGTTTCGGCATCACGATGTATAGTTCTATTGACTTCATGACGTACTTGCCTCTCCATATAGCCCTGCACATGCATCATTGAATATTAGCTAGGAGATTGTAGCAAACATCACTACCTGACTGATTTGGAGATCTAGATGCACTAAGGCTATTGATGACACCCAAGTCCACCTAGCTCATACCTTGGCTGGTATTTGCACAAATATTAAATACAGCCTGATAGCTCTCTGGTTGAGGATGCAAGGATCTTCTAGGTCTACTTCGGCCATGAGGATGACTTTTCTCAGAAAGTTGTTGTCCTTTCTTTTATGAGATCATTAGAGGCATGAAGTGGAATTTCTAGCCATAATCCTGGTCCTTCTTAGGTTTTTCCTTTGCTTGGACTTTTTTAGTGGTGTTTTACCACAAGTTTTTCATGCCCCACATGATGTATCTATGCCTTGAGTTTCTTCGCTAAGCCGTTTCTTTCATGCTTAATAGAAGTCTTTTTCAAGGGAGGAAAAGAAATAAACCAATTTTGGCTAGTCTTGTTAACTATCACAGAACCCTCATGGCAATTGCACTCTTACGCCCACCTCATCCTTTCTCTACTTGATTTATGAGAGTTATTTTTTCACAATATACTTCCTATTTCCATTTATTTGGTCATACCTAATAGACATACCTTTTTGGGCAGAAAAATAAAGAAATGGGCTGGAACTGAGTAGATTTGCTATAAAGTAATTGGGAGTAGACTATTTTGGATAAGAGTCCTGCTGCCTCCTGTTGTGGGCAACTTAGAAAGGCTTTGACCCATCCAATAATCTTCATTGTGATCATGGCTCACTCCAATCTCATGCAACAAAGGTAGTAGTCAAGTTCTATGCAAAGATGTACTCAGCTCAACCACCCACAGCAGATATCTTTGGTGCCAATAACTTCAGTAGTATTATACCCTTGATCATGGCATACCAGATTAGAGCCACTTCTTCAATGTCCCATTGCAATGAGTTGTAAGAAGGCCAACTTCTTGAGCCCCCCTATTTTGGACTTCACGCAGGCAGTTTCATTCAGATATTAGATGAGCAGTCTAGTACAGGCTGGTTCGCCGTTTCTAAGGAAAGCTTTAAACTCAAGTCGCACAAATTCAGCATGATGCAATCATGTGTGATTGTCATTCTTTCCAAATATTTGAATCCAACATGTTAGGAAATAACATTTCAAAGTTACATTTGATTCACCATGTTTTTACCTTTTAGGGCCGATTATTGACCCCCCCCCTCCCCCCCAAAAAAAAAGAATCAGAGGGAGTGCAGGGAGGATCTTGCAGATTGAGGCAGCCCTTCCAGTGGATTGGGTAGACACAAATGATATGCCTCTTACTTGCTCCGCTTGGGCAGATGCTTTTACGAGAGGGGGTAATCCTCTTCAGGTTTTGGCCTTTCGAGATACACATGGAGATGCCTTGGTTTTTTATGTGCATGATGGTGGCAGATTGTTCAAGTCCACAGAGGACATCTTACTTGAGTCTGCCTTTCAGCCTATCAGGGTTGTAGGTCTTTTGGAGCAGGGATCAGACTCAGAGTGGTTTCTTGACCCAGACCCCTGGCTTCTCTCCACTGGATGCTGTAGGCTTTGGCTCTACGGGAGAGTTTCCATTAGGTATTTGCAGTGGGACCCTGGAGAGTGGGAGTGGATTGACGTAGGGCATTGAGAGAAAAGCATCCCCTGCTTTCGCTACATGGTCAGTAATGCTAGGAGATTCCAGCTCAGTAGTAGAGGTTGGAGACCTTCCAGAGTTCCTCATTGGGAGGCATTTGATATCACTGCGGATTTGCAGAGGTGCTTCTGGAGGAGACTCTGGAAATCCCACAAGAATAGAAAGATCACTCTTTTCTTTTGGCTTTCTATCCATGGTGGGATTGCAGTGAACATTTGGAGATCCAGATTCAGAGCCGACCCTACTTGTCCTCATTGCCTCTCTGCTTTGGAGACGATTCAGCATTGCTTATGGGATTGCAAACAGGCGAGGATGATTTGGATGGGGGTAGCCAGGATTTTCAGTCACTTTGTGCACTCCCCATTCTTTATGACATAGGGCTCAGTGGCTTGGCTTTCTCTTACTGGGCCTCAGGTCTTTTATGAGAGACATGACTCTTCTCGGGCCATTTCGATTCGACGTCATCAAGTTGAGTCATGTTCTTTGGATGTGGTACCACACCTTCCTTTTGCAGCAGTACATGCCTCTGTGGATACCTCTTGGGAGATACTGGCGAGCATAGCAGCCTGGCATATCTGGAGAGCCAGATGCACAGAGGCATTGGAGGGAACTCAGGTTCATCCCTCGCACACATTGGCTAGTATCTGGACAGACACCATACATACTTTGATGGCCGTGTGGACGAGCATGCAGGGAGACTCCCGTGCAGCCTCAGCTAGGAGGGCTTCTTTCTTCAAGGAATGGAAGGATTCTCCTTTCTTCTCTGAGACTCTTACAGGGTTGAGGTAGCACTTTCAGCCTCAGCCTTGGTTGTTTTCTACCTCATTTTGAGGGGGTTTATTTATCCTCATGGTTACATGATGTATTCCGCTTTGAGCTTGCTCGCGCGGGTTTTTTCTCTTACTTAATAGAAGTCTCTTTCTTGAAAAAAAAAAAAAAGAATATACTATCTCCCTTGTTAGTGATTTCAATTCTGCCGTCCTTTGTATTTCATCCGAACTCGTGTATAGTAAGTTATCAAAAGTTCATGCGGGGTTTCTCAACTAACACAGCAGGCTCATTAGAAAAACATTTCAAAAATAATGAATATTGCAGTCAAACATTTTTCAAACGTTGAAAATAGCAAACCTTTGAAAGATCCACAAATATGGTTGCAACTATGACCACAAATATAGTCACAGTAGCCTTGGTCAAACGCAGAGCTACGACCAGGAAACGTGCCAGGACCGCACCTCTGAGTGGCCGACAGCACTCTATTGCCGACTTCATGCCTCCACTGCCACATCCATCCTGATATCTTGCTGCTGCCGATGATGATGATGATATTGATGACGATGCTGAGATTGATATATAGTCGACCATCGACATAACTATGTTGTACTTAGGACTTAGTATTGCCATTTTGCATTTTTGCATTTTGCATTGGTATGGATGCTCGTTTAGTAGCTCCACTACCACAGCCTGTTGTATCAGAATTTTCAGAGTCTCATAGACCCATCGGTCTTCCAAAGACTTTAATAAACTTTCTTTCTCCTTATTCTCCCTTCCAAGACATTTATGTTTTGACATACAAGTCACTGCACTCAAACAAGCTTTGCTCAAGATTGTAGTATCATCCAGTACATTTTCATATTTTGCAACCTGTTTATTCTGCCCATCAGGATCAGCAATCAAGGTGTGCTCCTTATGCAATATGATAACATAAAACAAATATTGAAAATTGAATCACAAACTGGTAGTATCATCATCTCCAGTTACCCACTTCTAAAAGATAAAGAGGAGCCACAGCATTGCAGATAGCTGAGTAAGGTCAACATCGCACAACCAACAATTCACCTTAGACCTATTTTTCCTATACCTTAACAATTGACTTATGAACAACATGTAAACATCACCTCCTTCAAACATTTACCAAGCAAAGTATTTTAATAGTGAGTAGTGGAATATCTTGAACTATGCATCACAAAGTAATTACTCTCGGGTGATATCTTCAAATTTAAACACCAGTAAACGTTAGCAGTCCTTTGAGTTGTGGAAGTTGAAGAAAAAAAAGCAAATATCAAATTCAGAATATCTACTCTTACCGCACAACACTGGAGGATATACTCGATGAAGACATCTGCAACAGTCAAATACTCCACCAAGTCTGAGAATTTCAATACCACCTGTGACATATTAAATTTTGACTTTCATTGTGAGAGATGTTTGCATTTGAAAAGATGATAAAATATAAGTTGCTACAGTCTGTTCCACACCATAATCTAGTTTAATATCTGAATGTTAAACATGATCACATTCTAAGAACAAGTGACAATTATAATAAAGCCAAAATGTAATGATGGATGTGATTCTCAAAGTTCACAGCAATTATGCATCAGAAATGGAAACTTTTCCATATCAAACAAGCTGTAAAATGTGTTTAGTTATATATATGACCAATTGGACACATTCAAGGTCCCGTGTAGAAAGGCTTGCATCGTCTCACAAAATTCCAAGCAGCTTTTGTGTGTCCAATCAAATAGATGACCTAGAAGAGCCAATCTCCCCGCCTAGATAAGAATTCCTAGAGGCTTTTGATGGGGATCTACACTCTTTGATGATTGCCTTAGAGACCTTTTCCTTGGTAACATGACCTTCTATCAATTAGCACAACTCTAGAGGCTTTTGGATCAGTGATGTCGACACAGTGCTTTGGGCACTGGAACTTGGCTCTACTAGGATTGAGAGAGCTTCTACAACTAGGTACTTGGGCTGCCAGGTAGGTATGGATATCAGCCCCTTATGTGTTTGCTCAGTCTTTGAGTCTACAAGGAGGAGATTGTTCTACTGGAGTAATACTACTCTAGATTTGGCTTGGAGGGCATTGCATCTTCCTGGTATATTCCTCCTTCGCCTTGGCCAGCTAAGGATGTTGGTTAAGGACTACGTTAGTCAAGATCCGATGGTTCTTCTAATACCAGAGCCACAGTAACCTAGAATACCCCTATGTACCTACACATAAGGGTGGACCAACATTATTTATCCACACATTCAGTGCAAAGCCCTACTAGGTAAGCTTGTCATCAAAGCTTTTGTACCAGGCAATTGGAAGGAGTCACCCCACAAGATTTCGGCTTGCACCCCTTCTAGAGGAGATGATTGGATGTTGAGCACAAGATAGATTTACACAGAGGTTCACTAGACTCCCCTAGTGTCCCAAGAGGAGATGATTGGATGCTAAGCACAAGATAGATTGTCACAGAGGTTCACTAGACTTGCCTTGACTCCCCTACTCGCAGTGATTGTGAGAGCAGGGCATCAGATTAGATGCTCACTTACACAGAAATAGGGTGAGATTAACTAACACAGCCCATTTGTGGAATGATACCATTTTGGATGAGTTGGGCTTACTGTTGGGGTTGTCAACATACTTTGGTGGTTCTGACGCGAACATTTATAGTTTGTGCTCAGAGAGCATTCATCGATCTTAGAGATGCTCGCAGGTGCATAGTGCAAATTGACATGGCTATTCCTCTAGACCGTTAAATACCATATAAAGGCCCTATAGCTTAGTTGCATACTTTGGCATAGAGGAGGGACACAATTCTTCTACAGCTCAGGAGGATTGGAGACTTGCCAGGTTCTTTGTTAGCAACCCATCCAAGAGACCATTATCCATACCATTATTTGCATACTTTCGCATAGAGGAGGGACACTGTTCTTTATGCAACTCAAGAGGATTGAAGACTTTTCTAGGTTCTCTCTTAGCAACCCATCCAAGACAACATTATCCAAACTATTAGAGTCATTGGATTCAATGATGGCATTTGATTATTGCCCCTCGTCCTCTTTTGGACTGTAAATCATGGCGACTTTGGCTATATGGTAGCTGTCCCTTTCAGCACTTATCTTGGGACCCAAATTAGTGGAGATGGATTGATGGCACAGCTCCTTGAGGCAATACCAATTTTTATTACATACTCCAGAGTACCCAAGAGATCTCTGGTTTCGGATATGCAATGGTCTCCCACCAAGAGATACCCCCACAACGTTCTAGAAGAGATTTGACATCACCCGTCCCCTTAAAACTTATTTTTTAAGAGGTCTATGGAGATCCCATAGAAAGAGACACCTTCCTATGTCTTTTGGGCTCTTCCAGCATGAAGGTATTACTAGGAACCTTCGGAGAGGAGATTTTAGAGTAGGCACCCTGTTCGTGATGCCTTACTAATATGGAATCCTTTCAGCAAAGGATCTAGCAAGGTACCACACTTTTCCTTGGCAGCATGAGTGATTGCTTCACAGTATCACACAGTCCGGACCAAAGATAGATTATGAGGGAGCACATGCAGATATTATCACAACCATAAATGCAGGATGCTCATGTTGGATAATGTTATAGAAATTGAGATGGATTGGCCTTCCAAATGGGGTGGAAGAAGGGCCCACGTGAGTGTATTTTTGTGAAGACTCTTCTACATGCTCATGCATGCCACAACATATGCATGCAAAATACCTCCACAACGCACTATGCATGATGCAAGAGGGTAAACCTCTCATGTCTCTTAGGATCAGATTGCTTGCACATACCCCATTATTCTACCCTTATCCTAAGAAACTTTTATGCCTACCATGAATTAATGCAATATATAATATTACAACCATAGGGTAATCACAGATTCCCTAGAATGATCCACTAAGATCTAATACAAAAATCATGTCGTGACATGCCCTCTTGCTTAGGGAAGCAGATGGCCTCATTTATGTCCCTTCGAATAGCCCTTCAATAAGTGTAGGTAATCCTTAAAATGCTCTTCATCAACCCATTGTCCATCTTGAGTAGGATATCCTTTGAACTTTAGCAAATATCGTGATCTATGTATGGAATAGTATACGTTTCAGAACAAGTAATTCTATCCCATCTACAAGTCCTAGTTCTTATTCTTTAATGGGCCTCACTGGCGGTTCACTTTTAAATGGATTCGAAATAGTAGCATGGAAACCATTTCTCACCTTCCAATTAGCAGACAGTGTCAATGTATGACCTCTCAAACCTAGAAAAGTCCATAGTACTACTTGACTTCTAGCTTCACGAACTTTGTATTTCTTTGGACTATCTTTATTCGCCGTTTGTCAATCTTCAAAAGAACCCAATCTCCTTTATGATACTGTACATCTTTCAGCTTCTTGTTCACAGCCTTCTTGTAGACTTCTTGAGCCTGCTATATATACCATTTAACTTGTGTGAGTACCTTTGCACATCATCAGTAAACTGATCAACAACCAAAATCTGATCTCCTAAATGTGCAACTGGTGTAGGAAGGACTTAGCCACATATGATCCCAAAACATGGCTTTGAAACTTAGGATCGTTGTTTGATTTAATAGACTTAGATAATCCATGTAATCTAAAGATTCCCTAATGAATAACTTAGCGAGTTCTATAGCAATGATGCTCCTCTTACCCGGAATGAAATGCGCTTGCTTACTAAGTCTATCTACAACTATGAGAATTTGCTTATTTTGTCCCTTAGCCTTTGGAAATCCTAACACAAAATCCATAGTGACATGTTCCCATCTTTCACTAGTATAGGCAATAGCTGAAGTAATCCAAGTGTCTTGCCATGATCCCTCTTAACTTTCTAGTAAATTAAGCATTGTTCAACTAAAGTAGTTATGTTCTTTCCCAATCCTTGCCAATAAAAATATCTTTCAATAGTAGCAACGGTTCCTCTAATACCTCTATGCTCTACATAAGGACTACTATGCATCTCTTGAACGACTAGGGATCTAAAAGAGGATGGTACACATATAAAATGTCCTCTAAGAAGGTACACATAAGAACTACTCTCTCTCTCTCTCTCTCTCGGCTGCTAGGATGCGACGCATGGAGGATGGACGGCGACCAGGCCGAGAGACCAGGATCTGCCCTTGTTGCACCATGGGAGAGGTGGAGTCAGAGGAGCACTTCATTTGCAGATGCCCGCTATATTATGAGCTCAGAGGTAGATTCCACTGTCTCTTCACAGATGGCTTTGGACCTCTCTCACGAGTGATGGACTACGAGGATCAGCATTGCCTAGCTCTTTATGTCAGGGAGGCCACTATGCTTCGACGAGACTACCTCAGAGACCATCAGCACAGACCGGAGCGTGATAGAGCCCAGCCTGATAGAGCTCAGGCACACGCTATACCAGAGGACAGAGACCAGGAGGAGCACGAGGAGGTCAGAGCTCACACAGGACACATGCCTCCACCCTGTGGATGTACATATGAGATGGTTTGTAGACGCCGCAGGATCTTGTTACATAGGGGACGTACTCGTCGCTTCATCTCCAGACGATCCAGGATGATGGCAGCTTTTCGGAGGAGACTTACTCATGGAGATCTCGCCCCACCAGCCGCTCACCTCACCTTTGCTCAGATTTGTACTCTCATAGCAGGAGGCAGAGTCGATGGACAGGATTTCCAGTATTATTTTGGTTCTCAGACTCCGTGACACCTGGACTTGTATCTTTGCATTGGCATATTGTACTCATCCCCCCATTTTGCACCCAGGGGCGGTTTCCTTGCATCTAGTTTACTTTGTATTTAGGCTCAGATTTGACATTATGTACTTTCACTTGCATTGTATTGCGTAGCACTTAGATGATATTCGATGATGCCTCTTCTTTGTGGCACGTTGATTTTGTGCTATCTTGTATGCAGAGTTCTTGATGTCCCATGGGCCCATTTTGGCCTTTCGTGGACAATAATACACTTTCTTTCTTTCTTTCTTTCTCTCTCTCTCTCTCTCTCCCCCCCCCTCTCTCTCTCTCTCTCTCAAATCATGATTGAGTAGGTACACATTCTACTCGGGGTGTAAGCACGGTAGGGTGTATAAAAAGGTACTGTTTTTGGCCAAGCTCCTGAAGATTATTTTTATTCTGAATAGTATACTTCAAAGACTAGGGATCTCAAAGTCGATGGTACACATATAAAACGTCCTCTAAGAATGTATCCATCATGAATTGCATGTCCCTCTAGAGAATCACCTTGTCCTTGAAGGAACTCAGCATAAATAGTCCCGAATTCTTTATCAGCTTTGTCGGCATTCTTCATTGCACTAAGAGAGGTCTCTCTCACTATGGCAACATAATTCACACTTGATCTATGACTTAGTGCGTCAGCAACTATGTTCTCCTTACCAAGCTGGTTTTCTAATTCAGGCTGTCCAAACTCTTGGAGATATCCAGCCCATTTGATTTGTTGACGTCAAACTATAGGCAGGAAAAACAAATGCTTAATACTCTAATGACCTGTTTTAACCTTAAAGTCAGGCCCATAAAGATAGTGTCGTCATGACTTGAAGGCATAAACTATAGCTAAAAATTCTTTCTCATATATGATGTACTTAAGTTCAGCACCTTAAAGTTTCTGACTTTCAAAGGCTATAGGATGTCCCTGTTGCAGTAATATAGCTCCAATGGACGAACCACTAAGACAAACACAGGACTAGACATTCGAATTCTTAAAGGCACCTCGAATGACTATCATCCCAATGATACACACGTTGCGTCTTAAGAAGATCAGTAAGTGACGATGAAATCCTAGAGAGGTTCGAGATAAACCTTCTTTAATAACTACATAAACCAAGAAAATATCTTTGTTCACGTACATTGTATTACTTTCACCTTGGATGGATCAACCTGAATCCCATTTCATTGAGAACATGGCCTAAATATTCTATTTTGCTCTTAATTAAGTCACTCTAATATATTCAAGAAGAGCTGATTTTCACTCCACAACTCCATCACTTGTACAAGATGTTGCTTACATTCTTCTTTACTTTGTCTATAAACCAAAATATCATCAAAGAACACAACCACCAACTTGCTTATATATGATCGGAGAACTCTTATCATAAGCCTACAAAAGGTAGCAGGTGCATTAGTCAACCCAAAGGACATAACCACAAACTCATAATGGCCCATTTGCGTTCTGAAGGCAGTTTTATGAACATCTTCTTCCTTCATCCAAACTAGCTAAACTTAAGAAGCACACTACACATTGTTTGACTTAAGGATCATAAGATTGTCACAGATTAATAATTACAAGGACATGAAAGATGATTATCTCAGCAAGAGAAGTCACTTTATAATACAAAACTCGCAAGAAATGTATATTTTCTCTCTTTAGTGAAACATAAATGGAAAGCCTTTAAAGTAGGTAGACAAATCAATGCATGATTCAAGCCTCATTTCAAACTAGAAATAAATTTACCTTCCAAACATCATTTAAAACAGCCAGTCGTACTTCTCTAGGTGGATTGCATTCACAGAGCTTGGTCCCAAGCAACCTGTAATTAAGATACTGGGCATGGTTTCCGAAGGAAGTAAAATCAGATTCTGAAAATTTGTACCGAAAGAAATTATCTAACTTTATTATGTACAGTTCCCGAAGAAAATAAAATCAGATTCTGAGAACTTGTACTGAAACAAATTAGCTAGCTTTATTATGTGACATGCATGGTTGCGAATGGGAAGTTATCTTTTTCATACATGGCTCTTTGTTTAGCAGACAAACAAGCAGCACCAAAGGAGAACAAACCTGCTACAGCCAAAGGACATCAAGGCTGGTCTGTCAGACTAAACATAGCTGCACACTAATATTAGGTTGCTACAGACAAAGGACAACAAGGCTGGTCTGTCAGACTATGTATAGCTGCACATAATTCCCTTCAAGCACAATCTTGCTTATTCCATTGTGTCTTAAAAATCTACTCAATCCTTATTTAAAAATGACATTTTTTCCATCATTTCCTTTTAGATGACGTACCCAGAAGATAAAATGGTCCCATTGCTATTACACTCCTTTGGGCACATTCAGCTTTCAATTCTCATAATTCAACATCAGGCAATTCACTGCTTACTTGATGCTTAGAGATGTCTTCTGAGCTTTTTATAATTTTGGACAGCTCCAATGCCTGAGTACCAACTAAAGGTGCAGGCAGCTGCTTTAGCAAATGGTGAATGACAATGGAAATTGGAGGTGATCCTTCTCCATTATCTGTCGAGGAATTCCGTTCCTCACCAAAAGTTCTTAATAGGAATAACAACTCTTCCTGCACAGGTGGTCAGGCAAAGAGTAGTCAGGTCTACATGACATTTACAGTAAATTAGAGAGTTTAATCTCATTAGAAAGATGCTGAAGTTTCAGATATTTCACTCAAATCCTGCTACCATTGCTCTTCTGAATTTAAGGTTTCTACACTAGGCAGCTAGCCTTTGAAGATCTTCTCTAGTTAGCCAACAAAACCAGAACAAGTTTCCATTTGAAGGTCTTTTGTAGTTAGCCAACAAAACCAGAGCAGGCTTCCATGCTAGCATTACTTCCTCATATCTACATCCCAACCCTTTTGTCATCATAATAAACTTGAGAATCGTTATGACTTACAAATTCCTTCATCCTTGCAGATTCTCTGAACGGTCAATCATAAACATAAAGTTTCAGAAAGCTTAATGTTTTATCACTTCCATATCATGCATGCTTGAGAGAGAAGATTAGACACAAGAAGTTTGGAGTATCAGATCTCACCGTATTTGCCTGCTTACAAATATACTGTAGAATTACTTCAAACACTGGTTCCACCAGGCTGACATAAGACTGTCTGTGCAGGCCACTTCTAACAATTAATCTATCAAACTCCCCTGACAAGACTCTTCGAAACAGCAGTAGATAGTCGTCAAGACCCGCAACAAGGAAACCTGCTCTCACATATTTCACAGAAAGAAATCGCGAGAAGAAAATCCCATGGTAAAAATCAGCCAGCTAAAGATTGTTTTTGAAAACTGAGACAAGTACCCCCAAAAAAATGTAAATTTCAAGCATCAAGCCCCTGCATTCATCTGCAGCTGTCAAGAAGTAGAAGCCATCTATGACTAACTTGCTTAAGAAATAATGACGAGAATAACACAAATTCGTTCAACCATCGTATCACCTGGTCAAAAGCATAATGCTTCCCTTGCAAAGATTCTCAATACCCAGAAAAGTATGGAAGAAAGATGATTTTACTCAAACTAAAACAAAGGCATAGATTACGAGTTTCCAAGTCAAACCACAATGACAGCAGCCCATCGCTTCTCTAACCTGACAGGTTAAAAGGATACTGTAAGCTGAATATAGAGATAAGTTCTTTTAATCTAAGAGAGAACATAGTATAAATTCCACCACAAATACATGCAAAAATGTAAACACCTTTTTTTTGCAAAAGGTGAACTTCTATTAAGTATGACCAAAATACAAGAATCCAGGAAACTCACGTAGAAAAGGAATAACACTGCTGCAACCAATCCAGGGAGTCGAAATGCCACAAAGGCCATGTGGCAATATATGTGAGAATAACCTGCGGTCCCACTCTCTCATTCTCGACCTGGTTGGAAGTGGCTGATCTCCCTATGAAGCTTAGCTTCTACAGAGATCATTGCCTACATATCTCGGATGAGGGGTTTATCAACTCTCTTCACATAGGCTCCGCATTGACAGTGGCCAAGCAGAGGTTTACCTAAGGAGGGGCACATTTGTACTCTATGTAGCCTACAGGAGGTTGAGTCGGAGGAACATTTCATCTTCAAATGCCCTGTTTACTATGAGAAATGAGTGCGATTCTATTGCCTATTCAGAGATAGTTCCGCGGTCTGATCCCGATTTCTCTCTTATCCAGATCAGCGATGCTTGGCTGTGTTCATTCATGAGGCAATTAGGCATCGTGAGCATCGACTTCGGTCTCAGAGACATGAGAAGTAGACTCAGTTGGACTCATCGCAGAGCATGATCACTGAGTTCTTTTAGCCGGATCACACGGATGCCCGCTCTACAGGTCTCAGACATGATCGTGACCCAAAGCCAATGGCACGACAGCTCAGACAGAGGGTTGATGCACAAATTACACTTGGGGACATTCCCTCCATGTTCAGAGTGGGAGCCAAACCGACAGGTGTGACGGTCGCCGTGTCAGACGCACAGCTATGACCAAGAGATAGCATGGGCTACACCCACTGGGGGCAGCCAGCACTCCGTATCTGATTTCAGGCTATCACTCCCTCACTCTTGATGAGGGGAGGGGCCACATTGTCCAGGAGCACAATTCATTCTGTCTTATGATGGTAGTGAAGGATGGTTTTGCTGTACATGATTACTATTATTGTTGGATATGACTATGTATGATACAGTTTTCTATTTCTGTATGGGTGTGGATGCTCGGTTAGTAGCTCCACCCCTCTAGCTGGATTTGTATCAGGTTTTTTCACAATCTAATAGACCCATCGGTCTTCCTCCGAAGACTTCAATAAACTTTCTTTCTTTCTTTCACGAAAGAAGCACTGCTGGCCATTGCAATATACGAGGAGCCCTACATCCTGCCCCTAGTGGCCATGAGGGTGTGATAATGTCCTGCTAGATAACAAGAGTGAGTGAGAATCAAAAGTCTAAGTCCCATCTATAGCCTTCCATGCAGCAAGACTAGCAATGATCCAAGAGAGTGAATCTACACAAGGAGAGGGAGGTCTAAACATGGATACTATTACTGCATCTAGGGTGACAGACTAAGGGACTCATCTCTGAATCTAAATGGCCCTATCTGAATCAGCTCCCTCCCAGAACACCTAAGGATCTGATTGTGTGAGCGAGGCCACAGAACTCCAAGTGATGTAGTGAGTACTTCTCCACAGTCCACCAAGCAAGTATTTAATGCCCTGCCAAATGGTTTGGGACTCTCTGCAACCCCAAATACAGTGCTGAATGCACTCCAATGCTGTGAAGCACCGTAGGCATCTTGGAGCTGTACCAAAGGTTAGTCCCCACATCTTGATTTGGAGTTCACCACACTAGAAGAGCCGAAAGAACATGGAAATTGTCTTTTCTATTAGAATCTACGGAGTTATCTTCAGAAGTGAGTCAGCATGGGGAGTGTATGCCAAAGGTCTCCTACTGTGCTCTTTGACCAGGTATCCCCACTACAGGCTCCAAATTTGTTTTTTTCTAGCATTCCAATCTACGTTGTCAAAGGAGGAGAGTCTTATGGGGAGACACAACACCAATCCATCACTACTCTCATGGTCCTATGGTTTGTACTGAAGAGAACATCCGCGATGGAGCCATAGGCACCATGGATTACCCATGACAAGAGACGGGTGAGAGTCTATGTACCTCCCCCATCACTAATGCCAACAGCTCCGATCATGTGCAGAATAACATTCTCAATCGAATCCTACTTTGTCAATCTAGCTTGCTATCTTCAACCCTCCTCAACTACATAAAGGATTGTCTCATATCCAATAATATGAGCAACATTGAGCTGGCAAATAACCATGTGTTTCATGCCAGAACAAGACACATTGAAATGCATTATCGATTCATCCGTGAGAAATACCCTAGTGAAGAGACCTAGTTCACTATCCGACACAAGAATAGGTCACAAATATATTGACCAAGCAAGTTACCTTGATAAGTTTACACACTTTCAACATCAGCTTGGTCTTCGCCAATTGCAATTTAAGAGGGGAAAGTGAAGGTTAAGTTGTACAGTCCTAAAAGCAGTTGAAAAGTTGAAGGGCCTCCTGATTGAACAACAGGAAGTGCAGGAGCCATGGGGACATATGGTGGAGAGGCCATGGATGAGGAAGGACCCTACGGGAGACCACAATCGTGCAGCAGTCATTACTGATGCAACCACAGATGTAGAGTATGTGGAAGGTGTTGAAGGTGCTAAAGGCACTACCGATACAGAGTATGTGGAAGGTGCTAAAGGCACTACCGATGCAAATGCAGATGGAGAGAAAACAGAAGGTGTGAAAGTTACTGAGGATGCAACAGCAATTGGGAAGGAGAGAGATGTGGTAGAAGCTATGTTTATAAAAGAAAAAGTGATATATTCCATTCAAAACGAATCATACAACAGGTGGGAGAGAAAGTACTCTATCCCTAGCCTCAACAATGTGGCTAAAAAGCCATGGAGGTGGTCTAAAATGCCACGACATCCCAAAAGGGGTCAAATGAAAAAATAATGAGCAGTCCCATGTCCTCATGAAGGATAAAAGTCTCCCACGAGCTGCCAAAGAGGTGCCTGTACACCGCTCCCACTGACTCCTGAGAGTGAAAATAATCTCCGCCCAAATGGAAGCAAGAGTGTCAGCCTCCGTGCATAAATGACCCCCAAGGACAAAAGAACAATCCGCGATAGGGTAATACTAGAAATCACCTCCCAGGCTGACCCTGCAAGTGAAGTAGGCCTGGAATCCTGAGCTGGTACTGGTACCAAAAGTAAGTTCTGCGGCTCCATGATGCTAACATCTATGGGACCCCGTCTCTGGCGATACTGCATGGAGAAACCGTGGTCTCCTGGCTCTGACTCATAGAGGGCAAAGGCTCCAAATCCTCTCCCCCATAGGGCTGCGCCCCATGTCATCAGAAAGGACTCGAATGTAACATATGAGAACATCCTGAAGATACCTGTCCAAACCACTCTAGAGCTGGGGCAGCTCCATAAACAATGCTTACTAGATTCGTCGGCCAGCTGACAACGCATACACAAGGAGGGTCTACCCATCTGCTGAAGCCAAGTACCCACAGGTATACCCCTATGAATAGTGAGCCAAAGGAAGTAGGAGACTTTCCTGGCTCTACTGATGCCCCAAAAGTGAGTCCAGTAACTCAGCAAGAGCTCTGCAGTAAGTCCCTGTGCGTGCCAATGCTGTGAGGCAGATGGTAGATGATGAGAGTCTCTCTGCTGAAGCCTCTAACCTGCCCTCGTCGAGTACTGAAAAAAAGAAAGAGGACGAGCACCTGCCACCGATGCAGGCCACGCCCACTCACCTGGGTCCTAGTCAAGCTCTGCAAGAGGTCGACCCTGAAAGATCCAGAGTCTCCATCTAGGATCCTCTGCAATGGTCAACCTGGAAGGATCTGTGGCCCATTCCTTACCAAGGCAACCAATGACCCTGACTCTCTGCCAAAGGAGCTCCTGTCGATCCAAGGGCTGAGTGGGATACAATCTGTGAGAGGAGTCCGTCTTAAAATAAGCAAACGGTGCCGGTCCTAAACGAACTCCAATGCATAGCCCAGCCTCACTAAAACAACCTGAGCAAGTACCTGAGCAAGTAGGGATGGGATGAACATAGGCTGAATCTGTAAGCATATCCCTCCACCCCTGAGGAATAGCTCTCATGATCAGTAATCTAGTAGCAGCAATCTGTCCAAGTGGCCAGTGTCTATCTCTGATCTCCTCCTCTGACATCTCCACACCTCCCCTGAACCAATCTCCGACTGTCACAACCCCCTGAGCATGCCATCTGGCCAAGGGAGTCCTAAGTTCTGTACCAGGGGAAGATCCCTGATACCGAACCAGGGGGTTATGATATAGTGGCTGTCGGTCAATTTCCTCTCTGGAGGAGGGAACTGATCTGATGAGGTGTTGTCGAAAAAGATCCCATATCTCTATAAGCCTTTTCACAAGTGGTGAGGAAGGCTGAGAATGCTGGTTCGTCAGGAAAATCCAACTGACTCTACCTGCCCACTGGCCTGATGCTCTGGGGATACACTGATGAATCCCATGCAGTAGGAACTGCTTCCACGGCTGATCTCCTGGAGTCAAATCTCTAACAAGAAGTTTGACTAAAAGGGCCCTGCTTTGCATCTCAGGGTCAAGAACTCCAAGTCCTCCCTGCGCGGCGGGTAAAGTGATAGTATCCCATGAAACCCTGGCCCTAGTGTCCTCAGAACCATCACCACCACTCCACAGAAAGTTCCGGAACAATCTCCTCACCTGACGGATCGAGTCAGCATGAAAGCACCAACATGACGCAACGTACCACATAGTTGCTAGTAGAACCTGATTGAGTACCAGCGCTCTTCCAGCCAAAGAAAGTCTAGCCGTGCTCCAGTAGGCTAGCTTTCTCCAAATGCTTTCAAGAACTGGGGCAAACTGTTGCGTCGGGACACCTCAATGCCAACCTGAAAGCCTAGATATCTCGTGGAGGTGCCTCTGGAAATCCAAACAAAACCTCTGTCTCCTCCCCATGCTGGAGTATCCTGCTGAGCTCTTGTCCAGATGCCTTTTGATTTGTTCCAATTGACAAGTCCTCCTGAGGCTAGGCAGAACTTGTCAATTGAATCCGCAGCAGTAGCAAGACTATATGCATCTCCTCTGACTGTCAGTGCCGTATCGTCAGCAAACTCAGTGTCCAGAAGCTCCTGCTCCTGCCTGATAGGCAGATGGAGGCCCAAAATGCCATGACTGGTAGACTGCATAAAGTATCCCATAGCCAAGGAAAAGGTAAGGTGCAAGCGGGCATCCCTGACGTACCGATCTGGATAGCTGAAAAGCCGGTCCTCTGCCTCCACAGACCACCATCCTGCTAGAAGAGTGGGAGTAAAGCGAGGAGACCCAAGAAATCCATCTATCACTGAAGCCTAGCCTCCTCATAGTGCCCTCCAAGAAACCCCAGTCCACCCTATCATAAGCCTTCTCAAAATCGAGGAGAAGAACTGCAATCTCTTGCTGACTCTCCTTCGCCCAATGAGTGGCCTCCCAAAAAGTGAAGATGTTATCCAAGATACTAACTGAGTCATGCTCATAAGCTATCTAGCAATCTCACAGTCAAGTAACTCAGCTGACCAGCTTTCACTCCCCCGAGATCGAAAGCTACCAGCGGAGAAACGAAGAACATGCCCCTCTCTGGAGAGAGTAGCTGATCCCAAGTACTCCTCTACCTCCTCTGACCGTCAGCAAAACACTGGTAGAAGTTCCAATCGAGTGAGGGAGTCTGTGATAACCCCTCGAGCCAAAAAGGGCCAAAACTCAACGGGCAGATCTCTGTCAACCATCCTGGGGTCAGGTCTAGGAGTCTGAAGAGCTGAAAAGGGCTGAGCCGTCCTAACTCTGCTCCTAGAATAGGTGAGAGGGAGAGGAAGAATCTGCGACGAGGTGCCTGTCCGCATGGGTAACTGAAACTCTCGCTCGATCTCATCTGCTAGGATCTCCCAATCCTCACGCCTGTCTGGGTACTGAGCAAAATCTGTGACCGCACTCGCAAAAGATCTGGATACACCAGGAGTGAAAAGCTGCGAGGACGAGGCTGTGCTGGGAGGGGTATCCAAAAGGATGCTCCGCATAGCAACAAAGGAAGGTACTGTGCGACGGGGCTGTGAAAGGGGTCTCGAGGGAACCTCGTACAGGCCCATGAGATCCTGGGACGGGCTCTCACTCTGACCTGTGTCATAAAATACCACTCTCTCGACGGGCTGCTCGGGAGAGGCATCCACCACCGTAACTGCAGCTTGAGCAATCACCTGCTGAAAAACTGTCTCCGTAACCAATATCTGAGACTCCGGGGTAGTGGTGTCTAGTGTCATCAAATCCTGAACTACTGTCTCCTGCTCAGTGAGAAGACCTGTCTGTGGATGATCCTCCGCATCTCCCCTTTCCGGGGTATCCTGCACATGTAACTCGACACCCTGATCTACCGTCTCCTGCACAGTGTCAAGACCTGCCTGCGGATGGTCCTCTACAACTCCCCTTTCTGAGGTCTCCTGCACAAGTGACTCCACTCCTTGAGCGACCGTCTCCTGCACCATGTCAAGACCTGCCTGCGGATGGTCCTCTGCATCTCCCCTTTCCGGGGTCTCCTCCACATAAGTCTCAACTCTCTGCCATCTGTGAGCTCGTACCTGGGGCTGCTCGTGCTGCTGGCTCTCCCTCTGTCTTCGTCTCCTCCAAGCTCTCCGTGAAAGCTGTTGCACTGGAGGCACCTCCAAGTCCTCTGATTCCACTGGAGGCCCACCCAGAGGAGTCTCCTCTCGTTCTGCTGAATGAGTCCAAGCAAGCTCAGAGACCCCTGGAGGTTGCACTGAACGCTTTGGGTCTCTCGTAGGGTGAGAAGGATCCAGAGTCTCTGAACGAGGCCTACGACTAGGGCAATCCCTAATAAAGTGACCTCTCTTCCGACAGAAAAGACACTGATCAGGAAGCCCCTCGTACAAAACCCCATGCTGCATCTGGACCCCATCTCCCGTGGAGTACGAAATCAAAGTAGGCAACGGTCGAGGAGGGGGGAACTCTGAAGTGAGTCTAACCCTTGTAACACCTGTACCAGCAAGTGACTGAGCATAGGAAAGTCTAGCGCCTGATGGGATGACTGTACCTGCCACGCTAGCCATATGCTCCACAGCTCTGCGACAAGAGCTAACCATATGAGAGAGAAAGTGGAACACTCATGGATGGTCCAAGGGACATGACCAAAGCAGAATGGGAACTGGGGTGCAATGGGGGTGGAAGCTGGAGTTGTCAAAAAAACGGGGTCATGCATAATATATGAGATAGTAGCCGCACTGGTTTGTAGCACTGAGTCACGTGCTAAAGCAGTCACCAAACCTGACAAAGTGTTTGTTGATGACAACATGGCTGCACAAGAGGAGGGAATGTCCTCTAGACTTTTGTGAGCTTAGACTTTTGTGAGCTTCGGATGAAGCCACATCCTCCTTGCCTTCCTCCCTCAATTGTTCTCCACTTTGTACTTCTTCCCATTCGGAGGCCCCCCTCCGACCCAACCACCACAGATCTTGTTGGTCCAAGTCAATGAGAGCTCCGATGAAGTTGGTAGCTCTAGCAATTGGTCTAATTGGTTCACTTTGTGCTTAGCTTAAGGACTTCCTGAACTTCCATCACACGTAACGCTTCTTATGTAGCACTTGGTCTGCAAGAAGCCTTCTCTCCTGAAGTATCTTTTGGTTCTCCCACTTGCTCCCTCAACATCGTCACATACCCTAGGACACCACTTCACTCTTTGCTCCTCAACAGCAAGAACTCGTTGGCATAAAGAGCTCTCTCCCCTAAGACCTAGGACACCACTTCACTCTTTGCTCCCCAACAACGGAATAGTCCCACCACGATCGCCAAAAATGTCTGAGGTGCAGGCTTGCTCTCTTCTAAAAGTATTACCAAAAGCCTAGGTGTGAGGAGATTGATTCCTACTTCATGACACAAAGAAACAAAGTAGGAATGCAATGGGAAACACAGTGACATGAGTGTATAAGTAGTGTTGCAGCACAAACCCCAGAAGGAATGCAATTGTAAACGATTGTACAAGGACTACGAAGAATGTATAGAGAAAAGAGCACACCCAAATCCTACAACCAGTATGAAGAACCAATGCCCCACCGACATAAATCAATCTCATTCACCCATAGTACAATCGCACAGCTACACGGCGAGCTCATAGCTCTAGCATCTCTCCTCTCCTCCATTGAATGATCATCCCTAGTAATGATCCGAGTCTTCTCCCATTGGTGGAATTTCCTCCCCTCAATTCTCATTGGTTATCCTCCTATCTCCCTTAGCAATTCCGCTGCTCCATCTCTTTATGGTTATGGTTTAGACCAGGTCTGATCATATCCATGGATACAACTGGCCATCCTCCATGTGCAGCATCAGTGCTCTAGTGGCTTTGACTTCTTACTGAGATGGACTGGGTTAGATCACGTTGATTGACACAACTTGTCATCCTCCATGTGCACCTCCATGTTTACCAGTCGACCAAGTGGCCTCCACCACTTCAAAGCATGGATGATAGCATACAGTTATTTATCCTATGATGAGTAATTTTCTTGAGCAAGGTCTAGTTTCAGCATTGCTCGGACTTGACATTTACAAGTTCTAAAAAAAAGTTTTGGAAACATTTGTCATTATCAGGATGAATCCTTACTAGATGGTAGACAGCAAATCAATTTTACTAAACTACTTAGCTCCTTGCAACTAATCAAAAAGCTCATCAATGCGAGGTAGTGGATAATTATTTTAAGCTCTCATCTTACTAAGGGCACGATAATCTATGTCTTTTTTACTGAGAGAATTAGAGTAGCCCATGGAGAACTACTCAGGTGACTCTGTCCTTTCCTAAAGTACTGTGACAACTACAGCTCTACTTCCTCTTCTTCCATTTTACTTATACGGAAAGACAAAAGTAGCCCCCTAGACTAATAACTCTATCCTATGATCTACCATTAGAAGGGTCTTCAGGAAAAACATTAACAAACTCATACAACCAAATTCAAATCTATGGCCCTCAATGAAGCTTGGGATGATGATGATGATTGTCGTTATTGTCATCATCATCGTCATTGTGGGCATTGATTATTCCCATTGCAATCATCTCCTCTCATCAAACTACAGGGGCAAGGAGTATGCCAATTCATCACAAACATGAACAAAATAGCAAGAAGTAAGCATGAAAGGTTAATTGCAAAGCAACACAAGCTACTAGAAGGAGAGAATGGTATAGGGAGGAAATGAGACAACTACTAAAACCAAGGAATAGAGGAAGCGAAGTACTACTCGGGAAGAAGATATCAAATGTCGATGGTAGTCCCCAAAAGAGATGTGGAGTATTCATATAGAGATCATAATCCACAAAATCTATGGACACTTTGACATCTAGCAAAGACACTTTGAATTGGAAGTGGTAAAGGGAAGATCATAAAAGAGCAACCAAATATCCCATCAAAACTTCTAAGAGATCTGGACGCTACCAGCTCAGCAGCAGAGAAGTTCCATCATAATCATCTAAGAAGAAAGAACAGAAAAACTAGAGGGATTGGGAACTATCATTATTACACCCCATTTTTTGTCTCAATTTGTAAGCTTTAGCTACTACTAACATTTTATAAAGCGCATGCACGAAGCTTCTCTACATAATGATATTTATGTCAATATCCCAACAGATCCTATGCGGATTTCGCAAGAACATGCAATGAAAGTTTCTCCTTCTTCCTTTTCTTCTCTCTTTGAACCTCAATGGCACAAAGGCTTGAGGGTGAGAAACAATGAAGAAAAGTTCAGAAATCCCATAGTGACATTTCAAATTGCAGAAACAAGACAAGTGTTTCAAAGCATAGAGACATGTTCAACGGTGATCAATTTCGGCAAAGCACACCTCACAAAGAGACAATGCTTCAAAAAGATAGCAATACTTGAAATAGTGTAATACATTTTTCACCAAGCAAAGACAGGGAAAACTCATACGTATATCAAAACTTGAGATAGTGTGATATCTTTTACCCAGAAAAGACAAGAAAAACCTCATACATATATCAATTAACATACCAGTTTCGGAAGGGAAAATGCTTTGCCCTTTACGGGCCAAGTAGAGGTGAGCATACGCAGCTGCTACTGGATCTGACACGCCTCTGATCATCAATGTTAGGCGCTGGAATGAAGACTTTGGGGGTTCCTTTGTCAGAAAGTATGTACAATGTAAGATAGCAATTTCTAGATATCTGTCAAAACAGTAGAAGCTAAAAATCTTAGGCAATATTCTCTCTCTCTCTCTCTCTCTCTCTCTCAGAGCAAATGTCAACAAAACCAAAATGATGGCAGCGTGCACCATTCAGCCTTTGCATCCCCCAGACATTATATTCGATGGACAGCCCCTCGAATATGTCAATACTTTTAAATACCTAGGAATTGATATTCCAGCAGATCATAGATGGTGGCAATGTGTCCAAAGAAGACTAGACACAGGCTGGGGCAAATACTATCACTTTGAAAATGACTGCAGGCACACCGACACTCGCAATTGGAAGATTCGGAACATTTTGTTTGATGCATATGTGGTTCAAACAGTACTCTATGGAGTGGAAGTATGGGGAGGCAGCATTCCCCCATCGACATGGAATGAGATCGAAAAAATGCAGAAGGCTTTCTTACGCCACCACTTAGGTGTAAAGGCAACTATCGGTGCTACTATTAGAAACAGGCAGGAGACCTATCGAGTTCCATGCTTTGGTTAGAGTACTGCAATACTTAGTGGAGGTACAACAAATGCAAACAGATAGATTACCTCACAGGGCATGGATGGCCAGCATGAAACTTCAAAAGAACCATAAGAGCAAGATCATTTGCACAGGATGGGGGACAGATATAAGGAAGTGGTTCAGCAGATGGAATGTAGACTCATACCTGACTATGCCACCCGCAAGAATTGATATCCAAGAGTTTCAGATGTCCCTACTGAGCACTCTACAGACTCAATGGCTAACAACAGAGAAGAGGGTGAAGCTGGAGTATTACCAAGATCACATCAACCCCACATGTTGGTCCACATATATGACAAAAGAGGCCCCTGCTCAGGCATACATCAGCACTTCCATCCCCTTGCTCTATCGCAGAAATATTGCTAGATTCCGGACTAGATCTCACATGCTTGCAATTGAGAAGGAAGCGTGGTTGAATCTTCCGCGACATGCCAGAATATGCAGATTTTGTGACTCTCAAACAGTGGAGACAGAGGCACATATAGCTCTGCAGTGTCCCAGTTATGCACACATTAGGGAGGACTACCAGAAGTTACTGGAAGACTCCACACAGTTAACATCAGTCCTTTCCACTACCTCGCCGGCAGCATTAGGATCTTTTGTTACCCGCCTCTTTTTGTACCGTCAAGAACTTGAAAATTCTTGACCCCTCCATACCGGAGGAGACTTTTCTTGTACACCGTTCGGGTCCCATGGGTTGTTTTCAGGCCCCCGTGGACGATAATAATGGGACAGAGAGAGGTGAGGGAGGTGAAAGATAAAGAGAAAGGGAAGAAAAGAATTTAGAAAAGACATGAAACAAAGAGAAAATCAAAACTTAAAAATAACTCAATAAAAAAAGCTTTAGTTATGCTCTCATCATTACCCAAGGATAAGCTTCCACCTATTTTGAAAGATTTTGGAATCACATGGGTAAATCCAATGCTTACAAAAGCTATGAAGTCCAACCCGACGACGACTACAACAAAAAGAAAGAAGAAGGAAAAGAGAAGAAAGGAAGAAAGATCGATTAATGTCTTCGGGAGGCCTCACGGGCTTATGAGACAAAGCACACCCCAAAAAAAAAGGAGCTACTACATCGCTAGGTATCAGAGAATCGAGGAGTGCACGTGGGACTTCAGCTCGAAGATATTATAGCATACACCATGTTCTAATTCTATTATGAAGTAGCCTTCATTACATCAGTTTGAGCCTAAGAGTCTTTGGGTTTGGATTTGAAATCCCTAATTAATGTTTGTCCATCTCAATATGCCGCCCATTTGCCCCGCTTTCTTGGACGGAAAAAAACCTGCTTCTTCCGGCATACCGATCAAGCATTGTCTCTAGTATGCTCGAAAGCTATGCTTGTCTTGAATCTGAGTTGACGGCGAAAAGCCTTGCACTCATCATCGTATCAACTATTGCAGGGGACGGAACCAACGGAAGGGGGGCATGTGGAGTGGGTGGTGTAGGATAAGGCATGAAGGGCAGCCTCGTGAAGTGAGCGGGTGATCGGAACGGCTTGGTTTTCTAACAATGGTATGTGATCGATGTATATGAGCAGTGTGTATAGACGGGCAGAGTACTTACAAAAGAGATTGTTGTCAAAGTGTATGTCATTGTAGGTAGTGTGAGTGATTGATGATGTTACAAGAGGAGGGGTGGAGATGCTAAAGAAGAGATAGGTGTGGCTTCCTTTGGGGGAGGTGGTGCAATAGAGAAGTCAGTGATACAAGATGTGAAGGTCCGGGATCTCATGGTGTAGTCAAATATGCTGGAGGCTCTCCCATGTGGGAAACAAGTGAGAAGGCCACTGATTGAGACCTGTAGGGGTGTCAGATCCTCATCCATGAAAATCGATGGGTGGTCCCGTAAGACCAATCTACAGTGTAATGATGCTCGTCAGGCTTGAGTATCGTCGAAGCTTATGACAAGGGACTACTCGGTTGGGCTCTCACCCGCCAGGCCCCCTCGATCGCGTGCTCCGCACCCACCAAGATAAAAAAATATAGCCCGGTGCAAGGGTGGCTCTCCTATGAGCTGCGAAGATATCTCGCATCTGCGTCTACCAGGTCGTCACTCTTGCAGAGGGGACGTGGTATCTGTGATCTCTGTATCTGGCAGGCCATATCGATGGTGGCCCCTCTAGTCGGACAATCTCCCTTGAGTATAGCTGCGATGGGTTGGACCTCCATCGTGCATGCCCTGGTCCGTCTCTGCATCTCCCACTATACCTCCCCACGTCACCGTCTAGTCCCGCCAGCCCACTCAGACCTCATGTCATCTATATCCTCCTCCTCAACTCCACTACGTCCAGCGACGTACTCAAAAGTGTAGAAATCTGTAACCTGTCTTTGGACTTTATCTAGCTTGGTCACAAGGGCCGCTGTCTCCGAGCACGGAGACAAGAGCAGACTTCTTCCTCGACTGATACCTCTCAGAGCTCTATCACGGAGTCCTTTCAGCCAGATCACATAGACCCCCACGAGACGAGACCTCGACATGACCGTGACCCAGAGCCTGTGACCCGACAGCTCAGACAGAGGATTGACACACAAATCATACTTGGGGACATCCCCTCCTTGTTTAGGGTCGGAACCCGACCAACGGGGGTCACAGTGGCCCTAGTTAGACGCACAGCTACAACCAGGAGATGTACTAGGATTGCACCCTTAAGGGGCCAACGGCGCTCTATTGCTGACCTCATGCCTCCACTACCTCATCCATCCTGATGTCCTGCTACTGACGATGATGATGATAATGATGATGATGATGATGATGATGACGATGATGATGAGATTGATATATAGTCGACTATCGACATGACTATGTTGTACTTAGGACTTAGTACTGCCATTTTGCATTTTTTCTGCATTGGTGTGGATGCTTGTTTAGTACCTCCACTACCACAGCTCATTGTATCAGGTTTTTCACAGTCTCATAGACCGATCGGTCTTCCGAAGACTTAATTAACTTTATTTCTTTCTAATGCGGCGCATCATGATCTCTCTATGTCGTCGCATCTCCATCAAATAAAGACCCATGCACACTTGGTCCTGGAGATGGATCAGTTGAAAGAGAGGCCCAAACCCGTGTCCCTCGGGAATAAGCAATGGTATCACCCTAGGATCTCATAGTATGTAGGGCAAGTACATAGGAAGTCTCTACAAATTCCTAGCACTCTACCTACGAGCTGGAGCTGCTGCCGCTACCCCTGGAAGTCCCGCTGCCCCACCATTTCTGCCCTCTCCGTCTCCCCCCCTCCCTTCTCCTCCTTTGCCTCCCCCCTATCAGCTCCACCCCCCGCCGCCTCGCCCACCCCTTCGCCTTCTTTGCCACCCGCTCCTCGACCCCCTTCCGCCATCTCCTCCGCCTCCTACCTCCTCCCCTCCACCGGTTCTTTTCCCCTTCCCCTCCGCCCCCTGCCTCCTCTCCCTTGCTTGCTCTTCCGTCCCCCCACCACTTCTTCCACTTCCCCCTGCCTTCTCCTGATGATACCCAAGTGGGAGCAATGGCACATCAATGCTATATTGGAAGGGAGGAAGTCTATCCATGTGGAGCCCTAATCTCTCGAACCACCTATCGGCACGTGCATACCAACACCTCTAGCCACCCGCAACTGCTAGGGCTATAGACGAGGATAGTGCTAACCATGGTAGTCTAGGATGTCCTCAAGTGTAGTCTCTGTACCCTCTAACACGCCATAGATATGTTATGACCTGGAATACGGTGTCAAGCTGTAGTGGAGACGACCCAAACTCAGCCTGGATGATCTGATGGGGAACCGATGGCTTACTACGAATCATCTGTGATAGCATAAGAACTAGTAGACGCTCTACTCGAGCCCACTCTGCATCTGAGAGATCCAGCCCCCCACAAGGGCTACCATGCATCCCCATTGGTCTGCTGACCAAGGAGTCAAATAGAAGAGCCTTGGTCGAGGGTCCTGAAAGTGAGTGGAAGCACTGTCTCTCCAACCTAGCCAGCGAGGCATATCCTCTGCTCAGACGGGCTTGCATCGCCGGTCTCATCATGAAGATAGGTTCTAAAAAGAGGACCCCTTGGTATGTGTAGGACGAAACAGTCTCAACCGGTGAACCATCAAAAGTAAACCGCTCTCTATGCATGGCTGCTCTGGATGTATTGAATATCATAACCTTAGTCTAAGCAAGATTGACCTTCAAATCATGTGACTCGCAAAAGGATTGTCGTGTGTCTAAATGTCACTGAAGGCCCTCCGCACAGGAAGATAGGAGTACCACATCACCTGTGTAGAGTAAAATCTGAATCAAAGCGCCAACAAGAGAGCATCCATTCCCCCCAATGTCAACGTAGAGTAAAATCTGAATCAAAGCGCCAACAAGAGAGCATCCATTCCCCCCAATGTCTGCATAAATGTCTCAAGCTCATTTATGTAGAGGCCAAACAGGGTTCGCGAGAGAGGACACTCATGTTTGACCCCAATTGTGCTCATGATCTCATCTATCCACCCTGCTCCTATCCAGACCCTACCTAAAACCCTCTTGTAAATTGCCATGACAGCCCAAATTCTCTCTCTGGCATAGCCCAACTCCTGCAATCGTCTAATGAGGTCAACTCTCGGTACCGTATCAAAGGCTTTGCGAAAATCCACAAAGCAACA
Organism: Dipteris shenzhenensis; assembly: GCF_047967505.1. Taxonomy (NCBI): domain Eukaryota; kingdom Viridiplantae; phylum Streptophyta; class Polypodiopsida; order Gleicheniales; family Dipteridaceae; genus Dipteris; species Dipteris shenzhenensis. The sequence continues at coordinate 34,102,400 of NC_141608.1, read as the reverse complement.
GTAAACCCTCTACTTCTATGCTCTGGCCTCCTCAATGACACACTTGAGAGTTAGTATGTGGTCCATGGTCCCATCATCATGTTAAAATCCATCCTGCACCTCTGCTCTAAGTCCTTGTATCTCTGTGAATCGGCTAACCTCGGAGTCAAGTACTGATGCGTAGATCTTGGACATGACATGTCAATCGTGATGATCCTGTAGTTCTTCGGGTTCATGGGATCCCCTGCCTTATGAATGGGTGAGATGGTATTAAGGGTCCATGTGCGTGGGAAGCCAAAGCAAACATCTGCATTGAAGAGCTTTGGTAGGATTGGGGCTAGGATATTAATCCCACACGCAATGAATTCAGTTCACAATCCCTCGTGATCTTTCGCTCCAGCATTATGAAAAAGAGAAAGTCTATTAATATCCCCGGGAGACCAATAGGTCTCTGGGACAACAAAATCCATCTAGTACATCTGCTTAGGAGGGCACATGGCAGCTCCCAAGTAATCCAAAAAAGTAACTCCAGCTAATTAGAGTTCCTACACAATAGTCTAAAAACATAATCAGCCATACATCAATTTAAGACTGAGAGTCTTTCGGATTGTTGTGCCTTCACGATATACTGCCCATTTTCCATCCTTCCTAGTAGGCATACCTTGGTCCCTTTTAACTTTTAACGTGTACATCTCGCTCTCTAGATTTGCCTAGTGATACTGGCAACGATCTCCCAACACGTATCCGAAGGTCCTCAAGGAGCCCTGAACTAAGGTTGGTACCATTTATCATAGATATTAACTTCTAAATCTACAAAAGGTTGAGTAATGCTAAGATCCAAGAACCGCAAAAGATTCTAACTTACTATACAATATAGTTCACAAAATTCGTGAGTATAAATTACTCCACCAAGTGGATTTAGACACTTGTACATAAAATCTTTCAATTTTGGAAAGCGTTAGATATATAAGTCTCCTAGGAAGATCCTAATCTACCTAAGTTTATGAAGATCGATTGGATTGGTCTTAGAAGAGATTAATTGTTGCATAAACTCAAATTTGTTGGTGAAACGATAGAAGTTTGCTAACAATACAACATAGCTAGTGTCATGGGAATACCAATGTTTTGTTAGAATAAAGAGGCCCTCCTATAGTTATAAATACATTATCTAGAAGAAAGTTCAATTAACAACAGAAGTGGGAGCTCAAGATCCTACAGTTTGCTGTCCAGTGTCTACCTCTGACATATGTGGCATCTATGAAGCTCATCCCTATTCACATACCCCTATAAATTCTTTGCGAACCAAACGATTTTTTAAAATCCACAAGGAGTAGTTGGTTCATCCAACTTGTCCTTTTGTGCTAAAAACCCAAAATGCATCTCCTCCTTGCTGACCCATTATTTTGCAAACAAAATTTCAGAAAATGCTTGCATCTGCCCCAAAAATCTAACTCACATTAAGTCTAGATATATCTGTTAAAATTGCCCTGAGTCTACACTTGACTCAAAAAGCTGCAACCGTAGCTTAAGCCCCAAAATGTATCCAAAAGAAATCACAAAACTCTAGTTTTCTGCATGTCCTTGCAGATGTCAGCTTGTTTCTCTGCAAAAAGCAAATTCGAGGAAAAACTTCCAAATTTTATAGACAATATACTTGAAATAGACAAAAGCCTCAAATGTCACACTCAATCCGCAAATCTATTCCAGATCTACAGAATCCCCAAAATCTGCAATGCCAACAAGGCAAGTTTACAAATGCCCAATGTACTGATTGAATCTGCATGCAAATACGGAAGCAAACAGCAACCACATACAACGAAACAGGTTGTGGGCTGGAGTGCTACACAAATAGGCTGTTGTACACAATACCAAGGCGGTTGCGGGTTGCAAAGACATGTGAAAGGATAGAAAGTAGGTGTTGCATAATACTGAGCTAGTGGTGCATAAGTCACGAAGACAAAATAACTCTTCGCACAATATTGAGACGATGGCGCATGGTCGTGTGAGGACAAAACAGGCAATGCAATGTGGAGATGAGCGAAAAAATGTTGCGGAGCTTATAGATTGTGGTGGATGGTCGCTCTAAGAATATGTGTGGATGAACCCAAATGAATGACATATAACAACCAAATCCCACTCCCATCCTTACTTCATCCCACATCAGGTTGGCTCCCATTGTCACCTGTCAAGGTTTATCCTTGAAAGGTAGATCTTTACTAGAGGACCTTCTTCTGAGGTAGCACTAGCTTCAGCTAGTAGAGTAGGGCTCTGATACCAAATGTTGGGAATGGCAGTGAGAGGAGAACACAATGTGGAGATGTATTGAGAATCCAAGAGCAGTATTCCAAAGAAAGATAAAAAAGAGAGAGATATCCTCTACAAAGGAACCTAACCCTAGGGGAAAACACTTGTTCTAGGTTTTGGTTCCGAGTTTGGGTTCACTTGTTTCGGGTTTTGGGTTCACGGGCTCACTTATTCCGAGTTCCAGGTTTACTTGTTCTGGGTTCCGGATTCCAAGTTCCGGTATTCTAAGTTCACTTATTACAGATCCCAAGTTAAATTGACTTATTCCATGTTCCACGTTCAATTGTCCAGGTTCCAAGTTCACCTACTGAGTTCACTTTGTTCACTTGTACCAGGTTTGGGTTCACTTGTTCAATATTCACTTATTCCACGTTCCAAGTTCAATTGTTCGGGTTCTGAGTTCACCTATTCTAGGTTCACTTTGTTCACTTGTATCAGGTTTTGCGGTCACTTGTTCCGAGTTCCCGATCAAATTGTTCCATGCTCGTAGTCCACTTGTTTCAAGTTATTGGTTCACTTGTTCTGGGTTTTTGTGTTCATTCCTCATGTTTTCTTTGCAATCCTTCCAATAAAATCTATGTCCCATGACCTAATTAAGATTTGATTCCATTGTGAATTATCATTTCACTCAGCTGCAACACACCCCAAAGGTTGCAAGTGTACTAGGATTAATCAAAGCCAAACATCAAGCAAGGACACTAGTATTGTGTGAAGAATAAGAGGAACCTGTAAGGACTCATAGAGAATTATGAGTTGAACAAAGTTAACATGAAAGTTCATGAACTTTTTAACATCATATGTAATGTCGAAGGTGGATGCATTTGTACAAACAAGCAAGAGTTCCATAAAAATACTGTGTACAAGACAGCGTGATTTTCCAAAAATACGCCACACCAGCTAAACAACTTTTACAAAGCAAGGGTGCAAGGAACAGGCTTCACATGCGAGGCAGAAGTTCCCTAATGGAACCAATCTTGTAGAACCAATTGCTGCATGTGTCCTTTGCTTCTTGGCGTACATCATCTGCTGTAAAATTTTCTGCAAGCAAAGAAAACCAGGAACAAGGATTTAGCTGAATATGAAACTGCAATTGCAGCCGAAGAAAACGCAAATGTACATTGGCAGCCTGCTTCAAGGTTGCTATACTAGCATCCAACCATTCAAATCAATATTAAGTAAATCAATAAATTAATCACAAATATCAGATTTGGACATTATCAATAGTGAACCAACTAAGCCCATTGAGTAGGGATAGACTATAAAGTATGTGATTCAGAGTGGCACGAGAGGAGGGTGAGACATCGCCATATGTACCCTTACATCAGGATATCCCAGACCTTTCAGCCCGCGGGGAAGTTCTCCTTGTTGGGGACTTCAACGCCAGGACGAGCACGCGCCAGGCACCACTCCTGGACTTCCGAGACGACTCTATCATGCTACCAGACATGGACCTAGACGGAGTAGGTATGACCAGGACCTCATCGGACTGACACGCGATTCTTACACCATATGGACACGCGCTCCTTGATCTGGGCAGGACGCATGATCTCATCATCTACAACGGGCTTGACCTATGGCCCTCCTCAGGTGGTTTTACTTGCTTCCCACACGGGGGGGGGGGGCACTAGTGTAGTAGATTACATCATGGGATCCCCTACCTTCACTTCATGTATCACCGACTTCACCGTAGCACCACTCCCTCCAGGAGCTGATCACACATACCTATTCTTCACTATCGCCACCCCACGCTTAGCCACACCACATACACCACATAGGAAGCACGACACCTACCATGACATACACTTTGATCACAGCTTCTCACCGGCCTACTCTGGACGCCTAAACAGACTCCTAACCTACATCGATCACATACCACTCATAGAGGACCGTGCTGCCCTGATTAGTCGCACACTCCACGAGGCTGCCCTCCAAATCTTTCCCCACACCACAGGGTCCACTAGACCACCACCTCTTGGTTTCGTACCCTGCAACAATTGGTACGATGCGGAATGCAAGGGTTATCGCCGCCGACAGCTCCGACTTGAAACCAAATGTCACCTCCCGAACACACCAGACATGGTACGCAAGTACCGATGACTCGTACGTTGGAAGAAGTAAGCATTTCTTCGTCGAAATGAGGAGGAGCTGCTGCACATCTTGTACAGCAACAACTCTAAGGATTTTTTGCGGAGATTCCTTAAGCGTAGGTCTCCATCACCCCTCACCGACACGAGAGTCTGGCACACGCATGCTCACCATCTTTATGATGCCCCACACCAGCCCACTCCAGATCTCATACACACACCTCGCCCCACCACGTTGTTCACCAGAGGGGGAGTCAAGGACGCGCATTGAAACTGCACAATGGCCGAGCTAAGGATCACAAGGGGCTATGCACTGAGTTTATCGCATAAGGGATTGACACGTTAGCCCCGATCCCAGCAAAGCTATTCAATGACGTTGTTTACACCGGGTTAGATCATATGGGGACTGCACATCAGGGAGACAGAGGTTGCCATGGTTGGCTCTCGATTTCTCTATTAGGTTGGCAGCAGAGGGAGATGAGCGATGCTGGTATGCACGGACTCACAGATGCTTTGTGAGACTAGGGTTTCACATCGATAGGATACCTCCTTTTCAGTATAGTTTAGATGCCCCTCCGGTACTCCCACCCACCATCTCGATCGGGCCACACACCAACCAGGTCATTCGAGAGGATCTCCTACAGCTACACACCTTTAGGACCTGGTTGGAGCCGAGGGAGCTTCCAGTGAAGCTCAGTTTCTATAGAGATTACTGTCTTCGTATTTCGGAGGAGGGATTCATCACACCACCGAGGTACACTGAGCTTCATATGCCTCACTCACTACGGATCTCCATGGGACAGCTTCAGGTATCATCACACCGCCTCCGCATAGAGAGCGGCAGAGCAGAGGGGATTCCTAGGGAGCATCGCTTATACATATTGTGCGACTGTCAGGAGGTTCAGTCGGAGGAGCATTTTATTTTCAAGTGCCCAGTGTACTACGAGATCCGAGGTCGCTACCACTGCCTCTTCAAAGACGGCTCCGGGCTCCTTTCCAGATTCCTCGCCTACCCAGATCAAAGACCTCGCGGCCTTCATTCACAAGGGGGTCCGACACAGAGAGTACTTACTCAGGAGACGGAGCTTGGCCACATCATCAGACACCTCTCAGAGCAGAATCACAGAGTTCTTCCCATCGAGTGACATTGATCGTCGAGTCTCTAGCCGCAAACGTGACAGAGACCCCGACACGACAATCGCAACACGACACACGAGACATCGAGGGGACACACAGATCACTCTAGGGGACCTCCCGTCATTGTTTAGACCCGGGATACGTCCCACGGGAGTCACGGTGGCTCTGGTCTTGCATCGAGCCTCATCCAGGAGACCGAGACGCACAACACCCCTTGATGAGGGCCAGTGTCCCATCACCGGCTATGCACCATCCAGGGCGACATGACATACGGAAGATTCCTCTCCGCTCCAGTCCTTTTCTTTTCATTGTTACATCCAGATGTATTTGATTATGTATGATCAGACTTAGGATTTAGCACGGTGTTGATGCTCGTTTCAATAGCTCCACCCTTACTGTGATTTGTATCAGGTTTTCTTTCAGTCTCATAGACCCATCGGTCTTCCGAAGACTCTAATAAAATTTCTTTCTTTATTCCTTTCTTTCTTTCTAGTAATGTTTGAGAGATTTTAACCACAATACAATGCTACTGCAGTATTTGTAAAGTTATCATCCTCACCTTTAAGAGTGAAATAACTAGGATCACTCCATATTTGCATGCTACCACTGATAAAACCTTTTCAGAGGAAGAGGGCATTGTAGGCAAAAAACAAGGGCAAGCAGTCCTTCAAAAGCTAGCACCTAAAAGTGTAGAAGAGAAGGAACGCCCCAAGTGAGTAACAAGGACAAGGGAAAGAGAGGAAAAGAAAAGAAAATAGAAGCTGTAAAGGGGGAGGGAGATTCAGATTTGTTTTTTCTTTAAGTCACACTCCACCAAGTTTCTGCAAATTGCTCATGTTTCTATCAGTAACTTATCCCGGTGCCAACAAGGGTCAAGGCAAGAGTAGGAACAGGTGTGGGCATGTACTTCACAGCAATCGAAGGAAAATGTGGAAAAGAATAGCACAACCTACAACTAAGAGATTAAAGAAGACAAGCATCACGGGAGATGGGATGAAGTTCTTTCCCCCACATTCTTTCGGAGGTTCTGACATCCGATATATGATGATACGACACCTTCTAATACAAAAAATCTCACATAAGACTGAATGCCTTGTTGGATTTGAATTTGCAACACTCTCAGATATTGCACAAGATAGAGAAACCTCGCAACTCGAAACTAATTATGTAAAGTTTGCAGTTCTCTTATATATCGAAACAAAGGCTACATAAAATGAAGAAGAAAGAAGATTGTCTGGCGATGCATTGAAGACACAACTATAACTATAAAGAAACCAAGCGCTACTACAAAAGATGATCTGAACGACCATTTATATTCAATCATGACTCGGACTAACCTTATGGTTAAGCCTACGGGATTTGTTGCAAGACCCTACAACATTGTGAGCAACTACTCCCACAACTTTATTGACAGGAGAGAACGCATGAAAGCTGACTCTCATGAGCAAGAGCTGCTCGGACAAACAGAGAAATCTCTCAGCAAAGAGGCAGCTTATAACTATTAGAAATATTTATATTTCCTAAGGCAATGGCCAATGTTATGTACTAAGGGGCTAGGGGCACTTTTTTCCCTTATTAAGGTTTTCTACCCCTAGCCTTAGTTAGACGTTGAGGTGTGTGGGTGAGTTAGCCACCACACATCTTTTAACCCTAGTTAGGGTTCATTCTAGGGTTTCATCTCTATGGTTATCCTAAGCTTTGTAGTTCATTGTTGCTGCTGCAATTTCATTCCAGCTTGCTTCAACTCCATTCTCTCACGTTCTCTCACTTCCATTTCCAACATTTGGTATCAGGGCAAGTTCCCCTTCATTCCCACACCTCCCACGCCTTCTAGCCTCAATTCTGTTGCGAAAAACTTCACTATTGTTGCGAAGAACTTGGCCAAAACAGTTTGTTTTTGCTGGCAGCCACCTCCTACAGGGTCCTCTTGCTTGGGCACCACTTTTGGAGAAGTTCTATCCTTGTTCTGGACCTAGGTGACCAGTTTTTGGGGTTTCTTTGCTGATTTCAAGCTGATTTAGACCAACCACCGCCTCCTACTGCAAGTCCAAGGCTGGGCGCCTCTTTTTGAGCAATTTAGGAGCGTCTTTTGGGCTGGGCAACCTCTTTTTGTACCTGTTTTTCGACAAAAACGTCCTGTTGAACCTGTTTTTTGTGGGATTTGTTGTTGTTTTTCGAACGCAGCACTCATTCCTAGGCTGGGCGCCTATTTTTGGAGGGATGGACACACTTTTCGAGGTGTTTTCAGGGCTGGATACGCTTTTCGAGGTGTTTTTCAGGACTATTTTTCTGTTTTGAAGCTTTTCTACCACTCTCGGAACTGTTTTGGAGCTTCCGGAAACTTCTCCTTGCTGTTTTCAATTTGTCTTAGGCAGTATTGTGCAAGGACAGCTCATATTTTGCACTTCCAAGTGCATTTTCAGTCCATGCAGTTGGGGACATGCTGTTTTTTCCAAAACGGAGATAAAAATCGGTCATTTATTGCTTGCTAGGGCAAGCATTCTTGAAGAAAAACACATAGTTCATGGGAGATCATTTTTCTTGGAGCTCTTTTTGGAGGCATTTTGCAGCCCATTTGCTTGGGTTTTAGGTTCATAAACTTTCAGTTCTATTACTACTTGCATTGGGAGCTCTTTCCCTCTCATTTGCTTGCATTTGTTGGACAATATGGCTTCACGTTCTCATAGTGGGGAGCATGCTTTTTCAGCGAAGGATAAGGGCAAAAAGAAAGTTCATCCAAGTCAGTGGTTCTGGACATGTACATGCAGGTGGGACAGATAAAAAGGATGACTCAAAGCCTTTCAAGAAAGGAAAGTGCCATTATTGCAAAAAGCATGGTCATCACATCAGTGGGTACCCCAAGAGGCTTGCAAAAGAGAAGAAGAAAGAGTCTGGTATGGCAATTTCAGGCTCAGCTCATCATGCAGGTTCTGAGGATACTTCTGCTCATTTTGTTAAGCATGATTGTGCCTTCTTTACTTGCATCTATGAAGCTTCTTGCGAGTCACGTATTTTCAGCATGAATAAGATGGCTAAGACATGGTACTTTGATAGCGATGCTTCCTACCACATCACCTCACATAAATCTTTCTTTCATAAGTTATCCACTGCACCGGTTGGCAAAACAATTTCTTGTGCCAATGATTCTTCTTATCCAGTTAAAGGGATTGGGCACATTTCACTCACAACCGTGGATGGTTCAGATCTTTGCATCCAGGATGTTTTGTATGTCCCTGGGATTAAGAAGAATTTACTTTCTATCTCTTCTTTCTCCTGAAGAGTTTACCAGGTCATCTTTGAGGATGGCAAATGTACGGTCCATCATAGGGAGAGAGATTATGCATTGGTTTTCACAGGTACATTTATGTCACAGGTTATTTCAGTTTGATGCCTATGAGAAAGGAGCATAATCAGCTTTTGTGGCTTCTACCTCTGCCATGCAAGATACGAAGTTATGGCATGCCAGGTTTGGGTATGTAAATTATGGCAGCCTTATGTTATTGCAGAAGCTTAATATGGTTGATGCCTTGCCTCATTTCGAGACTCCTCCAAACAAATATGTGAGGGGTGTATTTTGGCTAAAATCCATCGTTTTTCCTTTCCCAAGGATGGTGTAGTCCGGGCTACACAAAAATTATAGCTCGTTCATACTGATGTTTGTGGACCCATGCGCACTCCATCTCTTGGAGGTCATCTTTATTATGTTACATTCATAGATGACTTCACATGTTTTACTTGGTTCTTTGCTCTTAAGCAGAAGAGTTTGAAGTTTGCAATGTGGTCAAACACTTTGTTGCCTCGGTTTGAAATCAATCTGAACGCCGCTTGCAAACCCTCCATTCAGATCGAGGGGGGGAATATATGTCCAACGCATTGCAACAATTTTTTGCTAGGGCATTACACATCAATTTACGGTGAGGTATACTCCTCAATAGAATGGAAAGGGTGAAAGGAAAAATCAGTCACTCTCAGAGATGGGGAGATGCGTGCTAAAAGCAAAAGGGTTGCCACACAAATTTTGGAAGGAAGCCATCATGTGCTCAAATCGTATTTTACACACATGTCCCACGAAGGCTCTTAAGGTCATGACACCTTATAAAGCCTGGTTTGGTCGTAAGCCCGATGTGGGCTATTTCCGTACATTTGGTTGTTTAGCATATGCACATGTGCCTCAAGAGTTTCGTGGCAAACTTGATGACAAGGCAAAGAAGTGCATCTTTATTGGCTACAGCAGTGAAAGCAAGGGGTATAGACTTTATAATCCCATGACCAAGAAGGTTATCACTAGTCAGGATGCTATCTTTGCTGAAAATGCAGATCTGCCCTTTGCTGGTTTTGACATAAATTAGGGTCCTTTTGAACCCTCTGACGGGATGCTGCCCATTTCCTTTGATGTTGCACCTGATATACAAGTGGAAAATCATAATTTGCAGCAAGATGCTCTAGTGGCTGAGCCTGTTCCTCAGGAAGAGATTGATGATGCCATAGCACGTGAAAGTACAGCAGTGTAGGAAGCAAAATCAGTAACTCATCGGCTACTCCGCACTCCTGAGGACAGCAAGCTTTCAGAACCACTTCCTAGCCGTACACAGAGTGGCACTAGAGACACTGAGGATGCCCATTTCTGTGAGTTTGCTTGGGTCAGCAGTCTACTTGAGGCAGAGGAGCCTGATAGTTTTGATGATGCATGAGACAATGTGCATTAGATGTAGGCGATGCAAGCCGCTCCATTTAAAAAAACCACATTTGGGAGTTGGCGGACTTGCTTGCCGACAAGAAGGCAATTGGCATGAAGTGGGTGCATAAGCTCAAAAGAAAACCAGATGGGTCCACGGACAGGTATAAAGCTCGCCTTGTAGCAAAAGGCTATGCACAACAAAAAGGCATAGATTCTAATGAAACCTTTGCTCCCACTTCTCGTATGACCACTGTTAGGTGTGTGCATTTCATGGATAGAAGATATATTAGTTGAACATTAAAACTACATTCTTGAATGGGGACTTTCAAGAGGAGGTCTATGTTTCTCAGCCCATTGTATTTGTGGAACCTGGCGAGGAAGACAAAGTATGCAAGTCGAGAAAATTGTATGGTTTGAAGCAAGCTCCACGAGCTTGGTATGCAAAGATAGGTGCTTTTTTTACTAGCCAGGGAATGCAGAACAGTCCACATGAGAGTACCCTTTATGTCAGGAAGGAAGGGGGCATTTGCTCATCATTTTTCTCTATGTCAATGACATGCTGCTCACTGGTACTAATGCTGCAAAAATTGCAGATTTCAAGGCTGAATTACGGCAGATGTTTGAGATGTCAGATTTGGGGTCGCTTCACTACTATTTAGGCATCCAGTTTATACAAGATGATAGAGGTATTGGGCTGTTGCAGTCCAAGTATATTGGTAAGCTCCTGGAAAGGTTCAGATAAACCACAGGTGGATTTCCATTAAATGCAAATTGAAAAGAGTGTCTTTCACTATAGCTTCAATGTATGCCTGTACTAGTTCTATGGCTAGAAGAGCCAGGTGGGATTCTTTAGTAGAGATTGGCAGTGACCGTGTGATATTAGAGGACTTTAATATGGTTGAGTGGTCACATGATAGATGGTTACAGAAAGGTTCTGTTTTGAGAGGTCCTGAGCTTCAAATTTGGGAAGACCTCAAGGAAAACTTGCAACTGGTGGACATTGGCTCTACTGGCACTTTTACCTGGTGCAAAAGACAGCTAGGAGAACTCAGGCTTGACAGAATTTATGTTTCTCAATCCCTCCTAGATCAGTCCTTGGAAGCCAAGCAAAAGATTTTCTCTTCACTTACATTATCAAATCATAAACTTGTCACTGCTTTGCTAGATATGGGAAATGGGAGGAAGGGTAGCTCTTGGTTTAAAACTGACCCTTCTTTATTTAAGCTTTAGACTATTCAGAAGCAAGTCATTGAAAGCTGGAAAGAGGAGCTGGAAAAGTTAGAACAAAAGGCAAGGCTACAAGGCACTAATGCCTAGCAATAGCTACTAGTCAAAAGAAAGAGATCAAATTACAGGAACAACTCAAATTACAGAATACTAAGGTTTACTTCAAGGCATGGTGGGCAGGCAAAATAGACAGGCCAACCAAGGAGGATTTTGAGCTTATTAGAAAAAAGAGAAACCATGAAGAAATCCCTTTTCTGCAAAAGGAAGATGGGTCATATGCTATGTCAGATGAAGAAAGCATGAAGGTCATTGTTGGTCATTTTCAAGAACTGCTCAGCACTGTGGATACAACTGATGAACAGGTACTTGATGCCAGGAAGAGATGCCAACAAGTTAGACAAAGAATGGTGTTAAGTATGGACAGGATGCAGTTGAAAAATGAATTTTCCATTCAAGAACTCAAAAAAACTGTTTTCTCCATGGCAGATGGCAAAACTCTATGTGAAGATGAACTCCAAATAAAACTTTCTGGGACATTGTTGGACCTGCCCTTTTGGCAGTGTGGCAAGAAAGCTCTAACAAGGGTTATCTCCCTCAGCACCTAAATGGAGGTGTTATCAAGCTCATTCCAAAAGAAGGTGACAAATCTGTCTTAAAAAATTGGAGACCTTTGACTATGTTAAATTGTTCTTATAAAATACTTGCTAAAGCTCTTGCTCTAAGGATGAGGAACAAGATGGACAAATGGATTCTACAGGAATAGAAAGGCTTCATCAAGGGCAGACATCTATTGGAAGCAATCATATACCTTTGGAAGGGTTGCACTCATGCTGAGGAAACTCATCAAGATGTTTGCTTATTAGAATTGATTTTGACAAGGCGTATGACAATTTTCTACTTCAATCTCTCAAGAATTTGGGATTAGGAGAAAAGTTCACCTCCTTTGTTGCCCTGCTTCTCTCCAATCCTCTGCCAGAGTTTGTGTTAATGGGGAGATGACCCAAAATTTGACTTTAAAGAAATCCATAAGACAAGGATGTCCTTTGGCCCCCTTGCTCTTTGCTATTACAGCTGATGCCTTGGGGTGGCTAACAAAGGATTACTGCAGATCTTTCTGCGACCACATCAAATCCTGCAACATTTGGTTGAAGCACACCCCATTGCATTTCAACAGCAAAGATGCCTACAGTCATCTGGGGAGCAACCCTTTGCATTTCAAGGGGTTTATGAAGCCTAGTGCCACCTTGAACTACGATCTCCTGCCTTGCATTCGAAAGAACACTCAACTCTGTATGCTGCATCTTGAAACTTGAAACCATCAGGTGGTCAGTTGTAGTAACGATGGGATGATTGTGAGCTGCATTTTCCACAATTAACTGCCCTTCCATTCTCATGTGCATCACTTCATCTAAATCTCCATTGTTTCAAAAGCTCTCAGTCCAAGATAAATCATGCAAAAACAGGGTATGCCCTACTCACAGGAAGATCACAGATACTCTTAGATCAGTTGGGGTGCAAAAAAAATCAACATGGATAAATCTTCCGATTGTTGGGCATTCGTATGGGCTTCAAAGTGAGGATGAAGGACACATGGGAATGGTTTCTAGACAGGTTCAAGAAGAGAATAAATAGACTTAGAGGATTCCAGGCTCATCTAGCAGGTAGAAGGGTTGTCCTTCATCACTGTATCTATCCTATCTCCATTTTCTACCTCTCCTACTGGTGCCCTTCTAAAACAGGTTTAGAAAAGTTTATCAGAACTTGCAGATCATTCCTTTGTGGGACAAGTGACACAAGAAGGAGAATCTCAAGGGTCAGATGGTCTTTTTGTACTAGACCCAGATATAAAGGGGGATTGGGAGTGGTTAATATACAATTAGCTGCTTACAAACTTGTTGCTACTTGGATTTTAAAAGCCATTACTTCCCCTCATAGTGATTGGGCTAACTTACTTCTCAGATATTTCAAGTTTGTTAGGCCATATAAGGCTCCCAAGTGGAAGAATTTCCCTCTTCTGTCTGCTATTGGTAACCCTGAGCCATGTATGACTAAGGGAAGTCAACTTTGGAAAACACTTTGGAATGCATTTGAACGGATCAAGAGTTACTTAGTTTTCTCTGGAAAAGAAAGTTTCATGGCACTAGATTCAATTTGGGTTTCAATCTTTTTAAAAAATAATCAGTTATGTGATAAGGACTTTTCTAGAGCCTGGCAACTATCAAAGAAAGGGTTGCAAACTTGGGGTGACTTGTGGAACAAGAATAATTTCATATGGAAGTCCTGGTTAGAGATCAGAAGAGAATTCAGATTGCCCAATGCTGATCAAGAACTGGTTATGAACATCTTCAGCTCTATTAGGGTGATGTGACTTGGAAAGGTAGCAGAATTTTAAACTACTCCAAGGAATTTAGCTAGGTGGTAACTCTCTCTTTTACCCAACCCCACTCCAGCTGAAAGTATAGAAGAGGTGCTGCTCACCCTCAACACCAAATGGAAGCTCTCTGACAATGAGAGAAAGTGGAAAGTTAGATTTTCTTTGATCTAGGAAAAAAAGATTCCATCAAAAATGTCCACACTCCTGTGGGGCTGATCCTCCATAAAGCTGTTTGGACCAACTACAAGAGTCTGAGTATTGGTAAAGGAGATGGAATTTGCAAAATTTGCCCTGGGACAAAGGAAGATATTGTTTATTTGTTCATAACCTGCCCTAGAGCTAGGAAGGTCTGGAAGGTGATCCAACTCATGATAGGAGAGCCTGTCAATTGGAAGTCTCTGCTTTTGGGAGATGCCTTGAAGATACCTTATGCCTTGTGGGTCATTATCAGAGCACATGCACTGTGGTTTATATGGATTGCCAGAAATGCCTTTCAGTTTAATGATCAGTACTTAAGTGTTGAACAATTATTCATAAGTTGGTATGGTAAGAATGCAACTCTACTTGCTAACTGACTCTCCTTTTTTCTTTGCCCAAGCTAAATATCTTTTGGACCAAGATATTCATAACTTTAATGATCAGATTTCTCAACTACAGGTGGAAGTTGATGAACACCTCAGATCTTTTGAAAGCTGCTCCAACTCCAGTCATCAGGATTGGCAGACCTTTCCTATCCCTCCTCTGTTTCCAGTTAAAGATGAGCCAGATGTTTGAGTTCTGTGTACTGAAACTTTTTCTCTTTGCTCAAAATATGCAAGTTACTTCTCCCTCCAACAGCAGTGTCAGATCAGTTTATCTCATGACAACAGAGCAAAACAAGTGGACTGATTTTTTGTGGATTGTCACTCAGTGCGACCTTTTGTTGCTAGAAAGTTATTCCTCCCCTGAAAGGAAAGTTTTGTTCAACAGGGATATCATTGTACAAATCTTATGAAAATAATATAAGCATCAACTCTTTTTTTGCCCCAAAAAAAAAAAAAAAAAAAACTACATAGTTTGTCAATTGGGAGGATGTCATTCCTCAACTGAGCTTTGCTCCATAACAGAATGGCAACGGAATTGGAAACCACCCAAAAATGGGCATAGAGACACGAACAATAACTGGAACAAAAGTGAAGAACACCATGGCACACATAGATCATATGCAGAAAACTCTCATGTCCTCACAACCCCCTAAACCAAATTCATATGTTCAAACAATGGATAGCATAAACTTGGACAGTACAAAAGGGGGCATGTTCCTTCATTGCCATAGTTAATGGAATGTGAGGAAACTTGTATGGAAACGTATTCATGTGGTTATCGATCGTTTGACTTCTCATAGCACCAGGAAAGCTGTTGTATTGGAGCATAGCTAAAAGATCCTTCGAAAGAAAGAAAGAAAGTTTATTAAAGTCTTCAGAAGACCGATGGAGAAAGAAAGAAAGTTTATTAAAGTCTTCAGAAGACCGATGGGTCTATGAGTGTGTGAAAATCCTGGTACAAACGAGTTGTGGTGGTGGAGCTACTAAATGAGCATCCACACCAATGCAAAATGCAGAAAATGCAGAATGGTGGTACTAAGTACTAAGTACAACATACTATATATCAATCTCATCATCATCATAGGACATCAGGGTGGATGAGGCAATGGAGGCATGAAATCGGCGATAGAACGGGTGCAGCCCTGGCCCGTCTCCTAGTCATAGCTCTGCGCCTAACAAGGGCTACAGTAACCCCTATCGGTCGACTCTAAACAAGAAGGGGATATCCCCAAGTGTGATCAGTGTGTCAACCCTCTTTCTAAGCTGTCGGGTAACTGGCTCTGGGTCCCGATCATATCGAGGTCTCGTCTCGTGGGGGTCCATGTGATCTAGCTGAAAGAACTCCGTGATAGAGCTCTGATAGGGAGCAGCCAAGGAAGAAGTCTGCTCCTGTCTCCGTGCTAGAAGTATCCTCTCGCCGTGTCTGAGTACCTCATGAATGAAGCCTGCCAAACACCTCTGGTCTGGGTAAGAGAGGAATTGCGCCAAAACCCCATAGCTATCTTTGAAGAGGCAGTAGAAACGCCCTCGGATCTCATAGTAAACAGGACACATGAAGATGAAGTGCTCCTCTGTCTCAACCTCCTACATGTCACATAATGTGCATATGCGCCTCTCCCTAGGTAGGCACTCTGCTCTGCTGCTCTCGATACGAACTCTATGTGAAGAGACTATGTGAAGAGACCCGGAACTGCCGGAGAGAGATCCTTAGTGAGTGGGGTAAGTAGATCTGTGTGTATCTTGGTGGGTCAATGAAACCCTCCTCTGTGATATGTAAGCAGTGATCTCTGTAGAAGCTAAGCTTCACTGGGATGTTAACCTTGGTTTTACCCAGGTTGACCTTCAAATCATTAGACTCGCAAAAGGACTGTAGTGCATCAAGGTATCTCTAGAGCCCCTCTGCTGAAGAGAACAAAAGAACCACGTCATTTGCATAAAGCAATATCGGATCAGCATGCCAGCAAGAGAGCCCCCCCCTGTGTCTGCATCACTGTCTCAAGCTCGTTAATGTAGAGGCCAAACAGGGTAGGTGATAATGGACACCCTTGTTTGACCCCAATGGTGCTCATGATCTCATCTCTCCATCCAAATCCTACCTGAAACTCTCTCGTAAAGTGCCATGATAGCCCAGATGATCTCCTGGTCCTAACCCATATCATGTAGACGCCATATGAGGCGGGCTCTCGGAACCGTGTCAAATGCCTTGCGAAAATCCACAAAGCAACAATAAACCCTCTGCTTCCGTGCCCTCGCCTCCTCAATGATGCACCTAAGCGTGAATGTGGTCCATGATTCCATGATCACGCCGAAATCCAACCTGTCCTACTGCTCTAAGTCCTCGGCACTCTGCAACTCTACTGACCTCGAATCAAGCACTGATGCATAAACCTTGGACATGACATGTCCAATCATAATGGTTCTGCGATTCTCCGAGCTCATGGGATCCCCTGCCTTGTGAATGGGTGAGATAGTGTTAATGGTCCAGATGTGTGGAAACCCCAAACAAATAGCTTCATTAAAGAGCTTTGCTAAGATTGGGGCTAGTCCCCCCACTTGGCTGCTAGCCCCAGTTCCAGAGATCCCCTAGGCAGTGAGCTGGGTTTCTCTGGAATAGGCTGGTTTTTCTTTCAGCCTTTTCCGGTTTTTTTCCATACTCAGCACCTTCGGAGCTGCTGTCTTGCATGAAAATCTTTCAAGCATTAATAAAAGGTTCCTTTCTTTGAAAAAAAAAATTTCGGGGCTAGGAGATTAATCCCATATGCAATGAACTCAATGCATAGTCCCTCATGATCCTTTGCTCGGCCATTATGAAGTTTCATTGCGGCATCCTTTACCCCCTGCCTTAGTGAAGAGGGTGTAGGATGTGGGCATGGCATATGTGAGAGGTTAGGGACGGGCTGATTTGGGATGTCGTAAAATGTGCGTGCATAATCATACTAGACCTGAGAGTCAGTGAGTGGTGAGGGGGACCGTCCCTCTAGAAATCTCCGCAAAAAATCCTTAGAGTTTTGTTACTAAACAAAATGTTCAGTACTTCCTCTTCGTTCTGGCGAACGAAATCTAGTTTCTTTCTACGTACCAGTCGACGATACTTGCATAGCATCTCTAGTTCGCTCGGAAGATTGTTTTTGGTTTGGAATGTGAGCTAACGGTGTAAAGCCTTACACTCATCATTGTACCAGCTATTACAGGGTACGGTCCGAGGGGATGGTGGGTGGGTGGAGCGGGTGGTGTGGGGAAAGCGTGAAGGGCAGCCTCGTGTAGTGAGCAACTGACCAGGGCAGCACCGTCTTCTAATAGGAATATGAAGTCGATATAGGCGAGCAGTATGTAAAGACGGCCAGAGTAAGCAGGTGAGTGGTCGGGGTCAAAGCGTATATCATGCTAGGTGCAGTAAGAACTCAGTAGGGTGGCAGCTGCAGCACAATGGGGAGTAGAAATGCTAAAGAAGAGGTAGGTATGATCAGCCTCTCGAGGGAGAGGTGCTACAGTAAAGTCAATGATGCGAGATGTGAAGGCAGAGGATCCCATGATATAATCGACGACGCTAGAACCTCCCCCATGTGGAAAACATGTGAAACCACCTGAGGCAGGCCATCTGTCAAGACCATTATAAATAATGAGATCATACATTCTGCCAAGGTCTAAAAGGGCATGCCCATAAGATGTGACCGGACCTCATCTGTCAGCCGAAACCCGTAGCATACCCACATCCTCAAGGTCAATGTTTGGCAGTAGAATGGAATCATCTCGTTGAGTAGTGGTACCTGACGGGGCCCTATGTCCTCGGGTTGAAGTCCCCAACTAGGAGGACTTCTCCGCAGCTAGAAAAGTCAACAATGGATTGATAAAGAGCTGCAAATGGAGATGTCTCATCCTCATCTCGAGTATCTCTAGCAAAGTGGGAGGTCTCAGGAGGGAAGTAGCATACTACAACAAACAGATCCCGGCTGTCCAAGTGTCACATCCAGATCCAAAGAAACCTAGAATGTGCATCTCTCAGCTCTACTAAAATGGTCCCCAACAGTGTGGATCTGTAAAGGACTGCTACTCCACCTAACCCTCGCACTCCCCATGTATCCCTCATCTCATCTATGTAGACAGACTCCCATGTGTACCCGCTGACTACCGATAGTGGACGCTCTCGACTCTGATGTGTCTCTGTGTAAAAGACTATGTCATGACCTGTGTAGGATTCCGAGAAGTTCCTTGGTTCTGATCATAAGGTACCATTACAGTTTCAAATGGTGCAGGATAGGTTCTCGGATATCTGAGTCTCATAGACCCCGCTTCCCTATGTAGGAGAGGGGACTGGTGCCCGACGGGGGCCTATAAGAAGTCGTCCCTCTCGTACCACTGTCCAATTCACCTCCTTCCGGGCCTGATCCCGCTACTGCAACAAGGAGCACGTCTTCTCAACCTGTAGGGGGGTGAGGTCCTCATCCATGGACATCGCCGGCTGATCTCGTAGAACTGACCTGCGCCGTAAAGTTGAAAGGCATGCCTGAGCGTCATGAAACCATATGATCAGGGGCTGCTCTCAATTGGGGTCTCTCCCCACCCGCCATGCCCTCTCCATACCGTGGGCCTTAATCACTCACTGGGGATCGCGACCTCCATCAACTCCCCTGCTGATGGCCCATGCAATTGACGACCAACCAGCCTATGAGCATGCAGCACCTCTAACCCAAAGCTCACGACCAGTGCAACCCGATCCAAGCTCACGTACTTCTCACAGCTTCTGCTGCTTTGACGCCCAAGCCCCACAGTCGGCTCCTCACCTCTTAGTCGCCATCAACTACTCACAGAGCTCTCTTCTTCACACACTACGATAGCTTCCTGCTCATGGAACGCGCTTCCTTCGTCTCAGGAGCTCCCGCCGACCTGCACAGTAGAGACGCCAAGCCAATCCAGTAACTCCCATATGATGGAATTCCCCCTGCTAGCAACTCACGATAGCGTGCCGACCAAAGTCCTCCAGGCCTTTCATATTAGAGACACCCCCCAAAAGCTCATCACCCGTCACCTTCATACGAAGATCATTGTTTGCAGCTACTCTCTTGCTCAGAGAGTACACAGCTCCATCCTAAAGCTCTCAACCAGAGCACAGCCTGTCCCTAAAGCAAGATCTACCTCGCACATCTCCCCTTTACGTGATGATATTCAGCCTCCTTCCCCCACAGAATCTCTGCTCGTCGTCTACAAGCCCACACAGTGCCACGCTCCTCTCCCGAACTCTCCAGCAGCCACCATCCCACATACCATGCCAGCTCGTCGACCAGAAGCTTGGAGATTAGATTCACGTAGCCACCTTGCATGCAAGGGACACGTCACGCTTCTCTAGATTTTCCAGCCACGTAGTCAAGTCCATTCTACCACTCTTCCATTCCCACAATTACCCCCATGACATTTTGGACCTTAGTTACATACATTTCAGTCCATAGATAATTCTTGAGACATTCACACAAACTTGCCCACGCCTCATGAGCCAAAAGTTCCATCCAATGCCCACAATCTCAGACAAAGAAAATGTCTCCTCCCCAAATACATTTATTATTGACATGATACATATCAAAAAGAACTCCACTCAAAACTCCATGAAGACGTGACGAGTAGACGCAACACTGAACACATGACCTCCCTAAACCGACACAAACAACGCGTTGGACATCTTTTGCTCTGGAATACTTGGTGCATCCACACTACTTTTCATCATCTCCTAAAAGTCCACGTAGAAGTATCTACCATCTCAAGAAAACATATACATCAGTGTAGAGTCTTTTATGAGAGTGTCCAGAACTCAAAGCCACCACCAACTAGCTATGTACATAGCTATGCACCTACCCATCAGCATGCAACAAGTGAAAAACATATTTACATTTTTATCCACACATCTCTAGCAACCCCTTTCTTCTACTGTGACATTCATGTCCAGCAGAGAGCCAAAAAGAGATGAAAGATCCAAATTTTCTTCTTCTTCACTTTGCACTGACTTCCACCGGTTCTGCCACAGCCCACTATCTTCATGATCCTCCTCTTTCAGTGCTACCATCAATCGTGCAAAGTATTTCGTCAACCGGACACCATTGACTCTCTTCTTATGTTTCTTACCATCTAAATCAGTTAATTGATAAGTTCCATTTTCAAATTTCTTCTCCACTCTGTATGGACCTTCCCATTTGGTTTGAAAAGCAGTATGAAATGTACTATCCAGTTTGCTATTATATCTTAGAGCTAAGTCTCCATCTTCAATTTCTTTTTTCTTAATTTTTGCATTTTCCAATTCTTGCCTCCGCATTTGCACTCTGGCATAATGCTCAAGAGCCAAATCCTTGTCTAATTGCATTACCTGCAGTGCCAGTAATCTCTCCCTGTAACTGTCTATAGGCTCATATCCTTCTTCAACCAAAAATTTCAAAGCTGGTATTTCCACATCCAGTGGCAGTATTGCTTCTTTCCTATACACCAAATGAAAAGGAGAAAATTGAGTGATGTGCTTCACCGCTACCCTGTATGCCCACAAAACTCGATTCATCTCCAAATCCCGGTTTTTGGTGTGGTTTCCTATCATCTTAGTCATCATCAGTTTGAAATCTCCATTAAAATTCTCATTCAACCCATTGCACTGAGGGTAATATGGAGTGATGTATTTATGATTTATATTGAGCTTACTGCACAAGTAATCTGTCACTTCTCCTCTAAATCCAGGACCATTATCTGAAAGTAACTCCAGGGGAATCCCAAATCTGCAGCATATGTGTTCATATATAAAATCAGCAACCCCTTTGTTATCCACTCTCTTTACTGCCTTCACCTCTGCCCATTTCGATAAACACTCCACTGCGGTCAACATATAACATTTCCCTCTGGCAGTTCTGAGTAGAGGACCAACTACATCTATCCCTCATCTTTCAAAAATATCATAAATCAGCATAATGTTTCTCGGGTCCATTTTAAGAATTCTTTTTCCCATTCTCTGACATTCATGGCAGGATCTACACCAATGCTGCACATCCTTCTGTATTGAAGGCCACACATAACCCTCCAGAAGTATTTTCTGCAGTGTAATCTTAAAAGCATAGTGTCCTCCACAAGCTCCTTCATGACTGGATGACAATATATAATATATTTCTTCTCTCCAAGATGAAGTGATATTTCTTACTCTTCTTAAGCTCCTAAGGCAAATGTCCAGTAAGTAAGAAATCCACTATCTGAGCTAGGAATTCTCTCCCTCTGTACAGTGGATCTTCAAGCTTTGCTATCACTAGATCTTAATCACTCATCTCCTGAGCCAATTCATGTGCCATTTGATTATCCTTCCTTCGCACATGCTGGATATTCCATGCTGTAAATTGTTGAAGCAGCCTTTTTACTTTGGCTAGACAGTATATAATATATTTCTTCTCTCCAGGGCACTCTCCTCAAAATCTGATTAGCCCCTCTCATGTAAAGCTCATCATCAATCATCATATACTGTCTGCTCTTCCGTATGAAGTGATATTTCTTACTCTTCTTAAGCTCATGAGGCAAATGTCCAGTAAGTAAGAAATCCACTATCTAAGCCAGGAATTATCTCCCATCTTCAAGCTTTGCTATCACTAGATCTTGATCACTCATCTCCTGAGCCAATTCATGTGCCATTTGATTATCCTTCCTTCGCACATGCTGGATATTCCATGCTGTAAATTGTTGAAGCAGCCTTTTTACTTTGGCTAGATACCCTCTCAACCTCGGGTTTCTTGCTTGCCAACTTCCCAGGACCTGCTTTACAACAAGTAGAGAATCTCCCTTGATCATTATCTTTTGAATTTTCAGCTTAAGTGCAGCCAGCAACCCCTCATATAATGTGCATACTCCGCCTCATTATTGCTTCCGGCTTCCAGATGAACTCCCTCTTTCTAAATCAGCTTGCTCTCTGAATCAGTAATCACATAGCCTCCATTAGCTTGATGTAAACTCTTCCTGTATGAGCCATCAAAATGCAAGATAGATGCTCCTGGAATGATAGCATGCTCCTCTTTATCTATCTTCTTCTCCACTTCTTTCACCAAAATGGGACCCTCTTTGTATGTTAACAGATCTGCCAGTGTGGCTCTGGAAGTGTTCTCCACCAGAAATGAGAAAGTATATTCTTGTAGCTCAACCAACCACTTCATCAAACTCCACATGCTTCCCTTTTTTTGCAGAGGGTCCATTTTCTCCTATTGCACTCCTTGTTCTCTTTGCCACTGGCATGATCTCCGGAATAGTCTCCATCCTAATCAGGCTGATTGCCTTCCCTTTTCCTTTATCTTCCCATTTGACTCCACTGGTAGACTCCACTGGTAGAGGGCTGATTCAAATCCTTCACACATTAAAGTCTCCTGACCTATCATTTGTCTTTTGCATTACAGGATAAACTTCTCCACCTACTCTTGCTGGTTTATCACAGTGAGGGCTGATATGTCCCCACTCTCCACAGTTCCAGCACTTCACATTGCTCATGTATCCCCGTCCTCTACCTATTCCAACTGAATTCTCTTCACTCCCAGCCTGCACATCTCTCTTGTTATTTTGCACATCTCGGCCTCTTCATCTTCCTCTTCCTCTTCCTGCAGTCTCCATCCAATTCAGGCTGAGTGACTTCATAAGCTCTACAGCATCATGCAAGTCCTTCTTCACGGAGTCATCTTGCATAGGAACAGACACCGGCTCTCTCTCTACATAAGCCTTTATTACTTCTGGACTTCCAATCAGATTCCTAGGCTCTTCTTGCATGCCAAGCTGCCTCAGTCGCTGAACTTTCCATTCCTTCTCCGTGGCCACTCTAACAGCATCTTCAAAACTATCTAGATTCTCAGCTCCACTTTCAATCTGAGTGCAGGCTTCAGACCAGCTATGAAACGATCATGCTTGATCATTTGAGGTGGTACCTCTTGATGGGATATCTCAAGGTGTATGCCCCAGGCACACCTTGGTTTCTATGTGTGTGTGCTAGAGGCACAGTTAGGTGCCCATAAGCACTGTTAGGTGGTGGTAGAAGCCACATAGGATGATTGAGAGAATCTAGGAGCAGATTGAGGAGATGATTGTGGAGCTCAGAGGTCATCAGTGATGTCAGTGATCATGTAAGAGGTGCCTACTTAAGGACCTCACCTTTCTTCATTCCATAAGCAAGAATTCTCAGTTTGTGTTCACTCCATGCTTTCCTTTCAGTTTTCCAACATGGTATCAGAGCCCTTTGATCTTCCTTGAGCCCATTTGTGCCACATCATCTTCTTCTTCTCCATCTTCTTCTTCTTCATCTTCACCATTTCTTCCCTTTCTTCCCAAATCTTGCTAAAGCTTGTTCTCCCTCAGTTCTCCGCCATTCTCCGAGCCCTTCCTGCTGGAGATACCCCTCGAATGGGCGAACCTTCACCTGCAAGGAATTGAAGAATCAACGTCGCTGTTGGTCATCATTCCACGAAAATCGTCTCTGTTTTGCGTTTTCTCTGTGTCTGCTCCACCCTTCTCTAATTCCTTTCAGGGGAAGCTTCTCCATACATTGGGCTATCTTGTGTTGAAATCTGAGCAGCAATGGCTGCATATTCAAGGAGAAAACAAGCAAAAACCAATCGATTTTGACGACGCTCCAGCCAGCAACATCGCGCGAAATTCTGTCTAACCTCTGCACCAGAAATTCGCCTATATGTGAGCTTTCTTTTGCTTCAGAAAGCCCCTTTCTTTGCTTTGGAGAGTGAGATACAAGCCCTCCAAGTTCGGGCCTCTGTTTTGGACAGTTTTGACGAGGTTGTGAGTGTGATGCTACATTAGATGCTACTTTAGCATTTCTAATGTTTTAAAGTGTTAAATAGCATCAGTACAACTGTGGCTACAGCTTTGCTTTAAGTTGCTACACCTAGATTTGGTTGGAAAGCTTTCATTTAGCCACCTCTATGAAGCATGCAAGTGAAAGCATCATTGATTTGTAGTATGAAATTTGGTCACAAGTCTTTGCTACATTAAATGCTTATACTTTGATGCTTTTCAGTTGTTTTTCTAGCCTTGTAAGAGAGAAGACACTGCCCAATTCTTGGGTTAGACCCTCTCATGGCTACCATCTTGAATATGGATAAGTTCAATGGTAAGGGCTTTCACACATGGCAGATGAAGGTTAAGTTTACATTGATGAGGGAAAACCTCTGGGGGCTTGTCAAACCGGCTTCAACTTCTTCTTCAACAGCCTCCAATGCTGGAGAATCCTCAGCTCCAACACGCCCGGCAAGAGATTCTGCTAGAGAGGAGAAAGCCTATGGCATCATTGCTCTTGCCTTAGGAGATGACTATATTCATCACATCTCTGATTTGGAGTCTCCTTCAGAAGCTTGGCAGAAGCTTGACATTATTTTTGGTGCTAGCTCTCACATCTCAAAATTGTTACTTAAGATTGCTTTCTTTGAATTGAAGATGGTTAGTGGCACTCCTTTGGCTACCCATGTCAATTACATGCGGCGTCTCATGACTCAACTTGCTTCTATCAACTCTCCTATCACTACAGATGATGCAATGGCAGTGTTGCTCAAGAGTATGCCTGAAGATTATGATCATGTTGTTACCACTTTGAAAAATCTTCCTAATCCTAATCTTGAAGGTCTTATCTCTGCTCTTCAAGAAGAAGAAAGGCACATGGAACTCCGGAAAGGCAATGACACAGCCTATGCCATAAAAATCCAGAAGAGCAAGTTTTCACCTTGCAATCATTGTGGGAAGACTAATCACCTCTCAAGAGACTGCTTCAAGATCAATCCATGCAAACATTGTGGCAAAAACAATCATCATGAAAAGTTTTGTGGAGCATAAAAGGAAGCAACTTCAAAGTCAGAAACTGCCAATCTACTTTCAGTTGATGTGCCTCCACAAGATGAGGCATCCTATGAAGATTATGTTTTTTGAATCATCTCCATATATGCTCCAGATCTCCCTTTTTTATGTTGAGTCAAGGTACTCAGCCTGGATAGTCCTCCAAAATGAATGAAATAAACTATTGTGTGTTTTGTAAACACCTCTGGTCACCATATGATGTAGGCCATGTGTATGTGTTTTTGCTCCATGGTACCTCCGTGCATGTACATGCAGGGGAGATAACCATTGGAAGGTCTTTTGTATCCCTTTTGTTTACTTCACTCCCTTGGGAACCCCTTGCTAGCATGAGAACCTAGCCATAGATTTATCCTTGACCACCATGAGATGGCATGAGAAACTATGAGACTAGATGTATCCTTGACATAGCCTGAGGCATTCCCTTGAGGGGGGGTATGATGGGATATCTCAAGGTGTATGCCCCAGGCACACCTTGGTTTCTATGTGTGTGTGCTAGAGGCACAGTTAGGTGCCCATAAGCACTGTTAGGTGGTGGTAGAAGCCACACAGGATGATTGAGAGAATCTAGGAGCAGATTGAGGAGATGATTGTAGAGCTCAGAGGTCATCAGTGATGTTAGTGATCATGTAAGAGGTGCCTACTTAAGGACCTCACCTTTCTTCATTCCATAAGCAAGCAAGAATTCTCAGTTTGTGTTCACTCCATGCTTTCCTTTCAGTTTTCCAACACCTCTGGAACAAGAGCTTCACACCATAAACTCCATAACCTCCCAAACTGGATTAGATACTGATTCACATCTTGCTCTTCCCCTTGCCTCACTTTGCACAGTTCTTTCCAAACTTCATTAGGGCTCCTAGCTTATGCAAACCGTGCAAGGAAAGCTGCTCTCACCACTATATATTCCGGATTTTGCTGCTGAGGATGAGCAATCTTGAAGGTAGCAACTTGAGTCTGCAGCCATGCTTTTGCATCTCCCTGCAAGCAATAATTCAGGACCTGAAACAATCCTCACAATCCTTCAACTACCACACCCTGGCCTATCTCAACCACAACAAAACTGGAAAGCAACAAGCAAACACACTACTGAAGAAGCTCACTCTGCATCTGAAGAGCATTCTTTTTCCTGTGGGCAAGCACTTTCAGAGCTTTCTGCACTCTGACACGGAGTCGGATCACATGTAGCTGGACTTCAATGCACATGTCTTTCCTATGACCATACTCTCCACACCACTCACATTGTATCACTCTCATATGTGGATTTCTCCCCATTGCTTGCAACACAGCTCAAAACATCTGCTCTTTCGGTCTTATAAGCTGAAGTGAACTCCTCCGTGGAGACACCAAAAAGATGATTGCAAAAAAGATAGAGCACTATACTGCCTTTATAACTACTACAATCGCTTCCATATACTCACCCCTATCCCAAACACCAGACACCATAAACTCCCTCAACCTCGAAAGTCTTCATCCCCGATAAATTCAAAGCAAAACACATCATCCAAGAGAGGTTCTACTGGTGGCAATGGCAGATTAACCCAGTCTTCCTCTTTCACATATGCTAAGACTGACCAAATATGATCATGTACTTCAGAGTATAAGATTTCTACATATACATCATTTCCAAATTCAATGCTCTGCACAGACGGACCCAATTCCAAGATCAAGTACATGAATATACAGTTTCCTATTGCTTTTTCCTTTAGTATTTATATCCACTCATCAAACTCAACATCTGTACAAAGACTCATCCAAAGAATTTCTTCTGGGAGGTCTTCCATTGCTGGCAGCTCAACACCCTGGCACTCTTCATCATTTACATACAACTATATATGCCACACACCTTGTGCTTTAAAGTTGAGGACCTGCTCCTGTGCGAAGCGTGTCAGCTCCATCTCGCGCTCACGGATACTGTGTACCTCCATGAGCAAAGTCTCCCAAGCCTCTCGTGTGTCAGCCCGTCCGTGTCCTAGCTGAAACTAGAATGGCTGTGACATAAAAGAATGGGGATGAGGCTGAAATCTAGGCGGTGACTGGGTGAGCTGGGTGAGGTACGGAGATGACAGTGGCATGGATGAGGCCATCCCAACTGTATGTGGGAGCGTAGGCTGACTGAGAGGGAGAGGGGAGGAAAAGGTCGAGGTGTAATGTAGAGCAGTGTGTGATACCTCCGAAGAAGGTGTCATAATCGGTGTGAGAGCTGTAACGGGAGAGGAGGGGACAGATTAAGACTGTGGCAGCCTTCCTATCCCAAAGGAAAGGGAGGGGGCCGATGTGATGGGTATGTTGCTCTCTGTCATGGGTATGGCACTGATAGTAATCGTGGCTGGAGATGTAGATGCTGTAGTTGGAACTTGAACTGAAACTGAAACTGAAGCGGGAGCTAGAACTAGAACTGAAATTGAAGCTGAAGCAGGGGCTGAAGTGAAAGTAGAGACTGATGCTGAAGCTGAGGCTAAGGTGGACCCTTCTTTTCCCTTGTTGTCAAGCCCAAGTCCACTCCGATTGTAGCATGTGTTCACATCCTTGAGTTTCATTGGCTGTTTTTTTTTTTTTGTCGTCTTTCTTGGATTTGTCCGTCTCTTTATCACCTTTGCCCATGTTTGTGGACTGACTTCGGTTCCTTTTACACATGTCCTAGTGTGGGAGATCGGATGGGAGCGGGAGTACGAAGTGCCCCCCCATTGTGGGAGGCACGCACATTGCGAGGGGTAGGTATGGAGGAAGAGCAAGAGCAGGGGAGCCGGAGGAATCGGAGGTAGAGTCGCCCAGAAGGAAGGTGTTGCAGGTGGGGAAGAGAGCCGGCAGGGGGGTGGGAGCAAAGCTACAAGCGGGGGGAGGGGCGGGGGGGGGGGGGGGGGGGGGCCGCAATTGCAGACAGAGGGGGGCTGAGACAGAGGAGCTGTAGGCGGGGCAGCGTCAAGAAAGGGGTGGCGGAGGAGCTGGAGGTATGGAGCTGGCAGGGGGCAGCGGAGAGCTGTAGACGGGGGGCTGTAGGCAAGGCGCAATGCCAAAGATGGAGCAGCAAGGAGGGTGGAGCAGCCGGGAGCGAGGGTAGGAAGGGGCTGCAGGAGGGTGGAGCAGCAGGGAGCTATAGACGGCGGGGCTGCAAGCGGGTCTGCCGCGGGTTGGACGGAGCTGTAGGAGGGCTGAGGCAGCGGGCGGGCGAGCAAGGAGGTACGGGCGGGCAGCAGGTGGAGCAGAGAGCTAAGGGCAGCGAGCAAGAGCGGAGGGCAAGCACGAGAGCGGAGGGCACGAGCTGAGAGAGAGAGAGAGAGAGAGAGAGAGAGAGAGTCATATTAACGTTCGCAGGAGACGTCACGAGTCTATGGGACAAAATACAAAATGTCAAAAAGACTTGCAACATCTGGATAAGCCAGAGGGTCATGGCATCTCAGCTCGATTATTATATTTGAGAGAGAGAAAGAAAGAAAGAAAGAAAGAAATTTTATTAGAGTCTTAGGAAGACCGATGGGTCTATGAGACTGAAAGAAAACCTGATACAAATCACAGTAAGGGTGGAGCTACTGAAACGAGCATCATCACCCGTGATGAATCCTAAGTCTGATCATACATAATCATATACATTTGGATGTAACAATGACAAGAAAAGGACTGGAGCAGAGCGGAATCCTCCGTATGTCATGTCGCCCTGGCTGGTGCATAGCCGGTGATGGGACGCTGGCGCCCCTCAAGAGAGAGAGAGAGTTTATTAGCATCTACGAAAGACCAAAGGGTCTATGAGACTAAAAAGAAACCAAATACAATGAAACCTAAGGGTAGGGCCACTAAAATGGTTACCTCTACCCAAGGTCGATGCCTATGAATGAGAAATAAAAGTAGTACATCGCACTGCAAGGGAAACCTGCAAAGGGGGAGCAAACACCAAGAAGCATCCTCTGGTTGTCTATCAACCCAATCAACCGTCCTGAGTGGCTTGATCTATCTAGGTTGTCTATGGGACCAACACCACTAGACGACTGAGGAGAGACAAGAGGAGCTCCGATGTGTGTATCCACAAACTGGTGGTAGTGGGCACTCTGGGCTCTAATGAGTCTCTGTATAGAAAACAATATCTTGTTCTTTGCATGATTCCGAGAAATTCCCTAGCTCTGACCATAAGGTACCATTACAGTTCCAAATGGTACACGCTAAGGTCTCAGTCTTGTGGGTCTCATAGACCCTACATCCCTATGTGGGTGTGGCAACGGGCCCCCGCCTAGGTCTAGTCAAGAGCCCGACCCTCACGTACTACAACCCACTTTCCCACCTTACGTGCGGCATTCCGCTAGAGTAAGAGGGCTTGCCTGTCCTCTATCTGTAGTGGAGTGAGGTCCTCATCTATGTATATATCTGGGTAGTCTCATCGGGATGTGCATCTGTGCAGTGCCGGTAGTCGGGCATGAGTGTCCCTGAAGCGTATCACAAGTAATATCTCGTCCGACCCACCACGCACTCTCAATGCCATGCTCTAGTACCCCTAAGGCAGAGTTAACAAATGTAGTAGCGTCTAAAATAGCTGAACTGATGCATGTGACCCCACAGACCCCGATGTTCAGAGCCTTACTGGCTCTTTGTTGCTGCTCAAGTAAAGCGGCGGACACGATTGCCTTCGCAGGTTCCCGTTTCACAACACTCACTCACTTGGAGGTCTCCTCAATGGCAACACTTGCGTGTGACTATGGGGCGGGGTGGGCTGAGATGTGGGCTGAGATATGAGGCTAGGAGGGATGGGCTAAGATGCTAGGCGAGGTAGGCTGAGGGGCTAGGTGGGGAAGAGGCTAGGCGAGGTAGACTAAGGGGCTGGGAGACTAGGCAAGGATAGACAAGATGAGCTCGTCCGACAGTGGATGGCTGAGGGGCTGAGAGACCCAGGTGAGGATAGGAAAGATGAGCTCATCCAACTGTGAATCTGGATCCAGTGAGAGATGGCAATGACCAGGAAGAAAATCAGCGATGGATAGTCGGTGGCTCTATAAACCCTCCTCTGAGATCTGCAAGCAGTGATCTCTGCAGAAGTCGAGTCTTACCGAAAGCTCACGAGGTGCTAGCCAAGTTCTATACATGTGGAGCTGCACTAATCCTTTTGATGACCTAGTTGACCTCAGGTGAGTGGAAACGATGAAGCCTCAAGGCAATACTCAAATGGTGGCGGTACATCCATAGGCCTTTGGTACGGTGTTCCAAGGCTTCCTTTAGGGAGCCCCCCAGGTTTTTAGTAGCTAGTTTTCCAAAAGTGATTTTTGGTTCTCAGTGCTATTGCTTTTTTTTTCCCCTAATGTGTGGATAGGCTCGACACTGTAGGAGCACGTGCTGCTCACTTTCCATCTCCCCTATGGGGCAGATTTTGCAGATTTTTGCATCTCTTGGAATCTTGGGTCTTGCCCACCTACCCCTCTCCACCTCTAGGTCATGGGAGCCGGCCCTTATTTTGCAGATTAAATGCCTTTTGAACATTGATATATCCTCCCCGAAGTATTTTTGCATTTCATATCTGTCCATCAGATTAATTTCATGTCTGTAGAAGTACATTTTGCCCCAGGGTCTTGTAGCATTTTCTGTGTTACCAAATTCTTGATTTCTCCCATATCTTTTGGAATATCGCAGCCTTATGCCCTATAACTCTCCAATCTATTCTACCCCCATTCACAGTACCCTTATTATAGACTCTACATGTCCTCATGCAAGAGGATCAGTTCAAGTTTCAAAACAGTCCTGCTTAGATTGTGATTGGAGCTGCATACGCACAATCTAAATTGGGAGCTATTTGCACTTGATTTGAAGCAGTCCAAGCAATGTCATCAAATCCTTGCAATAACTCAGGAAAGAGAGCACAAATCAAAAGATCAATTCCCCTATTAAGAGTCGACTTGCAAGCTGCTATTGTTCCTAGTGCTTGCGCAATTGAGAAGGGACAGATAAGCGGGTGAATAACCCATATTTGGGATTCTTTGTATTGACAGCTATATCAAGACTCCAAGATTTGACACTGGAGAGCATTATCTACGTTGATTTTGAGGAACCACAAACCCAAGGATCACAAAGATCTAGAAAACGATCAAAGAATCGGATACATGTGGAAATTCCTTACTAAGAAGGGATTCCTAATAAAGGCTAAGTATATTTGATTTTTTTTGTCTCTAAGCCCTGAATATTTGTGTTGTTTTCCTTGTTTATTTTAGGGGTACAAGAGTAATACACATTATTCATCAAAGTTATATATCCATGGCTGTTGGAAGAACTCCTTCATGGGACATGATTGTGCTAAGCAAGAGAAGTGTGCTGTCTTCCTGATTGTTTTAAAAATGGAATATAGGTCAAGGGAAGGCCACCTCAATGAAGGGTGTGTTCGCTGAGTTTCAAAATCAGATTTCACAGAGCTATTTATTCCAAGTTATAATATTTTAGCTCTGGAGGATTCCAATTATGTTGTTTTTGTTAAGAAACCAGTTTCTTCTATCCAGTCAAGAATATGGACTTACAATTTTGCCATTGCAAAGGAGAATGGATATCTTTCGTGGATATGGAGAAATACGCAGTTGGACCTTATACGATCTGTGGTATTATTAAGTACAAAGCCTGGTCTCTCAGTTAATTCCAAAGCCATCAATTTATATGATTCAAGCATAGCTGGAAGAGTTCTTATAAAGAAGGAAACAAGTCCCAGTTAGCCCAGTCGACAGTCATAAATATGCTTTCATTCTATTATGACACGGTTATAATTTCTCTTATGATATTCAGTTTCATTGTTTCTAATTATGGAGCATGCTATGCTCAAGAACCAGCTCTTTACATGACAGCATTTCATATGGTCATCGTTGGCCAAGTCAGGATTTTATCATCCTACAGGTTTTTTTTATTGGGACCTGTTTATAGAATAAACAGAAATCTGTATGGTCTCTCATGGATTAATGTTGCCAAAGTGACACAGTTTTACAGTTAACCCATCAGTAATATACTCTTTTGGACGGAGAAGTTTCAGGAGCATTAAGTTGACACCTAATAGCCATGGTAAGTGTTTGGCAACCTAAGCAATGAATGGAAATTTGATAAATTCTTCAAAGAAAGTTATTTCCAAAGCAATTCCAGGAAGAGGTTCATATTACTTGGAAAAGTATCAGTATGGAATTTATCTGCTCCATTTGAGAAGACTTGAAGAGTCTCTCAAGGAAGAAGACAAAAAAAGGCTCCAAGAAATAGTTTTTACAAACGTCTAAGGCTAAGTATCTCTTTTCCATTGATAAAGCTTGCCTTATGTTTATTTGAAGATCTAACCCTTTCTTTCTTGAATTTGATTCAGAAAGACACTAATCATAAATGGGAAGTTCATGGAGCTTAATATGCTCAAGTATTGGTACAAGTGATCATTGGTCAAGTGTTTCTGAGATTTTATGGCTTTTTTTTTTTCGGATTTGAACACGGAGTTGCAGCTAAAGACGCCAAGAGGAATACAAAGCCCTTGGAAGAAACAACCATCTTATTTCAAACAGTTTATCTGCAAGGAAGATGTTAAGGCAGAATTGAAAATTAATGGATATCTACCATTGTTCTCTTGAAATACCTTTTCCACCAGGAAGCAGTCAACTCCACAAGAAAAAGAGGCATGGACTTGCCAAGATAGAAGGGCCCATGGCTGCCCAGTGCTCTTAAAGAGTAGGATTCCCTGCAAGGAAAGCAAGTGCTTTAGATGTGGGAAAGAGGGGCATGTGGCTGCCTAGTGCCCTGGAAGGCCAGTCAACAAGAAGGGAGCAGAGAGCGTCATAAGACCGATCTAAGTCAATGATTGGAAGTTACCAAAACCATCAGAGCTGGAAGAGATGGAGGGGGGGAACCTCCAAAGAAAAGAAAGGACTCGAGGCAGGATTACCGCAAGTGCCTTGTCAAGTTCAAAAACTATTCGACACTTGATGCCAATTGGGTAGATGAGGAATTCTTCTCAGAATATCCTGAAGTTTTACAGTCGTACCAAGAAGCTTTCCAGTTGCGGACAACTGCTTAGAAGCCGAGGGGATGTCACGAAAGTATATTTATCCCAAGAATATAAACAGATCTTTATTCGATTGACTTCGGTCAAAGAACGTTGACTTCAGTTAACTAGCAAGAGTTTTATCTTTCTTTGCTTTGCATTGGTTAAGAGAACTGTGGGGACTAGGAATAGTCCAAGAATCCAAATGCATGCACCTGTCTAACCTCTTATGGGTTAAAATGTTGGATATTATTTATTGAATGTGTAGGACCTAGAAGAGTTCAAAAAGGCCCAAATTTTAAAGGTCAAGTGCCAAAAAGCAGGTCCCACAAGAGCAAAAGCACCAAGAAAGTCGCACACCACTTTATAAAGAAGAGTCAAAAACAAAATTCAGCACCAAAAGAGGGAAAATAAAGCCTAAAAGCCAAGTTTATAAATAAAAGCAGGCCCCAACTTTTTGGAGCCCATGCTTTTGGAATGGTAGCCCAGTCTATAAAGAGAGAGGCCTTGTGCCCTCAAGAACACACAATGTATTGTACTAGCCTCATGCTCTTTTATGAGCCACTTGTACAAGGATTATTCTATTGCAATAAAGACCTTCAAGGGGGTCCTACCCTTATTTCTAGACCCTAGTGTGTGTTCTCTGTTCTTTCTCCCCCTCTCTCAATTTGTTTTGTTTCCCTGAAGAAATCTACTCTCTGCTCCCCGTCAAATGGAGCTATCAGATGTTATTTTTCCCTGTTATCTGTGAAATTTGAAATCTATCTTGGTGATTGAATATCTCAAACCATAATGTAGAGGATTGGTTATACTACTATAAAGCTGCCTCTTAGCAGGCTCTGCAAGACCCCGAGGTAGTACCATTTCTCAAGGCCATTGGACTATATGGCACTGAAACCTTCATACCTACTCATCTTAAACACTCCATTCTTGCTTGACCTCAAGCATTGCTACAAAAAGAAAGGAATCCCTAACTACTCCCTTTAAAGTTTTACAATATGTTGCAGCTCTCATTTTGTGATACAATCCCACTACTCCTTCCTTTAGCTTTCAACGATGGCATATTTTTATCATTAAACCCTTAACATTGTGGCCTACTCTATCATTGTGGCCTACTCTATCAGGAAACATGTATTACCATGTTGGAAGTAGTACTAGATTAAAAAAAGAAGCAGGGTATTTACCTGGTAAAACTTTAATGAGATCTCCATTTTCATCCACCTCTGCTTTCCCTTTTATCCGTTTCCAAACCAATTTGCCCACAGTTTCCATGACATCCGTCACCAAAATGAATAGCGTTGGGTAAAACCGTGGAACAGATGTGTCTGAAAGAAGCTTAGCCACCTACCATGTGGACAATAAGCATGCATTAAAAATAGAGATGTACAAGTGAGAAGAAAATCATACCATCAAAATTAATAGAGTTGCATCTAAAGAAATCCTCCACTAGCTCTCAAACTGCTTACAGGCTAGACTTCCCAAAGTTCTTACAATAGTACTAATTTTTTCCTCCTAAAGGGGTTTGGACTCGAGTGGAAGGGAAATGGAAGGGAAAGTATATGATGAATACTAAGAAGAGTGCATGCCAACATCAGCAAGCACGTGAGCAGTTAGCAACTCAGTCCTCAGTGGAGCCAAAACATGTACTTGGGACCCCACCAAAGAGATGTGGTAATTTCTTCCATTCAAAATGGATTATAAAAGAGGTGGGAGACTAACAGCTCTATCCCTAACCTCTACAGTATGATAGAAAACCCAAGGGGGTGGTCTATAGTGCCACAACATTTCAAGCGATGTCAAATCTAAAAAAGAGGGAACAATCCCAGAACCTCATGAATGAGATCAATCTCTCTTGTGCCGCTGTAGAGGACCCAGTATATCTCTCCCACTGATTCTTGATGGTGAAAATAAGGTTCGCCCAAAAAGCCAGTATATTAACCAAAGTGGAGGGCTGGCCGCTTAAAACATGTGCACATCTCGAACACCAGCTACCACACAAAGTAATGCTAGATACCACTCCCAAGCCAAACAAGCAGGTGAAGAAGACAAGGAATCCTGAGCTGGAATAGGAATCAAAAAATAATCCTGCAGATCCAAGATGCTAAGATCTGTAGGACCACATTTGCAGCAACGCTGC
This sequence comes from Dipteris shenzhenensis, assembly GCF_047967505.1. Taxonomy (NCBI): domain Eukaryota; kingdom Viridiplantae; phylum Streptophyta; class Polypodiopsida; order Gleicheniales; family Dipteridaceae; genus Dipteris; species Dipteris shenzhenensis. The sequence goes on along the minus strand of NC_141608.1, from coordinate 34,067,091 downwards.
ATGTCACCAGCCTGAGACTCACATAAAGCGAAGGCACCATACCCTCTACCCATATAGCTGCTCCCCATGTCATAACGAAAGACTCAGATGTGATATAAGAGAACAATCTAAAAACACCATTGCCAACCACCATGTCAATATGACAGCTCCACAAGCAATGCTTGCAGGATTTGCTCTACAAGTCGACATCTCATACAAAGAGATGTCTACCCGAATGCCCCTATGAATGGTAAGCCAAAGAAAATATGAAACTCTCTTAGCTCTACTGATCCCCCAAAAGTGGGTCCAGAACCTCACCAAGAGCTGCTCTGTAATACCCTGTGCCTGCCAGTGCTGAACGGCCATCGATAGCCCTTTGTTGAATCTTGTATCTGGTCCTCGTCGAGTACTGAGAAAAGGGCAAAGGATCAGAAGCAGTTTGCGCTAGCAAGACCACTCCCAGATCCCAGTCCACTCTACTAAAGGTCTCTCCAGAAATATCCAAAGTCTCCATCTAGGCTCCTTCCTGACAGCCGACCGGGAGGAATCTACTGACCATTGCTTCCCCAGGCAGCCTATAACTCTGATCCTCTACCAGTAAAGATCCTTCAGCTGCGCACGCGTAAGTCTGTGAGAAGTATCTACGGAATAATATAAGAAAGGTGCTAACCCCACTCTCACACCTACACATATGCATCTAGACCAACTAAAATAGGCTGACGATCCTCCTAAGACTCAGTGAGAAGCTCTCTCCACAGCTAAGGGATGGCTCTCATAATCTGGAGTCTTGTGGTAGCGACCTGAGGGGGAGGTCCATAAGTATGCATAATAGTCTCCTCCATGAGACCTCCCCTGAACCAATCTCTCTGGTGGAAGGAACTATGCGGATGAGTGTAGGACGGAAATAATCCCATATCTAATGAGCCTTCACACCAACAGAGAAGTAGGTTAAGTACAATTATCTGCCAAGAAAATCTACCTAGCACTTCCTAACCACCGACCAGCCGCCCTAGAAATTGCTTCCAAAGCTGTTCCACTGGAGTCAACCCTCTCACTAAAAGCTTGATCAGGAGCGCTCTGCTCGGGAGCTAAGTAGCAAGAATCCCTGGAACACCCTGTGCTGTGGGGAGGGTGATAGTGTCCCAAGCTACTCTGGCTCTTGTATCCATTGAACCATCCCCCCCACTACACAGGAAATTCCTGAGGAATCTCCTCACCTGTCTAATACTAGCAGCAAAACACCCACAAGAAGTTACATACCATATGGTCGCCAATAACACTTGATTGAGCATAAGTGCTCTACCAGCCAAAGAAAGCCTAGTTGTACTCCAATAGGCTAGCTTCCTTCGTATACTGTCTAAAACACGAGCAAATTGCTGAGTAGGAGACACCTCAATACCAACCTGAAATCCCAAATATCTAGTCACCTAGATGAAGCCTTTGTCAACTCCCCAGGCTGGAGTATCCTGTTCAACACTAGTCCAAACACATTTTAATTTGTTCCAATTAACAAGTCCTATTGATGCTGGGCAAAACTTGTCAATGGAAGAAGCACTGGTAGTCAGACTGTGCTAATCACCCTTGATTGTGTCATCTGCAAACTATGTATCCAATAACTCCTACTGCTGCCTGATCGCAAGAGAAATCCCTAGAGTGCCTTGACTAGTAGCCTGCAAAAAATAACCCCATAGCCTCAACCACAAAGAGGAAAACATATGGTGCAAGAGGACAGCCCTGACGACTAATATAGATAACTGAAATGCAGGTCCTCTAACTCGACACAACACCATCTTGCTGGCCAAGTGCGAATATAGGGAAGAAACCCATGAAATCCATTTGTCACTAAAGCCCACCCTCCTCATAGTACCCTCCAAGAAGCTCCAATCCACTCTGTCTAGTAAGCCTTCTCAAAATTGAGAAGTACGACCGCAATATCCTATTGACTCTCCTGTGCCCAGTGAGTAGCCTCCCAAAAAGTAAACACGTTGTCTAAGATACTTCGATTATTTTATATATATATATAACACTAAATGTGTAGTTCTGCCAATATCGGGGAGTAGGGGTCTAAGGCGCAAAGCCAAAGTCTTAGCTAAAACCTGTAGGAAGTCCCAAACGAGTAATGGGTCTCCAATTCCTTAGAATTTTCCTGTCTCCACCTTTGGGGATAAGATAAATGAGACCAATAGGCAAGAATTTTCCTGTCTCCACCTTTGGGGATAAGATAAATGAGACCAATCGGCAAGGCTTGCCTAAAGATTTTAGCTGAAGAGCCTCTAAAAAGGCGGATAAGAGATGAGATCCAATGATATCCCACAATGTCCTGAAAAAGAGCGGAGACAAACCGTCCTCGCCTGGGCATCTATCCATGGGAAGCTCACGTAATGCATCAGTGATCTCCTGAAGAGTCACCAAACAGTCAAGCATGTGGCACGTCCTATCTGAGACCATTTGTGAAATATACCTCCAAACCTCCTCTCTCGGACTAACAATCTCAATGATAACTAGATCTGTCGTATAAAGACTGAAGTAGAAATCAGAATTGATCTCCATGAGACGGTGTGGATCCACATGCAATACTTCCGCATCATCTACAAGTCTCTACAGGCTGCCAGAACATTCTCTTTGTCCAACTGCCGTGAAAAACTCTTTGGAGCATTTGTCACCCTTCTGTACCCAAAAAGCCTACGGGGAGTAATATTGGAACTGAGCTCTCCTACCCTGCAACTCCTCTAGACTCTCCTATGCTGCAGTGAGCTCACCTCTTAGAAAAATATGGTCCAGGAAGCTCAATACCAAGCCCTCTAGTCTCGCAACCTCAGCCCTCTCTTTGTCTCTGTGTTTTGCTTTCTCTCCTTTTTCTGTTGCTTGGCAAGTGTCATTGACTCTCGCTAATGCCTGCTCCAACCACGCTAGCCATACATGTCCTAGGCCCTAGGGTAACGCAACCTAAAATTACGAATGGCTAAAAGAAAAGAATGCCAACTAAGGAAACAAGATAAGGCTCAAATGAAGATCTCCTTCCCCACACCAACGGTCCACTTAAAGTACAAATCTAGCCACATCCCCAAGGCTGCTCCACAACCCATCATATGTGGGATAAATACTACTAGGCCACGTGGCATTCTCCTCAATCTCCATTTAAGCCTCTCCTACTCCATTTTCCACAGGGCCGACAACAGTTTCTCCCAACACTAAATCATTCACTGTTCCTGGTAAACGCAAAACAAAAAGATGAGGGAACATGCCTCCCTCTATATGGCATAAATACATGAAGTGGTGGGACATGCCTCCAAGCTAGCATCAAGAAAAGATCCCCCTTTAATTGTTTAGGGTTACAAGTGGGCATAAAAACATTGCATCATCCATAGGGTCGAGATACATTGCAAGAAAGTATGCAGGAGGCCTTGCGGGCCTATGAGACAAAGTACAAAACAAAAAAAGTAACTCATACAAGACCCTATGGGCTGAAGCAAATGGCTCAGTAAGGCCCTTGCTGAAAGCTTAAGTGCTAAACTAGTGAGCAAAATAGTAGAGTAGCAAAATAGTAGAAGAGTATAAGTGCTCAGAGCTAATGCTCCTAGTACATGCCCAGGTTCCATATATCTAGGTACTTTGGTGGCTCTATGATGGGATGTGAGGAGCTCTTGTATCTATGTATGTCGAGCTGTCTCTCGATGCAATGGAGGGCGTCGTCTCCGTAATCTCTGTATTCGACGTGCTACGTCGAGGGTGACGCCTTGTCTCTGGCGGTTTCCTCTGAGGAGGGCTAACACGGACCAAACCTCGAGCGTGCGTGCTCTTCACGTAGCACATGGAGTGCGTGTCCCTCGTTTGGCAGCATAGTGGCGGAGACTCTCACTGCTAATCCATGATGCTCTCATCTCATCAAGCTCCTCTCCCTCAGCCTCCCCGGCAGTTGACTCAGATGCATAAAATCCGTCAACCAAGTTATCCGTGAGGATCTACTACAGCTACACACATTCCGGACTTGGTTGGGCCCGAGTGATCTTCTAGTGAAGCTGGGATTCTACAGAGATCACTTCTTACATATCACAACGGAGGGTTTCATTGATCCACCAGGATACACGCAGATTCACCTACCCCACTCGTTGAGGATCTCCCTTGGGCAGTTCCGTGTCTCTTCACACAGACTTCGTATCGAGAGCGGGCGAGCAGAGCGGTTACCCAGGGAGAGGCGCATATGCACACTATGTGACATGCAGGAGGTTGAGACAGAGGGGCATTTCATCTTCAGATGTCCTGTTTACTATGAGATCCGAGGGCGTTTCTACTGCCTCTTCAGGGATATTTCTGGGATGTTGGCTTGTGTCCTCTCCTACCCAGACCAGCGATGTTTGGCTGGTTTCATTCATGAGATGCTCAAACACTGAGATAGGATACTCCAAGCACGGAGATAGGAGCAGACTTCTCCCTTTACTCATACCTCTCAGAGCTCTATCACGGAGTTCTTTCAGCCAGATCACATAGACCCCCATGAGGCGAGACCTCGACATGACCGCGACCCGGAGTCTGTGACCCGACAGCTCAGACAGAGGGTTGACTCACAAATCACACTTGGGGACATCCCCTCCTTGTTTAGGATCGGAGCCCAACCGACGGGGGTCACAGTGGCCTTGGTTAGACGCAAAGCTACAACCAAGACATGTACCAGGACTGCACCCTTAAGGGGGCGATAGCGCTCTATTGCTGACCTCATGCCTCCGCTTCCACAGCCTCATCCATCCTGATGTTTAGTTGCTGACCATGATGATGATGATGGTTATGATGGTGATGCCGACGATGATGCTGAGATTGATATATATATATATATATATATAGTCGGGATATGACTATGCTGTACTTAGGAGCTGTACTTAGGACTTAGTACTACCATTTTGCATTTTATTGAATTCTGCATTGGTGTGGACGCTCGTTTAGTAGCTCCACTACCACAACTCATTGCATTCAGGTTTTTTCGCAGTCTCATAGACCCATCGGTCTTCCGAAGACTTTAATAAACTTTCTTTCTTTCTTTCTTTCTGTCGATCTCGGTGGCCTGTGGCATCAAACCCTGCTGCTCTCTGGCATGTCGCATCAGTTTATCTCTCTGTCATCACATCTCAATCAGATAGAGCCCAACACAAACCCGATCGGGAAAATTGATCACCCGTGTAAGTAGGCCAAAGCCATGCCCCTCTTGAAAAAGGCAGTGATATCACCCTCGGATCTCATAATAGATTGGGCAGACACATAGAAAGTGCTCCTCTGTCTTGACCTCCTCCATCCGGCATAGTGTGCAGATCCTCTACTCTCTGGGTATGCTTGCAGCTCTCCCTGCCTCCCTCAGCTGATGTGACAATACTCGCAATTGCCCAATGGCGATCCTCAATGCATGTGAGACATTGCTATCGTCGAGGTGCCGAGGTCTGATGACGAGACCATGCTCCGAGACCCTCAAGAAGTGGTCCGGATCTTGGTGGGGAACTCATTTCCCCCCCAAGCCCTAGACGTATGGAGCTGGAGATCCTCTCGGGTGGTGTATAAATGCTGTATTGAAAGGAGGGAAGTCTCTCCATCTGAATGCCATGACTACCAAACCATGTGGATACCCGTGCATACCATGATGTATCAACACCGCTCTCTGCTAGTCGTCAGGAGGACTCCAATGCTAGCCTCAGTAATCTCCTAGGGTAAGGCCCTGACTCTATGGAGGAATGTCATTGTCTGAAGGATGGCATCAACCTGGAGAGGGGTCATGGCGAACTATGCCTGTATAATCTGATGGGGGACCGAGGGCTTACATTGAATAATCCTGGATCCTGTAGTCACCTGTAACCTCTCAAATCTCTTCCACTCTGTCACTCATGTCACTCCCCCAGAAAGGTGCTACATGCATCGCAATCAGTCTCACCACGGTGTCAAAAAGCCAACCTTTGATCGGAGGGGTATATACGCAAGATGGCATCTGGATCTCTTTGTAATACCCCATCTGAGTCAATAAGGTATGTGACACCCTCTCTACTATGTCTTGGGCCATGAGTAGAGAAAAAGTGCTTATTGAATCTACCATCCATCTGAGTCAAAACTGACACTGCTCTCTGATCGATCAAGGTCTGCTGTTAAGTCCTTGCTCTGCAACAAGGCGCTCCTGAATCCAAGTATCTGTAGGTCATTGCTACTCTTCCCTTTCTAGGACTGCCAACTGCTAGCGAAGACCAAACTCTTATCTGAGAATCTCATGCCTTCTGGTACTGGTACTAGCGACCGAATGATAGAAGTCACTAATATCAGAAAGGATTGCTACCACATGTGAAGAGGACAGCACTCTGCCCTGCATATGAGAAATTCAAATCTACAATACTGCCTCACTGAGGCTCTACATATAAGGCATCCAGAATCATGAGACTAGCAGAGCTACCTCTCCTATGAGGCTCGAAAATCATCAACATTGTAGGAAAGTAGTCTGAGATAGAAACCCCGAGAGAAATGCATACCGAATCATCTCTATCCAAAGCCCAATCTTCAACATAAAATCTGTCAATGCATGATGAAGGGGCATCTGAGGTCTCTTATTCGACCACGAGAACTAGAGAGACTGTAACGGGGTGGGAAGAGCATCATCCAACCAAACATCTCTGCCACTGACTAAAACAGGAAGGCATCCCAAGCTGCTCTCTCGAAAGAATGAATGCCTCCTCTACCCCCCTTCTTGTTTGAAGGCAACTCCACCATGTTAAAGTCACCTCCAATGACCCATGAATCTAGAATAGGAGCCCAAGAGAGAAGTTCCTTCCAAAGGACATTGTCCCCTCGATTGTTAGGGCCATAAAGGTTGAGAAAACCAACCCTAACTCTAGAAACCCCATCTGACCTGACTGCCTCTACTGCTGAAGAGGTGAAGTCAGAGAAGGGGGGACTGTAGTTGACTGTTTAGGGCTTGACTGTAGTTGATAGGACCATTCTCTAAAGTATGACCATGTAACATTTATCCATAATTTCTTTTGCTCCCATGGATTTCCTTTCTCACTACCCTTCAAGGTTTTCTTACATAAGTGTAATGCTATTTTTAGTAGAACACAGAGCACATGAGCTTGTTTGGACCACGTTCAACTTGTATATGGCTAGCTACATGCATGGAGCAATACAAATCTCACTCATCATAAATTACTATCTGGAATATATTATTTCACAAAGTAGCACTTCTTTGAGACTTCCTTTTGCACTTTGTAGGGGGTTGGCATCGTGGACTTACTTGTTTCGTAGGAGTCAATCTTACCAAAATCTCTTTCATCCTTTGAAAAGTGCTTTTTGTGTGAGAGAAATTTTGATTGTCCACATAGTATCAAGAAAAGGGCAATGACAAATAATCAAATATTGAAGCCACTAGGAAAATACCAAAGCTAGAGGATCTTCATCAACTTCGAGCCTCACTTTGTGTGATTTAAAAAGTACGTTTTCTAAAAATAAAATATGTACTTTTTGACTTAAAAACGCGTCCAAATCTGATAAAATGTGAAAAGACCTGGCTATCCTCTTCTACTAGGTCAAAACTCAGCGTGAAAGGTCCCAAAAAGATCCTCCTACAACCCAAGTGCAATGGGCTGGCTTTGGGCATAGTGCTCACAACCTCTAGAGAATCAAAGACCACCTGGAAGAAACCATGTCCCAATAAACGAACATATTTGAGGCATGGGATGAGATTAGAGGGTAAAGCTGCAAGCATCCAATCTCTGGCTTGAAGTCTGGAAGGGTTGGACCATAGATGCAAGCGAATACTCCAATTCCACATCCTTTTGAAGCTGCGCAACTCGTCTTTTGAAAAAGTGCATGTTCTTGTGGCCGATGGAAGCTGACAGGGATGCACCATTCGTCAATCGAGGGTAAGAGGCAGACTCAAACCGAAAATCCCGGTTCTGTCCGTCTTGAGGGAAAAAGGGGAAGCTAGAAGGAGGTTGAAAGGGAGAGAGAAAGGCTGAAAGGGAGAGAGAGGAAGCGGGGGAGGGCTCAGAAAGGACGGGAGAGGGAGCGGGAGGGGCTGAGACGAGTTGGGGAAGGCTGAGAGAGGGCAGAGAGGCAGGAAGGGGGTGTGGGGAGGCTGAGAGGTTGGGTGGCAGAAGAGTTAGGCGGAAAGGCTGAGATGGGGGACGCGGGGCAGGGAGTGTTGAGAGGGGGGGCGGGGAGCAAGAAGGGGGAGGCGAGGAGGTAGGGAGAGGGTAGAGAGGATTAGAGAGGAGGGGGGCAGGGAGGGGAGGTGGGGGGGCTGAGAAGCGAGGCAGCGGGCTGAGGGAGGCTAAGTGGCTGACGGGGAGATAGGGAGGAGCTGCTGCCCTTTGACATGGGATATCATATGGAAGGCCCTTAAAAATGCTTTGAAGAGGGTTAAAAAAAATTTCCTCCATTGGTCCTTGATTCTGATCTAGTTGTGGTTGTCATTGTGGTGATATGACAATGTTTAACATTTTTCTGATTTCTGATTTCAGGTTTCAAGCAGATCTTCGGCATAATGACACTTGAAGAGACATTTGAGGAAAGATGTTTTTGCCTTGGGATGGAAATCACCAGACGTGACATGGATGGAAGAAATAAAAGATACTTTTAGCTAGGACGCCTCCAAACATATTCTAGTGAAGACCTTTATCATTGCCGTACCTAGTACAAATGTGTTGCCCTTAAGAGGGGCTTTAAAGAGATTGAGCCGGTATTTGTATGAATCTTGCCTTGTGAGATTGAATTTGGTATATTATCTTGAGAAATGCTTTGGAGCTTCATTGAAATTATCTTTTTGAACGAAGTTGCCTTGGATTCGTGATCCAACGTAAGACATCGACAACATACTCTCCGAGGGTGAATGATCAAGCCGAAGCAATGAATAAGGTGCTCAAAACGGTTATCCACAAAATGGTGAACGAGGACTGAAACAATTGGGACCACAAGCTCCACACAGCACTATGAGCCTATCAAACGGCATTCAACATTAGGATGAAGCATATCCATTCCAGCTTGATTTTATATATATATATATATATATATATATATACCTTTGTAAGACTAGAATAAGTCCAATCATACAAATTTAGAAAATTTGTTGTTCTAAAGATCAAAATTTGTTGATTTTTATTTCATGATGTTTTTTACTTATATAAAATGTCTCACAACAAGTTTATAATACTTCTATCAATCCTACCTCCAAGAATTTTATTTCAAATCTTTCATAGAATGTTCTTTTCTTTGAAAAAACGAATAAATTAATAAACCTTTCTTTCTTTCTATTGTGCGCAACCTGGGTACAACCCTTTCTAGTTATTTGAATATGGTACAACCCACTCTACTTGTTATCGTGGACCCATAGATTCACACATTCTTGTTTCTTCATAAGACCCTTCTCAAACATTTCGATCCTTTACAATTGCAGCAAAATAAACTTCAATTTCATCAGAGCATCAAACACTCAGATTTTCAATACTCAGTAAGGCATACTATGCACTTGAAGTCGAGTGTTACATTCGCAATTACCAAAGGTCTTCGTGTAAAGCAAATGGAATGTCTCTTAAACTGAGCTCATCAAGATAAACAAATTAAAGGCATCAAAACTTTTTTTATTCTTTAGATCTTCCAAACTTGAAGCATCAATCATTGCCTCAGATTGACAGTGTCTGCTCATCTGACATTTGAAAAACAATTGTACTTAATCCTACATGTTGAGAAGGGGTTGTTATCCATACCAATTCAAAACAATACAACAATAGAAGCACAAGAACTGATATGGTATTTAACTATAAACAGCTTCATCAAAGCATTAGAATTAGCAATGAAATCCTTAATAATGGTATTGACATTGTCAGACAATCCCTGTTTATTGGTGAATAACTCATTGGCCACAAAAAAGCTCTTATGAAAGCCAGGAAAATCATTCCAATCTACTTTTTATCGCAAACCTCATGGGTGGGACATCTGTGCTAACCTTAACTGACAATCTAAGAGCAGCAACGCGTTCATTGTTCACCCAAGCATGAGCAATATCATCATTAAGTTCGCGTAATCGTGTAACATATTCCTGTTGAGATATGATCTTCACTTCCTCATCTGCTTCCTTTTCAGGATCTTCCAGCCGCTCTAAGTGTGCTGCAGTTAAAGATTTTCCTCGGCCTGCATTTAACACGCTCAATGTTTGGTGGGTACAGGCCTACAAAAAGTTTTCAATCTGAACAAGAAAGCTTTTACAAGCATATTGGGCTGACACTTTAACACCTAACATATTGCAAGATGTGCAAATCAAGTAGAACATGACAACCAGATCATATTACAAATAACACTGTTAATATTTGAGACATTTATGTGCTAGTAAGCAAGTTTATAGGCACAGTGTTTGGTTTTAATAATTCATTTAGCCTTTCAATAGCCTTTCAGAACCTGTCCATAAAAATGTTTGAAGATTTCAGACCTGGATACAAAAATTAAAAAATCGAACAAGGCCTATGCCCATATGTCGTGAAACTGCTCCTTGCTCTTGAGGCTATCTTTTGGTGAAACTAAAAGAACAAATTAAATAAGGCCAATGCCAATATTATCATGGAAGTCTTCCTTGCTCTTTCAGTAAAACTAGTCAATTCCCCTTAAAAATACCTTTGGTATCCAGTTCAGGCCCCACCACTGGCCGACCCCTTCCCACAAGGATCATCTATGAATTTACCTCAGCCCAACCTTCCCTAGTGTTATTGAACTAAGGAAGCCAAGAGAGCAAGACATTCCACTTTAGCATTCCTTTCAGAGAGCCAAAGCCTCGCCAGCATACAATTCTAAGGAACCAAATGCATCTTCAGAAATGTTGCAAGGGTTACCATCCTACTTAGTGGGAACCAAATTGCTTTGAGCCCTTTGCTTTGCTTTGCAATATGGAGGTGCTTACTCTAATTCATTGTGTACTAATCACTTCAAATTTATTGAGTTTGGAACTATCACACGTGGATTGTAGATGCCATAGAAATTAACGGTTTGGCAAGCAAAAGAGGTTAAATCAGGTGTGAAATCATTGTATCCGTCCTTGACCCTCATTAGCCTGCAATCTTGAGCCATCAGTTGTTGTAAGGCATCATCTAGATTTCCAATCCTAGTGTTCAATGACTGAGTTTCACGTGTCATGGAACGTGATACCTACTGTATCGGCCATCAATGCATGTTGATGTTTGCGATGATGCTCAACTGATGCAGTATTGGCCCTCTATGGGGGAAGAGCACCCTCATGAGAGGATTTGTTTCTATTCAATCTAGATGCCAGGTGGGAAGAAGTTATGCATCAATCCAATGTGGGAGAGAAAGTGTTTGTTGGCACGTGAAAAGGGTTACCCCTTCAATTAATGCCCTTGAGAGATCACTCAAAAATCATTTCCCATTGAAATCTACCCTTAGCCTAAGACTCTTGGACCTACCATTTCATGCATCCTAATGCACCCTTGTCCCTTTTCTACACCTCCTAGAACCTAGACACATGAGTGCATATCTTAATTAATATATATTGGCCAATATACATTGTTGTTGGTACCACTTGTACCGCTCCATCCCATGAAGACTTGAGAGCTCCATCGAAACCACCCAAATCAAGATCTAAGCTCAACATAAGGCCATCTTGTAATCATAATGTAAAAATTACAACTCATCGTGTTGCCCTGGCAATACAAATTAAATGTACAACATCGCGGCACAATCGATGCCCAACCAGTAATACAACAATCTGTAGATGTCATTGATCACAACAGCGGCGTTGCACTCACTAAGCTCATCATCCATGCTGTCTTTTACGATAGGTGCACCTATTTTTGCTGCAGCAATTTGAGTCTCATTGTCATCAAGTTCATCATCCAAGCTCTGCTCAGAACCTCTCTCAAAACCAAAAGCTGAGTTCCAATAGCTTGTGTCACATGGTAAACAGCTGACCAACTGCTCCAAAAAACATCTCCATCATGAAAACAAAGTCGTATCAACAAATTCCCCTTGATCTCCTTGTAGTAAACACCCTATAGGTCGCCGGCCTAAATCAGTCTAAGATACTTGATAACTTCTATGACCTTATGTCACTTTCCACACACCAAAATGTCGCCTTTGGCTCTGATACAAAATGTTAACTACAAAGACCCCTATTGTAATCAAGGCCAGCGCCAAGCATTTATCTACAACTCTCAATTTGTGAACTAGAGCAGAACAAGGGTGAATCACCACCCATCGAACAGTCACATCACATCTACATACATCGCCTGTGTACAACTTCGTGATCTCAACTTTTCACGCATGTTGAGCCCTTTGAAACTAGAAGCTCCTTCACAAACTTAGCATCTTGCCAAGTGTTTCTTCCTTTGCCTTTTCCCCTTAGGGTACTCTCATGCCCCTAATGCTATGTGTAGTAACTGCACCTAGGCAATTAACAACCTATAGCCAATACAATCCATGCCCAAGGAAGACTTAGGAAACCCCCCTTGCACCCTTTCATCAACCACCTTAACATAACCTTGTCCTTGACCATTAGTTCGACCCTGTATCCCACAAACCAAACATAAATCAAGTCAAAGTTTTATACATGAAACCAAACCAATAATTACAACAATTTACAGCCTCAGGTTACATCAAACCATCTCATGGTCTCTCTAAAGACTATTGTCGACTGATCCTTCAAGGTCATGTCGCATTCAAACGAGAATGTAACAATTTAGTTTCGGGTACGCATGTTATTAGTCCACATTCTTTAATCAAACATTACCATGCCAGCCATACAAAACAGAATAAGAAGTGTTATGGATTTGTTTGGAACCGTTTCCAAATCAATGTCTACTCTTTGCTTGCAAAAGGACAGGCAAGATAAAGAACTTTGTCAAAATCAAAACTCACACAATAGTTGTTGGTTTTTAACAGTCAAAATAAAACCGGATTCTCAAAAAAAAAGTTAAAATTTTGCTTGCCTTTCAACTCCCTTGATATGATGTCAAATGTCTGCATCACCAAATCCAACACGAACATTAGAAGCACTACTAAATGCCAAGAGGACCAGCATCAAAAACAAAATAAACATTATAGCCAATATTTGCTTCTAAATTGCAACCATAGCATATCAGTGAAGAGTCCATGCATGATACTAGTACATAGCATATCAGCAAAGAGTCCATGCATGATACTAGTACACATGTACTTTATCATTTTACCTTACTACCTTAAAAGAAATTATGGATCCGTTGAAAAAAAAAAACATTTAACCTTAAAAGAAATTATGAATCCATTTTTAAAAAATTCACTATGGCTAATGCCACTCACCTTCAGCCAACCCTATTCCTTTTCTTTTTTATGCTTTTCCTCCTTGTAAGTCCAACACTCTAGCTGTCATTTGGATCTATTTTAGGGCCAGGGCCAAGGCCTACTTCTATCCCTTAGCAACAGTCTCCCCCGTCAACACCTCTCCATCCGTCCGTACCTAGTCTAGTCCTAGTCCTCCCTAACCCCAAGTTGGGCTAAACCCCCAACCCAACCCGGGGGTTAGGTTAAGCCAGGGGGTTCATCATACAGCCAACTATGGACTGGCCTACCCTCTCCTCCAAGTCCCCCTCAACTCCTTCAACATCCATCAGGACTCGGTACACTATAGTTGCAGCCATGACACCCTCTCCATATTCACGGAATTACCAACAAGAAGGCTCAAAACGACCCATCCTAGGGCAACAGGATCAGATTTTTTATTTGCAGCAGGCAGTGAGAGAGCTACGATTGGAGCTAGCAGAAGTAAAGGCCCGACTTCACATCCTGGAAGGACCTGGTAAGAAGGCAGTAATTGATGAGGCTGTAAAATCTTGTAAGGATTCCCCCCCTATCCCGCAGCTAGTCTCTACAGTCAAAGATCTTGTTCACACTGAAGTACAAATTGCTAAGAAGGAAGTGATTGTGGAAGTGGACAACAAAGCAAGTCTAATATCCAAGCAGAGATTAAAGAACACGAAGCTAGATGTGACAATGCGCTGAAGATTAGAATAGGGGGGCTCCTAGAAGATTGGTACAAAGAGGAGGACACATATAGTGAGATATTGACAAAGATCAAATCAAGCTTGCCCAACATTGAATGGGTGAATGATGATGAGTAGGATGATGACGACTCCAGGCCAGCTTCTATTTTGCACTATAGAGGTCATGCAATCCTTACACTGAAGTCAAAAGATATGTGGATCAAGCTTCTTCAACAATCTTATAAGTTGAAGGGCACCAAAGTATGGATAGCAGAGGAGCTTACACAAACTCAACTCAAGATTAAGGCAACTGAATTAGCTAAAGTCAGAGCTACCAGAAAAGATGGAAAATGTGCAGTTTACCGTGAAGGCATAGCACTAATCAGAGAGTTTAAATCAAAACCAAAAGACTCTCAGTCTTAAAACTGATGTATGGCTGTTTATTCTTCTAGAATATTATGTATGTACTCTAAATAATTGGGGTTGCTTTTTGCACTCCTTGGGAGCTTCCAAGTGCCCTCCGTACTAGAGGGTTTCTTCTTGTCCTATAGACCTTTTAGTCTCCAGTGGACGTTAATAGACCCTCTTTCTTTCTTTCTTTCTCATCCTTGCCTATGTCCCTGTCTTCTCACCCCAGGTAGTTCATTCACCTCTTACGCTTCTTCCATTAGAGACTTCCTCTGGACAAGGGCGATATGGTTTTGCACGCTCTATTTTACTTGGGAATAGTCATCTAGAAGTTGACCCTTGATTTGGTCAAACGAGCACAGTCATCCAGAAGTTGACCCTTGATCTGGCCGAAGGAGCTCTCATGGCAGCACTCCCAACCATACAGATAGTTCTCTCCCTTGAGGACAAACAGCAGATGCAGCGAGCAATTAAGGCACTATAAGACAAAGCACTTATTGGTCACACTGTCAGTCTCCCCCCAACAAGTTTTCCTAGGAAGTGTCCACGCTGCAGGGAGATTGTCCATCTAGCCGAGGCCTACCCCAATTCACAAGTCGCATTCCAACAAAGAAGGGGGAGAGACAACCCCATGAGCCTCAAATACAATACAGCCTTCTACATGTACAACACCGTAGGTGGCTCCAAAGCTTGGGCACCAGCAATTGATTAGATGAGATCTCCAACAGGTCCTTTTTGGCAGACCAGTGGACACTGGCATGCTCCAAGAGGATGTGTTCCTAGCAGCAAATATCCGCAAGAGTGGTCACCTTCTTCCAAGACTTGGTCTCGGATCCAACAAAGGGTCACATGAGGGATGTGTATCTCAATTACCCACTTCCTAACATCTAAGATTTGACCAACTAGCAAGCAGTATAGTCAGATTTAGGTGTTGGTGATCTCCGAATTGATATTTTACATGTTTATCCTCCTTAGGTAGCAAAGGGGACCCTTATGGTGCAATCTCGCAAGTTGTTTGCCAGATGTGAACTCTTAATTATAGAAGGTGACTTCAAAAACCTAGAGTTTGTAGCCCGAGGGCTCAGATATCTCTTTGATTAAGAGGGGTCCATAGCAACAATTCATCCTCTCTATTAGAGGCAAAGATCCTTGGCAGTAGCCAGAGTTCTCTCTCGCTTGCAAGGCATCCTAAATTTCACCTTTGAGCAAGAGAGGCATAACGGTTTCCTACTTTAATAGGCTATGCAGAGTCAGGGCTCCACAAAAACCCTCACAAGTATGACGATATCCAATCATTTCCCCATGGGCCTTTGTTCAGATCAGCCACAATAGAGCTCAGCACAACGTGGAGATCCCAAACTTCTTTACCAAGAGGAAGAGGTTTGGGACACTATCTCACAAATTTCTATGTAAAGAATTTTCCCCATGTTGGATGGATACATTGGACAGTAGAGGCTATTCAAAGAAGCAATGCACCATCCAAGAATAGGCAATCACCTAATCAGCAGCCCTCATTTGAGCAAGACGAGGCCTTGTGAAACGGGATATCGCCTCCACCAAGAGACTCAAACATACAAGTGCACTAGAGTCAATCTATAGATGATAGAGGCCAAACATGTGGAGTTTTCCTACCATTTGTCTAGAACCAAATGGGTGTAGCAGAAACATAGGATGACACGCTACTATTCCATACCATTCGGTCTAGATCAATAGGAACACATCTCTAATGTCTTTGTGACAAGGAAGGACAAATTACATGGATCCTCAAAATATCCTACACGTGACTACCCTCCTACAATGTTCTTTAGGGCCAATAAGCCTATGCTTAAGAGGCCACACGGGAGGAGGTTTCAACCCAAGTTCCCAAGGTAGTATCCGAGATATTTGGAGCAGGTCGGTTTTTTGGAGCAGGCCTTGGGCCTATATAAAGAGGCCATTGGGCCTCATTCATTCATCATCACCAAGAAGGCTAGCCTTGGGCCTATCCACAGGAGGTGAAGGTGACCCTGAAGGAGCTGCAGACTGAGCTTGAGTGGCAGCCCACCAAGGCTGGTTTCCAGACAGCAAGGTGGAGAAGATCTTTGGACGGAAGTCTACTTACGCTCGAGGTGGAGCACGCGGGCTTGAGTCTAGAGATAGCTAGCAGATAGGAGGAGTACCTTGTGGTAAGATCAGAGGACCACACCATTGGGGGGGACTCTGGATCTATCTCTTTTGTATTGTGTCCATAGCTTTGGACGGAAATATATTATTTTGGTGGTTTCTCTATCTGGCTGGTTCATTGTTTATTGATGAGTCTGCACATCTATTCTATGTACACAAGTTTAAGAAGTTTGTGATTCCACACCCCACACCACACTGTGTGAGCTCCTGGGGGCAATTCTATCAGTCTTCCGCTGTGCGTACCCTCTGTTGGGTGATTTCTAACAGTACAATGGCCTTTAACCCCTACAACCTCCCACTTAAAGGCCAATGTGACTTTAAGAGAGAACAACTAGTGGACATACTATCCAATGCCCATCAATGCACGACAATACTCAAACCGCTGACTAGGTAGACTCTTCGTCGGCATATCTGTAAGGTTATCATTTGTATGAACCTTGGCAAGCTCTATGCGCTTGTCCTCAAGTACCTCCCTGATGAAGTGGTACCTGACCTCAATGTGTTTGGTCTTGGCATGCATTGAGTGCTAGTGTTTGTTGGTCTTTACGTCTCACATCTAGCCATAGGCCTTGGTTGTCTATCTGTCGTAGGTGCTGCCTCTGTATTGAGTTATTTTTCTTCAAAGTCTTTTGCTTAGTATTGCTTATGCTTGCCTAGCATGCATTGAGCACCAGTCTTTGTTGCTCCTTGGTGTGCCGCTTACGTCTTTGTAGACGTTCAGTTGCTTGTTGCTAGGTATATCTAGGTAGAGGTCTCACTCATAGGTGTTGGCTCTACGTACTATCTATTTTGCAGCTTTTGTGATGCGCTGCTAGTTACTCGTCTATAGCTTGTTTGTTGCTTTAATTTCATTTCTGGGGGGTTGTAGTTTGCTTGAGTGGCTTAGTTGTCACGTCTGTATTGCTGATGTCACTCATGGCTGCTATTGTCTTGCTTGTGCGTCACTCGTATGCCTAGTTCGTTCAGCGCCACTCATCCTCAAGAGGAACCCCCTTCGAACATTGATGAGAAAAGAGATCGAAGTCGACCCAATCCTCCCGCCAAGAAATTCGGCGTCATGAGGTCCAACCCGCCGCAACTAAGTTTGGCCTTGCTCTACATTATTCCCGTTCGTTGTTGCTATTGCTTTGTTATCGGCCACCTTTGTTGTTTAGAAGATTGCTATGCTAGTCTGCTGAGTCACTATTGTTATCGAAGTCGATTGTTGGCCTCTTGCATCGAGTTGTATATGTTGATTTGCTGCATCCATGTCATAGTAGGATGCTTGCTTAGTCGGTATTGTAACTTGTCATTGTACTTGCTTCTGCCTGTATGCTGTTGTTTCTTTTTGTTTGCTTTGAGTCAAGGTGTTACCTTGGAATAGTCTTTGAGCTGCTTGGCTGTCTATTGGCAGAAATGGAGGTAAATGCATTGAATGTTAATTTTGAGATTAGAGAATCCTTTAGGGAACCTCTTTGCAAACCTCTGTGGCTGCAATATACTCGGCCTCTGTGGTAGACAAAGCAATACACTTTTGTGCGCGAGACATCCATGACACTGCACCACCTGAAAGGTGAACACATAACCAGAAGTGAATCTCCTTCTATCCACATGCCCTGCATAGTCTGAATCTGTGTACCCAAAAGTACACCCATATCTCCTCTACCAAAGCGATACACATCCACTTGGTACCCTTCATGTACCTCATGATGCACTTAACTGCCTCCCAATGCCTCTTTCCTAGATTAGCCATATATCGGCTAACAACTCCCACTACAAATGCAATGTCCGGTCTAGTAGCTATCATAGCATACATAAGACTTCCAACCGTTGATGCATAAGGAACCTTGGCCATCACGACCCTCTCCTCATTTAATTTGGGACTATCTGCTTGACTCAGTTCCACATATGAAGTCAATGGAGTACTTATTGCGTTCCCCTTCTCCATATTGAAATGTTGCAACACTTTTGTAATATACTCCTGTGAAAGCCAAAGGAGTTTCATACTCCGGTCACACGTGATACGCATACCAAGAATATGACCTGCAGGTCCCAAATCCTTCATGTCAAAGGCCACATGCCACATGCAACTTGGTTGAATACATCCAACTCAAAAGTGTTTCTTGCTAGGCAATAGCATATCATCCATATAAAGTGTCACGAGTATCAAGCTATTATCCTTAGCCCTTTTAGTGTAGAGACAATTATCAATCTCACTTTTTCAAAAACCCTGGGACCGAATAAAAGCATCAAACTTCTGATACCATTCTCTAGGCGCTTGCTTAAAGCCATAAAGACTCTTTTTCAGCTTTCAAACAAGATGCTTTTTTCGGGCCGCTTCTATTATGCGATCAATAGGGCAAAACATTGAAGGAGTGGCAGAGCAACAATTACACTGATAGTTTTCTTCAAAGCCTTCTGGTTGTACCATGTAAATTTCCTCATGCAGATCCCCATGCAAGAAAGTTGTCTTGACATCCATCTGCATAAGCTCCATATCCTCTGCTGCCACAAGTCCAAGTATGCATCTAAGTGTGGTCATCTTCACAACCAAAGAGAAGAGCTCACCAAAGTCCACATCCTTCTCTTGCTTGAACCCTTTAGCAACCAAACGGGCCTTATACTTAGGCACATCACTATCTGTGACCTTCATGTTGTAGACCCATTTACATGGCAATGCTTTCTTTCCATGTGGCAAAGAACCAAGTCCCAAGTCTTATTCTTCATGAGTGAATTCATCTCTTATTACATAGCATACTCCCACTTGCGCTGATTCTCGCGCATCATAGCCTCCCTGTAGCAAGAAGACTTCCCGCAATCAGTAAGCATCACATAGTCTGCCCCTAGAATAAATCTCTCAAGCGGTCTAGACACTTTAGCTAAACTTCTCAAGGGCATTTCAGCTTGCTGTCCCGCCTGAATATCAGCCACATTTGGCTCATTATGATGATCCCGTCATCTGCCCTTGATTGTGTACTCGTGGGAGTACCTGGTGGCACCATTTCCTGCACATTTGGTGCATGGACAGCTTGTTGTCTATCAACATATGCACGTGGATTCACAATCTGGAAAGTGATTCTCCTCATTTCCACATCCCTCATGGTTGTCTTATGCGTCTTCTTCTCATTGAAGACCACATCATGGCTTCATATGATCTTCTTTGCTTCTAAATCCCATAGATGATAGCCCATCTCTCCACTTTCACCATAACCCAAAAAGATACATTTCCTAGACTTAGGATCTAGCTTCTTCTGAAGCTCTTTTGACACATGTGCATATGCCTCACACCCCAAAGCATACATTACAACCTTTCCTGTGCAACCGACCTTCAATAAATTAAAGGGCATTACAACTACAAATAACCGGTCAATGCTTTCACATTAAAATATTCAGCAAGCGACTTAAACACAAATTGGGAGCTAGAGTGCCCCTGCACCAAGACAAAGACACAGATTGGTCCTAAACCTTGGCGCCCCTTTCGGTATTTCTTTAATAAAGTGAGAGACCCAAAATTCCAAGCTACAAAAAGGATACATTCCTTTTTACAACTAGGGCATTCCACATCCCATTGGGCATCCACTTACCCTGCATAGCCTTTACTGTTCACTGCTCTCACCACTCCTCGCAGTAGGTCTCCATCCCTAGTCCAGGAAGCTTACACACAGCCCAGAATTGTCACTAGCAGCCCACTCAGCCACTGAGTTCCCCACAGTTGTCACTAGTGCCCAACTAGTCATCCATCTGCTCAAAGCAGAGAAAGAAAGCATACCAAAGTTTCTCCATTGTCCAGGACTGCCATGACCAATAGTCTCTCACCCTATAGGTCGTACATATCCTGATACAATGACTTGTTTCCCAAAAGAGATCTAGCATCACAATACAATAAATACTATGGCAGTCACACCTGTACCATCCCTCTCGGGGTCCCAGGGACACTTACCATTCCAAGCATGGATTCCGACCCCTGCCTACTCAGCAATGAGGCTGTAACAAAGGTGTGCCACCTGCATGTGACACATCTCTTGGAGAAACCAAAAATATATTCCCACACGGAACATGTTGCCTGCCAAAGCCAGCAAATAGGATTCACTATGAATTCGATCTCACTTGCATTCAATGCTCTTTGCACTTTCAATCATCAGTATCCCAAACACTGGCCCTGCTTGCTCTCACGCCCCAGTGACAACAAGCATCCACATCAATGCAAACACCTGCATAAGAACCCGGAGTTGTTGCTAGCAGCCCAAATAGGGTCACACAACTCTCCAAACTGCCACAGGTGTCTATTGCCTCACTGAGATACCCAAGCAATTGGGTGAGAAAAAAAGAAAGAAAAAAAGAAATTTTATTAGAGTCTTCGGAAGACCGATGGGTCTATGAGACTGAAAGAAAACCTGATATAAATCACAGTAAGGGTGGAGCTACTAAAACGAGCATCATCACCCGGGCTGAATCCTAAGTCTGATCATACATAATCAAATACATCTTGATGTAACAATGAAAAGAAAAGGACTGGAGCGGAGCGGAATCCTCCGTATGTCATGTCGCCCTGGCTGGTGCATAGCCAGTGATGCTGGCACCCGTCAAGGGGTGTCGTGCGTCTCGATCTCTTGGACGAGGCTCGACGCAAGACCAGAGCCACCGTGACTCCCGTGGGACGTATCCCGGGTCTAAACAATGACGGGAGGTCCCCCAGAGTGATCTGTGTCCCCTCGATGTCTCGTGTGTCGTGCTGCGATCGTCGGGTTGGGGTCTCTGGCACGTCTGCAGCTAGAGATTGAACGATCAATGTCACTCGATGGGAAGAACTCTGTGATCCTGCTCTGAGAGGTATCTGATGATGTGGCCAAGCCCCGTCGCCTGACTAAGTACTCTCTGTGTCGGACCCCCTCGTGAATGAAGGCCGCGAGGCATCTCTGATCTGGGTAGGCGAGGAATCTGGAAAGGAGCCCGGAGCCGTCTCTGAAGAGGCAGTGGTAGCGACCTTGGATCTCGTAGTACACTGGGCACCTGAAAATAAAATGCTCCTCTGACTCAACCTCCTGACAGTCGCACAATATTATGCATAAGCGATGCTCCCTAGAAATCCCCTCTGCTCTGCCGCTCTCTATGCGGAGGCGGTGTGATGATACCCGAAAATGTCCGATGGAGATCCGTGCTGAGTGAGGCATATGAAGCTCAGTGTACCCCGGTGGTGTGATGAATCCCTCCTCCGAAATACGAAGACAGTGATCTCTGTAGAAATTCAGGTTCACTTGAAGCTCCCTCGGCTCCAACCAGGTCCTAAAGGAGTGTAGCTGCAAGAGATCCTCTTGAATGACCTCGTTGGTGTGTGGCCCGATCGGGATGGTGGGTGGGAGTACCGAAGGGGCATCTAAACTGTACTAAAAAGGAGATATCCTATCGATGTGGAACCCTAGTCTCACAAACCATCTGTGAGTCCGTGCATACCGGCATCGCTCGTCTCCCTCTGCTGCCAACCTCATGGAGGAATCGAGAGCCAACCATGGCAACCTCTGTCTCCCTGATGTGCAGTCCCCATATGATCTAACCCGGTGTAGATATGTGATGGTTTGAAAGGTTGCATCTAGCTAGAGTGGAGAAGCACCAAACTCGGCCTAAATGATGTGATGTGGTACAGACGGTTTCCCCCGGATCATGAATGAGAGCATGAGGATCTGCGGGCGCTCCACCCATGTCCACTCTATCTCTGACATGTCAGGCCCCCAACAAGGGCTGCCATACATACCGGTTGGTCGGACCAAGGAGTCGAAGAGAAGAGCCTTGGTCCGAGGGTCCTGAAAGTGGGAGTGGAAGCATTGTCTCTCTAGCCGAGCCAGTGAGGCGTATCCCCTGCTCAGTATGGCCTGCATCGCTGGTCTCATCGTGAAGATCGGGCCGGAGAAGATGACCCCCAAGTAAGTGTATGAGGATATGATCTCCACTCGTGACCCACCGAAAGTAAAAGTAAACTGCTTCCCTTGCATGTTTGCTCGAGAGGTATTAAAGATCATGACCTTGATCTTGCCAAGGTTGACCTCCAAATCATGGGATAAACAAAAAGCCCGCAGTGCATCCAGGTGTCGCTGGAGCCCCTCGGGTGTGGACGACAAGAGTGCCACGTCATCTGCATAAAGAAGAATCCTAATGATGTCTCGGCAAGTGAGCAACCGGTCCCTCCGAATGCCCCCATGAAAGTCTCAAGCTCATCGATGTAGAGGCCAAACAGGGTCAATGATAAGGGACAACCTTGTTTGACCCCTATGGTACTCAAGATCTCATCTGTCCAACCTACGCATGTCCGAACTCGGCCTGAGACTCTCTCATACAGTGCCATGACTGCCCAGATGATCTCTTGATCAAATCCCAATGTCTGTAGGCGTGTGATGAGACGAGCTCGAGGTACTGTGTAAAAGGCTTTGCGGAAATCCACAAAGCAGCAATATACCCTCTCCTTCCGTTATCTAGCCTCCTCAATGACACTCCTGAATGAGTATGTGATCCATAGTCCCATGGTCTCACCTGAAACCGGCCTGACCCTCTGCTCTGTTGAGCCCTCTCATCTCAGCGAACAGGTTGACCGACGCATCCAATACAGCTGCATAGATCTTGGACATCACATGTCCAATCATGATAGTCTTGTAGTTACTCGGGTCCATGGGATCCCTTGCCTTGTGGATGGGGGTGATGGTGTTCAGTGTCCAAGTGCGGGGGAAGCCAAGGCAAACAGCGTCATTGAATAGCTTTGCTAGGATCGAGGCTAACGTGTCGATCCCATATGCGATAAACTCAGTGCATAGCCCCTCGTGATCCTTAGCTCGGCCATTGTGCAATTTCAATGTCGCGTCCTTGACTCCCCCTCTAGTGAACAACGTGCAAGTGGTGGGGCAAGGTGTGTGTACGAGATCTGGAGTGGGCTGGTGTGGGACATCATAAAGATGGTGTGCATACGTGTGCCAGACTCTCGTGTCGGTGAGGGGTGATGGAGACCTATGCTCAAGGAATCTCCGCCAAAAATCCTAGTTGTTGCTGTACAAGATGTGCAGCAGCTCCTCCTCATTTCGACGAAGAAATGCATGCTTCTTCCGATGTACGAGACGTCGGTACTTGCGTACCGTGTCCCCAAACTTCAGAAGCATAAATTTGAACTGCAAAAATCCACAGTGGATCTCTCTACCAACTAGACCTCTCGAAACACAATTCACAGACCAATACACAGTTCACAGACCAACGCAATCATAGTTAAGCATGAGTAAACTTTTAACCAGCTCGGAGCTCAAACCAAGCTCAATCACAAGCTAATGCATACACCTAGAGAGCTTTCTAACCACGCTGCTCATACAATCTTGGCTCTCCTGCCTGTGAACACAACCCAAGGCAACCTCCACGAGCCCGTAGAAAGCAACTAAAAGACTGTCCTAAAATCATGAGACGAATTAGCATAGCAACTCCTGAAAAGGAAGAATGGCCTGAAATCCTACAAAGAAACCTTCATAGCCCACAAGAGATTGTTGATTATGTTCTTGCAAGCAGATAATATGTGGCTTTTAGTAATAATGTAATCCCATACCAGCCTCCATTTATTTACGTTACAGAGGCCTTGAACATTATATGAAAAGCATTCAAGCGCTATATACATATGTACAATCAAGCATATGTGGGCTGCAACTTAAGTCTCAACATGCATGGCTGCACCAGGATGTGACGTAGCTGTCAATATGTGATGGATGCAGTGGATCTGCATGAACCACCACAGACTAGAGCCTACCAACCCCAAAACCATCAGCTAGAGGAGCATTCCTTAAGAGTGGATGTAGTATCCGTCTAATTTTTACTGGCCATAGGTCTCGGCTTAAGCAATTTCTTAGGCTGCCAATCAGAAGAAGAAGCTTTCTCCCCTTCTGCCATTTTATCTTATCCCCTGCCTTGGAAGGGTAGAGGGATGATGAGGATTGGTAGCCCATAAAATATGTGGTACCTTTGTGGTTTGTGTGGATCACACTATAGCCTTCCTTTTACAAGGTTGATAGCTAATCCTATTTCGATCACATTGTACCCTGTGGGGGTTAAAGGCCACTATACCTTGACCCCGGCTATGTACAATACTCAAACACATATATATATGGATGACATAGAAGATTAGGGTGTTCTGCACCCACCAAACTTGTGTGACTCTCTTCTCGCTCTCCCTCTCTCTCACCCTCTTCCGTTCCGCTTCCGTTGTTGAGATCTCTCAACTAGTATCAAAGCTTTGGTGTTCTAGCTGAGCCCACGTGTGTGCCTGGAGCCCGAAGTCTGCTGCTACAGCTCTGTTGGAGGAAGGAGAAGCTCCATTGGGTGACTTTACTTGCATCCTAACCTTGCAGAAACCTTTGGAAAGTTCTTTGAGTGGCTTGTAGGTGGTTTTGGAGGAAAAAGACGTTTTTTTATGATTCCCTGTTCATTTCGACTGCTGAAAGTCCGTAATGACCTGTAGAGGCAACCATTGCCTGCTTTTGGTGTCCATTGCACTTCGGGAGTTCGAAAACCCCTTCATTCTTGAATTTCATTGAATTTCTGACTCATTGTCTTTGCTTCAATGTTTTTCTGTCAATGTGTTGGAACTCAAATTTGAAGCAACCATTCGCAGATCTGTCAGTTCCGGTGGACTCAGAAGGTCCTAAACTTATGCGCTCTTCATCATTCGTACTCCGGTGGTGTTTGCAAACAGATTAGTTTGCAAAAACGTTTTTTAATCCGTGTGTTGGACTCAGTGATTGGGACCACGGTTTCCAAAACGGTATGTTCCATTGCGTTCCGGAGGTCCATAAACAGGGCCCTATCTGTCAGCTCTTGCACGATTCAGTGGAGATTTGGAGAAGTTCCATCTCTCTGAAACGTCAAATCGTCTGTTTCTCTGACAAAATTCATTCAAAGGTTCAAACCTTTGAATTTTTTATTACAGGTTGATTGTAAGGGTTGACTCCCTGTTTCGCATCCATCGATTGGGATTTTGGAGTTCCAACAGAAAAGAGATATTTGCAAATTTTCTTACTGAGCCCGATTATGCAGTGACGCTCATTTTTTAAGGCATCCCAAGTTCTATTTTCACTAGCGGTCATTGCCGTGAGACCGCGATTTTTTTTTCATATATCTTATGCACATCACTCTAGTTGCAGTTTGAGCCGTGTGCACTCATTTGTGGTTTACATTGAGTTACAGTGGATGCTTTATTGGCCATTTGGATGCATTGCAATTCCTATTGGATGCACTGATAGACCCAAATTGCCTTGTGGGATGCTCTATTGATGGATGTTTAGCACACAGATGCTATTTTATGCTGACGGATAGCTATGACATATTGCAACGGATGCACTGGTTGTGCTATGCTCTCTTGGATGAGATACTGTTGATGCATATGCTCATAAACGGTGTTTATGCTTGAGGCTTTTGGCTCTTATTGGCACTGCCATTGTTTTGTCATTGCAGATTGGCGTTTCTTTTGAGCTAGATTTGCTCATATGGATGCATAGTATATGCACATGAGTCAACTGCATTTTTTTATGCTTTGAGCCTTTGAGGTTTGGTGATACTACCTTCCATCTTGACATACACATTTGGGTGCACCTGGTATTTGGTGTGATTTCTCTCTAATAGGCACTAGCATTTGGGATTTTGCATCATGGCATCCTCTGCAATGTCTAAAAATGAGAATCTCGACATTAAAAAGATTGATGGGACAAACTTTTCTTTGTGGAAAGAACAGATAAGGGATGTGCTTATTCAAAAGAAGCAGATTGAACCCTTGATAGGGATTGCAGCTAAGCCTACAGATATGTCTGATGATGATTGGAATGAGTTGGATACATTAGCAAAGTCTATTGTTAGACTTCATCTTGCAGAGTCAGTTTATTTCACAGTAGTAAATGAGCAGACTACGAAAGATTTATGGAAGAAATTATGTATCACTTCTAAGAAGGAAACTGCCTCTAATAAAGTTTACATCATGAAGAGGTTGTTTGAGCTGCAGATGAAGGAAGGGATCTCCATCGCTTCTCACTTGAATGAAGTCAATATCATTTTCAGTCAGCTTCAGGCTCAGAAGCTGAATTTTGATGTAAAGACTAAGGCAATATTCCTCTTGTATTCATTGCCATCCTCATGGGATACCTTCCGTGCAGCTGTCACTAACTCTGCACCTAGTGGAGTACTGAAGTTTGATGATGTTGTGGGTAGCTTGTTGGCCGAGGAGATTAGACAGAAGTCTATGGATGGCAACAAGCACGATGCAGCCTTAAATGTGCAAAGGGACAAATCACAATTCAGGGGGAAGTCCCAAGAAAGAGGGAAGTCTCGTAGCAAATCCAAGGCTCGGAACATTGAGAGTTACCACTGTGACAAGAAGGGTCACATGAAAAAGGATTGCTACAAGCTAAAAAGAGAGTAAAAGGATAAGAAAAAGAATGCAAATTGGGGTGCAAATAAGAAAAAAGAGACTCTCAGGGAGGACAAAGGAAAAATGAAGATCGAGGAGATCAATGGAGTCACTGATAATAGTAACAATGACATTCTCTTCATGTCTAGTCTACCTGCAGACTTACTTACCACTCCAGATGATGCATATTCCCAGGATTGGATTTTGGATTCTAGTGCTTCATGCCATGTTACTCCCCATAGGGAATGGTTATCCACTTATGACAGTGGAAAGATAGGTTTGTGCATCTTGGAAATAACTATGCATGTGACATAGTGGAAGCAGGTGACATAAAGTTTTCTTTTACAAATGGATCTGCATTTGTTTTGAAAAATGTGAGACATGTGCCTAAGCTGACCAAGAGTGTTATTTCAGCGGGTCAACTAGATGATGCTAGTTTTCACACCACCTTTGGCTTTCAAAGTTGGAAAACTCACAAGGGCTCTATGGTTTTGGCAAGAGGTGTCAATTGTGGGACATTGTATCCCTTACATATATCAAGGATATCTGATCATGTTGTTGCAATAACCGAGCAGCCAAGTACATCTTTGTGACATTGCCAAATGGGACACATGAGCCAGAATGGACTGAAACTCTTATGTTGTTTGGGTTATGTACCACATTTGAGTTTTTCTGACTTAGAAGTTTGTGAGCATTGTCTCTATGGGAAGCAAACTAAATCAGGCCATAAAAGAAGGAGAAAGAAAGAGCTTGAAAAGCTTGATTTGGTGCATTCAGACGTATGTCGTTCCATGCCTACACGGTCATTAGGTGGGGCTGAATACTATGTGGCTTCCATTGATGATGCAACTAGGAAAGTGTGGGCTTATGCTATGGCTCGGAAGAGCTATGTGTTCCAGGTATTTCAGAAATAACTGGCTTTGGTTGAAAATCAGTTAGGTAGAACGCTTAAATGCCTACGGACTCATAATGGTGAGAGTATATCTCTCGTGATTTTCAGGATTTCTGTGATACACGTGGGATCAAGAGGGAGCTCACGTTCCCTCGTACTCCATGGCAAAATCCAGTTGCAAAACAGATGAACCACACCATTCAAGATGTCATGAGGGCGTGATTTCTGTGTTGGCCTACATGTGGGCAGGACCCTGGGAAAACAAGGAGCGAGGGCATGGGTTGTTGCTGGATGCGCTAGAACCCCTAGCATTTGTGCCTTGGGGGCAAATGAGAGATCTAGGGCCAAGAGGGGCCCAAAGAACCTTAGGAATTAAAGTTTGTCATTGGTTTGGTCCCACTAGAGGGGGCAGGGGGCAAATGAGCTCTAAGTTGGTCATTGGTGTTGACCAACTAGGGCTTAGGGGCAAACCAAGACGTGGGCTGCCAAGTGGCAGGCCCATGCAAAACCATTTTGGCAAGGAGGACCTTGGAAGCCTTCAGGCAAGGAAAATGGACAGAAGTCGACAGGAGCTTGGGTTGCTGGTGTGAATTCCGGACGGGTACAAACTGTTGCGCAGGAGCTGCACGCACTAGTACGGCTGCACGGGCTGGTACAGATTGCTGGTTGCTGTTCCATACAATTGTACGGACCATCACCCGCTGGTTGTTGATGTCCGTACAAATGTACAGTTGATTACTGCTGCTGCTGTGTATACGGGACCAGTATGGCTGCGAGTACGAGGTTAGGGAATGTGTGTACACAATACACAGAGGCAGTGAACAGCTGACGCAAGCAGACTGTACGGATGCTCACGTTTGAGGTCAGATGTACGGACAACTGCGCTTGTGTACAGACAATATTGTGGCAGTTTTTGTACTTGCTATCTACCTCTATCTATATTCTGTTTTGGCTGCACATCTGAGATCTCTTGCAAATCTGTGTTGCCTTACTTACTGTTATAACAATAAAGCACATAGAGTTGAGTTGTGTTCCGTATATGTGTCTTGTGTTTGGGGGTAATGCTTCCGCTTCATGGGAGTTGGCCTTTACTTGAGAAAAAAGGCAGATAATCTTTCTGGATGAGCATAGAACAAACTCAGAAGTTTAACCAGTACATATAACATTCAAAACAGGAAATTGTTTATGCTTCCATGACAGCTTATGGAAATAGCAAATCAAAATTCAAAGGTTAAATCAAGACATGAACTAGGTTCTTAACTCAGAAATATTGCTGTCACAAAGATGTCATACAACTCATGATCTAAAATACTATTTCCTAATGTTTGTCCTTCCATTGGAAAGGCGGAGTAATTGTTCACATCTCAGAAATGAGTATGATGTTCTTATACAAAAATATAACAGGAAGGAACATAAGTAGTTAGACATAGCCACATAAGACCACCTTGAACTAATAACTTATATTTTACAATAAAACTCACTGCGGAGACTCTGATTGTGTCGCTGGACGTGAATCGTTGCACTATGGATGTTTTATGAGCCTCCCAATCAGCTGCAGCAGCTTCAGCCTGCTTATCTAAGCTTACTTTGGAGCTTGTTCGACGGAAAGATCGTGATAACACATCTGGCATTGGATCAGCAGTGAGAGGATCAAGAACGGCAGCGACTTTAAGAGGGTCCACAGTGAGAGGATCAAGAACAGCAGATACTCTAAGAGGGTCCACAAGGGCATCATCTTGTTGCTCCGCGTCTGCTAGCTACAAACAGTCCATGAGCTTCTTACTTTAGGGTCTTAACGCAGCTCAAAGTTAAACAGAAAATGTCCAGACTTCAACCATTGCTAGCAATCCAGATAATTCAGTAATGCTTCATCCAATCTTATTAGTAGCATAGACCTAAATTTCATCGTTTTTAGTTGAAAACTGACCAGTTCATAAGACTGAAATTGGAAGAACAGAGAGGTGCAAGGTTACTCTGAAACAGGTTGCCGCATCGTATTGAGGCTGTTTTTGTAAATGTTTTGAAATAAATATCCATTATCAAGTCAGGAGCCCATCAACTAAGACAATTGCAATAGAGCTGAAAATTTTCTCCCCCCAAGATCCACAAACCTACAAGCCATCTGGGGAAAAGAAAGCTCAACAGATATATATGTACACATGTACATAGTCCATGCATGCATGAAAACCTATATGCACGTACACACGCGAGTACGTTAAAATATATATATATATATATATATATGTAATATAAATATGAGTGTACGCAAACCTGCATGCTACATAAAACGCATACATGATACATGTATTATGTACATATCTACATGCATCCATGCATGCATGCTTGCATACTAGAGAGGACATCTCATTATGACTCAGCACTCGGGAAGGCTAGATTGTTTAAGAGCTTCTTGCATTACTAAAATCTTCTTGCAACTGCAATCAATGAGTTCGGGTGATACTATGTTTGGGAATATACATGGTAGTCCGTCATTCAACTTGTTCAAATGAAGACTCCACTAGGCTAACCGGTTTGGGCATTTTGGGCAGTAGACCTCAGAGAGGATGAGTGGACTGATTTATTGAGAAAGTCTTCAATTGTATTCAGTGTCTCATTGATGATTGCCAAAGCCAACTAAAACAAAGATAGTAGGCTGAGGGCATACCCAGAGAGGAACGCCTATGCACCTTATGTGATCTACAGGAGATTGAGTCAAAGGAGCACTTTGCTTTCAGATGCAATGTGTGCTATGAGATCCTAGGTTGTCACCAATGCCTTTTCAGAGACGGATTCAAACCCCTTTCCAGCCTCTGGTTCACTGGGATCAAAGATGTCTAGCGACCTTCATTCATAAGGGCATACTACACAGAGACAAGCTGCTCAGGACACATAGATGAGACTAGGCCCTAAGGTGTTCAACTAAACTCCACACAGAGCATGATCACTGAATTTTTCCAGCCGGATAGGGCACCATGTGTTAGAAATGACCCAACAAAGGGTACACACAGCGGAAGACTGATAGAATTGCCCAGGAGCTCACACAATGTGGTGTGGGGTGTGGAATCAAAAACTTCTTAAACTTATGTGCATAACATAGGTGTGCAGACTCATCAATAGACAATGAACCAGCCAGATATAGAAGACACCAAAATAATATATTTCCGTCCAAAGCTATGGACACAATACAAAAGAGATAGATCCAAAGTCCCACCAATGGTGTGGTCTTCCGATCTTACCACAAGGTCCTTCTCCTATCTACCGGCTATCTCTAGACTCGAGCCCGCATGTTCCACCTCGAGCGTTTGTAGACTTTCTGTCCAGAATGGTTCTCTCTACCTTAATGCCTGTAGATCAGCCTAGGTAGGCAGCACTTACTAGCTCAGTCTGCAGCTCTCTGTAGGTCTACTTCACCTCCTGGGAGTAGGCCCAAGAAAGCCCTAACTGCTGCTCCTGTCTGCTGTAGGTTTGCTGCTCCAGAGAATGAGAAATGAGGGCCTGGAGGCCCTGCTTTTATAGCCCCCAAGGGCTGCTGCAAAAACCAACCAGTCTGGCCGACTTTCAGTCTGCCCTAAAACCGACTAGTTGGCTGCACCTACCAGCCCAACCAGTGCCCTATATAAGGGTCTTTCCTAGGCCCTTTTTCAGCCTTTGTTCGAGGGCATAAAGCCCTCCATATCCTCCATGCAGGCACCTTCCTGCACCAACAGTCCCGCCTCTGTCCTGGCCATGTGCAGGCCCTGAAAACACCTGCCATAGTTCCGTACACCTGCTGCAGACAGTCTGTACTGTTGCTAATGTCAGCACCATGTCATCGCAGTCTTTCAGCTCAGCATCCTTGCGCAGGTCATGCTCTAGCCAGTCCTCGATATCCACATGTCTTTGCACCACTTTTCTCTGAGTATGTCTTGAACAGTGCTGTCCACATGACAGCCTTGCTGCTGTTCATACGGCAACCACCTCTTCTCTCTTTTCTGTATCTGATCCCTGCCCTCATGGCAGCCATGATGCTGCCCATGTGGCCATCTCTCAAACACCAGGTTCACCCCCCCCATGCTCTCCTCATATGGGGGCTTACAGATGGGGAGGTAACCTTTCCAACACCCCCTCTCACCGACACATCTCGGCCCAATGCCAACACATTGATGACAATGCTCCAGTAACTCCCTGGTTGTAGTCCTCTGTGATGTCGTAATCTTTTCCTGGCTTTTCATCCAATGGCTCTTGCTCCACCAGGTCTAGTTCCGCTTCCGCACACCATCATGGTACAGAGGTCCATCTCTGGTAGCACCTCCTGGCACCACCACCTTCAGTCACCTTCCCGCCTTTGAACTTGAGCAATCCAGCCGTCTCACGATCTTCAAGTTGTCCCCCTCATAATGAGTGAACAACCTCGAGTCTTCTAGGCACATTGCTCTGAGGGTCTGTTTCAACCAGTCCTTCCTTTGGCAAGGTCCGCAACCAATGAATATTTCCAGATAACCTGGACCATGAACTCTCGCTGAGCTCTCAAGCAGGTACTCTTCTGGCTCTAGTACACTTTGTCCATCACCTTCCAGCAATCTGTGGCCGAGATTTGAAGAAGAACCCTCACTTCCCCTTCTACCTTCGAAGAAGGCCAATGCCTTCCAATCTCGCATTACCTGAGACAAATCCAGAGTAGAATCTCTCCACAGCATGCTATAAAGGCTCAAATGAAGAACATAAGGTACATACCAGATCGTCCCTCTAGGAAGGTGTCCACGCAGCGCATCAAACGGGGAGTCGGGACAGAGAACGGAGTAAGGTTTGGGGTCTGTTTCAGCAGCTCTTTTCAGTTATCTTTTACAGTTCACTCTCAGCTCTATACTACAGTCATCTCTCAGTTCTCTTCTAGGATCTATCACTCCTAGATTTCACTCTCTCACTCACGTAGTAAACCTGCATTCCAGTGGACAGCACAAGCCTCTCCCTTGCCTTGTAGAAGCGTCCTACATCGTTAGTTGAGACAAAGGAGCATTTTCTCTGTATTTGCCCAGCCTATTATAAGATACGAGGACGCTACCACTGTCTCTACCTGAAGGGGAGTGGCTTCGGTCCACTATCACGACTAATCCATTTCCATGACCAGGTTTGTATTGGTCTCTATCTGATGGAGATGCGCCGGCACAGGGAGACACTACTGCGATGGATCAAAAAGCAACATGAGGCAGCTAGACCACAGGACATGGAGGCTGACCGGACACAGCGACGCGTCACAGACTTTTATACAAATGAGTCAGCCCCAAGACACAGTGGAGTAGAGGAGGAGGAGCTACCTGATATGAGGGCAGCCTGGATCCGCAAAGAGAGCCGACGCGGTACCACTAAGAGAGGGACGCAAAGATCACACACGAGATTGAGCATGCCCAGAGCACATTCTATTGAGGTCCGACCTATCATAGCTCTCCTCAAGGGGGACCGATAGAGACAAGGGGTCACCCTGGAAATAGCCCAAAGAGTTCATAGATCGAGGAGACCGCGTCCCCCATCACAACGCGAGATGGCTCGACAGACGCAGATACGAGATATTTTCACAGCTCACCAGAGAGCCATTACTCTCCTCCCTCCCCCTCCTCACGTGCTCCCCTCCCCTCCCATGTCTGCCTTCAATTCACCATCGCCATAGTCTGTTCAATATTTGCGACTGCCTTCAGTCGCCATAGCATATTTGGAGCTTCCTTCAGTCCGTGTCTCCTCGAAAGTGCCATCGACTGGTGTTCACCATCCACTGGTTGTTCTAGCCTGCTGGTATTCGTTATTTACTGGCCATTCCAGCCCAATGCTTCCGCACACCATCCATTGGCTGTTCCAGCCTGCAAATGCTAGTCGCTCCTGCGCTCATAATTCTAATTAGGAGAAACAAGCCCATTATGCTTCATACTCTTTTAAAAATGAATTGTGGAGGAAATCGCCATCAATTGACTACAGCAATTGCTTGCTCCAGTGTGCCACTGCCAACCCGCCATCAAGCTTGCATTTAGACTGCCACAGCTTTAAGAAAGCTTCCAAGACACCTGGTCAAGATTCATCAGGCTTGCTGCAGAAATGGAAGGTGTGAAGGGCTGTATGCCCTTCTCCCCCATAACTTCATCAATAAAAATCTGCAAAGGATAAAAACACAAGAAGCAAATATGGCAAGAGGGGACAACGGTGAGAAGAAGGATGAGAAGCTCAAGAAGGAAGACAAGCAGCAAAGGCAGCCCAAACCACCATCGATCAAGGACTTCAATAGTTGCTGCAACCGTAGTGGATTACAGACAGATAGCACAGCTGTTCAAAAGGGAGCCATCACAGCCCTACCAGCCTCTGGTTTTCAGTCTTAGATCAGACTCAGCCTCAGCAGCCTCAACCTCAGCTTCAGCTTCACTTTCAGCTTCCATTTCAGTATCAGCTTAAGCCTCGGTTGCAGTGTCATATCATTAGCATCATCACCATCATCATCCTCGTGGTTGCGACACTACCACCACCTCACCGACTATGCACTGAGAATGGGTGGGTTGAGGGCATACCTAGAGAGGGTCACATCTGTACTCTATGTGATCGGCATGAGATCGAGTCAGCAGACAAGCACGTCGCTTTGAGATGCCCTCTATAATATGAGATCTGAGGTCATTACCATTGTTTCTTCAAGGATGGTTTCAGACTCCCCTCCAGTTTCCTGTCTTACCCAAATCAAAGATACCTAGTGACTTTCATTCATGAGGCGGTCTGACACATAGACAGGCAAGATCGGGGTGTACAGCCTAACTCCACCCAGAGCATGATCACTGATTTTTTCTAGCCAACAGCATGGACCAACAGACCCCACAGAAACGGCGAAGCCGAGTGTTAGAAATGACCCAAGAGAGGGTACACACAGCGGAAGACTTATAGTAATGCCCAGGAGCTCACACAGTGTGCGGTGTGGGTGTGGAATCACAAACTTCTTTACTTATGTGTATACAATAGGTGTGCAGACTCATCAATAGACAATGAACCAACCAGATAGAGAAACCACCAAAAAATATATA
Organism: Dipteris shenzhenensis; assembly: GCF_047967505.1. Taxonomy (NCBI): domain Eukaryota; kingdom Viridiplantae; phylum Streptophyta; class Polypodiopsida; order Gleicheniales; family Dipteridaceae; genus Dipteris; species Dipteris shenzhenensis. Next base: position 34,032,252 of record NC_141608.1, on the reverse strand, counting down.
TTTCCGTCCACAACTATGGACACAATACAAAAGAGACAGATCCAAAGTCCCACCAATGGTCTGGTCCTCTAATCTTACCACAAGATCCTTCTCCTATCTGCTGGCTATCTCTAGACTCGAGCCCGCGTGCTCCACCTTGAGCGTAAGTAGACTTTCCGTCTAGATCACAACACCTTGCTGTCTTTGCACCAGCCTAGGTGGGCAGCACTCTGAGCTAGGTCTGCAGCTCTGCAGCTCTCTTGTCACCTTCTGGATAGAGACCCACAAGTGGCTGATCTGCTGCTCCTTCTGCTCCCTGAACTGCTGCACCAAGTGATGTGAAATGAGGCCCAGGGCCTCTCCTTTTATAGGCCCCAAGGGGGCTGGTAAAAAACCAACCAGCCTGTTACAGACTGGCCGACCAGACTGGCCGACCAGTCTGTGGCTGGTCCAGCCCTAAAAGGGCACACTTCCCAGGGCTTTTTGGCCCAAACTTCCAGGGCCCTTTGGCCCTCCTTTCAAGGCAAGTATACAGCCTATAAAAGGCCTGCCTCCTGCCCACTGACAGCCACATTTCCTGCTGCATATCTGGGCCTGCACGTCCTGCCATATCTGCACCTCTGCCAGGTCCTCTTCCCAGCCACGTGTCCTACGCCGTACACTGCTGATGTCATCGCGCCCTGCCAGATCAGATCTAGGGCTTGCTGTCCCCGCCTTCTGCTCCTTCCACAGGTTCCGTCCTTTGCAGCTTTCTTCTCTTGTGAGGTGCTGCCCATGTGGCAGCCCCCTCTCTCTTTCTTCTCTGGGCATCTTCTGCCCTAGGTCTCCCTCCCCCACGCTCTCCTCATTTGGGGCCTTACAGATGGGGAGGTGACCTTTCCAACACCGAGGTCCAGAGCGAGAGGCACAACACACTCGCCAACGGTTGATGCACAGATCACGCTTGGGGACCTTCTCTCCATGTTCACCAAACCAGAGGCATGGCTAACGGGGGTAACAATGACACTCATTCGGCACAAGGCCACAATGAGAAGACCACTGCGGACCACGCATACCCACCAACCGTTGTCAGTGCTCTATCACAGGTTTTATGCCACCGCAACCTGGTACACTTCCAGGCTCCCCTGTGGGCTTGACCCCTCTACCAACTTCCAAAGGATCATCACAGTGATGCGACACACAGTTTCCACCCTATCCTTGGGCTCAAATATTTGTATGCATTGGTGTTTCAATGATTATGTTGTATTCATCTTGGGTGTTGATGCCTGCTTAGATGCTCCACCCATTCAGCTCATTGTATCAAGTTCTTTCAATCTCATAGACCCTTCAGTCTTCTGAAAACTTTTAATAAACTCTCTCTCTCTCTCTCTCTCTCTCTCTCTCTCTTTGTGCTTTTACTCAAGCTATTTATTCTAATTAGAAAGATAAAGCAACCAATGATAGTCTCTTGGCTTAGACAGATTTTGTCAAACGTTTGCAAAACATTAAAGTAGCTCCCGACCACTCATAATGAAATTGGCCAAAAACCTGATATTTATCACAAAGACAAAGCACACCAAGCTGCAATAGCCCTACATCTAGAAAGCTGGAAGATTGAGCTTCAGTGATGCTCAACATATGAATACCGTCATACGCATTGTCATGACAGCCGTTCCTAGAGAAAGCCAGAAGGTTCCAACGTTTACTCAAACTGCACCCTATGGGCATTGAGATGGGGTCTGCGAGGGTCATTGTCGAATCTCTAAAACACTTGTTACTTGAGGTTTGGGACCAACCAAGGATCATTTGACTCTAGGGCACTTCAAGCATACTCATTTGATTTTGGTATTAAGATAGTTGGGATGCAATGCCTAGATGCAAATTACTCTTGCCACTACACGTACATTGTTGCGTAATTGTCATTCTTTCCATCAAAACTATAAATGACCCGTGCTCGGACTAATGGCTGGGAGTCCGTTGCCATTGCCATGTCATTTTGGCTGTAGGCATCCATGGAACTGTTGTAGACGATGACTATTATAACGCCCCTTCTCTATTGGACGGACTAAAAAACAAAAATGCGCTGTCTTGACGGTATGAACTGTTCAAATACCGATACCTGCAATGAAGAAGCGAAGGACGACGCTGAAAGATGGCGCCTAGGCGTGCTAATTCGGTTGTCGTGCACTGATAAAGAGGAGCTAAGTGGGTGTTCATGGACAGCCTGCCTCGGAAGCGAACACGAGGCTTCCTCCTGCGAATAATTTCGTGTTCTGAATCTCATCGTAAGCCCAAGCGTGTGCCCGTTCACAAAGTTGCTCAATGTCTGTCAAGGTACAAAGCAGCTGAACCGCTGAATACACAGAGAATGGGCGATCGGTGAAGACAAAGCCAAGCCACTTCCCTGCTAAGTTGAGCTGAATTCATGAATTCGTTGCTGCCTAAAAATCTTTGCGCTTGCAAATCAAAATGAGAAAACGATCGAAGAAGAAAATCCATGCAGCATGTTTTCTTCCCAGATCAAGCCTAAGTATTAAAAATCTAGATCTCTCAAACCATTCATCCGTAATTTTTTGCAAGACAACTGTAATTTCACGATTCAATAGATGTACAAATTAAAATTGAGATTCAAATCATAGATACAAAGATATTTGAAAAATTCTTAGCAAAAATAACTTCCATTACTTACAAGTCCTTGCATTATAAGTTGTTACATTTTCCACTGGCCGAAGGCTCACAAAATAACAAAAGACATCTTCAAGGGATTTGGATTCCCTTTCGTGATGCAGTTATGAGTGGAATAAAAGGTGACACACGAGGAGCAGTCGAGCTCGTGGACTGACTTGGCTCTTTCCCTAGTCGGTGTTTAGGTACACTATCAACGGTCACTCCCACTGTTGCTTCAGCAAATATCTCTGGAGGGATATTCTCTTTGTCGAACCAAATCCATAAGCTTGATCCTGAATTGTCGCCACTCTTCCCAATCGGACTCTCACTGTAGAAAAGGAAATCGTCTGTAGAAAAGAAAATCGTCATCACCCGAGACGTTTGCATTTTTCTCCCTATTCGTTGTGCTTTCATTGAAATACCTCGAACCACGATCAACAACTCCTTTAATATGCATATCAATATTCGGCCGACTGACTCTTGCATCGCTACAAAATAAAATATTGCTTACATCATAAGGCGTGACTGCATACGGAGATACCATAGCCTTCCAGAGGCATTCTGCTCTTTCACTATCCATACCTTTGCCTTGATAGGGAATAACCCAAGAAGCCGACGGATAATAGCTTCCACTTTGAAGCATTTTAAGAAGACATTTGCTCAACGTTGCAGCATACATACATCCTGATTTAAACTTCCAGAACATAAAAGCCCGATCAAATACATTAGTACTTGTTAAACATACACAATTTTTGGTTTCATCGGTGCCATACCGAACGTAAAGTTCGATCCCTGCTTACAATTCCACCTTCTTCACACCCTTCGATACACTCTTGAAATGTGGCTGCCCGAAGTCTTTCCTGCAGTAGCCCAGCATCCCTTTTGATACGTGTGTAGATTCCTCTGCCTCAATGCATGGCACATTATCACTCCTCTTAGGGGTCGATTTACATCCCAGTCTATATACTTCTGGATGATCTGGTTCACGCTTTGCATGCTTCTTGTACTAATTTGTACGACCATCTGAAAGTGTAGATGGTACAGCGCTCCTCCTCTCTCAACACTACACAAACCTACTATACAAGCCTCTTCCAAAAACTTATGCAGTCTGGAAAGCAACGAGTTTACATCAATATCAGAACCTCCAACACCAACCGTTACACTCAGCTCCAAAACCTTCGAGCCTTCTTTTTTCTTTGAACCACTCTTACGAGGCCTGCCATGTTTCTTCTTAATCCTGCAACAATCCGATGAATACGTAACTAACCGATCCAACTTCCTATTCACTCTACAAACTCAGTTGCAACTTACTCTACAAACTCCTATGTGCCGCATGCCAGCACTCTTCCTTTCTCCTCTCCATCACCTTCGTCGTCCTCACCGTTCGCAGAGCCAAGCATCCTCGCCATCCGTTTCACCTTAATCTTGACCATGCATCGCAGAAGCACACAGCACCTACCTATATGGAGTCCTCCAACCAATCGTGGGGTGTCTTCAACATCATACTCTGCAATCATCGCAGAGACGACTGCATTAATGTGCCAGATCAAAGAATGATCTAGACGAGCAAGATATATTCTAACATATGAGCATGCACATGACACATGGCAACATGCACAGTCACATCTATATGGCCATGTGTCAAATGAATGAGGCCCACCACCATACCACTCTCCAACCCTTAACCCCCCCCCTCCCTACAGGACTAACTAATGCCATTTTTTTCAAACAGGGCCTCCCTATTGGGACAATGGTTGGAGGGACCACTATCCACGCAAGAACGTTTTTGCAAGGGACTTTTTGCCCATAGATGACCTCGATGGTACTCACTCCATCGATCGTAAGTATTTGAGGAATGGTCGGAGGGACCACTTTTCACGTAAGAAAGTTTTTGCCAGAGACTTTTCGCCCATAAATGACCCCCACGACACTCACTCCACATATCAATTGTTCAATCAGATGAAAGTAGCTAAACTATGGCATTCACACCAGCCAACGGACACCTTAGAGCCTTGGTTGAAGTGGAGAGACACATCATTGGTAAAGATTTGCAAAAACTTGTTCGCTCGGCACCCTCGCCCAGCCCTTTCACGCTTTGATGCCAACCAATAAAAACATGCAAGCTGTGTAGAAAATGTGCAAGTGGGTGGTACTTTGTATGAACACCATAGGTTGCAAATATTACTTCAAATATGCTTTCAAGTGGACAAGGCTATGTGTAGCCTAGGTTGGGCGCCTACTCGTCTAAACTTAGCCTAAGGGAGGTGGTGATAATTTTGAATCACATAAGAGAGTATTCTCCCTTCAAATAAAAAACCAAACTTCTTGTGGAGCAACAGCAGCTCACGCCATTTGGGTGTGCACATATTCAAATCTTAGTGTTGATGGTCCTCTGCTTATCACCATAGGCCATGGACTATTCGCCCCTCGGAGTTAGGCATGGGAGCATGAGTGCGGAGGGAGTGCAGGGGGGGTGGGGGTTTTGAAAGAGAAAACAAAAACAAAAAGTAAAAATCATATTAATATGTTATGAAAATTGGGATTATCCCATTATTTTAGCTGTGAGATTTAGCATTTTGTCGCACAGCTAATGCAACATGTGCACGCTATTCGTATGAGTGTGTAGCAATGTGTGCACCACTTACGCGACGAGCAATAGTATGTGTAGTAGCATGTGCACCATCCGTATGCATGACTGGATATACGGCTACAGTCGTATGAGTGTGTAGCAATGTGTGCACCACTTACATGATGACAGTATGTGTAGCAGTGTGTGCACCATCATTTGTATGGTTTTATGTATGTGTAGCAGTTTATGCACCATGCGATGGTATGTGTTGCATGTGTGCACATGATTTTTTGATTTTGCATCGCTTAAATGCTGAAAGATTGAATAATGTTGGTGATCGATTCCAAGGTTTCTTATGTTTGAAATATTCATATTATTGATGGATGTTGTGAATTCAAAGGAAGAGTAACTAATCATGCAATGGCTATTGGCGACAAGCATGATTCGTTGTATTTTTGTGCACATAAGGTGCAACTAGTGATGCAGGGAATAAACAAGGCTTACTTCAGAAAGCCTAGTTTTTGAAATTACAAATGCTCATGTACATATTTTAACTTTTGGAACATTAGAGGCTTAGCCTAAGCATATTAACTAAAATGGGAAAAGTTGACTCTATTTTTAGAAAAGACAAGCTATTTTGAAAAGTGTGTGTGTGGCTTATCTCCAGTTCATGCATGGAGGAGATGTGCATGAGCTTGTATCAGTTGTTGATTGAAATTATTGAATCAATCAACTACATAGGAAGTGGAAGACGAGCACCTAGGGTGCCAACTCCCTTTAGTAAGAAAACCTATAAAAATCTCTAATATGAGATGAATTTAACAATATGCCATGCGTAGAAATTATTCAAATTAACATAGTTGTGTTCTACGCTAAAGGAGCTTCAAATATGTCTTTACACCTTGAAATTTGGGTAACACATGAAAACTTTACATTCATTTGAAAGGAGATGGGTTTTCATATTTTAGTGTATTTTTTATTTTACCCCCCCTTGGGCCTTGCATATTATGAAAAATATGTACAAATCTTAAAATCTTGCATATTTTTCAAGGTATATACCTTATATTTTGTGGGAGGGGGGACATGAAATTTTATATTTTTCCCTTGCATATTTGAATTTTTTAAAGGAAATCCATGCATATTATTTATGAACCTTCTCGCTCCATACCCTAGATTTTGGACAAGGTTAGTAACATATTACATATTGAGTTGGCGCCCCGGGACGAGAGCACCACTCCTATGGGGGGAGATTGCACCAAGCGCACTTAATATCTTTTCCATTTGTGAGTCTTGAAAAATTGTGCATATTTGTGTGTGTATAGCTTTTGTTGTGTTTTCGATGATTTGCAGGTTCCGTGAGCAATTGCCGTTGTAGTGATATCAGACCAAAGGCTTCGTAGACTCGTAGCATGGGAAGCAGACCTGCAAGCACAAAAAAACTGTGAAAGGAACACGGTGAAAAAATATTTGCCATCCAAAATAGAAGAAGACGCAAGCAAATCTGCGAAAGAAAAACGTCGCCAAACGGAGGGGGAGGGAAATTATCCCAAAAAGAAGAGAAGAATGTGCAATGAGAATAACAGTGCGATCAGTCGAAGCTCCACCAAAGTAATCGACCAAGGCAACAACCAAGCCATAGTCCTTGGCATACCTAGCACTGAAGGCACCATTGGCTGCACGAAGGAGACTTCTGAGATTACTCTCAAAACTTCTCAGGAGGTCACCCATCCCTGTATTGTTCTAGCCCAAGCATGCTTAACAATTGTGACTATCCACTAGGTCAAGTCTTTTTGATGCTGTATATTCCATATTTATGGGTATAAAGATATCTTTCAAGGGAAAAACTACAAGCAAGGGAGCAATCCAAAGGATTTTGGAAGCGAACAAGCAGGTGTTTACATGTGTGAGACACAAACTACAAGCGATAATAATGAACCGTTGGACACCACCAGTAATGAGCTTAGAACAAGCAGAACAAGGCACCGAAGAAAGAAGAAGCATCATGTGAAGACTTCATTGCGGCGACACCACAACACTACTCCTTTGCATGAATCCAATGATGACAGAGACAATGTGGGGAAGGCCATCCTGAAAGCACTCAAGCTTCCTAATAAAAAGAAGTTAGGTAAAATCAATCGCAAAACTTTTACTTTTCCAAAGTATGATGGTAAAAGAAGAGATGGACAGGCTTTACTTGCTTCGATTTCGTTCCTTCAACCAATACTTTTTGGGGGAACAATACCAAGAGATCGAGAAGGTGAAACTTGTTGCGAGCCACATGACAAGTAGTGCACAATTATGGTGAAGTGTACTTGCAAAAAGGACACGCATTCCAAAGACGTGGGAAGCATTCAAAGACAAAATTAAGAAGTGCTTCCTACCTACACAGTTTGAAGAGGATACTCATAGGCAATGAAAGCATACACTGAGAAATATCTTTCAGCCCTACTTCAATTAGAGACCATTGAAAAAGTACCATGGAAGGAGCAACGCCGTACCTTTATTGAGGGTTTGCGCCCTACTATTTTGCTGATGTGCACATGCTTCGACCATCTACAACTTATGATGCTATGGATTTTGCATTAGAATAAGAAAGGAAACAGATAAGAAGCTTTGCTACTCGCACTTCTCGAGCAAAGAAACATACTCCATTCTTCAAGAAGGAGGGCCCAACTTGTAAAGTTGATGGTCTAATTGGAAGCTTGCTAAATCAAATATAAATTGAAGAACTAGTATACTTGTCAAGTGATATAGTTGCAAGGAGAAGGGGCACTATTCTTTTGAATGTCTGAAGAATCCACTTGCTACACACAAGTCAAGTACTCAGGGAAAGAATGCTACCAACAATAGTGGAGGCAGTGGAGGACGAGCCTCGTAATAACGGTAATGGCTAGTGCAACTCTACACGAGTCAACTATATCGATGATGATATTGCTAAAGGATCCCAAGATGAATCTTTCAAGCAAAGATGGTAGAGATGAGGAGGAAAGCAAGGATACCGACTACATTCTTTTTAGGTAAGTGCTCTTCAGGTAAAAGTGCATCTCTTTTTCGTACTTCTTTGTTACACATGATTGCATCATTACATGGAAAAGAATGTAATGTTTTGTTTGATGATGGAAGCACCCATGATTTCATTTCACATCATTTGGTTGAGGAACTAGGTCTTCCATCCATCAAAATAAAATACAAAGTCAAATCAGCTTTTCAAGGATCACATTATAATTTTTTGCAAATGGTGAAGGATCTTGAGGTGATTATAGGGCCATTAGTCAAGAGGCGTGATTTCTTAGTCACTCCTTTGCGCGAGCAAGATATTATTCTTGGGATGACTTGGTGCATTGATCACACCTGATTATCTTGAGTGCACTATTACTATGACTCAATATACTGAGTCCATGATTTTGGAATGCGATAAGAGCCTTCGCTCTTGGCCTTTATTGTCGCATACCCAAGCTAAAAGAGCTTTACACAAACATGACAAAACATATCTTGTTATAATCAACAAGGTCGAGGCAAGTCTTGAGACTAACAAACCTAAGCAAGAGCCTCTTTATCCTTTTCTAGCTACCTATGCTGATTGTCTTATGAGACTTACCCCCTGGCCTTCCTCAGTCTAGACCTGAGGACCATAAGATTGATCTTATCCTAGGTAGTGCTCTACCATGCAAGTCACCATATAGACATAATGCTACTCAGTAATAGCAAGAAATTCAATCCCAAATAGAATACCTTTTGGCTCGAGGCTTGATTCGACCTAGCAGTTCACCATTCGGATGTGAATTGATTATCGTGCCTTGAATAAAAATAACAGTGAAGAATCGATACCCCATTTCGAGAGTCAACGACCTTCTTGACAAGTTGAAAGGAGCCACAATATTTAGCAAGATCAATATTAAGTAAGGATATGATTAAGTGAGAGTGACTGAGCCCGATATTCTCAAGACTGCTTTTAGAACCCAAACCGGTTAGTATGGATTCCTTGTTATGCCCTTTGGACTGACTAATGTACCTACCACATTTAGTTGGATGATGAGTCATGTTTTCTATCCTATCAGGACATTGTGGTAGTTTTCTTCGATGATATCATGTTTATAGCAAGAGTCGAGAGGAACATGAGAAACACTTGGACCTTGTTTTCTTCGTCTTACGTGAGAACCAACTCTGTGCCACCAACTAAGAGAAAAGTTCATTTTTTTCAATCTGAATTTGAATATCCTGGTTACATCATTTTAGCTGAATGTATTCGAGTAGATCCCAAGAAAGTAGAGGCAATAGTGAACTGGCCACAGCCTAAAGATATTCATGAGTTACGATCTTTTCTAGGTCTGTGTAGTTTTTACCGAAGATTTGTTGAGAATTTTGCACATAAGGCACATCCATTGATTGAACTTCTACGTAATACTTGTGCTTTCTCTTTGGAAGAAAAACACACCTTAGCCTTCCAACGACTTATAGAGGCAATGTCCCAAACACCAGTTTTGATCATGCCAGACTTCACGAGACCTTTCTTGGTCATGGTCACTGATGCCATGGGCATGGTTTGGGGCTGTGCTTATGCAACATAACCATTTGATTGCATTTGAGTCACGTAAGTTGAAACTAGTGGAGCTAAACTATTCCATATATGATAAAGAGTTTGCCACCATAGTCCATGTCCTTAAACTTTGGAAACACTATCTTATGGGTTCTAAAATACTTATTAATACTGATCAGTAAAGCCTTAGACATCTCTTTACTCAATCGGTGATCTCTGATAGACACATAAAATGGGCTACCTTTAATGACCATTTTAAATCGATGATCCAATACCAACCAGGCAAAGACAATGTAGTTGCTGATGCACTGAGCTGACGATCTAGCTTATATAATTTCTCAGTCATCGAGGGAGACCCTTTTGAGCTTATGAAGGATGCGTATGCCAATGATTGAGACTCTTAAAAAATTTGGCATAAAATTAAGCAAGCCAATGGTACCCCTATGGCCTCATATTCCATTCATGATGATGACTACCTTTTCTACAAAAAGCGCTTGTGCATCATTGCATCATTTCGTGATTTAGTACTAGAAGAGGTGCATCAACCACCCTACATGGGGCATAGAGGTATCACTGCAACGTATCAAATTGTAGTTCAATATTTTTTATGGCCCAAGCTTAAAGTTGATGTTGCATTGTTTGTCGCTCAATGCCATATCAAATGGTAGTTCAAGATTTTTTCTGGTCCAAGCTTAAAATCGATGTTGCATCATTTGTTGCTTAATGCCTTATTTGCTAGAAAGTCAAGAGCTACAAGGGCAAATATCAAGGTTTGCTTATGCCTTTACTGATTCCTGATTGTCCATGGGAACAAATCTCTATGGATTTCATTACTGGATTTTCTACAACTAGCTCAGGTTTCGATATGATTTGGACTATCATAGATAGATTTAGCAAACATGCTTATTTTATTCCATGCAAAAAGATTTTAACAACGGTTCAAGTTGCTCATTTTTTCATAAAGCATATATTTGTTCGCCACGGCCTTCTGAAAGTAATCATGTCAGACCAAGAAAGTAAATTATGTAGTAACTTCTGGATAACACTTTTTGATAATCTTGGTACAAAGTTAGACTTCTCCACCACTTTTCATTTGGAGTCTAATGATCAAACTGAAGTCACAAAAAATACTATTTGTGACATGATGTGTGACTATGTATCGGGTCAGCTAGGAAAATGGGATAAATATTTACATATTTAACAGTTTGCCTACAACAATACTAAGCACTCTACTACAAGTAAATCACCATTTCAAGTTGTTTATGGCAAGACTATTCCTACTCAGTTGACTCATCTTAAGCATCAAGTAGAGGGTGCTGACCGATCCACTAAGGAATTCTCTACAATTTTGACTACTGTTCGTAAGAACATAGAGCACGCTCAAGCTATATTTACTAATTGAGCAAAAAAGGGGAGAAAAAGAGTGATATTTGAAAAAGGCAACCTAGTGATGTTACGAATTGAAAAGCGTCAACTTAAGAGTATGGAGACACATCCTATTGTAAAATTTGCCCCTAAATCCTATGGTCTCTATAAAATTTTAGGGTGTATCAATGACAATGCCTATCGGTTAGAATTACCACCACATTGGAAAATTCATAATTCTTTTCATGTGCATCTCTTGAAACCTTTTCGTGGAAACCCACTGATTTATCCTATTGTCGAGGCGGCACCTCTACTTCAAGGAGAGACCCACTATTAGAGCCAGACCATATCATTGATACACAAATCATTGAGACAAGACGTGGAAATTCATATCCCATTTATCTTGTCACATTTAAGAACCACCTTGTAGAGGATGCCAAGTGGATGCACGCAATATATTTTTACCAATACCCTAATTTGTTGACTACCTTTATGTCATGCAATTGAGGACAATTGTGATATCAAGCAAGAGGGATGTTACGAGAATTGGGATCATCCCATTATTTTTTAATCTTCAGTGTTTAGTTGTGAGATCTAGCATTTTGTCGCACAACTGATGTAGTGTGTGCTCGCTGTTCTTATGATTGTGTAGCAGTGTGAGCACCACTTATGCAATGAGTGTGTAGCAATGTGTGCAGCAACTATGTGATGAGCGACGGTATGTGTAGCAGTGTGTGCACCATCCTTACACATGGTTGGATATATGGCTACGGTCGTATGAGTGTGTAGCACTGTGTGCACCACTTACGCGATGATGGTATGTGTAGCAGTGTGTGCACCATCTGTATGATTTTATGCATGTGTGGCAGTCTATGCACCATGCGATGGTATGTGTCACATGTGTGCACCATCCATATATGATTTGTTGATTTTGCATCAGTTAATAAATACTAAAATATTGAATAATGTTGTTGATTGATTCCAAGGTTTCTTATGCTTGAATATTCACATTATTGATGGATGTTGTGAATTCAGGGGAAGAGTAATTAATGGGGTGATGGCTATTGGCGGCAAGCATGATTTGCCATATTTTTATGCGTGTAAGGTGCAATGAGTGATGCAGGGAATAAACAAGGCTTACTTCAGAAAGCCTAGTTTTTGAAATTACAAATGCTCATGTACATATTTTAATTTTTGGAACATTAGAGGCGTAGCCTAAGCATATTAACTAAAGTGGGAAAAGCAGACTCTAATTCTAGGAAAGGCAAGCTATTTTGAAAAGTGTGTGTGTGGCTTATCTCCAGTTTATGCATGGTGGAGATGTACATGAACTTGTATCAGTTGTTGCTCGAACTTATTAAATCAATCAAATACATAGGAAGTGGAAGACGAGCACCACTCCCATGGGGGGAGATTGCACCTAGCATGCTTGTTATCTTGAAAGATCATGCATATTTGTGTGTGTATAGTTTTTCGATGTGTTTTCAATGATTTCTAGGTTCTGTGAACAATTCCCGTTGTATAATAATAGTACCTTCCCCATTATTAAAATGATGGGGTAAGGTAAGGTGCCCCCTATTGATTAATTAGTTAGTATGTGTCCCCCCTCCTCCTCCACATCTCTCTACCCCATCCCCTTCCCCTTCTCTTAGGCCTCCCCTTTCTCAAGCCCCCTTGTTCCTCTCCCTCTCTTGACCCTATCTCAGTCCCTCACTGTCGCTCTCCCTCCTCACCATCTCTCTCAGCCTCCCCCTCTCCCTTGCTCTTCTTCCTCCTCTCCCTCGTTGATGTCTCTCTTAGCCTCCCCATCTCCCTCCCTCACCGTCTCTCCCTCTCGCCCTTGTGCTTAGCCTCCCTTTGTTTCTCCCTCTCGCAAACCTCTCCCTTGGCCACCATGCTCCAACCATGTTGTGGGTAATCTGTATGTTAGGTAGGGTCAGGTTAGGGTATGTCAAACTATGCTAAACAAGGGTAGGTTATGTTAGGTAAGATTAGGTCATGCTAGGCGAGGCTAGGTTAGGTTAAGTTAGGTTAGCCTAGGATAGCAATAATTATACTCAGCTTGGGAATTTTCCACTAGATTTTAGAAAAATCTTGGGCTTGGAATCATGCTCATTGGAATTATGTAGCATTAGATATCGAATTTTAGTAGCGGCTAGAGAAATTATAGTTTATCTTAAGTCATGGTTATTTACTTTAATTGAATCGAAATGGTAGCTCCATGGGAACCATTGTGATGCGTCAAGATTGAATAATTGAGATTCATCCTCTATTGACCTTAGCACTTAAGATCAAAGAGTTTGTTTCAATCACATTCAAAGCTAACCATACACTTGCTTGCAAGATGAAGGCACTACTTTTGATGCAAACTAAGAATTCACTCTCTCCCCCTTAGCCAATGCACGTGTGCAAGGTTCACATCCTAGTCCCAACATGTATTTTAATGCCTCTCGATTAGCCATAGATCTATTGTTAGCATACTTGCTCCACTCCAAACGATAAACACTTGGGCATTGCTTAGTAGGATGAATCCTGGGGCCTCTTGAAATGGGCTGCTAGCACCATGATGTTGCTATGAGGGTCTTTCAAATTGGGGGGTTTGCTACGTATGCACCACCCTTAAATTCCTTGACAACTTTGGTCTATGGACGTTTTGGGAGCTCAAAGAGAGGGAGATATTTCTTTAATAGCTAATGTATTTGTTCTTTAAACTATTATTGTGTACACATATTATGAATTCACTTTGTGATTAGCAGACTTATGGTTTGATTTCTTCATCCTTCATTGTTTCTCAAAAGAAAGTATGAATTCTCATGGGCAATAGCCTCTAGGTTATTAGTGGCAACATATGTGTAGGGTGCCCAATCGATCAAGTGTGTGTGTGTGTGTGTGTTTTACAAAACATATGCAAACCAATTATCTACATTCTTGAACTTTAATTCAACAAATTGAGTCAATGCAAATCAAATTCTAAGCATCATTTTGAATAATAGTACAATGCTTCAAAATGTATGCGGTACTTCAATCACATGGTAAATTTCTTTTTCTAGTAGTGTCTTTATAGAAATTTCCATAAATCTAGATATCGATTGAAATAACATTGATCATATAAATACCCCCGTATACTGAACTTTGTGATCTTTGTTATATTAATTGAAGGAGAGATACTAACCTACCACCATCCAATATAACATGTTGTTAGAACAATATATGTTACATTGGGAAGAAAGGTTTAGAATGCATCTCCCCACTTGTTATCCATGTCAAAATTAATTAGAACAAAAATCACAATGCAACGATGTTATGTCTAGTGTATATCTGTTTTTTTTAAATCTTTGTCATATGTTTTGACATTGCAATGAAATATTAGTATAAATGCCCAATTGTATGTGTCATCGAATGTACCTTGTCCAATGCCATTTTGCTATTTAAGTACAATAATATCATGAAACGTATACATGCATAACTATAAAAAATCAAAATCACCATTCTATGACTATAATTACATATATATATAGAAATACACACACACACACACACACACACACACACACACACACACTCCTCCCTGTCTTTGGTCACTTGCTCTTTCTATCTCCCCCCAATACTCCCCCCAACAGCCCCCCCTCCCAACCCCTCTTTCAATTCCTCTCCCTAGTATTTCCCTCTTTTCACCCACTCTCCGTTCATTTCCACTGTATTTCCCTTCTTAAATGTTCCCTTTCCCCCTTATTTTCCCCTTTATTGTCTTGCTCTATTTATTATTTTTTAATTTCCTAAAATTTTTTCCTTAATTGATTAATTTTTTTCTTTATTTCTTTTATCTTCCCCTATATTCCATTTTCTCATTATTTCCTTTGACCCTACTTTATTGCTCTTTCCTTTCTTTTTAAAATTTCCTTTAACTTCTCTTTATTTTCTTTTTCTCAAATTTTCTCCCTAAATGGTCTCCCTAATTTCTTAACTCCCTTATTAGTATTCTCTTTCTTTCTCCTTCATTTTTAATTTTTTCTTACATTCTAAAACTTTCATTGATCTTATTTTTTCTATTATACAAGTTTTTGAAATTTTATATATATTTATTTCTCATATTGATCCCTTATTTTAATTTCCTTTCTAAATTCCTCTATTTTTGTGTTTTACTTTTCCTTCCTTAAGTTCCTCCCTAATGTCCTTAATCTTTCCTTATATTCTTTCTTTAAATCATTTTTTAGTTTGGCGCCACTTAAATTCTTCCTTTCATTCAATTTTATTAACTAAAGAATCCAAATTTTTGTAATTTCTTCTATTTTTCAAAATTGAATTGTCCTAATCTAAACCGACACATTCTATTCCTATTCTATCCCTTCCTAATTTTCTCTCTTATTGTCCCCTAACCTTCTACTCTACCTAACCTAGTCTTAACCATTAACCTCTGCTTACCCCTTCCCTAGTGAAACTACATCTCTTACACACAATTGTCCCTCCCCTGACTATTCGAGACCCTAACTTTCCCTTCCCTCCCGACTAAGCCCAACCAACTACTTAAACCCCCCCTCACTCTAGTTTCACGACTTCCAGACTGTATGCCTCCCTTAAATTGCGTGCCTCCCTAATTTTTCATTTCCCAACTCCTCAACTTCCCCGCCTCGCCTATTTAAAATGCACTTCACACAAATCTCTTACCTTTCATTACTCCCCACAGCAATCCTGCCTAGTACCTACCTCTACTTAGCCACCTATGTTCATCCTCACTGCACGTCGTCCCAATGCTGTGCTCATGACAATCCCTCTGCCCTCGTACCTCTGTACCCACCTCCCACCCATGTGGGCTCTACTAATTGAGTTCCCCTTGTTTCTCGCATTCTGTGTTGTCACCTCGTTTTTTTGTTCTCGACCATCCTGCATGAACAATTCGGTGGTCCCGTCAGCTGGCTCTCTTCTAAAGGTCCTTCGTTGAAGTTCCTTCATCTCTGCTTTTGGGTCGTGTCCTGTCAATCATGCTCCCTAATGTTCACAGTCTCCAATGTCCTCTGGTGACCCGACCCACTCATTCCACTCCTACTATGGGCATCCTTTCCTTCCTCAAACTCTACCCATGTCATCATGGACTCACATATCTTCCCTTCCTTTTTTATCTCCTATTTTTTAGACACTTACCCAAACATCTCCGATTTCTTTATTACATCCTCCCTTTCCCCATATATTTATATTAAACTTTTATTGTTACCCCCTTCTTATCACACCATGACTTCTCTCTCGCTCTCTCTCTCTCTCTCTCCCCTTTTCCTCACTCCCTAAAATATCCCTTTCTCTTTACCACTCCCTTTCTCCAAATTCTCTCTCCCCCTAAACATTCCTCTCTCTCTCTCTCTCTCAACACTCTCTCTCAACTACCCCCTTCCCATTCATTAAAGTCAAAATTTCCCCCTTCTTTTGTAAAATTAAAATTCAAGCACCCCTCTCTAGTTATAATGAAATTACTTTTATATTTCCCCCTCAGTATTCCCCCCTCCTGCTACTCCATTCATAAAATTCCACTCTTTATTTCTCAAACCCCTCTCTATTTATATTTTCCCCATATTTATTCCTTTAAAACTTCCCCTCTTAAACCCCCCCCTCCTTCTACTATACATATAACTTCCCCCCCACTTCTCTATACATTTATCTTTCCCCTCTATACTTACTTAAAATCTTTCTTTCATTTCCACTGTTTATTTACCTCTTTCTATAGAGTTTCTTGCCTCTCACCTTAGTCCTATGGTCCATCTTTTTCACTTACATTTCTACATTGAGCTGGTTAAGTTTGCGTCTAACCTCGATAACAAAGCAGGGGTGTTTATGACACTTGTCTTCCCAATCAATGCTTAGCTGGTTGTTTCCATGTTTTCTTGTTGGATGGTGGCAGGTATGCAAGATCCCCTCTTCAATAAAAGTGATTCTTGCTAGGACTTGTCCAAGCTCTACTTTTATGCAATTTGTGCAAAATCATTTTTACAAAATTGCCCACCGCTTGGTAACTTTAAAGGTTCACCTACTTGTTCAAACTTTTTCTTTAATGCAATAAGTTTTGCTTTCTTTTCCATTCTCCAGCTTCATTCTCTGATCATTTCACTATGCAAAGGGGTGTTGTAAAGTCTTCCACAGACACACACACACACGAGCATGTGCATGCGCACATGCACATGCACACGCACATGCATGCACGTGCACGTGCACACGCACATGCACATGTATGTATGTACATTTATAAATTTATCTATAATTACAAGGAGAAAAAAATCTAGAAGTAAATACATATGAAAAATTAGAAAGGTTGAATGCACATTACTTTTACCTAATCATTTAAGTGTCATGACATTTATAAATAAGCTAAGGAATCTAGAAAGCTTTATTTTAATAAATTAAATAAGTACTTCCAAATTCAAACAAAAAGATATACTAGAATCCTGCTTGATATATAAAATATATAAATAAACAAAAAATTAATTGGTAACACACGTCAACCATATTAGCGCCATAAATTAGAAGACCATTAAGAGCATTAAGATATAGGAGCAATAATTGAGCACTCAAGGTGGAGGCTTACCTGACTGAACTCTCGAACAGGATCATTAAAATCTATAAGAAGACATCTATAGCTAGCCCTTAACAAAGAAAGAAAAAGAAAACTACAAAAGCCATATATAAAGATTTCATAAGACAAACCTGTGATCTCCCTAAAGCCTAAACCACTCTAACTCAAATGAAATAAGACCTTAAAATTCGTTACATGCTTAACTAAAAGGACTTATACTAGGTCTACGTACCTATATGCACTTATATGAGTTTATGAATAAAATTAAAATATAGAAATGTATCATTTATATCTATAACCAGCTAAGAAGTTCACACTTAGTGTAGACCATCTAAACACAAGACCAAGCACCATAAAGGAGAAGAAATTAGACTCTAACAAGAAGGGAACTTACTACCATTTGTTATCAAACTATATATGTGTGTGTGTGTGTGTGTGTGTGTGTGTGTGTGTGTGTGTATACTTATAATATAAGCCCCAAGAATTATCCAAAAAAAAAAGTGTGTATATATATATAAATATATGTATATATTTATGTATGTATGTATGTATGTATATATATATATATATATATATATATATATAATTTTGAGAATCCACACTGGAATGGGCACCAAATGAGCACCTCCAATGAAAGAAAGGTAAGTGGTAAGAGAAAACGAGCGGGTGGCAATGAATCACATGAACTTTTCGAACAAAGGTAAGACCCTTTAGGAAAAAATAGAGGACTGACAACACGAGGAGAAAGAAATTTAGCCCATGTAGAATGTCAAACAGGTCTCCCTTCTCCCACTAGATGATCTAAGAAACTGGTTGAAACCCATAAATGGAGCAGCTAGCCACAAACATGTTTATATATCTTTCTATGAGATTGATCGAAGCCCTATAACGAAGAGTAAATACTTGATCCATTAAACTAGGCTTGCTCAAGAAAGGCCAAGAATAAAGGAAGTTCCGGTAACCAAACAACTGCCTATGAGGCATGGGGTGCCAACTCCCTTTAGTAAGAAATCCTATCAAAATCTTGAGTATGAGATGAATTTAACAACATGCCATGAGTAGAAATTAGTCAAATTAGCATGGTTGTATTCTAGACCAAAAGAGCTTCAAATATGTCTTTATGCCTTGAAATTTAGGTAACACTTGAAAAAGCTACATTAATTTGAAAGGTGGTGGGTTTTCATATTTTAGTGTATTTTTTGTTTTACCCCTCCTCATCCAAAAGGAACCCCCCCCTTAGGCCTCACATATTATGAAAAATATGTACAAATCTTAAAATCTTGCATATTTTTCAACGTATACTTTAGTGTATTTTTTGTTTTACCCCCTCTCATCCAAAAGGACGCCCCCCCTTAGGCTTTACATATTATGAAAAATATGTACAAATATTAAAATCTTGCATATTTTTCAACATATATGCCTTATATTTTACTGGGAGGGGACATGAGATTTTCATATTTTTCCCTTGCATATTTGATTTCTTTTAAGGAAATCCATGTAGACTCTATATGGACCTTGTCCTCCTAGACCTTGTATTTTGGACGAGGGTAGTAACATAATACATATCGAGTTGGTGCCCCAGGGGGGGATGAGGGTGACTATCACCAACTAGCAGAGACTTCACATGAAGGCAGCCATGTTCTTCTAAAATCTACATGGGCTCATCTAAAGCAATATTAGGGATATGAACAAAACTCAAGAGCACAATGAGTGAATGCTAAGAGAAGACTCTTAGAACATCATCATAGATGACCTCTAGAGAAAGCGAGACATGAGACTGCTCACTTCAATGAGAAGAACCATAGAGCTGGCAAAGCGAGCAGCAAGGATCACAACATATAGATGACAAACGAGATGCATGAAGCGGTAAGCACGTCTAACGGCCAGCCGCTCCAAATATGGCAAAGACATTGTGCCATCCTAACTCCTCTAAACTACCACAATCAAATATACTGAATACATAGGCCTGGAAAAATGTATTGACAAACCAAAAGACATAGAATAGCCAAGAAATTTGTAAAAATCCTATAATTTATACCCCTCTAGAAAAACGACTAACGCACACAACATACAAATTAATCTCATCATTCCTAACAAAGAATAAACAATGGAGCTCAATGACAATCGACATTTATATTATACTAAGGAAGAAATATATTATATTAAAAATATATAAAGTTTAACTCATATAACTATATATATGTAAATATATATGAGGTAAGAACTCACTAAAGCCATGAATCAAGAACATTCCTAAGGCAAAATCCAATTTTGATGTTGAAAGACAATCTACTTAAGAGGACCATGCTCATCTTACACAGATACAGTCTTATTTTGTGAGATTAATGTGATTAAAAATTCACTTATTACATAGCACATTGCTAAGTTCCTATTTTATTATTACCATTCTTTGTTAATTAATTCTAATCTAATTCCATTTGATGTCCAACTACCAAGACTTACCCACTATTACCCAATCCAAAATAACCTACCACCTGTAACATGAAAGAGATAAAGATATACCTCCCAAAGCAACAACATGACAATAAATAAAGTAACAAGACAAACAAAGGAACTCATTCTAGTTAACATGACAAATAAAGAGCTATCTCCCGAAACAATATGACAAACAAAGCCATTGATTCTAGATTAAATGACCTCGATGCCGACCAAAAACATTCATAGAACTTTGCAAAATTTCATAGGGTGTAGTCTGACCCTTCACAACCCATGACACACACTTGATCGTGGTCTATTATAGTTACATTGCAGGCTCCACATTTTTTTGGTATACTAGTTTGAAGCTAGTAATATCTTGGTATGTCTTTCTGATTTTGACCTTGGCATGCATGTGTGTGAAGCCTAATTTAAAAGACCCACTCCTTCAAAGAGGTAGTGGTTCTGCAAATTATTACCCAAGTTAAAAGACATTTTTGTGATGAGGTACAAAACCCTTTCTATTTACACTCCTCATTCTGAGAGGTAAAGAGTAGGGAGAGCCTTGCTCCACATCCAGGCATTAACTTATGGAGCTTGAGCTCCCAAGTCTCATGGAGACAATGTAGAGAGTAGGGAACATGTCCAACCAAATCCACAAATCATGCTAGATCTTCATCGGCATACAGAAAGGAACTCTTCATGTAACCCATCTAGAGAAACCATCAACCCAGATAGAGATAGACAATATCACACAGATGCCGAGGGGAAGCAATACCTCCCTTGGAATCAAATTCATGTATAAGACACTCAAGTCATGATAACATGCATGCAAGAAATGAGAGATTTGGGAGACCAAAATAAGAAAGTCACTTAAGGGAGTTCAAGATCACGAACGATCCTAGTCAACAAATTTGAAACCCATAGCCACATCTAATTGGTGAGGGACACATGCTCCCAAGATACAATGAAAGTGGCAGGCCAAATTGAATGTGAAGAGGCATAGAGGATCATTGAAAGCCAAGGGAGGAAGGAGATTTGGTTGTAGAGGAAGGAAAGCTTGCAGCCACATGGAGGAAGGAGAGTCGGCTGTAGAAGAAGGAAAGCTTGCAGCCACATGGAAGAAGGAGAGTTGGGCTTTGTCCCCGTTCACCATGATAATTCCTCTACTCAAAAGCCTCTATTTCTAGCTCGAGTCATTCTGCCCCTCAACTATGCGTGACTCCATTAGAAGAACTCAATTGGTTCAATACCCATCACCAATTGGACATTTAAAGTTAGAACGAGAGTTTTGGCTCACATAAAAAATGCAAAACGCTGCTTCTTCTTGCTTAATAACACGAACAATTTAATAAGACAGGATGTCGTATGCGAATCACACCATTATGAGTCTTAAAAATATCAAGGATCTCCGACTGTTTCGGTTCACGAGATTGCGAAAGAGTATGGCAACGACGAATAAATCATCAAAGGATCACACCGAAACTATGGGTAAGCTTAAAGCGACCAGCCATGGCTAGAGCGGACTCTTGCAAGACTTTTCATGTGCACTGCAAGGTAGGAAGTAATAACCGTAGTGATTACTTTACCAACACATGAGAAGATCCTTCGTTTAGAACCCCTTCGTTTACTAAAACATCAGAACTCACCAGCAAGAATTTGATGCGCACAGAAATTTGTTCCGACATCTTGACACAACGACAAAGCAGGCAATATGAACTTTTGAAACTCTTTTTCGAGAGGCTGCATCATTCGCAGAGAAGGAGCTTGCAAGATGCCAAGACGATGACAGAGAAGACTGTCGAGAGAACGAGAACACCCCAGACATACGTGAAAACGTAATCCTTCCAGCGGATGCCCAACTTGGTTCGCGGCGTCAAATATAGGCGGTCCCAGTCCGTTGGGGGGGCTCGCTCCAGGTCGAATTCCACTCCCAACATCTGGAGCTGCGAGAGGGAGTCGCGGATCCTAGCATGCGCCTCGAGGACATACTGGGAGGCAGAAGCCGTGTGTCCGATGTCGAACATGCGATCGAGGACGACCCAGATGATGCTAATGGAAGCGAGGAGGGAGAGGGTGAAGGGGATCCACCAGAGGCTACAGAGGTGTTGGGAGGGATCGATGGAGGCAGTGAAGATGGCGGTGATGATGACGCCCTGGAAGACCATGTAGACGTTGAAGAGGACATAAACTTCGTTGCGGTTGCGGGTCTGGCGGTCGTCAAGAATGGTGAGCTCGTCGAGGGTCTGTAGGCGTTGATCTTGCCATTGTTGGAGAGCGAGCTTGTGGGCAGGGCTCTGCTCGATCTGAGGCAAAGTAGACATGCCGTTGGACTTGCGTTGAGGACGATTAGTTGCAGATGGTGGTGCTGCAGGAGTCGCCATTGGAGCTCCTCAAGCTCTATTGTAATGTCAAATGCTCTATTGTTCTATCCATGCTCTATTGATGATGATACCAAATGTCTTGCCATTGTTGGAGAGCGAGCTTGTGGGCAGGGCTATGATGATCGTGAGGCAATGTAGACATGCCGTTGGAGTTGCGTTGTCCCGTGGAGGTCGTCAAGCAATGTCAAATGCCCTCTTTCTCCCTCCTTGTTAGCACTCCATCCTTTGTTAGAGGCTCCATCCTTTGTTAGCACTCCATCCTCGCCTTCATCCTTAAGTCATGCATCTCCCTTGCTTTGTTGGGCCCTCCAGTGGAGCTGGGGCCTGTGCTTGGGGTGTGAGGAGGGAGGTGGTGGTGGGGTGACCAAAAAAATATTCCAAGTTAAGTCCATATCATAGGGTTGGACTTCCGTAGGGTAAGCCACAAGTGAATAATGAAATTGACTGCAAGAGCAACACCACTCCCTGCAGTAGTTCAAGCCACTCCTGGCCGAGAGGTGAAAACCTAGTGACTTGCACTGCATGCTTGAAGAAGTTAAGGATTTCTATCATGTCTTGGATTCGACACTTGCGGAGGGTGTGTGTAATGGATTGTTATCGTAAGGACTCAGACTCGTGAAACTGTTCTTGTTCCATTTGATCAGGTAACGGCACGGAGATTGTATGGGATGTAGAAGGGGTAACAGAATGATGGAGAGTAGAGGAAATTTCCTTGGTGAGCTCCTCAGCTAAGAAGAGGTCATGCGTAGAGACAGAGTGTGAAGAGATAGTGGACATATAGGTGGATGATGTGCAGGACTGATAGAGTAAGTGAGGTTCTGAACATGAGGTAAGCTATTTTTATAGGGGACCTGTTAAAGCAGTGGGTCAGCTTTAGCAATAGCACAACAGTTGGCTTTAATAAAGCAGCGAGACTGGCATTAGCAGGGGCATATAGCAACGGCTCAGTGTCAATAAAGCAGCGGGGTAGCATTATTATCAGTGATTGGCTTTATTAAAGCAACGAGTGACATTAATTATATGGCATGTCGTAGCATTAGAGGTGGGGGTGCTATCAGTAAAGCAATGGGTGGCGTTAATATGGCAGCAGCGATTGGCGATCCGTATAGCAGCGAGACTGAGTCATCCATCGCTTTATCAGTCTTGTTGCCTTAGGGTTATAACAGTGACTCAACTTCTAAGGGCCTTGATGATGATTTTAATTGCTTGATTGACTCTGTTGGACTTCACCTCAATGTGCAAGTACATATGAAGTGGTGCGGACAATACGACGGATAAAAGTGAAAGTATTACAACGTGACTCTGGCTGCATGTTTTGCATGAATGACTTAGTGAATGGCGTGCAAGTGGATGCATGAAGCCTAGTCACCTAACCAAGATGGACAGAACTGTTACAACATGAAGGACTGAGGGCTACGACTGGCAAAGACTCATCTGACCCAATGATGCTAGGGTGTGGACCCTGCTCTATTTTCACCTAAGACATAGACTTATCATTCTCACCTAGACCCCATGCATGGACAATGGACTAAAATTGTTAAGACTAAGAGTACCTAGAGTCTCTCCAGGCCGCGTATTTGCTCAGCACACCTATGAAGAGCATGTGTGAGGCCTAGAGAAGTGGACTCGTGCATTCATTGGTATTGTCTTCAACTGATTGGAGAACTTCCTAGAGTTCAACATAAGCATGCGAGATTCATTGACTTCCAGTGGTCTTGGCAAGGGGATTGGTGTATGCCTTAGAAGCTTGTGGTGCGAAAATAGCGACAGGTTCTTGTGTGTTTGTCCTTTTCATGGGGACAGGTTCTTATGGAAATACCGCATTGGTCACCAATACAGAAGTTGAAGTGGAAGCTGAATGTGGTGGAAGGCATTTCGGAATCCATCGTGTCGTGCCCTTTACTTGAAGTGCAACAAGTTCTTGTGTCACTACCCCCTTTTTAGGGATAGGTTCTTGTGTGACTGTGCTCATGCTATCGATTCTTGTAACATAATCACTTGAGGGTACAAGGATATTTCATGTGGTCTCTCTTCTGCTATATTGATCCGTGATGTCCCATCATTAGGTTCTTGTGTTGCTACCTCATTTTTGGAGGTAGGTTCTTATGTGACTACTTTGGTCCATGCTGTAGAGGATGTAGGATGTCGAGTGGTAGCAACTGAGGATGTGCATGCTTTGGGCACCCATATGAAGCTATTGCCCAGAAAGAATCCTTGGGCTTCCAATACTCGCTTGGGTACCCACCTATAAAGGTGCTTTTGTTGACCCTTTGTTGGTTGGCATTTATAATGCTTGCCCTTATGCGCACTTGCTTGCAACTGAGGTAGGCCCATTATGCTTAGTGGGTGTAGTTGCAGTTGGCCTCGGAGTAGAAACAATGGTCGACGAAGATGGGACCATTGGGATCATAGGCTGCTTGCTAGCCTGTCTCATTATAGGGGATGCTGGAATGGCAGTCTTGTCATTAATTGAGACCACCAATGTGTAGCCATCATTAGTTAGGGTAGCCATTCATTCATGCCAATCAATTTGGCAATTGATTGCCTAGCACCATGTCCTTCCTAAAATTACCTATTCATCCATGGCACTTTCTGGCATACCATAAAATTGACTCACCACACAATGGTTATTAACTGACAAAGGAATTTCAATACAATTGATAACAGGTGGAACATAATCTTGTCATTGATTGAGACCATCAATGTGCAGCCATCATTAGTTAGGGTAGCCATTTGTTCACGCCAAATAATTTGGCAATTAACTAACCAGCACCATGTCCTTTCTAAAATGACCTGTTCATCCATAGCACTTTTTGGCATAACATAAAATTAACTCACCACACAATGGTTATTAGCTGACAAAGGGATTTTGATGGCGGGGGAAATTTTACGGTTTAAATTGCACGAACCATAATAGATGTGGGTTCCAGAGTTACCTTGAAAGTTAGGAGTTGAGTGCATATGTCATATAAGATCAAGTTGTGGCAGGCACTTGGACCAATGAAAGCATCAACCGAGCATATTGTTTCCTTACATAACTAAAAATTGGCTCGCACCCTCACGAGGGCAATTCTTAAGTCCTCCATGGGGTTTAACCTTTCCACGAATGCCTTATAAATTGATATAAACCCTAGTTTTTTGCCTTAGCTTGTGACATGCTCTAGCTTCTTCTAACGCTTACCGCTTCATCCTTGCAACCTCCAATTTTAGTTCCTTTTCCCTATGGATTTCCTGTATGGTATGCAATGTCAAAGGGCTGAGGTAGCGTTTAAGCTTACTACCATTAATGTAGCCATCCATCATCAAGGGTTGCAATTTTGCAAGAAACCTAAGGTGTAATCTCCACCACTTGAGATGGACCCATGCCATGATACTTCAACTTGTGCTTGGTGTTTCGAATGCTATGTAAAAGCGTGAGATCACCCTCCAATTCCTTATTGTGCAAGTTGCAATCAAACCATTTTTTGCGGCATAGCTTCTCCACTTTTATGCCATAGGTGGCCCTTAGCCTCGCTTCATCAAGCTCCTCAAGAGCAATTAATGTCTCAAGAATGGTTCGTTGGATATTCGATCCCTAACCATGACTCTAATTCTTGGCACAATAAATTCCACGGGCATAATTACCTCCACCCCAAATGCTAGGCTAAAGCATGTGCAGTTCGTTGCCACATTGTAGGTAGTTTGTTAGGCCCATAGTGCTCCGGTGAGTTTATGCTCCTAGTCTCTACACCGTGCATGTCATAATTTAACACAAAAACTTATTTGAACTCTCAGCTTGGTCATTTTCTTGGGGATAATATGTGTTGGATTTGCAGTGCATATTGAGGAACTCGCTCATCAATATTCTAATTGTATTGTTCACAAAGTGTGTTCCTCACTTACAATCTCAAGTGGAAGGCCGAAGCAGGACATTACCTTTTCGTACAAGAACTTCGTGGTGGCCCTCACATCCACTTTCCTTGTGGCTCTGGCTTCTGCCCATTTCATGAAATAATCCATGGCCACTATAATATAACAGATCTGAGTTCCCTTAGTGGTGGGCCTGATTGGACCAACGAAGTCTATACCCCACTTTTCAAAAGGCTAGTCATTGAGAACTTTGGTCAAAGGCATGTAGTCCTGACTATGTGGTATGGAGACACGTTGGCAAGGATCACAGTGTTTGATGAACTTAGTGGCATCCGCAAAGAGCATTGGCCACCATAAACTGACTTCTAGTATCTTACGGGCCGTAAGCTCTCCTATAAAGTGGCCACCTGCAATGCCCAAATGAGCTTCTTCTATAACCTCAACAAACTCATCTTCCTATACACATCGACTCATAATGCATTCTTTACCCATCCGGTAGAGTTGTCAGCTAGTCAATTGATATGGGGATGCATCCTTGATCAATTTCCAAGCCCTATCCTCATTGAGTGTCTTGTCCTAGGGGAACCCATTTGCAAAGAAGTGTCCGATCTCTTGTGCCCATTCAGGAACTAAATCCACCAAGATTAATGATGCATCTGGGAGATTGTCTTCCACTCCTGTCATGGCTTCTCCATTCAGAATCCAGGACATATGATTAGCCATGATGTATGTACATCCCTTCCTAACCTCTTCCTAACTACCTGCCACTTTGAAGTCAAATTCTAGGAGGATGAGCATCCATCGGGTGATGCAACCGATCATGCATGGCTTGTTTATAAGTAAAGGAGAGCCTACTGATCTACAAAGAAGACAAACTTGTTTGCTAACACAATAATGCCTAAACTTTTTAATTGCATACACCATGGCCAATCCCTCTCATTCGGTTTTGGTATAGTTCATCTCGGCATCATTCAGCTGGTGGCTAGCAAAATATATGGGATAATCCAAGTTAAACTCACCCAACTGTGCCGGCATGCACCCTATCACGAATTTTGAGGCATCGATGTGAACATGAAATACTAATAGGGGCGGATGCCAAAAGCAACTTAAGGGTCTCATAGGATAATTGAAACTCTTTTGTCTAATGGAATACAATCAACAACTTGTACACGGGGTGGGCAGTCTCAGCATAATTGTAAATGAATTAGTGGTAGTAGCCTGTATGCTTGGTGAATTGTTGTACACCCTTTGCATTCGTGGGTGGGGGTAATTTTAAAATGAGCTTAACCTAATTATAGTTAGTGGAAATTCCATTCTTGGACACTATATGCCTGAGTATCACCCCGTGTTTCACCCAAAACTGACACTTCAAGGGATTGAGGTAGATTCCATAGAGACATCTCTGGAACACAAGTCTTAAATACTTGAGATGATCATCCCATTTAGAGTGAATACATAAATCATCTAGGAAAACCTCTAGAAAATCCCTCAGGTATTCCTTGAAGGCAATGATCATAAGTCGTTGGAATGTTGAAGGAGCTTTAGTGAGTCCAAAGATCATCACCTTTGAAGCATAAACTCCCCATTTTGTGGCAAATGTAATTTTATGCTAATCTTGAGGTGCTATAGACACCTGCTTGTATCCTGAGAACCCATCTAAGAAGCAGCTGTATGCTTCTTTGCCTGCAACCCTTTCCAAGATGTGCTCCATGAAGGGCAACGGATAATGATCATTACGAGTCACCACATTTACTTTCTTGAGATCAATGCATACTCTAACTTTTCCATTCTTCTATAGCACTATAACAATGGGTGGCACCTAGTTGGTATGCTCACTCTCATAAATGAGCCATGCATTGATTTGTTTTTTATCTCCTCTCGCACGATCACTGCATATTTTGGGTAGGGTCATTGCCCTACTGATCTAATGTCATCCATCATAGGGATGGTATGCTACACTACTTCTGGCGGCACGCCCTTCATATCTATGTACTTCCAAGCAAAACAATCTTGAAACTCATGCAACAAGGCAAGCAAGGCCTATTCTTGCTTGGGAGTTAGGTCATCAACTATGTAAACTAGCTAAGGGTCTTCTTCTGTACCAGCCACGTTCACCTCCTTGACCTTAGTGAGACAGGCATACCCGTTTTGGTCCCTTGTTTGGCTGACCTTTTAGCCTGTTCTAATAGTATTATGCAGTCTTGTATTGTGTTATCTTTAAAGTGCCCAGGGACTTGATGCAAATCGGTGTCTTCCTCATCCCGGTCATCTTCCATGGCTTCTGGAACAATTTGCTTTCCCTTACAGGGGGTCGTAGTATTTTTAGCCTTTGAGGCCTTGGTTTTTTAGAGTGGTTTATCCCCCCAAATAGTCATCTCGATAGAAGGAACCTCCTCTACTTAAGGGAGCTGAGGGCTCCCTAGTTTGATGAAAACCCATTGTGTGTCAGTTTGATGAAAACTCGTGGTGTACCATCACAGCACCCACACACCTTAGCTAGTGAAGGACTATCCTCACTTTCCTTACCCATTGGTCCTCAATTGGGGCCCTGCAAATTTTTATTATCTTAAGGGAATTACTATACCCAGTCCCTTGGGATCATATGGTGCCATCTTGGTTCCTGTCTTTTTGACCACATCTATGGTCACCAAGACATGCATCCAATTCTGGAAGAATTCGGGCTCTGGCAGAGGGGTGTACTAGTGCTCATCCAATTTTGGAAGAATTTGGGATTTGGCAGACAGACGTACTAGTGCTCATCCTAGTCCTCACCCATCTCTTTTTAATCATAGGCTTCGAACACATTTATGGGGGTATTTCTCTGAGTTGTGTCCGACTCGGCTGCAAATAGATTGCCAGTCATGGGGTATGCCTTCCAAGCCTGTAGGTCGACCTGTACAATTTTCTCATCTTGATGATGCAAATATATTCTATTAGAGGCCTAGGCATGTACTAGGCCTAGGCATGCATAAAAGGTCAGCTTAGGATGACATCATAGCCATTCGGTTGCCTGTAGAAGTCCATCACCACAAACCAAACATGGTAGGTGAGACCAAAGGTTTTGATCTTTATGTCCCTTAGGACTCCCACTTGCTATGCCATCGCACCATCGGCTAGTTTCACAATCAGATTGGTGCTTTCCATTTCAGAATTTCCCCATTTTGCCTAGTGTTGCTTTGTGATGATGCGGACACCTGCTGCACCATCCAAGATAGCTGTGGCCTTCTTATTTTGGCAGAATATCAAAATTATAGCATTCGTGTCATCGCTCTCGCATTATTGGCCCAGCTTATTGATCAATATTTTTAGCACATTTAGCTCCTCGTGCGAGGGTTGACAACCTTGGTGTCCACTTCTTCAGGGTTGTCCATTTGCCCATCATCCATTCAAAGAGATCTCTCCAAAGGATGGGATTTTTGCTTAGTAGAGCAACTATGGGCATCTTTATCTCTGTGGATAGACTGCGACGAGTTGAGCCACATCTCGTGGTGGACCCATTGGTCCTTGAACCTCAAACTAGGGTTCTTCAAACCCATAAAAGGATGCAGGGTCCTTGTCTATAGCTTGAGGCCCAGTCAGGTCCTCCTCAAACATTCTGTGACTTCCTCGATGAGGTGTTATTTGTGACTAACTCATCCACCTTATCCAGGGTAGGCAAGTTTTTCACGGTTCTTTTTGGAACCTGTTGGTTTGGGTGGATGGTATCCATGCCTTTGTTAGTTTTGAGCCATTGCTCAAATCTCTCTTAACATTCTCAAACTAAAACCGCTATGTCTCTGCCAGGAGTTGCATTTCCATGGCTGGGTCAGGGTATTCATTTTGACCAATTAGACTTACATTCCATCTATGCGGCTATGTTTCACTTGCTCTAACCCTATCCTCATGCCATGGCATGGTGAGGTTTAAGATCAACTACACATGACCTGATGATGTTGAGGTGGAGACCGTTGTGTTCTCTTCATCTGAACCACTCTGGATGACAACCCAATTTGAACCATTCCCTACCTTAACTACACTTTCTTAGCCTTTTCCCTTCGACTGGGAGGAGGTTGACTTATTCCTTTTAGTTGTTTGTAGATCTCCTTACTCATGGCCTTGGCTTGGGACCTCATGATCACATTCAATGATACTGAGGACACCTGGCCCCTCTCAATACTTAGCAAGTTGATGCTGGCCTTTGGATCAGGAGCTGATCTAGGAGTTCTTCTCATGGAGCAATATTTATACAGATGATCCACTCAGGGAGTGCTCAAATTGGTTGCGGTAGGCTTAGGTGTAGGTTGATCATCCTTGTATGGGTGGTCCTTAAGTAAGTGAGGTCCTTGGCATTTATAACAGTCTATGACTTGGTTAGCAGCTATTTTATACACACTCACTAGCACGGTGCAGACCTTGGCAAGTATAACATTGAATTGTTGGTTTGCCATTCATGGCGTTCATGTCCCTAGCTCGCTGCATTGCTAGAGCCATCTGATACACTAGAGTATATTGCTCATCCTGCATAATGTAATGACTAATTTGATAGGTTTGGTATGCAAGACTCTCATAGGGAGATGGATCATACACAAGTAAGGCGTAGTTAGGGTCCTCGCACTCACTTGGTGGCTCCTCGATGATTATCTGGCTAATGGGAGTAATCTGTGGTGGTGGGGTTGTGGACCTAGAACTGGCAGAGACAATGGCAAGTTTTGACTCCGTAATGTTCCTGGGTTGTGACCCAAGGGGCTCCTTGTAAGGCTACCTGGCCCTGATTATATTGATTAGGTGGCGCTAGTAAGGTCAATGGATACCTTTGTTGGTACATAGGTGGTGGGTGGCATCGGCTTGGGGTGTCGGCATTGAGAAGTTTCATGATTTCCCCACCTAGAACAATGGACGTAGTAGAGCACTAGCCTTGCTCGTATGTGAGGGTACTCATTCGTCAGGTGGTTGCCCTTGCATATTCGACACCACACGTTGTCTTGCCTCGAAAACAAGTGCAGATTACTTGGGCCTTCCTTGCCCAGCCCACCCTTGAGTTGTTGGGCTACTTGGTTTAGTAGGTTTGTGGCCACCTCATCTATGTTTGTGCCCTTAGCCCCTTGGGTGGCATCCTTGGCCTTGACAAAGCTAATGGTCTTACTAGAATGTGACACTACTGACGGAGCAACAAGTGATTTCTTGAGCCATGCCTTATCCTTCATTTGTCATCCAGAAGCAAGGTAGTCTTGCCACACAACTCAAAGGATCTGGGATTTAGGGTGAATAGATGATCATGCAACTTACAATCCCTTAATACAATGAGGAATCGAGGCAACATCCACTCATCTCTCATTCTCTCGTGTGGTTCACAATGGGAATTCAAATGTTTAATTCTTGCAATATATTCCCGGAGGTTTCATGCTCCTTTTGCTTTAACTTTATACAATTGGTTGATTGGGCCTACGGGAGCGAATTCCACTAAATCCCACTATAAAGGCCTTCCTTAGAGTCTCCCAATTGATATTTTCCTTGGGCCCTAGGGCTCTGTACCATTGGCTTGCCTTGCCATCAAGGCTAAGCCCAAAAGCAGACACTTTATCCAAGTCACCAATGTCTCCAAAGGTCTCATAGATTTGCTCAAACCTTTCAACATGGGAGACAGGATCCCCTTCATTTAAGAACTTAGTGATTGGCTTAGAGATCATGATTGAGGCGGCTATGTGAGGTATTAGTGTCCCTCCCTATGATCACATGTGACACACCCCCTTCCTAGTGCTTTAGGATCCTCATCACCTCATTAGTGAGTATTGTTTGTGGCACGGGTTGTGGTGCTTGAGGGACTCGCACAATACCTAAGTTGGGTGGTCCCTGGGGTGGATTATAAAAGTTTGTTGGCCGAATAAGAATTGGGATGGATGGCCCTGACCTCATGGGCCCTGGAGCTAGCATGCATGCTGGGCTTGGGACTACTTGTCTTATTGGTATGGGCCTTGGTATACAGGGACATTCATGATTGGACTGGCCTTTAAGATGGAGCTACGGGAAAGGAAGTGCTCTCCGTAGCTTCCCCCCAAGATAAAAACAGATTGGGATGAGGGGCCATTGACTGTGGAAAGGTATTATCCCCAAAGTCCATCTGATCATTCCTTTGTCCCTCATGAGTAGGAGGCCAATACCTAGGTACCCAGGGCTTAGAAGTCCTTATGAAGGATGACTCTCCCTCATAGAACTGTAAGTGTGGCCCAGAGGGTTCCTCTATTGATATGGGTATGGGGTTGCTTGGTGCATTACTAGATGCTACAGTGGATGGTGAGTCTTGCTGCTCCTCAGCCACCCTATTTTGCTTGATGAATGGATTGATTCAGTTGGGGTTGGCCAAACCAAACTGTCCCATGAGATTGGAGAACGAATCCATCAAATGCGGAGTTGTGGTGGAAGGGGTGGGGGATTGGGGCCTTATAGAGCTAGAATTGGGAGCCATAGAAGCTCCAAGATTCAGGTTCATATTTTCTCTCATTTTAGCATTAAAGCTCATAGCGTCCTCCGGACTCCATGTGCACGAGACCGTGTATCAAATATGAGCTTAAAGTTGAGATCTCATACAAGATTGACAGTGCGTCACTAGATGGATTGGTTAGGATGTTGTTGGAAGCGCTATCCTCCAGTTTGGGTTCAAGACCTATCACCCTCCTAGACCTCAGGTGCATGTGTTGCCTACTTTGCCTAGCTACCCAATCAGAATCAGCCTCTATGACTTTTTGGCCCTTAAATCAATAGTCATTGTGTTAACATTAAATCGACTTAGTGAGTCACATGGTTGTTAGTCACTATGTTAGCAATGTAGCAGTGGTCGCTATGCTAGCAATATAGCAGCAGAGCGAGACTGAATAACGCAACGGGTGAATAAAGCAACGATCAATAAAGCAGTGATTGATTATAGTAGCGAGTCCATAACACAATGCCACATTATAAAAATGACCGATTAAAGCAGTGAGTCAATAACAGAATGCTGCATTATAACAATGATTGATTAAAGCAGCGGGTCACAAGTCGTTGCGTTAGCAATAAAGCGACGAGTCACCAATCACTATGTTAGCGAGGGTTGACCTCTATAGTGAAAGTTGTGAGTCCATTAACTGGAATGTGGTGTTAGGTAAGGTGTGTGACCAACTGGCAGTCCATGTCTCAGTCACTGCTTTATATAGCAACGATTGATTGAGTCGCTACGTTAATTTTATAACAGCGACTCCTAGTCTGGCACAGTTTTCTGATAGGTTTTTGGAGCTCTTTAAGAAATTAAAAATTTTTTGTTCAAGGTTTTTGAGCACAAATGGAAGCTACACTACCTATTCCAATAAAAAAATACAAAAAACAACCACTTAAAAAGCATCAAAATGAGGCTTTTTGAAGGTGGTGGCTAAGGACACACTTCTGTGCCAACTTGAATTGATTCAAACTCATTTTTTGGTGTTTTCAAGTGAAATGTGATTCCTTACACACCTTAGCAATCATCCCTACTAGCTACTCCTACAATGTAGCAACAAATGTGCAAAAAACATTTTATGGAAGGAAGTGGTAGTTTCTACTTTTCCTACTCCAAAATCACACTTTTCTCGTTCAAAACTAGACTATACTCCACTAACAGCACCTCTAGATAAGCTAGAAGCATTGTGCAATGGGTGGATAATGATAAAAAGCTTGTGCACTATGGAAGCATACCTCGAACTCCCCGACAGTGGTGCCAAAAATGTCTAGTCTCTGATGGTGACTTACGTGTTGTGGGGATCTTGGAGGAATGCCATCAAAGCCTCTACTCTCAAACAACTCCTTGTCAGAGCTGGATATGCACAAACCATTCACTTGCGTCATCCAAGCATCTATCAGATCATGTGCAAGTGATTCCATGAGGGAAGGGGAGAGAAGGGAGAGGGGAAGAGGGGGGATAAGAGCATGAGGGAGAGGATAGTGGCAATCACAAGAATGAACAAGATGGGGGTAGGGGGATAGTGGCAATCACAAGACAACTCACAAGAATGAACAAAAAGACTCAATACAAGAGAATGAGAAGAAGAGAGAGCTTCTATTCCAATCTTTGAAAGTACACAATGAAGACCAAAGTCAAAATTTTGGTCTTATATACATATCCACCTGTTGAAGGGGGGGCTAATTCTTGCACTCTCTTGTGTCTCTCTTCTCTCATTTTGCAACCACTTGGGCCAATTACGCTCCAAGGGAATTATCACCTGCTACTCCTCACGCTCTCTCCTATATTTTTGCTTTCTTATATACATATCCACCTGTTGAATGGAGGGCTAACCCTTGCACTTTCTTGTATCTCTCTTCTCTCATTTTACAACCACTGGGGCCCATTCGGCTCCAAGGGAATTATCACCTGCTACTCCTCACACTCTCTCCTACATTTTTGCTTTCTTGTCATAGTATAAGAATGGTTAACTGATGTGGCAATTAACATGAATACCCATGCCTTTGTCTCTCTTAAAACTACTCATAGAGTTTGCAATGAATATAAAAAGGACATGCAACAAGGGACATCCCTATCTCACCAATTTTGGCCATATGAAATCTATCCCCTTGGGCTCCTTGACTAAAGCTTGGCTATGTTTTGAGATATAGAGTGTTGACGCTCTTGCTATCCAATGTCTTGAGAGGCCCATATTTGTCAAATTTCCCTCAAGAAACATAGAATCCATCGTATCATAGACCTTCTCCAATCAAGAAGCAAAACGAGTAAATCCTTTTGGCAAAATAGTGCCAACGCTATGGCCTCACAAAAAGAAAAGAAGTTCTCTAAAGTACTCCAGTCCTGTATAAAGCCTATCTAGGTGGGCTAAATAGATTCTGGGAAGAAAGGGGCAAATCTTAGGCTAATGGCCTTAGCTAGGATCTTGTCAGTAGATCCAAGCAAGGTAATGGGCCTCCATTATGAAATCTCAAGCATGTCTAGGTTTCCCTTAGGAATAATGTGTATCAACCCTCTAAAATTCTATCTGGCATATCCATGGCCTCCATGTGTCCTAACAATCTATGGGAATTATTGAGCTCATAAGCTCCCAATGATACTTAAAATGGATTGGCAAAAATCCATCCTTTTTTGGACACTTGCCTATTAGCAAAGCTATAATTATTCCCTCGAGCTTATTGATATTGAGAGGCCCTATAAGACCAATGCTCATGTTCTTAATGACCACTTTCCTCATGCTCTTCCAAACCTCTTCTATGGCTGCCAAGTATTAGTGAGGTCATGAAGTATTGCAGGGTAGCAAATGATAAAAGTATGTGTCCACATGTCCCAAATCCTATGGGCTAGTTAGAATGGCACCATTAACCCTTGGTATGCTGATTGCCTCCTTTTAATGTCTAGGACATTGTAGTTTGAAACAAGTCTTTGGTAACTTTGTCTTGACTTTGAGTCCACAATGCATCCCTAGCATGGAATTTTTTCTTTGATCTAGATAGAATCTTTGCTCTAGCAATCTACATCCTCTTAGCACCCAAGGGATCTTGGCACCATCTCATCTAATGTCTAAAGTTCTACCAAGATTCCACATGGTGACCTCTCTCTGTCCATAACTTCTACTCTCTTGGTCTTAGCCTCATAGTGGAGGGGTGAATCAATCTCTAAGTAGTGGTCTGGGTCTTGAACTATTGATCCCTTCGAAAAGGGTCTTGATCTCTATCTCTTCATGATGAGATCCCTGAGAGAAAAATCCTGGAATAAGAAGTTAGGAATCCTAATAGTAGTTGAAAGCTGCCTACTCTACAACTCCAAAAGAATGATCTATGTGGAAATGGTTGAATAGAGTAGTCCCTTGAACAATGCAGACCATGCCATCTCCTTCATGACCACTCATCCACATAGAGCTAATATAGCCTCAAGAACATGGGCATCCACCCATTTGTCCCATCTAGAGAAGCCATAAAACTTAGCTAGATCTTAAACATTCTATCCTCTCACATGGAAAGCCCAAGCTACACACTCCTCTCCTCTAAGAAATTTTGTCTCTCCTTATCCCCTCCTATCATCTTGAATGTCTAGCATATTCAAGTCACCTCTAATACACCAGTGATCATTGACTAGAAGATTCTAACAAATGATGGTCCAAAGGTACCCCAACATAGTCCTTTTGTAAACTTAGCAATCAATGGCATGAGAACACAAGGATGCCCCAATTCTATATGGCATGCATCCAAGTCTCTACAACACAGGTACATAATCCTCCCTAAAAAGTCCTACTTTGTCTTTGAATAATCCTCCTATAGCTAGTTCTACAAGGCTATAAAAGATGGTGCTCCTGCAGGAATAAGAAGTAAATGTCTCTGAATACCAAAACTTTGTGAACTTATCTAATGATGCTCCTCCTCTAGCAAAAATGAGCATTGCCTACTCCCCAAACATTCCAAGAGAGCATGTATGTGGAAAATGTCTCATTTTTATTTTCTCTTACCATATTGTCAAGCTAGATATATTGTGTTCTTGGAAGTGGTGTTCCACAACATGGCAATGTGATGAGTTATGTGACTGAGAGATTTGGATCATTGTACAAACTTGGATTACTAAAAAGACCTTAGGTTGGAGCTTTTTGTGATACAAAAGACATCCCACAAGATGCATTTCCACAAATGTCTCTTCCTTCACATCTTTTGGAACTCTCATGAAGTGTGGCAAATAGTTTTTCTTTTGATCCATACCATCCATAAAGATACCAAGACACATATAGGGATTCTTCAAGCACTTTTTGTGTGTTTCACCAATTTTGAGCATTCTTGAGCTTGTTGCTCTCTACGGTGCTTAAGAACACCATTGATTTTGAGTTGTATGTAAAATGATAAAAATTTATTAAACATCCTCAAAATCATATAGAGAATCAACTTATACATGTTAAAAGATTGGTACCTCATTCACTTGAGATTGCTTCCCTCTATCATCGACTCTTGACATTTGAATGCATATTGCATACTCCCATTCTTACTTATTTGGGTATCTTCACATTATTAAAGAAGTCTTCCACAATCTACTAAAATGACTATAGCTAGCAGATGTTTGATTGCCTTCTGACATCTTGAACTTGTATAGTGTGTAAACATCAAATCTTGTGTGATTGTCCATCAAGTGTAGTTTTCCTGTTGTATATTGTGTACACCTCAAAGCTTGTGTAAAATCCATCAAGTGTGGTTTTTGCGTTGTGGTCATCACTTCTACATTCATAGCAAAGTGTCTTTTCATTAATGATATGGCGATAAGTCCAATAGGCCCAATAAGACTTGGATTCGTATCATCTTGTCCGCTTTTGCACATGTATAAGACTTGCATTCCCCTAATATATGAATGTTTTCAAATGACAATCTGCACAATCTACTTATTCATATTCCATATAATTACTACATTTACGTAATATCTTGTTCCTCACGATTCAAATCAAATTATCTTGTCCTTAGTACCTCTCAGCTTTCTCACCCCTACTCTCTCAAAAATAGTTTTGAACACAACACGTGGTAGTGCATGTTTCCCTCATGTGAGCCTCAGATATCAAGAATTGCATCCTCCTCCTCCCATAACTAATGAATCTCTTATTAATGTGTAGCCTTTGCCTTCTTAGGTTCTTGGAAGGAGTAGATGCATTATGTTCATGGGAACAAATCTCACTCTTGGATGTACTTGTAGACTATTTTTAAATAAACCTTAGTAGGGTAGTTATGAGCAACTACTTGTGAAGTGCATGTGCTAGTAGTTAGAACCTTCATGTAGATAGAATAGGCATCCTTTGTTTGTTCATAAGTTTCGAATGCAGAAGTGTTTCCACATGTGCAGGACTATGCTTTGTCTAGTTTTGTTTATACTTCCTGTATGTTGTACTGAATTCTAAGCAGTAATGGAATGAATGTGCAAGTATTGTGGAAACAATGTGCATGCTGTGAAGCATATGGAGGCACCACCAAAATTGAAGGAGAGTGTTCAATGTCTACTAAGACAAATTCAAATCTTGTAAGGCGATGTTCAAGCACTGAAGTCAGTCTAGTAAACATCTGTTGTCAAGGGAGCACACAGGAGAATTTAGTCAACCATTATGCATTTTCAAGAGTTGATTCATAACTTGCAGCAGAGGATACATGAAATTGTTGAAGGAAAAATTGTCGATTAAGTTGTTGTGGAGTATTGAGGCCAATATAATGAATTCAATCCATTGTTGAAAATTGCGAGTTTTGAGACCAGTGAATTATCATACAATGTTAATGGAGGCATTGGTAGTGGATGTCAAATGAAGAGGAATATGAGTCATCTCCTCATCATATTGGCCATCCATACTTCACTAGGGCTCGGGCTAGAGGACAAACAAGTGCCTCTAAAGAGGTTCCTAGGGAGCCGGTGCAAGGTGTGAAGTGGTAGGAGAAGCATTCGAATTCCAACAAATTGTGAATGAAACCACTAGAAGTTTAGAGGATGAAGATTGGGTTCCTGGTGGCACAACGTTAGGGGAGACAAGATTCAAGGGAGTACAAGGGATGTTGTCATGCTTGAAGAGCAACATGAAAACAAGAAGATCAATGTCTCAAAAGAGAAGACTCCTTCTAGATAGTGTCATCCAATTGGTGAAATACTCAACAAGCCCAAAGTTGGGGATGCAGTGGACCTTGAGGAACTATTTCATAGTTTACTGAAGGTGGAGATAAATATTACATTGGATCAACTTGTTAATCTAGTACCAGAATTCAAAACACAATTGCTGACTAATCTGTCAGTAGGCAGTGGTGTGAGGCTAATGGATAAGGCAAAAGGGGATGATGTGGAGGCTCGGGAAGTAGAGCTCACATCAATGCATCACAAATTGAAGATGTGGATTAGACTATCCTACTAATTCATGTGGAATAGAAATCATAGATCATACCAGAGATCTTTTTGGATGGCGGATCTGGTGTGAACATCTTGTCGAAAGATCTTTACAAATTTTTTTGTCTCAATGAGTTAGAACTAGCCCCTTTTCAAGTCAAAATGGTAGATCAAAGGAGGGTACGACCTCTTGGGATACTGAGAAACCAACAGATTGGAGTTTGTGGTCTAACTTTTATGGTCAGCATTCTTGTCCTTTGAATGGAGGGAGATGATAAATCTTATTCCATGCTACTTGGCAGGCTGTGGTTTTGGGTAGGCAAGATTGAGCAATATTGGGGGGATGATAGGGTAACTATCCGAAAGGGAAATAAGAAATTTAAAATGACCATGGTTCCAACAAGGAGTGTTCCAAAAAATGTTCAACCCTTGGCAGATGAAGGAATTAACATGGTGGCCAAAGTTGAAGATGATGAGGAAGAGTGTTTTCTTAAAAGAAATCCATCCTTGGTTCCAATTTTTGAAGTTAATGGCATACTGGATCAATATAAGAAAAGTGAAGTGAGCAGTTCGTCATCAATTAAGGTTACTGCAGTTCCGAATTCAAAAGGTGACCGTCCCAAAGAGAAACAGAAGAAACACAAAGAATAGAAGTTAGATGAAGTAACTTTAGAACAATGGGATGATGAAGAAGAAAAAGAAGCATTTTACATTAATATAGATATTCAATCAGTCATTGAGGTAGAAATAGCATTTGAAGACCACTTAAGAAAGTGTGCAAGAGTTCAGGAGGATGACCTCAAAGAGATGAATCTTGGGACAGAACAAGATTCGAAGATGGTGCATGTTGGTGATTTATTGGATGAAACTTTTCATAAACCTTTGAAACAATTGTTACTGGAATTCAAATATGTATTTTTTTGGAGTTATACTGACATGAAGGGGGTTGGTCCATCTTTTTGTCAACATAGGATCAACGTAAAGAAGGATGCTGTCCTAGTGATCCATCAAAGATACAGAATGAACCCAAATTATGCTCAGAAGATGAAGGAGGAAATTGATAAGTTGCTCAAGGTGGGGTTTATTTACGCAGTGGATAAGGTAACGTGGCTTTCCCCTATAGTCATAGTACCCAAGAAGAATGGTAAGCTCAGAGTATGTGTTGATTACAAAAAACTAAATGCAACAACAATAACAGATCCTTTTCCCTTCCCTTTCTATGACACAAGGCTTGATGCTGCGGTTGGTCACGCGATGTATAGCTTCCTTGATGGTTTCAATGGCTATAATCAAATAAGGATGGCTCCGGAAGATAGAGACAAAATTGCTTTCATCACAAAGTGGGGAGCTTTTGCTATCAGTGTTATAACCTTTGGTCTGAAGAATGCGCCTCCCACATTTCAAAAGTGGATTTAGAAAGTCTTTGCTCCATACTTGACTACTTTTATTAAGGTTTTTCTTGATGATTTCTCTGTATTTGGTAAGAAGGAGGAACATTTGCAACATCTTATATTGTGCCTTGAGAGATGCATGATTGCACGGCCTAGTCTCAATTCAGAGAAGTGTGCTTTTGCACAGTTAAGAGGGGTGTGATGTTAGGCCATATAATTTCTAAAGAAGGCATGGCCATAGATCCACAGAAGGTGGAAGTTATTGAGAATTCTCCTACACCAAGAACTCTTAAGCAATTGTCACACTTTGTTAGGCATACTAAATGGCATAGCAGACTTTTGGACTATCTTTCTCATGTTTGTGCACCATTGACAAAACTTACCAGGAAGGGAGAAGTTTATAAATGGGAGGAACCACAACGTAAGGCTTTTGTTTTACTAAAGAAAATGTTAGTTGTGGCACCAATTCTTAGACCACCTAACTAGAAGTTACCATTTCATATTTTTGTGGATGCTTTGGATTTGGCCATTGGTGCAGTGTTAATGCATAAATTTTTTAAATGGTGGTTTCAGCCCATATATTATGCCAATAGAAGATTGGCAAGAGTAGAGAAGAATTTAGTGTTACTCAGAGAGAGGCATTGAGAATGTTATATGCTCTCCAAAAATTCAGACACTATCTATTGGGAAATAAAATAATATTACATATAGATCAACAAGCCCTCATTCATTTGGTAAACAAACCATAGTTGTCTAGAAGGCTGGCTAGATGGATATTACTCCTCCAAGAATCTGACTATGATATTGTTCATACACCCGGTAAGCAGCATGTTGTTACAGATTGTTTAAGATGATTAATGATTGGTGAAGCACCTTTGGGAATTTAGGATGATTTATCAGATGCACATTTATTTTCTGTCAACTTGGATGGTCGGTAGGATTGGTATAATAGAATGCTTCTTTTTCTGAGACGGATGGGATAGTACCTCAGTCACTGTCATGAGATCAGAGAAAGAAATTTGTGTTGCAAAGCAAACCATTCTTAGTGATAGCTAGAGTTTTGTATAGAAGAGGTATTGATCAGATTATTCAAAGATGTGTTCCAGATTATGAGAGGAAAGTAGTGTTGATGGAACTACATGCTCGAAATTCAAGAGGTCACTTTTCTGGTGATATTGCTAGAAACAAGACACTTCAAGAAGGTTTGTGGTTGCCTATAATTTTGAAAGATGCTCATGAATTTGCTAAAACTTGTTTACCATGTCAAAGAGATAGCAGGCCAATAGATGTAGAGAGGATGTAGATTGGATGCCACATTAGCATATTTTACCTTTGGGTCCATTCTAGAAATGGGGATTTGATTTCATGGGTCTGATGCTCTTGCTAGGTATACTGGTAATAAGTATGTCTTGGCAGTAGCTATCAACTATAGCACAAAGTGGGTAGAGGCGATTGCTTTGCGGGATAACACGGTTGCTAGCACGGCTAAGTTCATTTATCACAACATCATAACTAGGTTTGGATGTCCAATAGAGATAGTTTTTGATCAAGGGGTTCATTTCATGAACAATGTTATGAAGAAGTTAACAAACACACACATGATTGTGCATAAGAAGTCAACCAAATATTATCCACAAGCCAATGGCTAGGCCGAGAATTCTAATAAAACATTTAAGAAGATTCTCAGAAGAACAATTAAAAAAAATAGAACTGATTGGGATCAAAAACTACATTCACCTTTATGGGCATTTCAAACAGCTTATAAGGTAACTACTAGAATGACACCATTTTGCCTTGTTTAGGGCTGTAAAGCTATAGTACCAATGGAGTTTATTGTACCTAGTTTTTGAATAGCATCTGAGAATAGATTGTCTCCAGAGGAATCAGTTAATCATAGGATCCAGCAATTGTTGAAGTTGGAGGAAGACAGGCTTGTGAGCTCCTATATTTCAGATGTGATCCCAAAGAGAAGGCAAGCATGGGTAGACTAGAATATTAAGTTTTAAGTGTTTCGAAAAGGAGCGGCTCATCGAAAATAGAGCCGTGATAAGCACTCAGCAGCCCACTACATCACCAAAGGACTAGATTCCAGAGCCCCATCACATGCACTGTGGAGTATACTTTGGACGCTGTCACTGTGCCCATAAAAGCTCCTTAGCCACCGTGCCCTCATAGAGTCACATCAATACTTTGGTCAACACCCCCCTGCTAGTATATGAGTCAATAGGGACTTGGGCCCTCGAAGTAGCCTCATCATGCCCTCAAATTTTTATGCTTGCCATCTATATACGAGTTTGCATCATCGGCCGGGGTCATAAGGCATCACGATACCAAGTCAAAGATTTTTTATTGACTAAAATTGAAGGTATAAGGCTTAAAGGGCTCTATATCCATTTATTTATTTTAAAAAGAGAGAGGTTTATACCCCTCTTAAGGGATCCAAAGGTTCACAAAAGGGCCCTTAAAGGGAGATTTTCAAAGGCAACATTTTTTTGGCAATTGGCAAAACACAAAGTGCGAGGCCACTCCATGGACCGACAAAGAAAAAAAAGTGCAATTGAATCTAAGAGAGCTTGAATCAACAAGGCTTGGAACACAAAGTCATCAAGTAATTAATTGTAGAGCGTTCGAGCACAAAGACGACTACAAGTGACATTCTCAGTCACGACAAATATCTTCACCTCTTACAGTTTGCTTATAATAATACTCCTCATTCTGCAACTGGAAGAGCAGCCTTTGAGATCATCTATGGGAAAGTTTCACCTATTGCTATCACATGATTGACCCATGGAGTGGAGATAGTAGATGCATTTATAATGACTATCAAAATATTCTCAAAGACGTTCGAGAAGCCATTGCAATCGCTCATTAGAAGTACAAAAAACAAGCTAATAAGAAACGGAAACACATGCTTTTTAAAGAAGGTGATTGTGTACTTCTTCGGATTGAGAAAAGAAGATTGAAAAGCATTGAGAAATGGCCACTAGTAATCAAGATGTCCCCTCGTTTTTATGGACCTTTCAAGGTGATTCAGAAAATCAATGATCTAGCTTATAGGCTTGAAGGGGCTTGAATTACATAATGCTTTTCATATCAGCCTCTTAAAGCCCTTCAAAGGATCTTTACCTATACATCCTGTTTATGAAGAGGCTCCATTGATTGTTGATGAAGAAGAAATATCAGACCCTCAATGCATTATTGATCATTATCAACAAACCTTGACCCGAGAAGGAAATGTCTATACTAAATATTTTCTCAAATTTAAGAATCATTCGAGAGATGATGCTTAGATGCCTGAGCGTTCTTTTGAGCCTTATCAGTTCCTATAATCAAACACACAACTAAGGTTAGTTGTGCAATCCAAGCAAGAGGGATGTTACAGAAATTATATTTCTGATTGGGT
Source organism: Dipteris shenzhenensis (assembly GCF_047967505.1). Taxonomy (NCBI): domain Eukaryota; kingdom Viridiplantae; phylum Streptophyta; class Polypodiopsida; order Gleicheniales; family Dipteridaceae; genus Dipteris; species Dipteris shenzhenensis. Next base: position 33,988,329 of record NC_141608.1, on the reverse strand, counting down.
ACGCTTGACTAGCTTGTGTTTTGCCATGCTAGATGGCCAGTATTGTGGGTGATTCCATGTTAATATTGATGTCACTAGTGTTATTAGTGTTGTGCTTGATTATTGTACTTTGAGCATAGTTATGTTGGGATCGGTTGATATAGTGATTCATTCAATCAATTGTTAATAACTAATGTAATTGGCAGCTTGAGTACAGGTGATGGAACTCATAGCAAAGATTGGAGTTAGTGTGAGGGTATCGATCGAGGTGTCGCATAGTGCATCTTTTATGGTGATAGGCCAATTTTGTATTTCTTTATTATTGCAAGTTTGAGCAATACATTTTGGAGAGGACATAATTCAATTTTGGGCCCAAAGATGGCTATGTAAAGCAAATCCCTTATTTTGGAAGAGAGGGATAATTTTGGGTCCTTGTGCTTTTATGAAATATTATAAATACTCTAGATGAGGAAGCGTGAGCCAGTCATCTAGGGGGGGAGATTGTACCCAGTTTGTTGTTGTTTTTGTGGTGTGATTTGTGTTCTTCTTCTCCAATTGATTAAGTGGCGCATTTTGTGTGGAAGAGTCTACCTTTTTGGTTTCATGTTCCTCTTACACATAAAGGAGGTCCTTTATCTTATTAATCTGAATTAGTTTTGGGCCCATTCTTGTTGTAGGTTTGTCTCTTATTCACTCATCATCTCCCTTTCGAAACAATCATTTTAAATATGGCAAGCCTACTAATGTAAAATGTATGTTGATATATGGCAAGTGAGAATTTTCAGCCTCATTAAAGAGGATCCTCTTTGGTAAACAAGACATTGTATAACTATTTCTGGTAGACAATGAGCAGACCAAGAGGTAGCTACATCTCAATTATGGCCATTTTCTTCTCTTTATGTGTTGCTTGAAATGAATGTAAGCAAGCTGTTTTTTTGCGTGAAAATAGGGATGAGAAACCATTCTATTCATGTATTGAATGGAAGAGTGAAGAAACACCACTTACTAGGAACAAAGAGGAAAAGGATCTTGGGATATCTATGGCACTTTCACTTTTGCTGAGAAAGCAAAGCTCTACTTGGTGGGAGCAGTGTACCACCATCCCAATTGGTCCAACATGCTTGATGGTAAAAATGCTTGATTTGGCCCTTGTAAGAAGTTTTTGATGCATGACCACGTGGACTTGCGAGATATACTCCCTAAACTTTGCACGGTTAGACTACTCTAGCTTTGTAGCCCTTGTGAGTACACTACGATTTTTAGCCCTTGTAGACCATGTCTAAATAAAAGACTAGTTGATTCTTGACAAGCCACATAATTGGAGCTCTTATGATGTGCCACATCATTGTAAAAGTTGAAGATGGGTTTTGGCAGGAATTGCCTATACTAAGGGGGGATCCACACTTGTCTTCTTGTAGATTAGGGGTGGCATCTCAGCCAATGAAAATTCACGTTGTACAATCCATGTTTTGACAATTGTTTGCTTGTTGTACACAAAAAAGAGAGCTAATAGGTGAGTCATGCTTGGGCACGAAATGAAAGTTAGGCGGCCTCAAATGCCACCCAAGAGAGCATCCTACAGAAGCGAACTAATAACTACCTTGTGAATGGGATTCAGGGTCTGACACCTTACCAATAGGGCTAGCTTTGCTTCATGAAATTTCATGATATTATACAATTTCCTCTACCTCTTGTTGTGAATCAAAGCATGGATAGATGCCTCTTTTGACCTCGGAAAGGGGCAGACATAGCATTTAGGGGCTTCACTTGTTCTCGGATAATTGTGAATTCCGCATGATGGACACACACACACACACACACACACACACACACACTTTTTTTTGGGGTGAAACCACTAATTTAATTAATCAAAGCATATTACAAATCCTTTCAGCAGGTGGGGCAGCTAGAAGCAGTGGGAAAAGATGCAGAGAAATGTCACTTCTGCCTAGATGCTACTCTCTCTCTCTCTCTCTCTTTCTCTCACACACACACACACACGCACGAGCGTGCACATGTGGGTGCACATATGTGCACTATGGTGTGCACACAAGCACACGTGCATGCACCACCACGAAAGAGAGAGTCCTAATCTATCTTCTATCTTATTCAAGAGGCAGAAGAATGTCGTGATCCAATTTCCACGTGGCACATATCCTCCTCCTAGTCATCAGGAGAGAGGATAGTCGTTCCTCTTACAACAACCACTATGGGGCCAACTCTTCTTATCCAGTTGCGCGACTTGCCTTCAACAACAGTTTCTCAGCTCAAACCATGGCTTCTTTCTCCGTTGCATTCCCTCCCCACCCCTGCATTGCCTCTCCATCCCCCCCTTCTTCCCCTTCCTCGCCTTCCCCTCATTGCCTCGCTTTCTCTGGCCTTCGTAAAACCACCTCCCTCCACTCCCCTTCTACCAATCGCACAAGCTTCCCTTCTCTTCGAGGCCCTGCTCGCGTTGTCTGCGCCGTCGGTGACGTCTCCGCTGAAGGCACTAACTACTTGATCGCCGGCGCCATCGCCATCGCCCTCGTGGGCACTGCCTATCCCCTTCTCTTCTCCCGCAAGGATTTGTAAGAACCCTTCTCTTGCTGTTGCCTTATCTCCACGTTTCACATCGAGGGTGAAGTAGGCTTCAATCGATTGGGCCGCGAGCAATGTGTACAAGAGTTTGATAACAGAGTTCCGATCTTTGAACTTCATGGAGACATCGATAATCTGATTGTTTATCTAAACGCCCGGATGGGTTTCCTGCCATTAATTAAACAGATGCCCAGAATGCGACGGAGCTGGGTTTATCAGAAAGTCGGGCTCAGCATTGGCTGCGAATGCTGCACGCAAGGATTCGGCGCAGATCGTTTGTCCGCGGTGCAAGGGGTTGGGCAAGCTAGGTAAGTGTTTCAACTACATTCTTTGATGCTTAGCGACTGTTTGTACAACGGGGAGCCTTATGTTAATGTAGAGAATGCTGGGAATGTCTCTGCAGGCCAAGTGGATAAGTGAGTGCACTGCGGCAACCTCAAGGTTTTCGTCCAATGTAATGTTAGCTAAGCCATTGGAGCCACTCTCTTTTATATATATCTCTGTTCTTTCTTAGCTCTTTGTGTGCTGCTTTGATCTTCCTCAGGTTTTACTCATGGAATATTATCTAATTTTGGTGCTCTCACATGATTCACTCTATCTATATCCTCCCTCAAGATGTGAATACCAATGTAAAAGAATTCATCTCAAAGAAGGAAAGTGCCTTCCTAGAGAGAGGAGACAACTCTTGTGTCCTTTTAGAAAAATGTATGTGATTTGTTTACTTGGTGTGAAACTCGGTACAAAGAGCTTTATATACATGCATGTTCAAGCATGTGTTGGTGCGTGGATATGTAAGTGTGAGAGCATATGTTTTATAATATAGTCTACATCCATCATTGGGCACTGATGACATTGGTGGAGATGTCATAGTAGCTAGTCCTTGCTATGCACAGTGGTTTAACCTTGTGACTATCATGGGATTGAAAGTGCAATATGTGTTGTTTTTAGTTGAGGCATGTTTTTAGATTCATCTAGATATATGTTCCTTGCCATATTAGTGGACATGCACATCTTACATTGTGAAGTTTTCCTCCACGTTATGCCTTATTGATATAATATATTGTGGTAAATTCTTTTTATTTTAAGTGTGCTTTGCCCTATCGACTAGATACTCTGAGCATTTTTTGATAGGGTGAGACTAAATGAAATGGTATAGTCTTCACAAGTAGTTATAGCTTGAATGAAGACCTTGTGGACTACTTTTTTATTAGCCTTCTCCATTGTTTCTAGCCTTTGTCATGGTTAACTCTACTCTTCATGTTTGGAATGATGACAAAAACTAGTGCAAAGAGCTTCGTATAAATGGAAGCTCAAGCATGTGTGGTTGTGTGGATGTGTATGTGTGAGAGCATATGCTATACTATGTTCTATACCATTGTTGGGCAATGATGACATTAAGGAGGATGTCATAGTAGGTATTTTTTGCAATACATGATCTAGATATGTGTTGTTCTCATAGTATTAGTAGGCATGGAAATTAACCTTGTGAAGGCTTTGTTTATGTTGTTGCTTGTTGATCACATGATATATTCTTCCTATTTTAAGTGGTGAATTTTCCTAGTCTTCTAGATTTTTCCCAATTGAAAGTTTCGATTATGTAATGCCTTGTTGATCTCGCGATAAATTCTTCCTATTTTAAGTGGTGCATTTTTCTATCTTCTAGATTTTGAGTACTTTTTGCTTAGAAATGGTGAGCAAAATTATCGTATTGTATAATAGCCTTGTCTCTTAAGAGTGTCTCGTATTGCAACCCAAAGAGGAAAGAGGGCTTTTAAGTGGCTTGAGGTTTAAAAAGTAAAATCATTTGATGTGTTAAATTGTAGAGCTTCTAGGTTTATACATGAGATTTTAGGGTAACTATCATTCATACGCATGGTATTTACAATGATCCATTCCACTCATCCTCCCAATTCCTTACAATATCTTAGAAAATTACAATAAAGTGATAGCCACCACTACGCTACCGCTTGATCCTCATGATCTTATCAAACCTACATAAAAGCGATGCCAGTATCAAAACTTTGCATCACGACACCAAGGGATAATCTCAACATCATGTGCAAATGTAAATGTGTACTAACAATTATAGAGTGCTAAAATAGTACTGGGGTTGGAAATTATTCAAAAAGTCTAGCTCAACTGATGTGCACTTTTTCAAGCTAAATTCAAAGGAAGAAGATAGTTTTTTGACAAAAGTCAACCATGGGGTTTGAAGAACTAAAGAGATTTGTGTTAAATTAGCAATTTGACTATCATAGGTGGTGCTCATAAGGGCTTGAGAAAGTCAACTTTGTGTCAGCTCTACTAGTTGCGAGCCTAGTTTCTTTTGAGCTACAGACCATTGTAATTAACTGTTTCACTTAAGTAGCAACAAGATTCTTAATATGAGCATATGATCTTGCATGGATTTGACTCCTCCCCGGATTATGATGAGCTATTCAAACATCTTGATTCTATTCAAGTTCTATAAGGTGTGGTAGAAAAGGAAGGTGCCATTATTGATTCAATCAATATGCACCAATCCTTTGCCAAAATTGTTTCATTAATTTTTGGCTCATGCTCTTAATCAGCATTCTCTCTTTTATCACCACAGTAAAACCTTACCAAAGTTTATCATTCAAGGGCCGCCCCTTTGATGCTTCCCTGCATATGGTCTAAGAGGTTAATGGGTGTCTCAAGAAGTCTAAATTAGATATCTTGATGCAATGCAACTATGCAACAATGCTGATTTGTTTCTTTCAAATAAGAAAGGACTTCATTGACAAGCAACGTTCTATCTGCTTGATAGAACATTCATTGCCTATATGTTTGGTATTTAGGACAATGGGATTCCACTCAAAATTTTTGATCGAGCCACCTTAAAGATGCCAAGTGAAAGATGATGGAGTATTCATAGACATCAAGGATATGGTCCATGCTACAAGAGGATGGAATCTAAGTGAAGCAACATGTTTGAACTAGTTTAGAAGGGAACTCATTAGATCTTCTTTTGTAAACAATGAAAAGGAAATTCTATAAATGCTTTGAAATAAACAACCATACAAAGAAGCAAAATCAAAAGTACTGAGCATGGGAGAACTAAATGAAGCTTGGTTGTCACATAAGAGAAACTAGTCTATTTTTTGAGGACCTTCTCATTGCTTAGGGAATCTTTGGAACAAGAGCTAGCAACCTACGTAGTGGACATCTAGCAAATACCTCTTGTAGTGAGGATATACCTCTTGTGGTAAGGATATAGCTAATGCTTGGAGGTTGACCCTTGCAAAAATTCTCTTCCTCTCGCTCTGCGATACCATTGCTAGGATGTGGGCCCAAATAGCATCCCTGGCGACAAGCACAAAGGGGGAGTGCTTCTCAGCCTAAAAAAAACTTTTGTAGTGGTCATCTCAAGAATCTCTTGGGTATCTGAGTACATATGATCGCTTGCATCTCTCAATCTCTATAGCTATAGTCTCACTGACCTAGGTCATGTGGCCTTAAGGAATTTCTTGGTCATATAATCACTCTATTGTACCCACCAGGATTTGGATGAGTGGTGGAATAATTCCACACAATGAATGTCCATGTTTGGAGGTCGAGCCATGCACACATGTGTCTGTTTTCAACTCATTGCGAACCTGGGTCTTGCTCCTTGAGATGCGCAATGGAGGCCAAGTCCCATCTCAATGTCCTCTCATGCCTAGGAAGGAGATGTTAGTGTCATAGATCTTGGAACTTCATCCCCTCACTACTCCTTTGGGTCCCCTCTATTACCCATAGGGCCCAATCACCCTCTAGACTGCTGACATTTGGTTGCTACTGCCATATCTCTATGATCGCCTCCTATACCTCCTGATCCTATAGAAGGCAATAGGGAATGTAGATCCCACTCTTGTAAGCCCATGATGGTACTACTCTATGTGTAAAATGATTGGGGAATGGTCAGACATCATGGTGCTTGCCAAAATGCTAGTAGCTCCTCCCCTGTGCATTGCCCAATCCCCTACACAAAACTTGTCTAGCCTCTCAAAAAGCCCCATCATGCCGACACTGCCAGAACGAGAAATGGAGGCTATGAAGGAGTCCAAAGAATTCCACCTCATGCCCATGCCACAAATTATGAAAATAAACTGCTCCCAAGTGCTCCTCTCAACTAGCAGCATCTTTGAGAAAGACGCTTTGCCTTGCTTGTTCTACTAAACTCTAGATTGATAAATTTTCTTTCAACAATCCAAAACATAAGGCATTTTTTCCTTCAAGCAAGGGCATAGATATTTGAGATGCCTATCCCAAAGCTACCCAAACAAACCTTGGATTCTCTAGAAAATCTCCTTTAGGAGTGTCTCTGGGCACTCGATTATTAGCCTATGTTGAGGTACTTTGTTTTCTACAACCATGTCGTTGCCATCTAAGGTGGCAACCATGTCATTGCCTTCTAAGGTGGCAACAATGTCATTGCCATCTAAGGTGGTGATTCTAACATTGTGCCAAAGGCTCTCCCAATGGAGTGAGGATGGGTCGATATTCCTTTGAGAGCCTTGAAAAGTGAAGAGTCACTGGGAAGTAAGGCACATGGTGTGTGGAATCCATGTCATCAACTATGAACCCGTTGTACTTGAGAATGAACAAACAAGATGTGAGCCCAAGAGGAGGGGGCTCTGCTCCACACATAAGTGACTGGGTTATATCGAGGGAGCTCAAATGGAGAAGGAAGACCCCTCTCCCATAGATGGTAAGTTGTAACCTTTTGGATGTGGTCACCCTCTAGTGCTAAGCTTGCCTGAATCCAAGCACACCTCACTTCTTGTTGGCATGAGGCCACCTATCTTGCCCACCACTACTTAGTCCTAAAGTGGCCCGACTACTTTCTTCATGTGGTGCTTGTTTCTAGGAGAGAGAAGAAACTAACCATCTTGGGGAGTTGAGGGTGTTACCATGTGAGCCCCTTTGGCAGACCTGCAAAACTATTTTGAGTTGTTGGCTCTTTCCCATGGCTTCCGCAAGAAGAGGAAGGCATTCTCAGTATGAAGGGTTCCGAGGCTTTTTGTCACCTATAGATATATTGGTGTCATCGTTTGTAGTATAAGTGTAGCTTAGGACCTCAGGTCGTATTCCGATGAGAGACATAGGCTTAAGTGTGGTAAGCAAACATAGTGCATGCATGTGTGAAAAGAACGTGTATCATCATGATTGGGGTAATAAAGGCTTTCTCCTTCATTGGGGGTTGAAGGGTTTAGTAGGAGTTTAAGGGTTAGAGGGAGGTTCAGGGTTCAAAAGAAGGTTTCAAGGTTTAGAAGGAGGTTCCAGGGTTTAGAAGAGATTCACGGTTCAGAAGGAGGATCCAAGGTTCAGGGTAGACTACATGGCGGAGAAGTCATCTCCCTTGTAGATCATGGAGGTCAAGGGTTGAGGGACTAAGCATTTAGGGGGAGCATAGGAGTAGGAGAGGAAGAAGGTGTAAGAGCAAGGGGGAGGAGGAGAGGGTGGATAAGGGAGGAGGAGGGAGAATAAGGGAGGAGGAGGAGGGAGGAGAAGGGAGGAGGAGGAGGAGTTGGGAGGAGGAGAGGGAGAGGAGGGGCTGCAAGGTTGGAGGAGAGTGGAGGAGGAGTTGCAAGGTTAGGGCATGCTTTTGGATGTGGAGTACAAGGAAGCCTGGATATTTAGAGACAATTGCTTGGAATACCAAAGTAGAACTCAACACAATACCCCAAAGAGTGTGGGCTTCATTCCATTATAGGATATTTATACAAGTTGGAGAGCTTCTCTCTCTGCATGTAGGAATTGTAAGACATTCTCTCTCTACATGTAGAACTTGCATCTAGAATTTGCATGTTGCATGTTGCATGTAGAACATGCATGTAGGAGTCGCATGTAGAACTTGCATGTAGAACATGCATGTAGGAATCGCTTGTAGGACTTGCATGTAGAAGATACATGTAGGAATCCTAAGAGAGAATATTCCTAGCCTTATGCAAGTACAACCGAAGCTTTGTCGCCGTTACTCTACACACACATTCTGTGCTACCTAAGTCCATGTTGGCACATAGACAACATAGTCGCATGTTCTTTCTATGATGGATGAAAGAAAGGTAAGGGTAAGGACTCTGGTAACCCATCTTCTTCTGATGATAAAAAGAGAAAGAAGAAGTTCAAGTGCTTCTATTGCAACAAGGCACGGCACAAGCAGAATGAGTGCCGAAAGAAGATTGTTAGATGAGAAGAACGGAGTAAAGAAAGAGTCCAGCAATAGCACGTAGGCAATACCAGTAGAGATGTTCCTCACAATTGAGGAGATTTGCACGGAGGCAGTTCATGTACTTGCGGATGAACCGTGGATCATTGACAGTGGTGCATTGTTCCACATGACCAGTCTGAAGGATTGGTATACCTCTCTACAGCCGGTAGGGAATGACATCCTAGTAGCAGTCGGCAATGATGCAAAATGTCCAGCAAAAGGAAAAGGTACGATTGCTCTCAAGTCAGATGGAGTTGTAAAATAGTTGTCCGATGTTCTTTATGTGCCAGATATCAAGAGGAACTTGTTTTCCGTTTCCGCGATCACGGATCGAGACCTCAAAGTTCAATTCAATAAGAATGGTGCATAGATTCTGGATCTTTAAGGGAAGGTCGTTGGTAAAGATACATGGTGTAATAACATTTACGAACTCTCAGCTTTCAGTGCTCGAGCATATGTGAAGAACACTAAGCTGTGGCATGAGAGGTTTGGTCATCTAAACCTTAGTTCTTTGAAGGAGATGCATAAAAGTGGAATGATTGCAGACCTACCATAAATTTTAGATCTGCCCGATGTATGTGAAGCTTGCATGATGGGCAAGCAGCATCGGCATCCCTTTCCTAAAGAGGCCAGCAGGGCAAAGGCTCTTCTAGAGCTCGTTCACACGGACCTCTGCGAAAAGATGGAGACGGAAGCTTTGGGTGGTTCCTACTACTTCATGACACTGATCGATGACTACAGTAGAAGGATATGGATATACTTCTTGAAGACTGAAGACGAGCCTTTTAGTAGGTTCAAGGAATGGCATGTAATGGTCGAGAAAGAAACCGGGAGGAAGGTGAAGAAGTTGAGATCAAACAGAGTTGGAGAGTTCACATCAATTGAATTTGAAAGTTACTGCAAAAGTCACAGAATCAAGAGGCAGAAACCCCCGCCACATACATCACAGCAAAATGGAGTAGCAGAACACAAGATGCGTGTCATCTGCGAAATGGACCGGAGTATGATGAAAGGGAAAGATTTGCTAAAGACTTTCTGGGCTGAAGCATGTAACACTGCAGTTTACATCTTGAATCGTAGCTACATGAAGGCTGTGAACGGGATGACTCCAGTGCAAGCCTTTTCTGGTAAGAAACCTTCAGTTGCACATTTCAGAGCTCTTGGATGTGACTGTTTTGTGCATGTCCCTGATGCTACTAGGACCAAATGGGAACCGAAGAGCCGGAAGTGTAGTTTCTTGGGCTATAGTGAAGAGGCGAAGGGTTATCGTCTCTATAACCCTGTTACCAAGAAGGTAATTCTAAGTCGCGATGTGGTCTTCTCAGAACAGCCGCATCAATTGGAGGAGGATGCTTCCTTCCCAGACAACCAGGACCTGGATATCCATCCAGTACTGCCACCAATACCAGACCGAACTCCCCCAACGGTGCTTGGGAGGATTCAAGATAAAGAAGATGAAGAAGAGCCTGCAGAACCACAACGGCAATGGCCATTCTCAAAGTGGGTAAAGTAGCTTTTGGATGGCAGAGAACCTCCAGCCATTGAGGAGGAACCATCCGAACACCGCCGGTCTAAGAGATTAGAGGAGCAAAGAAGGGCGCAGGAACACTTGGTCAACTATGCTTTGATGACAGAAGTGATCCGTGCTGATGAACCCAAGTGTCTTGAAGAGGCACAGGGCGATGATAGGTGGATGGAGGCTATGCAGTCGGAGTATGGCTTCGTTATGAAGAACAACACTTGGGACCTTGTGGATCGACCACCAAAACGCAAGGTAATCGGAACCAAGTGGGTGTACAAGACCAAGTACAAGTCCGACAGCATGTTGAATAAGTACAAGACTCGGCTCGTGGCAAAAGGATTTGCACAGGTACATGGTTTTGATTATCAAGATACTTTTGATCCCACAACTCAACTAACCACAATTCGCAGTGTTTTGGCTTTAGCTGCCTAGGGAAGTTGGCCCGTGTTTCAGATGGATGTGAAATCCGCCTTTTTGAATGGAGATCTCAAGGAGGAGGTATACGTGGAACAACCACCAGGTTTTGAGATCCCTGGTTCAGAAGGTAAAGTCTGCAAACTGAAGAAGGCACTTTACGGACTGAAACAGGCCCCACGAGCGTGGTACCAATCAATTGATGCCTACTTTCTGCAAAACAGGTTCAAGAGGAGCCCATCTGATGCAAATTTGTATATCTTCAGAGAAGGAGGCAGGTGTATGATCGTGGTCCTTTATGTGGACGACCTTGTCATAACAGGAAACCATGAAGAGAAGATCTCTTAGACGAAGCATTTGCTAGGAAGAGAGTTTGAAATGACAGACCTGGGACTGATGCATTTCTGTTTGGGGATTGAAGTTTGGCAGGAGCCGAAACAGATCTTCATTTCATAGCTGAAGTATGCTAGAGAGATACTGAAGGCATTTGGCATGGCTGAGTGCAAGACATTTGGTATCCCTATGGAGGTTGACGTGAAGCTCTCAAATGAGGATTCATCACCACTAGTGGACGAAGCGAAGTACAGAAGGCTTGTGGGCAGCTTGATTTACCTGTGCAATACACGGCCGGACATCAATTTTGCGACTGGTGTACTAAGCAGGTTTTCCAATAAGCCTCGGGAGATAAGCCCCGGGAGAACCATTGGAGGGTAGGGATGCGGGTGCTGAAATACATCAAAGGCACACTTGATTATGGCATCACCTATACCAAGGGCAACATCTTGACCGGATTCTGTGACTCGGATTGGGCAGGAGACGTGGACAGCAGGAGATCAATGACATGGTACTGTTTCTCACTTGGATCTGGAGTTGTGTCATGGGTCAGCAAGAAGCAACCCATAGTTGCTCTTTCTTCTACCGAGGCCGAGTACAAATCTGTATGCTTTGCTTCTTGCGAGGCAGTGTGGTTGAGGAGGATTTTGGGGGGACATGGGTGTAGTGCAGAACAAGCCTACACAGTTATCATGTGACAATCAGAGTTGCATGGTGATTGCAAAGAACCCGGTGTTCCACGCTCGCACAAAACACATTGAGATTCAATATCCCTTTGTACGCGAGCTCATCATGGATGGAGAGGTCGATGTGGTGTACTGTCCAACTACAGAGAATACTGGGGACATCTTCACGAAGGCTCTTGGAAGAGACTTGTTGGAGAGGCATCTTCATCGACTTGGCATTGGGCCGAAAAAGTAAGTTCACTTGTGGGTGGACATTGAGGGGGGCTGTTAGATATCAATGCTCCACTCTCGTGTAACTACACAGGAACCAGCTAACTCTACTTGTAAGCCACCCATATGAGGAGAAGGCATTTGAGTAGCTCGGTTATCCGGTAGGTCTTGGTTTGGACACAAGATGGGGGTCATGTGTGGCCTGATGGCTAGACGGCTTCAGATAGAGTTGGCACACCGCCAACTAGGCTACATGCAAGTGCGGGAAGGCATCCCTTGACTGACCGCACTGAGGGTGGACGGAGCATTTCCTGGGGCAACCCACTCTCGGGTTGTGGGGCCCGTTTGGAGCCTCAGATGATCTCGGATGGCTCTGGGCCGAACCGTAGGCTAGTTGCTCTGTTTTGCGCACCGGTTCTATCGTATGGTCGGTGGCCTATTTTGAGACCGACCCCCAATCGACCATTTTGGGCGGATTGGGTCGGTCACCCAATTGAGCCTAACTGACTACGACTAGTGGCTATATAAGAGCAAGCCCGTGAAGCCCATTTCATCACTGGCTACAACAACCCTGATTCCTTAGCATCCAGCCTCCATCTTCTACTATTTCTAGCATGCCATCGAAGCTTCCTTCACAGGAGCGCACGGTTGGGAGGCAGTGCCATCTATTGTATCAGTTCTACAGTAATTAAATTTTTGATTCTCCATACTATCTTGTTTTCTCTCTTGCGTACGAGATCCTGTTATCTGTTGAGCACAGACGTTGTATTATTTTCTTACATAAAGGTCACTGTGCCTTTACCCCGGTTATGTACAATACTCAAACACATATATAAATGAATGAAAAAGAAGATTAGGGTGTTTTGCACCCACCAAAAACTTGTGTGGCTCTCTGTTTCTCTCTCTCCCTCTTCCGTTTTGCTTTTGTTGAGAGCACTCTCACACAATTAGCATTTCAAGATCTGAAGGAATGACTAGTGAGGGCACCTGTTCTACAACAACCTAACTAGGATGTCACCTTTCATGTGCATCTGGATGCAAGCAGGCTGGCCATCGGTACAGTATTGGCCCAGCCTCACAAGAACCACAAGCTGGACTTGCCTGTATACTTTGCTAGTAGACAACTGAACGGAGCGGAACGGAACTATAGCACCAGTGAACGGGAGGGTTTAGGTATGGCGTATGCCATGACAAAGTACCGATACTACCTATTGGGTAGTTAGTTTATTATCATTATTGACAAAATACCAATACTACCTATTGGGTAGTTAGTTTATTATCATTATTAATCATCAAGATCTGAAGTATTTATTGAATAAACCCACCCTTGGGGGTAGATTGAGTAGATGGATTCTTCTTTTTCAAGAATTTGACATATGTGGTGAGGGCGGGAAGGTTGCATCAACCTGCAATCCACTTGTCACAGATAACTTCGGGAGAAACAACCACTAGAGTTCAAGATGAGCTGCCAGATGGCTGGTCTTTCGGTGTCACGACACTGTGGGATGAATGCTTGTTTGCAGTAGAGAGTTGGAACTGATGAGTGACAAGGGCTCCCATCTCATCGATAATGCCATTTCTAAGTTAGTCACCCACATGCAAGTGGTTCACAAGGCATCAACTCCCTATTACCCTCATGGAAATGGCTTCGCCGAAAGCAACAGCCAAACTTTTGGTGGAATCATAACCAAGCTTACCTTACTTGTCTGAAAGACTGAGATGAGTTACTCCCAGCTGCTTTATTCACTTACCGGACCCCCTATAAGGCTAGTAAAGAGTACTCCCTATTTGAGTTGGTGTACGGCCTTGAAGCGGTTATGCCCTATGAGTTTCACATGGAGGCCTCCCGAGTGATTGCACGAATGGATGATGACTTAGAGGCATGCACACTTGAGCAATTATGTGATTTGGAAGCCTTGGAAGAACATCGTCGAGAAGTATGGTAGAAGAGGCAAAAAGAAATGGCATGACACGAACCTCAGAAAAAGGGAGTTGTGACTTGGTCTTGTTATATTCTTGTAAGTTCTTGAAGCACAAGCCTAGGTTTGTCAGAGGGTGGGTAGGTCCTTTTGTTTATCACCAAAACTATTCCAAGTGGCAGTGTCTACTTGGCCACTTTGGAGGGAAAAATGTTAGTTGCACCCGTAAATGTTGTCACCTCCTTCACCTTGCTCAACATGGTGACAACCTTGTCATCCTCCCCTTTCACCCTGTTCATCCTTGTCACCTTGTTCACCCTGGATCTCATGGTGACAACCTTGGCACTCCCTTTCACCCCGTTCTCTCTTGTCACCTTGTTCACCCCATTCCTCAGGGTGACAAGGTTCACCATGTTCAACCTGGTCATCGCCTTGTCACTGCGTGTCATTCCCTTGCATCTTGCTCACTCTTGTCACACTGTTCACCTTGTTATCACAGTGATAGCTCTGTCACCTCCTTTCACCATGTGTACTCATCACCCTTCATTTTGTCATTTCAATCACCTCCTTTCACCATGTTCACTCTTGTCACCCTCCTCATTTGGACATTTCAGTGACAACCTTGTCACCTCCTTTCACCATGTTCACTCTTGTCACCCTCCTCATTTGGTCGTTTCAGTGACAACCTTGTCACCACCTCCTTTCACCATGTTCACTCTTGTCACCCTCCTCTGTTCACTCTTGTCATTCTCCTCATTTGGTCATTTCAGTGACAATGTTGTCACCTCCTTTCACCATGTTCCATTTCGTCATTCCAGTGACAACCTTGCTACCTCCTCCCCCCATGTTTAGTCTTGTTACCCACTTCACCTTGTCATCCCAGTGACAACCTTGTCACCCCCTTTCCCTTGTGATGAATTTTTAAGGGTACTGCGGCCACCTAGCCTTGTTCGATACTGAGCAAGTCAAGGCTGGTGCTCTTAGGTGGGGTGATTGGGGTTATCGGTCTTCTCAAGGGATAGTCCTTGAACAAATGCTCGATTCCGCACCCCATACATAAGGGTGTAGGGTCGGTTGTGGGAGGAGCGACGGGGGTAAGATCCCTATAGGGGCAGTCCTTCAAGAAATGCGGCCCCTGACACTTGAAGCATGACACTAGAGGGTTCGGAGTACCTTTGTAAGGGCATTCACTTGCCATGTGTGGGCCCTGGCAGGTATAGCATTGGATCGGACAACCTTATCACCTCCTTTCACCACGTTCAACCTCATCACCTCCTTGTCACTCGGTCATCCTTGTGACAACCTTGTCGCCCGTGACACCCTTGTCCTCCTTCAAAACACCCTTGTCACCCATGACGTCCTTGGGAAAAATCTTGCTAGTTTGGGCGACACTTCTGAACTTTGTCGAGCTCTCGCTATTTTTGTCCACCTCTTGCTATTTATGGACAAACCTAGCTATTGTTATCCACCCTGATGCTATTTTTAGCCACTTTGCTCTTTTTAGAACACCCCCCTATTTCAGCCACCCCTCGCTCTTTTTATGCTCCCTTGCATCATTTGGCAGCCCACGTGCCTCCTTGCCGCCATCTTAGTCCCCTTTTGGCACCATCTCTCCACCCTCGACTTCTACCTCCCTCCCCCTTGTGCCACCCTCTCCCTTCCTGCGTCCCTCTTGCTCCAACCTCTTATCTTCTACATCCCTCCCCCTTGCACCACGCTCTCCCTTCTAGCGCCCCCCTTGCTCCACCCTCTTGTCTTCTACCTTCCTCCCCCTTGTGCCACCCTCTCCCTTCCTGCACCCCCCTTGCCCCCTCTTGGCCCCCTCGCCTCTCTTGCTACAGCCCGCTCACCTCTCCTCCTCCCTCCCCTCGCCCACTTTGTGAGCCCTTCCCCCTACCTCTCCAACCTCTCCCTCGCCTCCCCCTTTGCAGCCCTCCCCCTCACCTCTCCTTCTTCCCACTCGACCCCCTTCGCTCACTCTCTGTGCCTCCCCTCCTCACCTCTCTTGCCCCCTCGCCTCTCTCTCTGCACCTTCCCCTTTCACCTCTCCTGTCACCTGCCCCCTTTGCTTCCCTTGTGCACCCTACCCCCTCTGTGCAGCCCCTCACCTCGCCTTCCCCCCTCTGTGTGCCCCCTTCCTCCCCCTCTGTGTAGCCCCCTCACCTTGCCTTCCTCCTCTGTGTGTCCCCCTTCCTCCCCTTCTGTGTAGCCCCCTCACCTCGCCTTCCCCTCTTTGTGCACCCCCTTCCTCCTCTGTGCAGCCCCCTTCCTCCCTCTCTGTACAGCCCACTCACGTCACCTTCCCCCCTTTGTGCGCCCTCTTCCTCCGTGTAGCCCCCCCCCTCGCCTCTCTTGCTCTCCCCCTCACCTCTCTCATAAAGCCCCCTCCACTCCACTCCATCAGCTCTTCCCCTCTCCCCTCACCTCTCCTGTGTGCGACCTTCCCTCTCTCCTCTCCAACGCCCTCCCCCTTGCCTCTACTGGTTGTGTGTCCCCCAGCCTCTCCTCCAGGCAACATTCATGCAACAATTTCATCGGAAGTATAAACCTCGTCTACCAAAGGATACCCTATTCACTTCCTTCTATACAATGAGTTCCAAGAGTCATCATGATCCCCTTCGAGGATCCTCTCCCCTCCCCACGCAGTTTTCCCAATGTACCAGTTCTAGGAACTCCCCCGGAGAAGTTCCACGTCCAAAATTCCATAGAGTGGATGATGTACCAGATATCATCATTTTGAACGAGGATCGCGTACGGCCCACACCCCAGGTGATTGTCCTCCCCTCCAAGAGAATGATATGCTGGAACACTACATCGCATCATCCTCTGGGTAGTCTTTCTCCATTGAGGCATAATGGCAGACGCGAACTGAAGATTATGAGAAACTCCTTTGTGAGCTCAAGCACAAAAGGTCTCACGTGGACATAGAGGAGGAGGACATCGAAAAGATAGTGACAGCCAGCTCTATCAAATTCACAGCTCCTATGTGTTTTCTTAGTATGGATACCCTGGCACATGTGGAGGATTTGGACGAATTGGAGGATCGGGCATTTTTTAGGAGTTTAGTCAGATCCTTAAAAAGGCAAACAGGTTAAGTTACATGGACCGCTATGCGTGGGCGAGGCGATCTATTCTGGTCTTGAGTTGGAAGCTTGGGATTATTTGTGTTTAAACAAAGGTTTGGTGGATCCAATAGAGTTGGATCCTAAGGGACTCAATGGGTTCTCATGGAGTAATAGGAGGAAGGGGGCTAATTTTTAAGCCAGTCGGACTGATAGGCTCCATTTCTTGGAGGGTTGGTGGCTTTGTGCTCCCATGGGAGGCATGTTTATTCTTGATTCCAAGTTTTAGTAGGTTGACATTTTTGGTTCTTAGGACAACTAGTAGATGGCACAGCGGATACTTGATGACACGTTTGCTCAACTTGGTGCAACGCTTCTCAACTCCACAAGCACATGTTGTCCTAGAAGCAGCACCTACGACTAGAGTACCAGCGTCTCACTCGCACAGAGCGAGGGGAATGAGTTACAACTTGAAGCCAAGGAGGCACTCTAAAAAAATGCACAAAAGACCGTCAAGAGAAGCATCGCCTTGAGCATGAGGGATGGGGGGCTGAAAAGCAGACACACACAATTCAGCATGCAGCATTGCAGGAGGAGCTTACTCTGTTCCAGAACCGCTATACATCGAAGCATGTCACCGCGTTGAAACTCGAATCAGAGAGGTCCAAGCAGAGCTTGGAGCCATGACACAGCGCCATACCACTCTTGAGGCATCCCATCAATCCTTGCAGCAACAGATTTCCTCTCTTCAAGCTGAGCTAGCTCTTCTCCAATCGTGCCATGATCAGTACAAGTCAGGCTATCATCACTATGAGGGCAAGTATGAGAACTTACGCAATATCATGAACACGATTGAGGAGGAGGAGGAGGAAGATACACACTCGGGAGGATCTACAGCTCCATGACATACTCACGGCATCAAACTTGGTTCTCCTTGTGATCAAAGAGTTCTCGATTCTACACATGGGAGTTTTTGGTTTACTTTTCTTCCTGTGATCCAACAAGTATCTGCTCCTGGACATGGACGTAGTCATCTTTTTCTTTTTCGGTGATGTAACTGGTGACGTGGTGACTTACTGTTCTACATGGCTTGGTGTTACTCTTGTATATAGCACGGTGTTGCTCTCATCAGATTGGATCATTTTCACATATTGTACGCCCATGAGCATACTCTTACACACTCTTTTATTTCAATTTCTCTTTTCCAATGTAAGGCCGCAAGCCATTGGTTTATTTCATTTCATTGTGGAGCCACGAGCCCTTGTAACCTCAAAGTTCACACCCTTGTAACTCCACTGTCCCACTAGCCTTGTATTCCAATTCACCCTTTCACTGGGACAGTGAATGATAGTGGTAGGGGAACTATTGCAAATATACAAGTTCAAGCCATGCCAACCATGTGATAAGTATGCCGGCCAGGTGACAAGGTGACAACCATGTGACAACTATGTCGCCATGCCGACCATGTGACAACTATGTTGGCAAGTTGACAAGGTGACAGGCATGTCCATGACATCCATGGTAACAACTATGTCTACTTGAGATAACCATGTGTGTATGACAGCTAGACCTCACAAGTCCACCTAAGCAATCATGTCATCACTTTAGTTATTCGCAACACAACCTGAAGGACAAATTGATGTAATGGGGTGTACCTAGGGGTACAAGGTTGTGTGAGTGTGTGTGTCACCACATGGTGGTTAGTGTGACTAGGTTTGGTTGCAGAAGGTTCCATTAAGTGTGATTGAGAGATTCATGGGCTTGATTAAGAAATCAGTGGAGTGATTTGTGGATCTAGATGCTCTACTAAGCTCACATATGATGTCACTCTTAGATGTAGTTTGTGCCTATATATTGGGCATATCTCTCATGAATAAATCTCTCCATTTT
Organism: Dipteris shenzhenensis; assembly: GCF_047967505.1. Lineage (NCBI taxonomy): Eukaryota > Viridiplantae > Streptophyta > Polypodiopsida > Gleicheniales > Dipteridaceae > Dipteris > Dipteris shenzhenensis. The sequence continues at coordinate 33,969,520 of NC_141608.1, read as the reverse complement.
GCTTCATTTGCTGAATCCTTCTTGCTACTCCAACATGTGGTATCAGAGCCATGTTCACCCTCCTTGAGCCCTCTTTGAGTGCCATGTCATCATCTTCTTCACAATGAAGGATTTCTCCCCTCTCTTCCCACGTTTTTTTCTTATTAAGCTTGTTCCCCTCCATCTCTGAGCCATTTCCTGCGCCCTCTGAGCCCAAGCTTCCTTGTGATGGGGCGAATCCCTGGCTAGGAGAAATTGACAAGTGCTTGAGTCGTTTCGCGTAATTCCGCCTGCTGGAGCCACCATTCATCAAATGCTCTAAGCTCAAGTTAGGCGACCTTATGAGCTAGCTGCTAATGAAGTTTGAAGGCAAATGCTCCAGTAATTGAGGCGTGGTGACGAAAAAACTAGTCAGCATTTGAGCTTCTGGCTATGGCGACCTGACACGATTTTTTGCCCAAGCTTGATATTGGGTCTTCTCTATCAGTATATCTCTCATTGCACATCAAAAGCCCTCAAAGAGCTGCTCTCATCTAGTTGAATTTCATCCTCCAAGTTGCTGCTATCTCTGTTTGCTATTTTGGACAGTTTTAGCTTTGAAAAGATTGACCAAGTCAACTAAGTTTTGGGGCTTCTCAATTTGATTGCAAGAATTTTTTTTACTGACTATGCTGGAGTGCTAGAGTTGAGCCGTTGGACTTGTGGGAGTCTCATTCACCTGCAAACATTCTACTTGGTATCTTGACAATCTTTCCTTCATAGCTTTGTATTCATGGAAAGATACTCTTTGAACATGCCTTCTTCTTGTGGTTCTAGCAACACTCCATGTGTTAGGAAGATAAAGAAGAAGAAAACTCCAAGATATAACAATAGGAAGGTCACTAAACTCCAAGGCAATCCGAAGTCCCTCACTATTATCAATATGCAAAGGACCTTGGCTTTTCAGATTTCATTGCTTGTAACATGCATCTATATGGTGATGGTTCTTTTTGAATTGTAAGGGACTAGACACTGCCACATCAGTGGTAAGGCATTCCCTATGGCCTCCAAAATCAAGATAGATAAGTTTGAGGAAGAGGGCTTTCATACCTGGCAGACCAAACTGAAATTTATTCTCATGAAAAAGGGGATCTGGAATGTGGCTAATGGAAAAGAAAAGAAACCAACCACTAGGGAAGGAGAAGCTTTATGGCTCCCTAAGGATGAAAAAGCACTAGCCATAATTGCTCTTGGATTAATCGATTCTTTTATCCACCACATTGATGGCTGTGAGACTGCTCATGCTGCATGGAATCATCTTGATCTTGTCCTTGGAGCACAAGGGAGGTGTTGCAAGTTTAGCTTGCTCATCAAATTCGTTGATCTGAAATTGGATAGAGGAGAATCCATCTCTTCATATTTAAACTCCATGAAGAGCATACTGACTCAGTTATTTGGCATCAAGTTTAATCTTGATGATGACATTGTAATTGCTATCTTACTCAGAAGCCTAACAGAGGAATATGGCACTATTGTCACTACTCTCACCAATATACCAAAGATTAGTTTGGTGGGAAATTGAGGCATCCCTCTTGGAAGAGGAAAGGAAAATCAAACAGAGCAATGACTACAAAGAACATGGGGCATATTTGGCCAAAAGCAACTTCAAGAGCAAGAGTAAGATGAAGTGCAACTTTTGTGGAAAACCTGGACATTTTGAGAAAGAGTGCTATGCAAAGAAGAAATGTTCAACAAATCTTGTGGAAGAAACAGAGACAGAAGAAGAAGAAGAAGAACCAGAGGATGTTGAAGCTCTCACTGCTTTCACCACCAAAGTCAATCTTGACAAGGGTGATGACCCATATGTTTTCTAAGTTGTTTGTGTGTGTGGTCAATAATGGTTCTTTGCCATGGATAGTCCATCCTTAAATGATTGTTAGTCCTTTGTTTGAGTTTTACCTTGTTGGACCCATGAGGATTTCCATACATAGTCATTGTCTATCTCCCAGTTGTAAACCAAGAGTCCTAGGAGTGAGTCACAGGTTGGGGCCATGCGTGTTGCCACATGATGGTGGGCAAGCCATGGAGCATCCCATGTACTACTGCTGAGGGATGAGGTTATCAATTTGTAGGGAGGAATGAAGCACAAATTGATGTAATGTGGTGTACCTAGGGGTACAAGTTTTGTGTGAGTGTGTGTGTCACCACATGGTGGTTAGTGTGACCAGGTTTGGTTGTAGAAGGTTCCATTAGGTGTGATTGAGAGATTCATGGGCTTGATTGAGAAATCAGTGGAGTGATTTGTGGATCTAGATGCTCTACTGAGCTCACATATGATGTCACTCTTGGATGTAACTTGTGCCTATATATTGGGCATATCTCTCATGAATAAATTTCTCCATTTTGCTTCATCTTCTAAATCCTTCTTGCTACTCCAACACAACCTGTCTAAATGGTGGTGCAAAGGAGCATCCAGGAGTTGCACATGGAGAACAGAAGTCTACACCAACTAGGAGTCAAAAGGCTAAGCGGTGCACATGTAGTGCATATGAAGTAGCGGACCACAGGGAGGTGCACATGGGCTAATTATATCACCAACTGGGAGGAGGTTGGCGAGTCAAGAAGTGGTTGAAGCCATGAAGAGTTGAAGCAGTGGAACGGCTAAGGGAGATAGAGACACCACCAATGAGGAGAACGGGAGAAGATTCTCAGCTAGAGAAGGGGACCCTCCACGGACAGCGGAGAGGATGAAGGGGTGGGGAAGGAGGGGGAGAGGCAATCTATGATTGTAAGGGGAAACACTGGGGTGACAAGAAGGCTTGAGTCAGGAGCCCGCCTAGTGTATCATTGTGGTGTCCTTTTGGTGTATTTCTCTTCAGCTCTCAATACTATTCTTCCCTCCACCTCTTCACCTCGTGTGTTCCACTCTTCCACTCATATTGCTCAGAGCATCAATGACACCCCCTACGTGTTCCATTGTTGACACCATTGTCCAATACTCGTACCACGCACCATCGGTGACATCATTGGCACATCCCTACTTGCTCCTTGTACTAGTGGCCCTAGGCCTCCGGTAACAGTTCCGGAAATGGTAGGACCCTCCCCCCGCCCTCAGACAAGCTATAGGCTTCTACAATTATGGTAACATAACACTTCGCTGACCACAAATAAAACTCTTTTATGTCATTTACGTCATTTATGTATCAATATCTTGGGGCTCATAATGTATGAGCGTAAGGAACAACACAAAATGATCTACCATGTAAAGCCAACAAAACTTGGTTCACCACCAGGGCTGTGACCCAGGGCTCTAGAGGCTAAGTCTAGGATAGTGGACCTCTAATAGAGCAACTTCCTCCTAATATTCTCCATAACTGGAGCAAAACCCAGGATGGGGGTCACATCCACACCTACCTAGCATCCCAAATATCTAGTTATTGCATTTAGAATTCTTACCATAGCGCTTGCATGAGATGCTATAGCTCCAAGGTGATCTATATCTAGACTCATTAAGAATATCATATTTAATGCTTGCACCTGACCCAAAATTGTAACACTTTCCTTATGATTAAGATTGAAAAGTAAAGAAACAAAAAGTTAGATTTCGTCTTCGCAACTATATACAACGAGTTCATGAGACAAGTAAGCTTTCTTAAAAAACTTAGCAAACAAGGATAAGAAGTAACAACTCTAACTTGGAATCACTGCAGATTTCTAAATAAAGTAAAATTTGTTTCACGCTTTAGTAGATTGCCTCATACTAATGCGAAAGCAGCAAGTATAAAACCTTTGTTATTGTGTGCATTCCAAGTCTAGATGCAAGCAAGTATAATCATCCATGTGCATGGAAAGAAAACAAATATATGTGTGTCCATCATTTTCTAGATATCAAATTGTATGAAAAATATGAAAAATAAACATGGATTTTCACAAATTCGCCACGGTACTCATTCGTTTCTTTGGAGCATATTTCAACCATTGTAAAAGCAAGATTATGAGGCAAAGCGAAAGGGCCTCCAGCCAAATTTTGAGAAATTTGAGTGATATGGAGAAATCACTTAAAAGTATTCTAAAGGAGGTGAATCTCAAGTATGGTAAAAAATGATCAAGGTATGTTATATTTAATTTTATTAGATGAATCCAGGAACATGCCCAAACTTATATCCTCTAAAAACACAACATAGTGCAGTTTCAATCTCATAATAGTCATTCATAAGGTTGAAAACCATAAACTCCATCACGCATAGCAGGGACTAGCTACTATGACATCCGCACTAACGTCATCAGGACCCAACAGTGGGTGTAGACCATAGTATAAACATATGCTCTCACACTACAAATCCACACACCCACAGATACTTGAGCATCCATTTCTACGAAGTCTTCATACTGAATTTCTATCAGCACTCTGGAGGTGAAGGGAAGATGAAGGCTAGCACTAATTATGTTATATTTAATTATTTTTAACCTCGATAAGAAGTTTAATGAGTATTTGGCAACAACTTTCGCTCGGTCTCATTTGCATTAGTCCTTGATGCAAGGAGGAGGTATAGTGCTAGCCCCTTATTTGGCACCCAGAGGTATGTGATCAAGAGGGCTTCATGCCTAGGTACAAAACGCATACTGCCGAGGCACAGCGGGATAGTAAAACAATTAGATCTATGGGCAGGTGATGCAATTAGCCGCATTAGCCAATGGAATAGTTACGAGCAATGAGGCATATTAGAGACACCACTGGCATGGTTGAGGAGATGAATACAGCCATCCCAAAGGCTTGGCAAGGGTGTCGGGGGGGGGGGGGCCCTACCACTTCCGAAAGTGTTACCGGAGGCCTAGGGCCACTAGTGCAAGGAGCAAGTAGGATGCCAATGGTGTCACCGATGGTGCATGGTGCGAGGACGATGGTGTCAACGATGGAATGTGCAGGGACAATGGTGTCACCCGGGTGTGAGCGATGCGAGTGCAACAACGAAGCTAAAGACTAGAGCGTGTTGTACTTGGGACCTCGGTCACGGACTCCCACCAAGAGTCACACCAAGGTCACATTTTGTTCACACCTAGGTTGAGCCTAGGTTACACATAGGTCACATCATGGTCACCTGAGTAGCATGCCAAGATGCTTAGACCTTGGTCACACCTAGTCACACCGTGTTCACAGCTTAGCATGCCAAGATGGTTAGACCTTGGTCACACCTAGTCGCACCGTGTTCACACCTTGGTCACTCTGGAGCAACCAGCACAGGACTTCGATATGACTAGAGCAGTGCATGACTTGGATATGACTGGAGCAGTACATGCCTTGGACATGACTGGAGCAGCAGTACATGACTTGGACATGATTGAGGCAGTACATGACTTGGACATGACTAGAACAATACATGACTTGGATATGACGGGAGCAGTACATGACTGGAGGAGTACCAAACCTCAACCTCGACTGACCTTGGTCAAAGTTGATCAGAGTGAAGTACTGGCACACTAGACTGTAGCAGTTAAGAGAGTGCATAGGTGCACAAGCGGTACGCATGTTGGTGCACATGGCAAGCTGTCCACCAATAGTTAAGAGGTACAGGTGGTGTACCAACCCTCGCCACCAACTAGTATCAGGTGCACATGAAATAGACAAGAATACACATGGAGCACTTGATTCACTAACTCAAAACACGTTGGAGAGTTGCAGAAGCCATCAAGGACGAAGCGGCCGACAAACGGCGGAATGGCTAAGGATGTAGGAAGACAACCATTAGGAAGGAGGGAAGGGGATTTCCAACGAGGAGGAGCAGATGAGGAGAAGGTGAAGAGGAGAAAAACAGAAAGAAGGGGGCATTCCAAGAGGGCATGAAGGCCATGAGTGTGAGAGAGACGCTAGAGTTAAGAGCTTGCCTAGTGTGTATCTTCTCCGCGGTGTATCAGTCATTTGGTGTAACTCTCATGAATACATGATTCATTCCTTCTAATGAACTATGTTTTTTCCCATCTCTACTCGCTCCTCTAAGATCTCTTCCCGTCGTGTTCTTCCCTCCTCTCCCTTCACTTGGTATAACGGACCTTGTGTCATGTGGTTGGAGTTCTGTTCCGTTCGTGTCTAGGGTTGGCTTATTTTGTTCCACTTTGGTCTTCTTCTTGCTCACATCACTCCTGCACTTGTACCACTCGCACATTGTTGACACCATCGACTAGCACTCGCCCCGCGCACCATCTGTGACACCCATGGCACGTCCTGCTTGCTTCTTGCATCAGTGGCCCTAAGCCTCCGGTAATACTTCTAGAAGTATTAGGAATCCCCCCCCCTCAGACAATTTATGGCGATCACGATGGGACACTGTTGGTGTTGAGTAGCACAAGTGAAGTGGTGCTCTAGGGTCCTAGGGAGAGGTCTTATGCCGAGTAGTTTTGAAACGTTTGAAGGAGCTAGTGAGAGAATTAGGAAGTACTTGAGGAGAGTGGAGAAAAGACTTCCTGTAGACCAAGCTAGGTACAAGAAGCATTACGTGCGACGAAAGTTGGTGAAGTCCTCAACGCGAGCACAAAGTGAGCCCATTAGAGCAGTAGCCAGAGCAAGTAACTTCATCGACACTCTCATTGACTTGCATCAACAGGAACCCTGGTGGTCAAATCCGAACTCTAGAGAAGAAGTGCAAAGCAGCTAAACATGTGAAAGAAGAGGGTACGAAGGATGAAGGCTCCTCAAGCACTCATCAAGGTCAAGACAGCCCCTCTTCTCCTCTTGCAACGATGTCTTCATCAACAACCACTTTTGCCGGAGTCGTGACTCCCTCTGCTCTCGACTCGACCTCTGCTGGTCAAGCTGCTACCTCATCTGTTATGCATAGCTCCGGGTTCTTAGCAAATCTTTCTTCCACATCTATCCAACTCGGGGGTACTTTTGCTTCGGCCATGCCTTTACTTGCCATGAAGGTTTCATCTCCCTTTCCATTCACACCTGTGCTGCCTTTTCCACCACCTCCTTCCTTCACTACTGCCTACTCATCCATGACTTCAACTCCATCCCTCTCTTTCCCAAATACTCTCCCATCCTCTTTAACCTCCACATCTTCTATGTTCTCGCCCTTTCCCTCTGCAACACCGAGGCCCTCCGCGTATGCAGTACCATCTGTGTACACTTCCTCTATGGCTACATCGATAGTGACTTCCCCATTGTGGTCCTCCCCGAGAGGTGTTGTCGGTGTGGTCTCCTCCTCTGGAGCACCCACACTCATTATGGCTCCATCGGGACTCCTCCAACTCTTGCATCTGCTTCAGCCTCTGGGGTGAGGATGGCCGTTCTCAATCCTACAGACAAAGCTAGACTTCTTGAGCTACTCAACAAGGCCCATGTGAAGACTCAAAGTTCAAAGGCTACCTCCATGAGGATGCGGAAGCTCATGTGAGGAAATTCCTCACAGCATGTAGAGCTAAAGGTGTGGAGAATGAGCATGTGTTCCTTCACATCTTCCCGTCATTGGAGGATGTTGCTGATGTATGGTACAGTCAATTTTTCCCTAACCACTTCCAGACGTGGACAGACCTAAGGAAGGAATTCTTATGCACTTTCAAGTTGGAAAAATTCTAACATATGATTGTCCAAGAGTCGTCCACTGATACCATGAAGCTTGGAGAAAGTATCTCGGAGATGTACTTTTAGCCGGAAAAGTTATCGAGATCAGAGGCTAGAGGCTAAGTATGGCGACGCTCAAAGGCCATAGAGAAAAGGAGATCATGAGGGCGAAGGGATGTCATAGGGGTGAACAAGGAATTAGAAGTGGAGGGAAGGAAAAGGGAGACTATGACACAAGGGGAAAGGGAGAGGGGGAAGAGAAGCATGTACATGATAGGAGGAGGAATGTTGAGATGTAGACATCAAGGGAAGAGAACCATACTTCATTTGAAAGAAGGGATGAGAGGGAAATATCAAAATACTAGCTAGGTGGCTTTACAAGAATGAGCGTGTCTCATCAAGGAATAGCCCCTTCCTTTTATAGCCAAAAGAGGGGGTCTCTCCACATTAATGTATCCTCCCACATGCATGGTGTGTGTGGAAAAGTCTCCCATGTGGGCTAGGTGGGTACGCACTCTCAATTGTGTGCGACAACCCTTTGCCTCAATTTTCCACATAAATCAAGCTCCATATCTCAAGTCTATGATACTCCCTTGGTCTCTTTCCAATTTTATAATATGTTCAAACCTGTAGGAGGACAAGTGGAGGGTTGGCACAAGGAATCTTGCCACCTCAACCTACTTTCCCCATTATTTAACTAGTTCTCTTGGTCCTTCTATACCTCCCCCACATGGCCCTATCCCATATGGAGGGAATAACACAATATAATATCTATCTCCACCTATTTTATATTGCTTCTCCCATGGACTTTGAGCCATATCTCACTTAATGCAGCCTAGGTGGAGGGGTGGCACATGGAGGAGCCATGCCACCTTGCATTTTATAATATTACTGTTATGGATTATGTACAACACACCTTATGGGTCCTCTTACATGGAAGGGTGGCACATGGTCATGCCCTGCCACATCAACCCTGGGCCCTATGCACACCATATTTTATTATACTATTGCCACATATACAAACACACACACATATTAATGCCTTTTTCCTTAGACAATTTTACCCATAATAGTTCCTCCCCCAGGCAGGGAATGCACAGCATTTCCATGGCTGGGACCATCACGCACAAAGAAAGGCTTGAGGTAACGCTTGTTGATCACCTTCTTGCCATATGGTTCATGTAGCTCCTGAACTTGTACAGACCCATTGCTACGTTCTTTGATGACTTTGTATGGACCAGCCCATAGTGGCAGAAACTTCTTATCCATTTGGTGGTCCAATCTATTATCAAAGCATAGCACAACATCCCCCTCAGCAAAGTGTCTTTCCCATCCCTTGCGAATCTTAGCATCTAATCGGGCCTTTTGTCGATTCTTTTGGATCTCTGTTTGATGTAGTGCAAGGCGTCGGGTCTCATCTAACTTCTCAAGTTGTACCAATCTGGCCTCTACATGTTCATCTTCTATCATCCTCTGTTCCTGTGCCAATCTCAAGGCCGGAATCTCTATCTCTAGTGGTAAAACTGCCTCAGTACCATACACCAACTCAAAAGGGGTGTGACCTGTAGAAAGGGTCCCTATGGGCTCCATGTGAGGAGACTCTTGACTTTCTCAATATTTTAAGAGTCTTTGCGCTGATATAAATTTCATTACAATCGGACTACCGAGCAGAAAGTTATCAGCAAAACACTAACAGGGGGTCAAACTGTCATGAAAACTACCCTCCACCCAGGCTAATTTTGCCTGAGCAGGATGCTCCCTCAAGACTCCACCTTCATCAACGATCCACCCCTCATAGTTTTTGCCTAGAAGAGGGGAAGAAGTTTGCATAGTGGCTCGGGAAACAAATGGACCATGTGTGCACAGTGAGCAGCCGAATAGAAAGAACTTTTAAGGCTTTGAAAGAAAGAAAAGGGAAGAGACACTCAAGAGAGAGAGAACCTGAAGTGACCTTCATTACAAATAGAGTGAGAATCCACCTCAACACTACAAACACAAGGGAGAAGAAGAGGTTTCATGCATACAAGAGGGAGCGGAAGCTCCAAGACTACTCATAGAGAGAGAATAAACTAGAGAGAGAAGGACTCAAGAGTCTACATAAGAGAATATCTACAAGATGTGACGCTAAAAATTGATATTTTTAACTTGGCATTGATATTGTTTTTCTCTATGTTTGATAAGGGTTTGAGTATCAAGTGATAGCCTAGCGGCTCTGACTTATTTCTATTTTCTATGATATTGTATGGGATTGAGAGGATGAGTGGAATGGCTCATTGTAAATACCATAGGTATGAATTATAAATACCTTGGTATGGGGTGAGAGTTATTTGTGTATGGGATATTATGAGTTTTTTAGAAGATAGAAAGAGTGAGTCATATAAAGAGGTGGGCTCATGTCCATGTGTTCCAATAATATAAGAGAGGCCACATGCCAAGCGTGTGGAAGGTATGTGGAGGAGTGTGAAGTCAAAAGGAATCCTTCTAGAACTCCTATGTGGAATAAGGAGGATGTGGACACGTGGAAAAGAGAGGGTCCCTATGGGCTCCATGTGAGGAGACTCTTGACTTTCTCAATATTTTAAGAGTCTTGAGCATCTTTTGATGGGACACATGGCAAGAGTAGCCAAAAAGGACATGGATGGTGACATACGTGCTTATGTGATTGATGGGGAAAGGAATCTACAGGCAGCAATTGTAAATGGGTGAAGGAGGGTAACAAAATCTCTATAAAAGGAGCCCTCCTCTCACTTGTTCAGCAGAATTTCCACCATTGGGCCTTATCTTGCTGTAGTTTTAGTCTCCCCAAGCCTCTTCCATGAGCCTTCTCTTCCTCTTGTAGATATTCTCTTATGTAGACTCTTCAGTCCTTCTCTCTCTAGTTTATTCTCTCTCTATGAGTAGTCTTGGAGCTTCCGCTCCCTCTTGTATGTATGAAACCTCTTCTTCTCCCTTGTGTTTGTAGTGTTGAGGTGGATTCTCACTCTATTTGTAATGAAGGTCACTTTAGGTTCTCTCTCTCTTGAGTGTCTCTTCCCTTTTCTTTCTTTCAAAGCCTTAAAAGTTCTTTCTATTCGGTTGCTCACTGTGCACACATGGTCCATTTGTTTCCCGAGCCACTATGCAAACTTCTTACCCTCTTCTAGGCGAAAACTATGAGGGGTGGATCGTTGATGAAGGTGGAGTCTTGAGGGAGCATCCTGCTCAGGCGAAATTAGCCTGGGTGGAGGGTAGTTTTCATGACAGTTTGACCCCCTGTTAGTGTTTTGCTCATAACTTTCTGCTCGGTAGTCCGATTGTAATGAAATTTATATCAGCGCGAAGCTCTCTTCAAGGCGCATGTTCTTATATAATCAGATATTGAATCAGATACTGCTGCAAAAAGTTATGAGTCTCTGTGTTTGATAGTCTGTTTTCATGACAGTTTTTTCCCCTTCTAGTAAACTGTCCATATCTCTTCAACCGTCTGTCTGTTTTCAATGAAACTTATATCAGCGCGAAGCCCATCTCAAGGCGCATCTCTTTGTATACTTGAATCTTTGATATCATGTCTCTATTGAAAGTTATAGGCCTTTGTGTCTAATGACAGTTTGTAGAGTGTTTTGAGCTAAGTATAAAAGTGTCTATGAAGGAGGTGCAATGTTTCCTCGGAATCTACCCATCCGACCTAATCAGCCCCTTCAAACTCCTCGATATATATCAGTTCATGTCATGTTGAGTCACAAGATCTTCTTTCAATAACGTATCGCTCTTCTCTTTGGTGCAGACCGGCTCACTGAGATTATGGCCTCTGCTGATCCTTTCCTTCTCCCTATGCTTGACTACAACATCACTTGGGATGTTACCATCTTCATTCTCATCTAAGGGAGGAAAGTATGGTGTGGTATCTTGGCATAAACGCTTCTTTCTAATGTCTCATTCTCAATGATAAGTATCTTTGGCAGTCAGTTCGAATGTTGCAGGAAGTGAAGAGGTGCGTGAAGTTTATTACCCCCAACTTCATATCACATATTTTGGTGGAGACGCCGGGTACATTTGGTATTGGATTCATCCCACCTTACTAAACGGTCTCGGGTGTACTTGATTGCATGTTATGCTTAGAAGAGGCATGTGTTTGTATGAGATAAAGAAGATGCCTGGAAGAACTCCGTTAGAAGAGATTGCAACCCGTTTAAGAGAACTTGAAGATTGTGAAGGTGATGCTCAAGCTATTCGCACAGTCACCATGATCATATCCTTTATGTTTGCATTGTTGAATATGTTAGTGAATCGACAACGTCGGCAGCAGGCACAATGATAAATTGGGGATTGTTCCATGCACTGGTAGCTTGGTGTGAAGAAGAGTTGAGTCTTTGGGTAGTTTTTGACTATAACAGTGGAGTGGTGAATCTTAATGCTTTCGACTTCTTTTGCTATGCAAATGATGAGATTACAATATCTTGAAGCTTTTATGTGCACTTCCTATTGTGAGAAGGGTGATTCTAGAATGCATGTATACACAATGTTTTCATGGTGCTGGTTGGTCACTTATTTTTGAAGATTTTGTTGAGGATCACATTGTGGAGGGTTTTCAACAAGTGGTTATGCATAATAAGTTGGTGTTGGTACACTAAGGCTCTGTGGGATCTTGTTCGGATCTTGTTTGGGATATTATTTAGATCTTGGTGTTTCCTTTTTGTGTTTCATCATGGTGAAGATTCCAGTTTTTCGAGGGACCCAAGGGGAAGACCCGGAGTCTTATCTTCGGGATTTTGTTCGAGGATGCCGGCTTTTTGGATGGTCCATGAAGGATCGGGCGGAGATTTTGCTTGATTTTCTTGAAGGTGTAGCCTTGAGTTGGCATGAGACCTTGCCGGACTCTACCAAGGAGGATTGGGACCAAGTGGTGGCAGCAATGAAGCAGAGATTTGGGGCAGTGGAGTCGCCAAATGCTTTGATGTTGCAGTTGGACCGGTTTTGTCAAGGAGAGGGTGAGTTGGTCTCTGCGTTGGCAATCCGATATGAAACTTTATGGACAAAGTATGAAAGGGCAGCTTTGCGAGCTGTGGCATCGGCATCATCGGGCCCTCAAAGTCTCTCAGGGATGGAGCACTTAAAGATGAGCAAATTTGTTATGGCTTTGGAGCCTCGACTTCGCTCAAAAGTAATGAGTAAAGATCCAACAACAGATGTGGAGGCGCTTCGCATTGCAACCAAGAAAGAAGCTTCTCTAAAGATCGAATCCTCTTTTGTGTCTTCAACAGGTTCAACTTCTAAGGTGGAGGTAATGGGCACTCCTCAGGTACCAAAATCCTATGAGTTAGATCATAATATCTCCCAATTGATGGCAGAGTTTGCTGATTTGAAATTGCATTTGGTTAATGCACGACAACCTAGAGCACCAAAGAGTGAAGATAGGCCTCGAGGTAGGAGTGGGGTCACTTGTTATGAATGTAATGAAAAAGGTCACTATCGCTTCGAGTGTCCTAGATTGAGAAAGAAAGAAGAAAAACAAGTATCCTTGTTAGAAGCTTCTTCAGGGGATGAGGAAAGAGAGGTAATGATGGCTAAACGGGGGCGTGGTAAAGCAAAAGAAGAAGAAGAAAGTAAGGAAGAAGTAGATGAGGAACATCAAGAAGAGGAACACCGTAGTAAGAAAAAGAAGGCATCTAGAAGGAGAATTAGCCAGTCAGACTTTCCTTTAGGACAAGGAATTGGAAGCTATGACTTGTTGTCCGACCTTAAAGAAAAGGAAGCTCATATCACCTTTGGTCAATTACTTGCTTTGTCTCCAAAACTACGGAAGGAATGGGGAAAACTAGCAAGCACAAGGGTGTCAAAGAAGAAAAAGAAGAAAAGTGCCAATCCTGTTGTTCAAAAGGTAGATATAGATGTTGGTGATGATGTACCTGTGGTTGATGTGATCATTGATGGTCAAGTGATTTCTAATGTGTACATTGATGGAGGTGCATCGATTAATGTCATGAGTGAGAAGACCATGATTGATGCTGATTTAAAATACTCTAGTACTACCTCTCCTTATCGCATCAAATTGGCTGACAACACTAGGGTTAAGACCTTGGGAGTTGTGAAGAATCTAGAAGTGGATGTGTGCGGAATTTCTGTGCCGACTACTTTTCAGGTGATCCCTACCAAGCCAGATGCACGTGCCTATCCATTGATTTTGGGAAGGCCTTGGCTACGCAAGGTGAAGGCTGTTCAAAAGTGGGATACTGGAGAATTGATTTTGCAGGGAAATGATAAGAAGGTGCGCTACAACATCAGAAGCCACAAAAAGGAAGTTATCAAGGAGGAAACTTCAACATCAGAGAGTTCAAGCTTTGACTTAACCGATGAAGAAGAAGAGACAGGGTGTAGCTCCGAGGAGTCCAACTCAGAGGGTGAGGTGGAAGGAGTGGCCTTTGGTCTTTGTCTTGGTGCTGATCGGGATGAGTCAGGAAGGAACAAGGTGGTGGTGCAAGAAGATCCTGTAGAGACACTTCATGTGGAGGATGTGGAGCACATTAAACGACGCCAATGCAATGAAGAGCTTCTTGGTGATTCTCTATCACGTAGTGAGAAGCTCTAGTACTTAGATATGCTAGATGATTTTCCATGTCTCTTTGCAACAAGCTATTCACAGGTTCGGCCAGTCTCTCTTGTGGAGCACAAGATTGAGTTGAAGCCAGAAAGCAAGCCAGTTGTGCAACGCTTAAGGCGATTGGGGGTGATCCAAGCTGAGGCACTAAAGAAAGAGGTAACACAACTACTTGAGGTAGGATTCATCTTTCCTGTTGATGATTCAGAATGGATATCTCCTGTAGTTGTCACACCAAAGAAAGGAAATAAGTGGCGAGTTTGTGTGGACTTTCGTCCTTTGAATGCATGCACTAAGAGGGATCATTTTCCTTTGCCATTCCAAGATGAAATACTAGACCAAGTAGCAGGGCATGAGATGTATTCTGTATGTGATGGGTATTTTGGGTACTTTCAAATTCGTATTCGGGAGGAAGATCAAAAGAAAACATCATTTGTCACACCTTGGGGAGTTTTTGCTTACAGAGTGATGCCTTTTGGGTTGACCAATGCACCAGCTACATTTCAAAGGTTCATGAGTCAAGTCCTGGAGCCTTACTTGGGAAAGTTCATAAGGGTGTTTTTGGATGATTTTTGCATTTATTCTCGACGCATAGATCACATGGAGAAGTTAAAGATGGCCTTAGCTAGGATTGATGAAGCAAAAGGATGTCTAAATCCTAGCAAGTGTCATTTGGCTCAAACAAAAGTAGTCTTGTTGGGGCATATTGTGTCTGAAGAAGGCTTGCAAATGGATCCTGACAAGGTTCAAGCAATCATGGCATTGCCAAGTCCTGAGAGTGTCACTGGTGTTCGCAGAATTCTAGGAAAGAGTAAGTATTATCAACGCTTTTGTGATGACTTCACAGAGATAGTGCATCCCATGAACTTATTGACAAGAAAAGAAGTTTCTTTCCAATGGGGTGTGGAGCAACAAGAGTCTTTCCAGCTACTTAAGGAGGCCATGAGTAAGGGCCCAATATTGAAGCCCCCTGATTGATCTCAAGACTTTTATGTAAATCCAAGTGTATTTTTGCATTCAGTTGGTGCTATATTGCTACAAAAAGGAGAGGCAGGTAGAATGCAACCCATCTATTATGCCAGCCAACAGCTTACAGATGTGGAAACAAGGTATGAAGAAATGGAGCAGCAAGCTCTCTCTTTGGTGTTTTCCATCAGAAAGTTTCGCTCCTATTTATTACCTCGACCATTTTTCTTCCTTACCTCTCAGTCTGTATTAGCATATCTAGTTCGCAAGCCTAATCCTGGGGGGAGATTTGCAAAATGGTTGTCAGAGCTTCAAGAGTTCTCTTTCTCTTTTGTCACTGAAAATACCACTAGGTCCACTATGGCAGATTTGCTCACAGGGCGGGAGGATCTAGGAGAAGAAAAGAAATGTAAGGAGAACATTAAAGATGAAAGGGATACACCACCAACAGCTTTTGTTTTGTATTTGGATGGGGCTTTTAGTCGTTCATGCCAACAAGGAGCCGGGGGGATAGTCTTGATGAATCCTGAAGGTCAAGAGGTATGGGCAAGAGGACAAGAGCTTCCAGGTATCACAACTAACAATGCAGCTGAGTATAATGCTTTGATTCTTGGTTTGGAGGGTTGTCTTCAAAGTCAAGTTAAAGAATTGGAAGTAAGAGGAGATTCTCAACTTATTATAAAGCAAATGCAAGGGCATTACCAGACAAGAAGTCCTCATTTGAAGGAGCTTAATCAAAAGGCTATGGCACTATGTAGTCAGTTTGATTTTTGCAAGTTTGTTCATATAAACAGAAAAGAAAATAAAAGGGCAGATGAGTTAGCTACTCAAGCCATTGTAGTACAAGACCGGGGGGTGGTTTCTTTGACATTGGATGGCCAGAACTACAAGATGTTCAGCAATATGTGGAAGAAGGCATGTTTCCTCAAGGGTTAACTCCACAACAGAAGCAGAGATTGGTAAGGAAGGCTTGTCCCTATACTATTGTTGATGACATTCTTTATAAATTGGGAAAAGATAAGATGCTCCGTCGGGTGGTCCATCCCATGGAGACTAGGAGAATCCTAGAAATGTGTCATGAATGCTCTGGTCGTTTTGCTTCAGCAAGCACAGCTAGGAGAATTCTTAATGCAGGATACTTTTGGCCACGCCTCCATAAGGATGTATATGAATGGTGTCGAAGTTGTAAAGTATGCCAAAAGTTTGGAAGGCGACAGTTGATTCCTGGGCCCTTGAAGCCTATTCCAGCATATGGACCATTTGAGAGGTGGGGGTTGGACTTTGTGGGACCACTCCCTCGCTCATCTCAGGGCAAGCATTATTTATTGGTGGCCACAGATTATGTGACTCGATGGGCAGAGGCCAAGGCCACAGTCAATAGCAAGGCAAGCACAGTTGCAAAATTTCTCTTTGATCAAATTTGTTCACGCTTTGGTTGTCCTTTGGAAATTCTCACTGATGGAGGAACCTCTTTTAGAAATGAACTAATTGAAGATGTGGTGCATAAGCTAAAGATAAATCATAGCATGTCCACGCCATACTATCCCCAATGTAATGGCTTGGCTGAGAAAACAAATGGATTGTTGTGCAATTCAATGGGAAAGCTTGTTGACACTAAGAAAAGGCATTGGGATAGGCACTTGGCAGAAGTTTTATGGGCTTACAAAACCACACACAAGCTAGCTATTGGGTTTACACCATTCCAACTAGTGTATGGAATAGAAACCATTTTACCCATTGAATTGGAGATACATAGTCTTCGCACAGCTGTTGCAAGAATAGAAGGACAGGAGGATGCCTATGCTCAACGCTTGGTACAGCTAGAAGCCTTGGATGAATGCAGATTACAGGCCTTATAAAACTTGGAATCTTCTCAAAGAAGGCGCAAGGCCCATTTTGAAACCAAATTACGCAAGAAGAAAGATATTGCAGAAGGAGATTTGGTAATGAGATTTGATAGCCGTCTGGACAAGTGGCTAGACAAAAAGTTTATCAGCCGATGGGAGGGACCATATCGAGTCAAAAAGAAGTTCACGAATGGAACCTTTCAGCTTGAGGATGTTGATGGCATGGTGATACCCAGACGCACCAATGAGTATCGCCTTAAATTCTTCTATGCTCGACCACCATGAGGGCCAGCAGACCCTCTCTGTATTAGAGAGGATCTGCTGGGGGGGGAAAGATGTGACGCCAAAAATTGATATTTTTAACTTGGCATTGATATTGTTTTTCTCTATGTTTGATAAGGGTTTGAGTATCAAGTGATAGCCTAGCGGCTCTCAATTATTTCTATTTTCTATGATATTGTATGGGATTGAGAGGATGAGTGGAATGGCTCATTGTAAATACCATAGGTATGAATTATAAATACCTTGGTATGGGGTGAGAGTTATTTGTGTATGGGATATTATGAGTTTTTTAGAAGATAGAAAGAGTGAGTCATATAAAGAGGTGGGCTCATGTCCATGTGTTCCAATAATATAAGAGAGGCCACATGCCAAGCGTGTGGAAGGTATGTGGAGGAGTGTGAAGTCAAGAGGAATCCTTCTAGAACTCCTATGTGGAATAAGGAGGATGTTGACATGTGGAAAAGAGAGGGTCCCTATGGGCTCCATGTGAGGAGACTCTTGACTTTCTCAATATTTTAAGAGTCTTGAGCATCTTTTGATGGGACACATGGCAAGAGTAGCCAAAAAGGACATGGATGGTGACATACGTGCTTATGTGATTGATGGGGAAAGGAATCTACAGGCAACAATTGTAAATGGGTGAAGGAGGGTAACAAAATCTCTATAAAAGGAGCCCTCCTCTCCCTTGTTCATCAGAATCTCTTCCACCATTGGGCCTTATGTTGCTGTAGTTTTAGTCTCCCCAAGCCTCTTCCATGAGCCTTCTCTTCCTCTTGTAGATATTCTCTTATGTAGACTCTTGAGTCCTTCTCTCTCTAGTTTATTCTCTCTCTATGAGTAGTCTTGGAGCTTCCACTTCCTCTTGTATGTATGAAACCTCTTCTTCTCCCTTGTGTTTGTAGTGTTGAGGTGGATTCTCACTCTATTTGTAATGAAGGTCACTTCAGGTTCTCTCTCTCTTGAGTGTCTCTTCCCTTTTCTTTCTTTCAAAGCCTTAAAAGTTCTTTCTATTCGGCTGCTCACTGTGCACACATGGTCCATTTGTTTCCCGAGCCACTATGCAAACTTCTTCCCCTCTTCTAGCGAAAACTATGAGGGGTGGATCGTTGATGAAGGTGGAGTCTTGAGGGAGCATCCTGCTCAGGCGAAATTAGCCTTGGTGGAGGGTAGTTTTCATGACAGTTTGACCCCCTGTTAGTGTTTTGCTCATAACGCATACTCAAAATTTTCCATTCTTCTTCCAACTATCACAATGGGTGATACCGATTGTAATGAAATGTATATCAGCGCGAAGCTCTCTTCAAGGCGCATGTTCCTATATAATCAGATCTTGAATTAGATACTGCTGCAAAAAGTTATGAGTCTCTGTGTTTGACAGTCTGTTTTCATGACAGTTTTTTCCCCCTTCCAGTAAACTGTCCATATCTCTTCAACCGTCTGTCTTTTTTCAATGAAACTTATATCAGCGCGAAGCCCATCTCAAGGCGCATCTCTTTGTGTACTTGAATCTTTGATATCATGTCTCTACTGAAAGTTATAGGCTTCTGTGTCTAATGACAGTTTGTAGAGTGTTTTGAGCTAAGTATAAAGGTGTCTATGAAGGAGGTGCAATGTTTCCTCGGAATCTACCCATCCGACCTAATCAGCCCCTTCAAACTCCTTGATATATATCAGTTCATGTCATGTTGAGTCGCAAGATCTTCTTTCAACAACGTATCGCTCTTCTCTTTGGTGCAAACCGGCTCGCTGAGATTATGGCCTCTGCTGATCCTTTCCTTCTCCCTATGCTTGACTACAACATCACTTGAGATGTTACCATCTTCATTCTCATCTAAGGGAGGAAAGTATGGTGTGGCATCTTGGCATAAAAGCTTCTTTTTAATGTCTCATTCTCAATGATAAGTATCTTTGGCAGTCAGTTCGAATGCTGCAGGAAGTGAAGAGGTGCGTGAAGTTTATTACCCCCATCTGTGACATGAAGTTGGGGGTAATAAACTTCACGCACCTCTTCACGTCCTGCAGCATTCGAATTGACTGCCAAAGATACTTATCATTGAGAATGAGACATTCCAAAGAAGCTTTTATGCCAAGATACCACACCATACTTTCCTCCCTTAGATGAGAATGAAGATGGTAACATCCCAAGTGATGTTGTAGTCAAGCATAGGGAGAAGGAAAGGATCAGCAGAGGCCATAATCTCAGCGAGCCGGTCTGCACCAAAGAGAAGAGCGATACGTTGTTAAAAGAAGATCTTGCGGCTCAACATGACATGATCTGATATATATCGAGGAGTTTGAAGGGGCTGATTAGGTCGGATGGGTAGATTCCGAGGAAACATTGCACCTCCTTCATAGACACCTTTATACTTAGCTCAAAACACTCTACAAACTGTCATTAGACACAGAGGCCTATAACTTTTAGTAGAGACATGATATCAAAGATTCAAGTACACAAAGAGATGCGCCTTGAGATGGGCTTCGCGCTGATATAAGTTTCATTGAAAACAGACATACGGTTGAAGAGATATGGACAGTTTACTGGAAGGGGGTAAAAATTGTCATGAAAACAGACTGTCAAACACAGAGACTCATAACTTTTTGCAGCTTTATCTGATTCAAGATCTGATTATATAGGAACATGCGCCTTGAAGAGAGCTTCGCGCTGATATAAATTTCATTACAATCGGACTACCGGGCAGAAAGTTAGAGCAAAACACTAACAGGGGGTCAAACTGTCATGAAAACTACCCTCCACCCAGGCTAATTTCGCCTGAGCAGGATGCTCCCTCAAGACTCCACCTTCATCAATGATCCACCCCTCATAGATTTCGCCTAGAAGAGGGGAAGAAGTTTTTATAGTGGCTCGGGGAACAAATGGACCATGTGTGCACAGTGAGCAGCCAAATAGAAAGAACTTTTAAGGCTTTGAAAGAAAGAAAAGGGAAGAGACACTCAAGAGAGAGAGAACCTGAAGTGACCTTCATTACAAATAGAGTGAGAATCCACCTCAACACTACAAACACAAGGGAGAAGAAGAGGTTTCATACATACAAGAGGGAGCGGAAGCTCCAAGACTACTCATAGAGAGAGAATAAACTAGAGAGAGGACTCAAGAGTCTACATAAGAGAATATCTACAAGAGGAAGAGAAGGCTCATGGAAGAGGCTTGGGGAGATTAGAACTACAGCAACATAAGGCCCAATGGTGGAAGAGATTCTGCTGAACAAGGGAGAGGAGGGCTCCTTTTATAGAGATTTTGTTACCCTCCTTCACCCATTTACAATTGCTGCCTGTAGATTCCTTTCCCCATCAATCACATAAGCACGTATGTCACCATCCATGTCCTTTTTGGCTACTCTTGCCATGTGTCCCATCAAAAGATGCTCAAGACTCTTAAAATATTGAGAAAGTCAAGAGTCTCCTCACATGGAGCCCATAGGGACCCTCTCTTTTCCACATGTCCACATCCTCCTTATTCCACATAGGAGTTCTAGAAGGATTCCTCTTGACTTCACACTCCTCCACATGCCTTCCACACGCTTGGCATGTGGCCTCTCTTATATTATTGGAACACATGGACATGAGCCCACCTCTTTATATGACTCACTCTTTCTATCTTCTAAAAAACTCATAATATCCCATACACAAATAACTCTCACCCCATACCAAGGTATTTATAATTCATACCTATGGTATTTACAATGAGCCATTCCACTCATCCTCTCAATCCCATACAATATCATAGAAAATAGAAATAAGTGAGAGCCGCTAGGCTATCACTTGATACTCAAACCCTTATCAAACATAGAGAAAAACAATATCAATGCCAAGTTAAAAATATCAATTTTTGGCGTCACATCTTTCCCCCCCCAGCAGATCCTCTCTAGTACAGAGAGGGTCTGCTAGCCCTCAAGGTGGTCGAGCATAGAAGAATTTAAGGCGATACTCATTGGTGCATCCGCCGGGTATCACCATGCCATCAACATCCTCAAGCTGATAGGTTCCATTCGTGACATTCATATACATCCTTATGGAGGCGTGGCCAAAAGTAACCAATCTCTTCTTCTGTTGTGGAGTTAACCCTCGAGGAAACATGCCTTCTTCCATATATTGCTGAACATCTTGCAGTTCTGGCCATCCAGTGTCTACCCAAGAAACCACCCCCCGGTCTGGCACTACAATGGCTTTAGCTAACTCATCTGCCCTTTGATTTTCTTTTCTATTTATATGAACAAACTTGCAAAAATCAAAGCGACTACATTGTGCCATAGCCTTTTGATTAAGCTCCTTCAAATGGAAACTTCTTGTCTTGTAATGCCCTTGCATTTGCTTTATAATAAGCTGAGAATCTCCTCTTACTTCCAATTCTTTAACTTGACTTTGAAGACAACCCTCCAAACCAAGAATCAAAGCATTATACTTAGCTGCATTGTTAGTTGTGGTACCTGGAAGCTCTTGTCCTCTTGCCCATACCTCTTGACCTTCAGGATTCATCAAGACTATCCCCCCGGCTCCTTGTTGGCATGAAGGACTAAAAGCCCTATCAAAATACAAAACAAAAGCTGTTGGTGGTGTATCCCTTTCATCTTTAATGTTCTCCTTACATTTCTTTTCTTCTCCTAGATCCTCCTGCCCTGTGAGCAAATCTGCCATAGTGGACCTAGTGGTATTTTCAATGACAAAAGAGAAAGAGAACTCTTGAAGCTCTGACAACCATTTTGCAAATCTCCCCCCAGGATTAGGCTTGCGAGCTAGATATGCTAATACAGACTGAGAGGTAAAGAAGAAAAATGGTCGAGGTAATAAATAGGAGCGAAACTTTCTGACGGAAAACACCAAAGAGAGAGATTGCTGCTCCATTTCTTCATACCTTGTTTCCACATCTGTAAGCTGTCGACTGGCATAATAGATGGGTTGCATTCTTCTTGCCTCTCCTTTTTGTAGCAATACAGCACCAACTGAATGCAAAGATACACTTGGATTTACATAAAAGTCTTGAGACGAATCAGGGGGCTTCAATATTGGGCCCTTACTCATGGCCTCCTTAAGTTGCTGGAAAGACTCTTGTTGCTCCATACCCCATTGGAAAGAAACTCCTTTTCTTGTCAACAAGTTCATGGGATGCACTATCTCTGTGAAATCATCACAAAAGCGTTGATAATACTTGCTCTTTCCTAGAATTCTGCGAACACCAGTGACACTCTCAGGACTTGGCAATGCCATGATTGCTTGAACCTTGTCAGGATCCATTTGCAAGCCTTCTTCAGACACAATATGCCCCAACAAGACTACTTTTGTTTGAGCCAAATGACACTTGCTAGGATTTAGACACCCTTTTGCTTCATCAATCCTAGCTAAGGCCATCTTTAACTTCTCCATGTGATCTATGCGCCGAGAATAAATGCAAAAATCATCCGAAAACACCCGTATGAACTTTCCCAAGTAAGGCTCCAGGACTTGACTCATGAACCTTTGAAATGTAGCTGGTGCATTGGTCAACCCAAAAGGCATCACTCTGTAAGCAAAAACTCCCCAAGGTGTGACAAATGATGTTTTCTTTTGATCTTCCTCCCGAATACGAATTTGAAAGTACCCAAAATACCCATCACATACAGAATACATCTCATGCCCTGCTACTTGGTCTAGTATTTCATCTTGGAATGGCAAAGGAAAATGATCCCTCTTAGTGCATGCATTCAAAGGACGAAAGTCCACACAAATTCGCCACTTATTTCCTTTCTTTGGTGTGATAACTACAGGAGATATCCATTCTGAATCATCAACAGGAAAGATGAATCCCACCTCAAGTAGTTGTGTTACCTCTTTCTTTAGTGCCTCAGCTTGGATCACCCCCAATCGCCTTAAGCGTTACACAACTGGCTTGCTTTCTGGCTTCAACTCAATCTTGTGCTCCACAAGAGAGAATGGCCGAACCTGTGAATAGCTTGTTGCAAAGAGACATGGAAAATCATCTAGCATATCTAAGTAGTGGAGCTTCTCACTACCTGATAGAGAATCACCAAGAAGCTCTTCATTGCGTTGGCGTCGTTTAATGTGCTCCACATCCTCCACATGAAGTGTCTCTACAGGATCTTCTTGCACCACCACCTTGTTCCTTCCTGACTCATCCCGATTAGCACCAAAACAAAGACCAAAGGCCACTCCTTCCACCTCACCCTCTGAGTTGGACTCCTCGGAGCTACACCCTATCTCTTCTTCTTCATCGGTTAAGTAAGAGCTTGAACTCTCTGATGTTGAAGACTCCTCCTTGACAACTTCCTTTTTGCGGCTTCTGATGTTGTAGCGCACCTTCTTATCATTTCCCTGCAAAATCAATTCTCCAGTATCCCACTTTTGAACAGCCTTCACCTTGCGTAGCCAAGGCCTTTCCAAAATCAATGGATAGGCACGTGCATCTGGCTTGGTAGGGATCACCTGAAAAGTAGTCGGCATAGAAATTCCACACACATCCACTTCTAGATTCTTCACAACTCCCAAGGTCTTAACCCTAGTGTTGTCAGCCAATTTGATGCGATAAGGAGAGGTAGTACTAGAGTATTTTAAATCAACATCAATCATGGTCTTCTCACTCATGACATTAATCGATGCACCTCCATCAATGTACACATTAGAAATCACTTGACCATCAATGATCACATCAACCACAGGTACATCATCACCAACATCTATATCTACCTTTTGAACAACAGGAATGGCACTTTTCTTCTTTTTCTTCTTTGACACTCTTGTGCTTGCTAGTTTTCCCCATTCCTTCCGTAGTTTTGGAGACAAAGCAAGTAATTGACCAAAGGTGATATGAGCTTCCTTTTCTTTAAGGTCGGACAACAAGTCATTTCTTCCAATTCCTTGTCCTAAAGGAAAGTTTGATTGGCTAACTCTCCTTCTAGATGCCTTCTTTTTCTTACTACGGTGTTCCTCTTCCTGATGTTCCTCATCTACTTCTTCCTTACTTTCTTCTTCTTCTTTTGCTTTACCACGCCCCCGTTTAGCCATCATTACCTCTCTTTCCTCATCCCCTGAAGAAGCTTCTAACAAGGATACTTGTTTTTCTTCTTTCTTTCTCAATCTAGGACACTCGGGGCGATAGTGACCTTTTTCATTACATTCATAGCAAGTGACCCCACTCCTATCTCGAGGCCTATCTTCACTCTTTGGTGCTCTAGGTTGTCGTGCATTAACCAAATGCAATTTCAAATCAGCAAACTCTGCCATCAATTGGGAGATATTATGATCTATCTCATAGGACTTTGGTACCTGAGGAGTGCCCATTACCTCCACCTTAGAAGTTGAAGCTGTTGAAGACACAAAAGAGGATTCGATCTTTAGAGAAGCTTCTTTCTTGGTTGCAATGCGAAGCGCCTCCATGTATGTTGTTGGATCTTTACTCATTACTTTTGACCGAAGACGAGGCTCCAAAGCCATAACAAATTTGCTCATCTTTAAGTGCTCCATCCCTGAGAGACTTTGAGGGGCCGATGATGCAGATGCCACAGCTCGCAAATCTGCCCTTTCATACTTTGTCCATAAAGTTTCATATCGGATTGCCAACGCAGAGACCAACTCACCCTCTCCTTGATAGAACCGGTCCAACTGCAATATCAAAGCATTTGGCGACTCCACTGCCCCAAATCTCTGCTTCATTGCTGCCACCACTTGGTCCCAGTCCTCCTTGGTAGAGTTCGGCAAGGTCTCATGCCAACTCAAGGCTACACCTTCAAGAAAATCAGGCAAAATCTCCGCCCGATCCTTCATGGACCATCCAGAAAGTCGGCATCCTCGAACAAAATCCCGAAGATAAGACTCCGGGTCTTCCCCTTGGGTCCCTCGAAAAACTGGAATCTTCACCATGATGAAACACAAAAAGGAAACACCAAGATCCAAATAATATCCCAAACAAGATCCGAACAAGATCCCACAGAGCCTTAGTATACCAAGACCAACTTATTATGCATAACCACTTGTTGAAAACCCTCCACAATGTGATCCTCAACAAAATCTTCAAAAATAAGTGACCAACCAGCACCATGAAAACATTGTGTATACATGCATTCTAGAATCACCCTTCTCACAATAGGAAGTGCACATAAAAGCTTGAAGATATTGTAATCTTCATCATTTGCATAGCAAAAGAAGTCGAAAGCATTAAGAATCACCACTCCACTGTTATAGTCGAAAACTACCCAAAGACTCAACTCTTCTTCACACCAAGCTGCCAGTGCATCGATCAATCCCCAATTTATCATTGTGCCTGCTGCCGGCGTTGTCGATTCACCAACATATTCAACAGTGCAAACATAAAGGATATGATCATGGTGACTGTGCGAATAGCTTGAGCATCACCTTCACAATCTTCAAGTTCTCTTAAACGGGCTGCAATCTCTTCTAACGGAGTTCTTCCAGGCATCTTCTTTATCACATCAGAAAACACATGCCTCTTCTAGGCATAACATGCAATCAAGTACACCCGAGATCATTTAGTAAGGTGGGATGAATCCAATACCAAACGTACCCAGCGTCTCCACCAAAAGATGTGACATGAAGTTGGGGGTAATAAACTTCACGCACCTCTTCACTTCCTGCAGCATTCAAACTGACTGCCAAAGATACTTATCATTGAGAATGAGACATTCGAAAGAAGCTTTTATGCCAAGATACCACACCATACTTTCCTCCCTTAGATGAGAATGAAGATGGTAATATCCCAAGTGATGTTGTAGTCAAGCATAGGGAGAAGGAAAGGATCAGCAGAGGCCATAATCTTAGCGAGCCGGTCTGCACCAAAGAGAAGAGCGATACGTTGTTGAAAGAAGATCTTGCGGCTCAACATGACATGATCTGATATATATCGAGGAGTTTGAAGGGGCTGATTAGGTCGGATGGGTAGATTCCGAGGAAACATTGCACCTCCTTCATAGACACCTTTATACTTAGCTCAAAACACTCTACAAACTGTCATTAGACACAGAGGCTTATAACTTTCAGTAGAGACATGATATCAAAGATTCAAGTACACAAAGAGATGCGCCTTGAGATGGGCTTCGCGCTGATATAAGTTTCATTGAAAACAGACATATGGTTGAAGAGATATGGACAGTTTACTGGAAGGGGGTAAAAACTATCATGAAAACAGACTGTCAAACACAGAGACTCATAACTCTTTGTAACAGTATCTGATTTAAGATCTGATTATATAGGAACATGCGCTTGAAGAGAGCTTCGCGCTGATATAAATTTCATTACAATCGGACTACCGAGCAGAAAGTTATGAGCAAAACATTAATAGGGGGTCAAACTGTCATGAAAACTACCCTCCACCCAGGCTAATTTCGCCTGAGCAGGATGCTCCCTCAAGACTCCACCTTCATCAACGATCCACCCCTCATAGATTTTGCCTAGAAGAGGGAAAGAAGTTTTCATAGTGGCTCAGGGAACAAATGGACCATGTGTGCACAGTGAGCAGCCGAATAGAAAGAACTTTTAAGGCTTTGAAAGAAAGAAAAGGGAAGAGACACTCAAGAGAGAGAGAACCTGAAGTGACCTTCATTACAAATAGAGTGAGAATCCACCTCAACACTACAAACACAAGGGAGAAGAAGAGGTTTCATACATACAAGAGGGAGCGGAAGCTCCAAGACTACTCATAGAGAGAGAATAAACTAGAGAGAGAAGGACTCAAGAGTCTACATAAGAGAATATCTACAAGAGGAAGAGAAGGCTCATGGAAGAGGCTTGGGGAGACTAGAACTACAGCAACATAAGGCCCAATGGTGGAAGAGATTCTGCTGAACAAGGGAGAGGAGGGCTCCTTTTATAGAGATTTTGTTACCCTCCTTCACCCATTTACAATTGTTGCCTGTAGATTCCTTTCCCCATCAATCACATAAGCACGTATGTCACCATCCATGTCCTTTTTGGCTACTCTTGCCATGTGTCCCATCAAAAGATGCTCAAGACTCTTAAAATATTGAGAAAGTCAAGAGTCTCCTTACATGGAGCCCATAGGGACCCTCTCTTTTCCACATGTCCACATCCTCCTTATTCCACATAGGAGTTCTAGAAGGATTCCTCTTGACTTCACACTCCTCCACATGCCTTCCACACGCTTGGCATGTGGCCTCTCTTATATTATTGGAACACATGGACATGAGCCCACCTCTTTATATGACTCACTCTTTCTATCTTCTAAAAAACTCATAATATCCCATACACAAATAACTCTCACCCCATACCAAGGTATTTATAATTCATACCTATGGTATTTACAATGAGCCATTCCACTCATCCTCTCAATCCCATACAATATCATAGAAAATAGAAATAAGTGAGAGCCGCTAGGCTATCACTTGATACTCAAACCCTTATCAAACATAGAGAAAAACAATATCAATGCCAAGTTAAAAATATCAATTTTTGGCGTCACATCTTGCAAAAATCAAACTGACTACATAGTGCCATAGCCTTTTGATTAAGCTCCTTCAAATGAGGACTTCTTGTCTGGTAATGCTCTTGCATTTGCTTTATAATAAGCTGAGAATCTCCTCTTACTTCCAATTCTTTAACCTTACTTTGAAGACAACCCTCCAAACCAAGAATCAAAGCATTATACTCAGCTGCATTGTTAGTTGTGATACCTGGAAGCTCTTGTCCTCTTGCCCATACCTCTTGACCTTCAGGATTCATCAAGACTATCCCCCCGGCTCCTTGTTGGCATGAAGGACTAAAAGCCCCATCAAAATACAAAACAAAAGCTGTTGGTGGTGTATCCCTTTCATCTTTAATGCGTACCTGACGTTTGGTTGTAGGTGGGGAGAGCTTGAGGATGGCTTCTACCTTCTCGAGGTTAGGCTTGATGCCCTCGGATGAGACAACATGTCCCAATAACCTCCCTTGAGTGGCTCCAATGGTGCATTTCTCAGGGTTGAGACTGCCATTTGCATCATTGACCCTTTGGAAGGCCAATCTAACGTGCTCCTTACGTGACGAGAATATACAGAAATCATCTAAAAACACCTCCAAGAAATCCCCCAAATAAGGGGCAAACACCACCTGCATAAATCTTTGAAAGGTAGCAGGAGCATTAGTGAGGCCAAATGGCATTACTTTGAATGCAAATGTCCCCCAGGGCATGGCAAATGTGGATTTAAGCACATCTTCCTCGGCAATTCTGATTTGATAAAACCCCAAGTAACCATCATAGAAAGTATACATCTCATGACCACTTACCTTCTCAAGAATGAGGTCTTGAAAGGGCAGGGGATGATGATCCCTCTTGGTGGCAGCATTGAGTTTCTTATAGTCGATGCAGACCCGCCACTTGTTGTTTTTCTTTGGGATGACTACTACTGGTGAAACCCATTCAGTATTGTGAACCGGAACAATAAACCCAGCCTCTACAAGCTTCTGCAACTCTGAGCGCAAAGCATCGGTCTGCAGGGGCCCTAATCTCCGATACTTCTGAGCCACAGGCTTTGCATCAGGCTTCAGCTCTATCTTGTGCTCTATGGCAATCACATGGCGAAGGTGGTGGTAGCTAGTTGCAAAGAGGTCAGGGAAATCTTTGAACATTTCAAGAAACTCATCTTTCTCACCTGGAGTGAGGTCTGGAGAAAGCATTGATTCGAGCTGTTGAGGACTAGCTGTTATCTTTTCGGCAGGTGGCAGGGTCAGAGACACCCCCATCATGTAAACTTCCTCCTCTGAGAATTCCTCCCCCTCGTCTGATTCTTCCATGGACTCAGACACTGAGGATGAGGGAGTATCACTGTCATGCTCCTCTTCTTCTTCCGGTTCCATGGCACCAGGTTGCACCGGGATCTTCTCCTTGGAAGCACCAAAAGACATGTGTCATGTCTTCCAATAGCTGACTACATCACTCTTTCTCAACCATGGTCTCCCGAGTATGGCTGGGTAACTTCTGCCTGTATCTTCAATGTCCACTACATAGAAATTAACAGCGGTGGTCAACCCATTGACAGTGATGGGCAAATCCTCAATGACTCCCAGGGTGGAGAGTCGTCGACCATCTGCTACCTTGATTCGAGTGGAGGAACGCCTTGTACATTTCAAATTCAATTTCTTCATGATTCGGGGCACCATGATATTACATGTAGCTCCCCCATCAACACACACATTTTTGACACGGCAATTATCTATGATGACATCTACTGTATGCGGATGCCGATCAATTTCTTCAGAGATAGAAGATACCTCTCGTACCTTTCCCTTTTTCTTGCTCTTCCTTGTTGAGAGACCTTGCTGCAGCTCACGTCTCACCTTAAGGCTTAATGCTATTAGTTGAGGGAGTGTGATGCTCAAAGACCGATGAGCAAGGTCCTGAACGACCGAATAGTCCTCTTGCCCTGAGCCGATGGGAAAATCCGAGGGTGACCACTTACTCCTGCGAGATCTTTTAGTCTTCTCTGTTGGTGGGTCTGCCATCTCAGCATCTGAGGGCTCTGAGAAGGACACCTTCTTCCTGGGGCGGCCCGGTCCACGGTTTGGAGAGGGGTCCGAGGTGGCACGACTTCTTTTCCCGAGGTCAAGGATCTCTACATCAGAATCCTCAGTGCCTGACTCACTTAGAAGATTCACCCTTGGAATATTGGGACATTCTGTGCGATAATGACCCTTCTGGTGGCACTCGTAGCATACAACATTAGCACGCTCTCTTGGAGGGCGGTTGGCTTGATTTCTGATGCCCACCATCTCAAGCTGAAGGTCATTTAGGGCCTTGGCTAGGTCATTGACTCCAGGTTCTGTTGCAGGGGGGGCCTCTTTAGTTGGAGGGGCCACGGGAGTAGAGAGGAGGGGGGCTCGTGGGCGAGGCTGGGGAAATCTTCGAGGCGGAGGATGAGGATATCCACCTTGTTGAGGGTAAGCCTCTAAGGGAGGACCATACATCTGAGGTGGAGGCGGTGGATACATCCCTGATGAGGGGTGGGGGTATGCCCCTGAGTTAGACCCCCCAGGTTGTTGTTGCAGGAATTGAGGGGGATGCGGAGGGACAATCGTCTTCTTTGAAGCGGGGTCAGACTGAACTTTATCAAACTTTTGAGCAATCTCATGTGCTAGCACCATAGTTTCTGGATTCTCCCATTTAAGCTTGAGGCGGAATTCATCACTCGCTCCTGCTACAAGGTAGCCCAGCACATGCTGAGTCATTCCGACTCGAAATCCGGCATTGTCCTCCTGTGTGGCAATCAAACGGTCCAGGAGCACGGCCGCTCGATCCACATATCGACGTGCCGTCTCACCTTCTGACTGCTTCAAGTTTGCCACCTGCAGGTACACATTCTCCGGCTCCTCTTCTTTGCCGAAATACTCAATCATCGCTGCTGTCAACCTTGGCCAGCTTTGGCGAACGTCTTCAGCTTGCTTCTCATACCACACTTGAGCCAAACCCTCTAGAAATGTGGGAAGAACCAATAGCCATCTGTCTTCAGTAAGAAAGTTGAGAAAAAACACAACGGCGCTTGAAAGCCACAAGATACTCATTTGGATTTTCTTCTACCCATCCACAAAATACGGGAATGTCAGCCATGCTTGGAAGATGGAAAAGAGGGGCTTATCTATGGACGAACAATAGTAAGAGGAAGCTTGAACTGAAAATCGGATGAAGATACATCCAAAAAGCAAACATAGGCAGGGTAGGGTGTGACTGGAGTAGTGTGAAATATTACACGAGAAGAATCTTCAGCATAGAATAGCACATAGACAATCTTAAAAGGACCAACCCTCATGATATCACATCGATCATTACAAGCGAGGGTTAGAGGCGCGGCGTTGCATGAGGTTGTTCATCAAGGCAAACAAGAATGCCATGACAAATGTCAACAGTTGGAGAGCTTGCACATCACCTTCAGCTTCTTCCAGTTCTTGTAGTCGCCATGCTATTTCTTCAAGGGGTGTGCGGTCTGGCATCCTTCTTTTGAGAAATGTCCTTGAGAACCCTCCTGATGATCTGCCGAAGTCGGTGAACTCGTATCAAGTAAGCCCAACACTTAGTTTCATGATGACCACAACCTTTGCATTCCTTACAAATGATTACCCTCCTTCATGGCTTGTGGCTTTGTTGGGGTGGCGCTTCCACTCGCGTCATGTGTGATTGAAGTACAAGCTTCACGTGCCAAGAAATCAGCAACAAGATTTCAAGCTCGAGGAATATGCTGAATTTTTACCTCTTCAAATTGGTTGCAAAGTTCCAAGGCTTGTTGATGTCGTGGAACCAAGCCTTTGCTCCGCACCTTCCACCTTCCACTAACTTGTTCACACACTAGTTGAGAATCTCCTTGCACCTCCAATTGCTTGGCATGATGTTCTTGTGCCTTTTGTAGCCCAAAAATGAGCGCCGAGTACTCAGCTTGATTGCAAGTACTTGCGGGTGAAGACTTGCTGTAACAATACTCCTCACCACCCGGTGAAGTGAGCTTCACACCCATGCCAGCCGCCTTGGTCGAAGGTTTGTAAGCTCCATCAAATTGAAGAATCCAAGATGTCATCACACCAGGACTAAAATTCGGACATCCCAAGTTTCTTGGTAGTCCAAGATAGGTAGGAGGAGAGGGTGGGGAGAATTCAACACTTGAGCCAAACGTTCAGCACCAAATAAACTTGCAATCCTTTGTTGATAGTTTATCTTAAGCCCAAAAAGAATTACAATTTGAAGCTCGAAATGAGGCACAAAAGGCTGATTAGGTACAAATGGATTCCTTGGTCGAAGCATTACCAACCATAGCCGAGGCCTAGAAACCTTTGTAATGAGATTGTGAATAAACCATTTAGGACGAGCTTTTCCATAGGAATCAACAGGCAGATGCGCCAAATCTCCCCCCAAGCTTGGGGAGCATCCCACCCTTCGATGAAGGACACCGTTTTAATTACCTCTGAAGCAGCAAGTAGTTCGATCACCGCACAATGAGTAGAAGTAAAATCAAAATTTTCCCAGCGTATCAGTAGTTCTTCACCATGAATCATCCACGGTGTATCATTCCACCCGTCATCTCCTTCAATAATGCACTGGACAATCAGCCGTTGAAGGTCGACATGAAGATCAAGGAAGACATCTCGTGCATTGGTAGCCGTAAGGTGCGGAGGAACAGGCACCAATTCCTTAAACGCGTCGAGAAGTGACATAAATGTCCACCCTTCTCGTGAGGCGTGCATTCGTGAAGTGAGCTTGGAGACGTTCTGAATCGGCGATCTAGCAAGAGATGTGGATAGAGCACATAAAAAGAAGTATTGTTGCTTTTTACAGCAAGAGCAAACTCCCTACGGTTAGAGAGTTACAGTTCCCACGATTTCAATATATGAACAAAAATCATTACATTTTTACCATTTCCAACTTGTTGGCCCAATGATAAGACTTTCTTTTGTGAAGGGGGAGGTCTTGGGTTCCAATCCTACTCTTTAATAAAAAGAGAGGAGAAGAGAAAGAGAAAGAGAAAGAGAAGAGAGAGGGGGGGCGCGGGATCTGCTGTTACTCTTTTGCAGGGGCTCAGAAAACAGTTCGTGACCAGAGGCCACAGCAGTCCAGAGAACTGTCGTGCAGGTGAGCACAGAAAACTGTCCGCAACCAGAGGTCGCAGCAGTCCAGAGAACTGTCGTGCGGGTGAATGCAGAAAACAGTCCGCAACCAGAAATCGCAGCAGTCCAGAGAACTGTCGTGCGGGTGAACGCAGAAAACTGTGAGTAGAAGATTCGCCACTAGCCGTGGAGATTCGTATCCCAGCAGCCACACCAAAACTTTTAGCTGGAAAAGTTATTGAGATCAGAGGCTAGAGGCTAAGTAGGGCGACGCTCAAAGGCCATAGAGAAAAGGAGATCATGAGGGCGAAGGGATGTCATAGGGGTGAACAAGGAATTAGAAGTGGAGGGAAGGAAAAGGGAGACTATGACACAAGGGGAAAGGGAGAGGGGGAAGAGAAGCATGTACATGATCGGAGGAGGAATGTTGAGATGTAGACATCAAGGGAAGAGAACCATACTTCATTTGAAAGAAGGGATGAGAAGGAAATATCAAAATACTAGCTAGGTGGCTTTACAAGAATGAGCGTGTCTCATCAAGGAATAGCCCCTTCCTTTTATAGCCAAAAGAGGGGGTCTCTCCACATTAATGTATCCTCCCACATGCATGGTGTGTGTGGAAAAGTCTCCCATGTGGGCTAGGTGGGTATGCACTCTCAATTGTGTGCGACAACCCTTTGCCTCAATTTTCCACATAAATCAAGCCCCATATCTCAAGTCTATGATACTCCCTTGGTCTCTTTCCAATTTTATAATATGTTCAAACCTCTAGGAGGACAAGTGGAGGGTTGGCACAAGGAATCTTGCCACCTCAACCTACTTTCCCCATTATTTAACTAGTTCTCTTGGTCCTTCTATACCTCCCCCACATGGCCCTATCCCATATGGAGGGAATAACACAATATAATATCTATCTCCACCTATTTTATATTGCTTCTCCCATGGACTTTGAGCCATATCTCACTTAATGCAGCCTAGGTGGAGGGGTGGCACATGGAGGAGCCATGCCACCTTGCATTTTATAATATTACTATTATGGATTATGTACAACACACCTTATGGGTCCTCTTACATGGAAGGGTGGCACATGGTCATGCCCTGCCACCTCAACCCTGGGCCCTATGCACACCATATTTTATTATACTATTGCCACATATACAAACACACACACATATTAATGCCTTTTTCCTTAGACAATTTTACCCATAACAATACACAAGGATGAGGGTCCTGAAGATGTCTGTGCCACCCAATGATGCTATCATGAAGGGATGGTTTTTGAAGGCGTTGCCTTCCACCATTAGTATAAGGTTGGTTGACAAACTCCCTGAGCATGGCTCACTACAAGACTTCCTGAGGGAAGCGGTGCCGCCCAACTTCCGAGGGAAGAGGGCTAATAGGCATGGTAGCAACTCAAGAAGGAGTTAGAAGAAATCAAAGAAGGTCTAAAAGACAGAACAAGGGTGGATGGACAATCACCCTTTGAAGCGCAAATAAGAAGTGGTCTCTCGTGCACTGAGTGCAAGGATTCCGGCCATGCCTATTGGGAATGTCCCTCGAAGCATAAGGTACCCACCTCGACCTTCTTTTGCACATTTTGTGAAATTCATGGACATGATGCCTCCGGGTGTAGGTATCTTAAGGGGTTAAGGAAGATTCTACTGGAGTATCCAAGTGGGGAATCTCTGGTGGCTACAATCAACAGATCTGCACCGACTACTTCGGGGCCCGTACCCCTAGTTTCAGCCCCTATGAAGGCACTTGACCACCTTCCCCTTCTACCATTCCACCTCCACTACTTCCTAATCCTCCTTTGCTCCGAATCATATTGGGGCTCCATACTTCTATCCTCTGCCCTACTATGCACAGTATCAACCACCTGTGTCAGGGAGTGGATACGGATCCCCTTATCAATGCGGTCGACGGGGTGGGTTCCAAGGTGGACGTGGAGGTGGAGGGAGAGGTACCAACTTCAGCAGACCCATCATGTGCTACAAATGTGGCGAGTATGGCCACTACCAATATGACTGTACACAACCGTTTGGGGGACCCTCTTGTACACAATGCAACAAAAACGACCACTACACCAGAGATTGTCCCAATGGCAAAGGGGAATCAACATCCCAAGTCAACATGGTTGACATAGTAGTGGCGGGGGAGGGTGACATGGTCACAAAAAAAAGGTAACGATTGTAAGGATGACTCAACATCAATATCAGAGGCCTCATCACCAACAAGTATCAACTCAGTCACTAGGGGAGCATCACCACCTCCTTCCTCCAAGGTGGACCGTGGGCTCAGGAATGCATCACCCTGGTCCTCTTCTACTAATGGATCAGAGAGACCCCAAAGGGCTTCACAGCCATCAAGGCATGTCACTAGTTCTAAAAGTACCTCAACTCCAAGTGAACAATCTATGCCTTCAAGGTACCAAGAGGTGGTCGAGAGTGTCACCAAAGATCTCCAATCCAATTCTGAGGATGAAGGTTGCTACTTCACAGACGGTGCAAGAGATGAGCCAGGAAACATCTGCACCTGGTTTGGCTGACCTAATGTATGAACGAATGCCTTTTAGTCTTTGTAATAATCCCCACATGTATGAGCAGGTGAAGACCACAAGTACCAGACAAGGTGGTGGAGAGGTTAGCAGGGTGACTCAAAGACAAGACCATGAAGCAACAATGGAGACACACGACATGGATGCCTCATACCAAGAAAAAGATGATGGGATCACAACAGAGGAGGAGAAATCTGATGAGACTAATAGTGCTATACAGGCTGATGATGAACTAGCTGAGCACAGTGATGGTACTGAAAAAAAAAACACTCATGGATCTACGGAAGAAGAGGGTGACCACATACTAACTGATGTTACCTGAAGGCAGGTGGTGCCAGAAATGACTCTTGGAAGGGTAGTTGACTCCATTGTCCATCCTAACCAACCTAGGAGGGACCAGGAGAGGTAGCCGGTTGGATCTGGGAGCATGATGATGTCCTTGCTGCATTGTCTAACTTTTTTTAAGAATATGTTGATGTCTTTGCCTGGTCATATAAGGATTTAAAGGGAGTACCCCCTGAGTTCATGGAGCATCGCATTGATCTATATCCGGAAGAAGACCCCGTAATCAAGGGACCATATCACATGAATCCTAACTGTGGCAAGGCTGTCCATGCTGGTATTCAAAAGATGGAGCAAGCGGGGTTGATCTACCCTGTTGACTACTCTGAATGGCTCAATCGCATTGTATGGTGCCCAAAAGAGAGACAGGCAAACTCCTTGTTTGTGTCGACTATAGGAGTTTGAATACAGCCACACGCCGGGATAGGTCCCCTCTCTCCTATGCTAGAAACCGTCGATGGTCATGCTCTATACTCCATGGATGGATACACTGGGTACAACCAAGTTCGGGTGCGAGAGCAAGATCAGTTAAAGACTACCTTCATCACCCAATGGGGGACGTATACTTACCGGATGATGCCCTTTGGTCTGTGCAATGCGCCAGCAATGTTTCAACGTCTTGTCACCAAACTCTTCCAAGAGAACATCGAAAAGTTTCTTGAGGTAGTCTTGGATGACTTCTCGGTGTTCAATCGTAAGAATTCTTCTCACCTCGAGCCTGTTGTTCAAACTGATCACATCACTAAGTTGAGGTGGGTTTTTGACAAGTGCACCTAGGTTGTGCTTAAATCCTGACAAATGCTTCTTCCTTGCCTTGCAAGGGGTTCTCCTTGGCCACATTGTCTCGACTGAGGAAATGACCACGGACCCAACGAAGGTGGAAGTGATATTGACCTTGCCTATTCCTTACACACCTCAAGAAGTCAAGTCCTTTTTGAGATGTGTGGGTTATTATAGAAGATTCATCAAGTTCTATGCCGACATAGTGGTGGCGGTGATGGAACGCCTTTGCCAAGAACAATCCATCATCTGGTCCACACCTCAACAACTGGCATTTGACAATCTTAAGGACCGCCTAGTGAAGGCACCCATCTTGCGGCAACCCCAATGGGATGTCGTTTTCCATGTACATGTAGATGCAAGTGGGCTGGCAATTGGCATGATATTGGCCCAATCAGATGAAGAGCACAAACTGGACCTACCGGTGTACTTCGCAAGCAAGCAACTCAATGGAGTAGAAAGAAACTATAGCACCACTGAACGTGAGGGCTTGGGCATGGTCTATGCCATGACTAAGTCCATGACTAAGTACCGGCACTATCTCTTGGGCAGTAAGTTTATCATCATTACTAATCATCAAGCTCTCAACTTTGACATCCTAGGGAGAGCAGGCAGATTGCATCAACCTACAGATCGCTTGTCAAGGATCTC
Source organism: Dipteris shenzhenensis (assembly GCF_047967505.1). Lineage (NCBI taxonomy): Eukaryota > Viridiplantae > Streptophyta > Polypodiopsida > Gleicheniales > Dipteridaceae > Dipteris > Dipteris shenzhenensis. Next base: position 33,932,462 of record NC_141608.1, on the reverse strand, counting down.
TTTAGGTGAAGTAGCCACAGGAGTTGATGATGACCTTCCACATGCAGGCCTCTTCCGTGTCAGTGTCACAGTATCAAAAGATGACTGCCTGTCTGCTGTGGACTGCTTCCCACCATGGTATGCAAACATCGTACATTTGTTGTCTGCAGGTGAGTTCCCCAAAGGGCTAACCCCAGCACAAAAGCAGAGGCAGATTGTTCAAGCTACTCCTTTCAAACTGATTGCGGGTCAGCTGTACAAGCTAGGGAAAGACCACATTTTAAGGTGGTGCGTGCTCCCTCATGAAACACCAGCCATCCTTCAGGGAGGCTCACTCAAGAATAGGGGGAGGTCATATGGCAAAAGATAATGTGCTCTGGGTTGTGGTGGCCAAAGTTGTTCCACGACTGGTATGCTCATGTGCGCCGCTGCGACTCATGTCAAAGAGGTGGACCAAAACCTACCCGACAGGAGTACCTCCCCCTTCAGCCATCCAGCCCTGTACCACCCTTCTATAGATGGGGATTCGATTTTGTTGGACCCATCTCTCTTAGAACTTGAAGAGGGAACAAGTATGCCCTGATTGCTACAGACTATGGCACTAAGTGGGTGGAGGCGAAGGCCTGCACCGCTCAAGTTGTGGCCTCATTCTTGTATGATCAAATCATCTCTAGGTTTGGATGTCCTGTGGAATTGATGAGTGATAGAGGTACCCACTTTCTCAATGATGTCATTACTGACCTCATCACCCAACTGCAAATTGTTCACAAGACATCTAGTTCATACTACCCTCCAGCCAATGGTTTGGCCGAGAGCTCCAATCGGACCATGTCTCATATTGTGGCTCGTTTATGTCTTCATTCCTTGGCGGATTGGGATATTCTACTACCAACCGCTCTATTTGCTTACAAAACAGCATACAATGCCAGCACTAGATACTCACCATTCCAACTAGTTCGCGGCATGGAGGCGGTTATGCCCTATGAGTTCCACATGAAGACTATAGGGTCATGGCAGAGATGGATGACAACTTGGAGACATGCACACTCGAGCGATTATGGGATCTTGAAGCCTTGGACAAACATCGTCGTGAAGCAATCGTTGCTCAAGAAGTATGGCAAAGGAGGCAGAAAGCATGGCATGACAGAAATCTCAGAAAGAGGGAATTCCAAGTTGGTGACTTGGTCTTGTTATATTCCAGTAAGTACCTGAAGCATAAGCCCAAATGTGTCAGTGGCTGGACAGGGCCTTTCTTTATCACAAGGATTAGGTCCTTTCTACATCACCAAAATTATTCCAACTGGAGGGGTTTACTTGGCCACCTTGGAGGGCAAGAAGTTACCAGCCCCCGTGAATGGCTCACGGGTAAAGAAATATCATCCTCATTGAGTCTCTCTCTATGGATGATGATTGCCATTCCTATTATTTGGATTTTATTTATTCAAAAAAAAATGTATCCCTTTTCCCTAACCCTACCAAGGTTGTACTCTCTGCCAAGTTGTACTCTTTTGGTGGGAGATCAATAAACTGTCACTAAGGCTTTTTTTTCTCCTTCTCTAGCTAGATGGAAATAGCAAGGACTGTGGACAAGTGGCTGGGTGTAACTATTTCCCTTAATTCCACATGGGGATTTGGGACACCTCTCTTCTTACTCCCTCTTCACCCCTCTGTCACCCTTCTTGTCACCCATGTTCACCCCTTGTTCACCCCTCTGTCACCCATGTTCACCCCTAGGTCACCCCTCGGTCACTCCTTGTTCACCCTTTGTTCACCCCTCTATCACCCATGTTCACCCCTAGGTCACCCCTTTGTCACCCCTTGTTCACCCCATGTTCACCACACGTTCACTCCTTGTTCACCCCTGTGGCACCCATATTCACCTTTGTTCACCCCATGTTCGCCCTATGTTGACCCCTCTATCCTCCATTGTTCACACCTAGGTCACCTCTATGTCACCCTTGTCCACCCCTTGTTCATCTCTATGTCACCCCTTGTTCACCCATGTTCACCACTCTGTCACCCCTTGTTCACTCCTCCTTGCTCACCCTTGTTCACCTCTTGTTCACCCCTCTGTCACCCCTTTTTTACCCCATGTTCACCCTTGTTCACCCCAAGTTCGGCCCTTGTTCAACCCTATTCACCCCTATCACCACAAGTTCACTCCTCGTTCACCCCTCTGCTGTCACCCTTGTTCACCTCTATGTCACCCCTTGTTCACCCATGTTCACCTCTCTGTCACCCCTTGTTCACTCCTTGGTCATCCCTCCCTCACTCCTTGTTTACCCTATGTTCACCCCTCTGTCACCCATGTTCACACCTAGGTCACCCCTTGTTCACCCCTAGGTCACACCTATGTCACCCCTTGTTCACCCCTCTGTCACCTATGTTCACCCCTCTATCACCCAAGTTCATCCCTTTGTCACCCCTTGTTCACCCTATGTTCACCCCTTGTTCACCCATGCTCACCTCTCTGTCACCTTGACTCCATGTTCACCCCAAGTTCACCCATGTTCCCCCCTTGTTCACCCATATGTCACCCATGTTCACCCCTATGTCACCCCTAGGTCATCCTTGTTCACCCTTCTGTCACCCCTTGTTCACACCTATGTCATCCCCTTGGTCAGCCCTCTGTCACCCATGTTCACCCCTCTGTCACCCATGTTCACACCAATGTCACCCCTAGTTCATCCTTGGTTCACCCCTAGTTCATCCTTGGTTCACCCTTGGTTCATCCCTTGTTCACCCTTATTCACCCCTATGTCACTCTTGTCCACCTCTGTCACTCCTTTGTCACCCAATGTAATCCTTGTCCACCATCGGACCCTTCTAGAACAAGTCATCCTTCTCTCTCTCACGTGGTATATAATTCAAATTTAAATTTTGCCGCCTTATCCACTCAAATATTGCCACTTGTCCACATCGCTTTTTCTCTCACCTCCCGCCTCCCACCAATGTTATATTTAGCACTTGGCCAAATTTAGCGTAGGTACTTGGTGATCAAATCATCCACCATGATCAGTGCTTTTGGAGCGCATCTTGCAGCCCTCTCATGCTATTTTTAGCTGACCTTGCTAAATTTGGCTCCCTTCTGGCGTCTCTTCCTGGCCATCCCCCCTCCAACAAGACCATATCCAGCAACTAGTCCCTCTTGCAGTGCCTGGAAGCTCCCTACACCTCCTTCTCTTTGATCGCATCCGTGAAGAAGGGGAGATTTGACCACCCCTTAATGAGGAGATGAAGATACTCAAGATAGAGAATGAAAAGCTCAAGGAAGAGATGGTTGCCCTGCAAATGACAATACAAGGGAAACATGATGAAGTCTCCAAGCAATTAGATAAAGGAAAGGCTAAAATGAAGGAATGGAAGGAGGTGGTGAATAAGGGCATAGGAGCCCTAGCAAAGAGAATTTATTTCAAATGCCTTAGAACAAGAGAAAAGAAGAAATGGTAAAGATCTAAACGTCTTGGTTAGAGGCCTAGTAGTTGGGGACATTGCGATGTGGCAGATGCTAAAGCATTGATCACTAAGATGGGGGTCAAGCTCAACTTTGAGGCATCTTCGAGAGTGGGAAAGGATGATGCACCAACGAGGCCTGTAAAATTTGGGATACTAGCGGACAAGTCTATCTTCATGAGCATGAGGGCAGTCTTGAAGGAGACTAAGACATATTTGGATGATGACCTCACGCTCTTGCAACAACAAGAGAACAAAAGAGAGGGAATGACTCAGATGTTGGCTACAAGGCAGGAGGGTACATGGGCAACATGTTGAGATGGTGAAGTAATTATTCGAGAGAGGGCAAAAAGAGGAGGAAGAACTGCAGATAGTGCATGGCAGTGTTGGGCTTCTCAGATAAAGACACGAGACAGATTGAGCATGGCTATTTGCAATTACAATGGTACTCTCTGGTTCGAGATCCAAGAGGTTTTCTCAAAACATGCACATATAGAGATACACTGAGACACACGAGAGCCTAGAAAGAGCACTACCCACTGAGATAGGGTACACCTAGGTGTCAGCTTATAGAAAGGACATGAGGAGAGATACAGGGACATGAGGTTCTGGGCATTATACAAAAGGAGGAACATGCATGACACATGTGGATTCGAATTTAGCCATCTGATACACAACTGATTTTCATTGTGGTATGCTACTTTTCCCCATACACATCATCATACATGTAAAAGTCACTGCGAGGGCCACATCCCATACGAGATTTTTTATGACGACATCGTGGAGTTCTCCATATAGGGAGAGGTCCTTCTTTTGGGTGACTTCAACGCACACAAAGGGGACAGACGGGTGGGGTTGCTGGACTTTGACATGGGTCCTCTCAAAGTACCAAAGATGGACCTAGGTGATCTCAAGATAACAAGACCTTCATATGATGCACATGTGACAGGATAGGGAAGACACGTAATCGATATGGGAGCTATAAACAACTTGATTATCTATAATGGCCTCCACAGATGGCTGTTATCTAGAGGGCTTACCTACTTTCTAGACGGAGGTAGTAGCATAGTGAACTACCCGTTGGGCTCCCTAGCTTTTGTGACATGAGTACATGATTTCATAGTTTCCCCCCTCCCACTTGGCGCCGACGACCACACATATTTATCCTTCAGTATCACCATGTTAATTTTATTCTATAATTCCTCAACATTTTTATGGAGTAAAAATTTACAAATATTCTTTAACTATTGATAATAACTATCTACAAAGGCTGATTTTGCAGATGCAATAATTTGTCTTGAAATTGTGCCCAAAGGTCACACATGTACTCTAAAAGTTTGTCGTGCAATTATAATAAATGTGTATCTAAAATGAAAGTTCTTGAAATATCAACGGCATCCTCATCCACCACCATTGACTTGATTTACTCAACAAGCATTAAGGCTACTAGTCTTTCTTTTAAAACCACATTTTCAATCATCACTTTGTTATTTTGGATTGCCATTTCTTGCATTTCTAATGAAAAGCCTTCCTTCGTCTCATTGGACCACTGTTCCAATATTTCTTCCATTTCTAATGAAAAGCCTTCCTTAGTCTCATTGAACCACTGATCCAATATTTCTTCCATGTTAATCTTATGCTGCAACCTTTTCTTCAATTCAATTGACAACTTTTCTAATTCATACATTTGCTCCTCATAGTCTTGTGTCAGGATCCTTAGCTCTTGTGCTTTAAATCTAAGATTCTCTTTTAAACACATTCATTCTAATGATATAAAATATCAATGTAATGCTTAAAAGATTCTCTTTTAAACACATTCATTCTATTAATATAAATATCATTCTCTATTTTCAATTGCTTATCCCAATTGTTACGAAAATTGTATTTTTTATATTTATTGCTATGGACATTATTTTATTTTAGTCAAGTGTGACTATGTCAAAGTATTCCAAAGGAGCGCACCAGATGCGATGGGGGTCCTAGTGGCTACTTTGTGTTGTTTAGTTGGGGAAGCCTAAATCGCAAGTGATTTGCCATGCTAGATGGTTGGTATTGTGGGTGATTCCATGTTGATACTGATGTCACTAGTGTTATTGGTGTTGTGCTTGATTATTGTACTTTGAACACGGTTATATTGGGATCGATTGATTCATTCAATGAATTGTTAATAACTAATGTAATTGGCAGCTTGAGTGTAGGTGATGGAACTTAAGAGATGCCAAGGGATGCAGTTTGTGCCACTTTGTTTACAGAAGTAGAAATCGCTCTACAAAAGAGGGAAATGGAAGAGGTAGAGAAAGCAAGGTTGAGGAGTCATCAGTTATGGCTCAAATTAGAAGATTGTCCAACCAATTTTTTTTCCAATCGGTGAAAAGAGAGAGAATTGACAGAGTGCTTGATACAGACGGTGAACTGGTCACTAATTTTTTAAAGATTGCTGATGTTTTCAAGACTCATTAAAGTTCTTTAGTGGGTTTGCTTGCTATTCAAAATGAGGAATGGAGGGATGCCTTGAGGTATGCTTTAGTGGGGATTGAATGCAGAGTCTCACAGCGACAAAGAAGTTTACTGATGACGAGACCATTTGAACACGTCTGATGAAGAAGGATCACTCTTTGAGGCCGGATGGTCTCTCAGTAGAGTTTTTTCTTTGCTTTTGGGATGTTGTGGGTGAAGATTTGGTGAAAATGCTGAATACCTCAGCGAAGATAGGGTTTCTCTTTGCAAATGTTAGTGCTAGCATTATGAAACTCTTCTCAAAGCACCAAAATAGAATCTGGGCTGGGGATTGTCAACCAATCACGATGATGAGCACCACTTATAAGATTATGGCAAAGGTAATGGGCTTTGAGGATAAGGCAAGTGTTTATGCAGGTTGTGGACAAGGAGCCAAGTGGTTTCGTAAAATCTAGAGATATTTTTAATAATATTTTAAATATTTCCATTGCTTTGGATTATGCAAGGAAATCCAACCAACAGTGTGTGTTTGGGCTAGATCTAGATAAAGCCTATGATAGATTAAGATGGGATTTTGTTTTGGAGGTGCTTACTCAGCTGAGTCTAGGAGAAGGATTTGTGGCCAATGGTCTCTACCTTATTCCAAAATTCCTCACTAATCCTGAATATAAATGGTGGGGCGGTTGGTTCCTTAGATTTACACATGTATGTGCGCTCGGGGTGTCCTATTGCCCCCTTGTTGTTTGCGGTATGCACTGTTCCGCTTACACAAATGTTGAAGCAATGCCAACATGAAGGAAATCTGAAGGGGATTTGTTTGCCTCCTCCGGGTGAGAAATTATGTGTTCAACTCTTTGCCGAGATGATTTGATGGCTTTGACATGGGAGGACTCGCAGAGTGTGCAGGCTTTGATGTGAGTGATGCAAATTTTTTGTAGGGATTCTAGTTTAGTATGCAGTTGGTAGAAAAGCTTCGGTCTCTAAACAAATACTGAGCCTCCTCCTCAGTGGGCTAACGATCTCTTGGTCTCTTGGATAAAGCATGGGGAATTGGTGAGATATCTTAATGCTCTGATAGGGATCATGATTTCAATCAAACAAAGGTTTGAGTGGTTCTTGGAGAAGGTTAAGTCTAAACTTAAGGCTTGGTGGGGAGGAATGTGTTTGGGTTGGAATGCAAGAGCTTTGTTGAACATGTGCCTACTCTTTGCAACTTTTGTAAGAGTCATTGGTGGCTATGCAAGTGGAACGTCTGTTTCAGGCATTCCTCTAGGTAGAGCAAGAGGGTAAAAGGCATATGCATTATATACCATGGAAGGTATTGAAGGAGTCTAAATTGCAGGGAGGTCTTGATTTTCCCGATGTCAGGCTAAAGAATATTTCGTTGGTGGGGAAATGGCTACCCAGAATGTTCGTGGATATGTAAGATGGTTCATTGAATAGGGATGTTCGGTTAGGGTTGGGCTGTGGAATTCAATGCCTTGGTATGATTGGTTAGGTCTCTGATCTTCCTTTGAAAATTATTGGATCCGATTTGGTGGCTAGCCTGTACAAGCCATGGAAGATAGGCATGCAGAAGATGAGATGGAAAGTAAAAGCGGGAATAAGAGGGGATGCAAGTCTGGGTGAAGGAATATGGTAGGGGAAAGCATGGTTCACTAGAGATACGTTGTTTGCCAGGGTTAATCTTTATAGTGCAAGGAATGTTTATAGAAAGGGTTTGAGGTGCTAGTTGCAGATCTGGGATCCTAGGAAAGGTGATTGGATCCCATTAGATACTATCACTATCAAATTTGCGTTAAATGCCAAGGATGAGACCTTGGTTAGTGTGATCCTAGAACAGTTGCTGGAGACGTAACCAACCAGTTGCCTTGAGGCCACTATGGTGAGAGATATGCAATGGTATCTCAACAAAACCAAACTTAGAAGGCTGACAGGGCTAGGACTATTTATTGGGATTGTTGGAGAAGGGTGCATGCTCGATAGCCCTCAATAGAAAGTGGGGGCTGCTACGCTCACAGAAATAGTGGGAGGATAGATTGCACAATATATGGAAGATTACAGGGTCACCAAAACTAGCTTTATGATGTGGAAGTTGTTCAATCAATGGCTACCATTCAGAGCGAGAGTGGCTAAACAAATGGTGGTTAGCCATCTCTTCCCATTATGCAGGAATGGGGCTGAATTCCTCAATCACCTGTTTTAGGGTTGTCTGGTGGTAAGATGTGTGTGGAGAAAGGTAAAGATGGCGGTTAGGAGGAGTGGCTTGATGGTGAATTTTTGTCTGGGTTCCAAGTGGAGGATAGTGTTGTTAGGGGATGATTATGCTTTCACATCGATTCTCAAGGCTTGTTGGCCATATACTCGTGGCATGGTGGTAAATGCTATTTGAATGGTGAGAAATCAACATGCCTTTACAAGTAGTGGCGTAGTGGGATATAAAGAGATTGTGATAATGCGGTTGCTGAAAGAGACCATCCTGGATGCAAGAGTCATAGCTGGGAACTAGATTTGCAAGCAGCCCATCTTTCCATCGTGGAGAACGTAACTACTAACTCGAAATTGAAGCTGAATCCTACTATTTTATCAGTTGTTTAAGGAAAAAAGAGAATGAGTAAAATAGTGGACATGAGACATGACACAGGTTCTGTTAGGACCCGATTCTCCCTACAAATGTCAGGGGTGGTGATTTATTATTGATTTTGTGATGTCCATATTTTGGAAGCTAAAGTCCAACAACTACATGAATAAGGTAATACAATATCTGATCCTCGTTGCAGTTTTTATAATATTGTCACATGGACTACAAGTATATGTGTGACGGGAAACGCTCACGGAACCTACAAATCCTTGAAAAACACAGCAACACTCTTCGAAAATATGCACAAACTCTCAAAACTCACAAACGGAAGAGACAGAACAAGTGTGCTGGGTACAATCTCCCCCCATAGGAGTGGTGCTCTCCTTCCACCTCCTATGTATTTATGAATATTTCTCCAAAAAGCTTCCGAGCAAAAATCATACAAAAGCCTCTGTGCTTTCCTCCATGCACCCTTTTACAAAAAGCACATCCACCTTCTAGAATAGCTGGCTTTTTTAAAAAATAAAGCTTTTTCTAACTTTAGTTTATTCACTTAGTCAAGCCACTAATATTTCAAAATTCAAATATGTACATAAGCTTTTGTAACATAAAAAATTAGGCATAATCCTTATTCATCCCTGCATCACTGGAGTTGCGCCTATGCGCCCAAAATAAGGTGGATCATGCTTGCCAGATGCCATCGCCTAATCAATTACTCTTCCCTTGGATTCACAAATCAGTAGTAATGAAATATTTCAAGCATAAGATAACCTTGGAATTAATCACTGTAATCAATCAACCTTTTAGTATTGTAGCAACGCAAAATCAATAAATCACATATGAATGGTGCACACATGTGACACATACCATCTCATGGTGCACCTGATGCTACACATGAATAAAATCATACGGATGGTGCACACATGCTACACATACCGTCATCGCATAAGTGGTGCACACAATGCTACACACTCATACAGCCGCAGCCGTATATCCAGCCATGTAGGAGCACACATGCATCACTACGGAACATCAAGCACACATGCATCAGCTGCACGACAAAAATGCTAGATCTCACTAAACTAAATACTGAAGGATTAAATTAATGGGATAATTCCAATTCTTGTAACATCCCTCTTGCTCGAAATCGCAATTGCCCTCAATTGCGCGACAAAAAAGTAGTCAATAAATCACGGTACTAGCGAAAATATCGCTCGAGCATCCACTTAGCATCCTCAACGGGGTGGTTCTTAAATGTAAGAAGATAAATAGGATACGAGTTTCCACATCTCGTTTGAGTGATTTGTTGATCAATGATCTGGTCTAGCTCTAAGAGCTGGGTCTCTCCCTGAAGCAATGGTGCATCATGTAAAATAGGTCGAACTGGTGGGTCTCCATGGAAAGGTTTCAGGAGGTGCACGTGAAAAGAATTATGAATTTTCCAATCGGGTGGTAATTCGAGCTAATAGGCATTGTCATTAATGCGCTCCAAAACTTTAAAGGGACCATAGGATTTAGGGGCAAACTTAACTATACGGTATGTCTCAATACTCTTAAGTCTGCGCTTCTCAATACGTAACATAACTAGGTCACCTTCAGCAAATACAACTTTCTTTCTACCCTTGTTTGCACATGCAGTATACACAGATTGAGCATGCTCGATATTCTTTTTTACAGTAGCCAAAATGCTAGAGAAATCTTCAGTAAATCGATCAGCAGCCTCTACTTGGTGCTTAAGGTGGGTCAATGGAGTAGGAATGGTCTTTCCATAGACAATTTGGAATGGAGATTTGCCTGTAGCAGAGTGCTTAGTGTTGTTGTAGGCAAATTGTAATATGTGTATAAATTTGTCCCAGTTGCCTGGATGACTAGACACGTAAGCACGTAACATGTCACAAATAGTATTTTGTGTGACCTCTGTTTGGCCATTAGACTCGAGATGAAAAGCAGTGGAAAAATCTAACTTCGTACCAAGATTGTCAAAGAGTGCGGTCCAGAAGTTACTACAAAATTTACTATCCCGGTCTGACACGATTACTTTTGGAAGGCCATGGTGTATAAAGATGTGCTTGATGAACAAATGAGCAACCTAAACTGCGGTGAAGGTCTTCTTACAAGGGATAAAGTAAGCCTACTTGCTAAATCTATCAATGATAGTCTAAATCATATCAAAACCTGAGCTAGTTGTAGGAAATCCAGTAATAAAGTCCATAGAAATCTGCTCCCATGGGCCATCAGGAATTGGTAAAGGCATAAGTAAACCTTGATATTTGCCCTTTTAGCTCTTGACTTTTTGACAAATAAGACATTGTGCAACAAAAGTTGCAACATCAACTTTAAGCTTAGGCCAGAAAAAATGTTGAATTACAGTCTGATATGTAGCAGCTATGCCTCTATGTCGCATGTAGGGTGGTTAATGTACCTCTTCTAGTACCAAGCGTCGAAGTGGTGCAGTGCCACACAAGCACTTTTCGTAGAATAGATAGTCATTATGAATGGAATACGAGGCCATAGGGGTGCTATTAGCTTGCTTAATCTTATGCCAAATTTTTGAAAAGCCTTGATCAGTAGGATAGTCCGCCTTCATAGGCTCGAAAGGGTCTCCCTCGATGATTGAGATATTATTTATGCTAGGTCGACAGCTCAGTGCATCGGCAACTACATTGTCTTTGCCTGGTTGATATTGGATCATCAGTTTAAAGCTGTTAATAAAGGCAGCCCATTTAATGTGCCGCGATCTAAGATCACCGGCTGAGTAAGGAGATGTCTAAGACTCTGGTGATCATTCTTAATGAGTAACTCAGAACCCATAAGATAGTGTTTCTAGAGTTTAAGGGCATGCACCACAGCGGCTAACTCTTTATCATACGTGGAATAGTTTAGCTCTGCTGGTTTTAATTTACGTGACTTGAATGCAATTGGATGGTTATCTTGCATGAGCACAGCCCCAAAACCTTGTCCACTAGCATTAGTAACCATGACAAAGAAGGGTCTCATAAAGTTCAGCATGGTCAAAACTGGTGTGTGCATCATTGCACCCTTAAGTCGTTGAAAAGCTAAAGTGTGCTACTCACCCCAAGAGAAAGCAAGAGTCTTAAGCAGTAGTTCAGTCAATGGATGTGCCTTGTGTGTAAAATTTCTAACAAATCTGCGATAGAAACTACATAGACCTAGAAAAGATCGTAACTCATGGATATCTTTAGCCAGTTTACTATCACTTCTACCTTCTTGGGATTTACTCGAATGCCTTTAGCTGAAACAATGTGTCCAAGATATTCAATTTTAGGCTGGAAAAAAGAACTTTTCTCCAGGTTGGCATATAGTTGGTTCTCACGTAAGAGAGAGAAAACAAGATCCAAGTGTTTCTCTTGTTCCTCTTGACTCTTGCTATAAATCATGATATCATCAAAGAAAACTACCACAAAGTCTTGATAAGGTAGGAAGATACGATTCATTATCCGACTAAATGTGGCAGGTGCATTGGTCAATCCAAAAGGCATAACAAGAAATTCATAGTGACCAGCTTGGGTTCTAAAAGCAATCTTGAAAAAATTGGGCTCGATCACTCTCACTTGATGATATCCTGACTTAAGATCGATCTTGCTAAAGATTGTGGATCCTTTCAACTTGTCGAGTAGATCATCAACTCTCGGAATGGGGTATCGATTTTTCAATATGAATTTATTTAAGGCACGATAATCGATGCACATTCGGAAAGTTTCATTTTTCTTCTTGACAAGAAGAACGGGTGCCCCAAATGGTGAGCTACTAGGTCGAATTAGGCCTCTAGCCAAAAGATCTTCTATTTGGGATTGAATCTCTTGCTGCTCAGTAGGATTGTGTCTATATGGTGATTTACACGGTGGTGCGCTACCTGGAATAAGGTCAATCTTATGATCCAGGTGTAGATTGAGGTAGGCCAAGGGGTAAGTCTTTCGTAAAGCAATCATCATAGGTAGCTAGAAAAGGATCCAAAGGCTCTTGCGTAGTTTTCTTAGTCTTAGGACTAGCCTCAATCTTATTGACCATAACCAGATATGTCTTCTCACGTTTGCGCAAAGCTCTTTTAGCTTGGGTATGTGCAATATAGGCCAAGAGGGAAGATTCTTGTCACATTCTAGAGTCATAGTCTCAGTGCCTTGAGTCACAGTAATGGTGCGTTCAAGATAATTAGGTTTGGCATTATGATTGATGCGCCAAGGCATCCCTAGAATGAGATCTTGCTCATGCAAAGGAGCGACTAAGAAATCATGGCTCTCAACTAATGGCCCTAAAGTCACCTCAAGGTCCTTAACCATTTGCAAACAATTATAATTTGATCCTTGAAAAGCTGATTTGACTTTATATTTTGTTTTGATGGTTGCGAGCCCTAACTTTTCAACTAAACGTTGCAAAATGAAATCATGGGTGCTTCCATCATCAAATAAGACACTATGTCCTTTTTCATGCAATAGTGCAGTCATATGTAACAAAGAAGTACGAAAATAAGATGCACTTTTACCTGAATAACACTTACCTGAAGGGGTGTAGTCGGCATCTTCAGTGTCATTGTCCTCATCCTCACCCTCTTGCTTGAAAGATTTATCATGGGATCCATCATCAATGTAGTTGATCCGTGCGGAGTTCTTGCACTGACTATTACCGTTGGTACGTCCATTGGTTCTCCCTCCATTGCCTCTGTTGTTGTTGGTAGCATTCTTTGCTTGGGTACCTGTCTTGTGTGTAGCAAGTGGATTCTTTGGACATGCATAAGAGTAGTGTCCCTTCTCTTTGCATTCGTAACATGTGACAAGTTCTTTGGTTCTTTGATTAATACATGACTTAGTAGGTTTCCAATTAGACTTACCATCATATCTACCAACTTTACCTCTTACACCCTCCTACTTGAAGTATAAAGTATGCTTCTTTGCTCGAGGGGTGCGAGTAGCAAAGCTTCTTCCCTGCTTTCTTTCTGACTCTAATGCCAAATCCAAAGCATCAGAAGATGTAGATGGTCGAAGCATACATACATCAGCACGAATAATAGGGCGCACACCCTCAACAAAGGTACGACATTGTTCCTTTCGGGACACTGGCACGCAATTTACCAAATGGGCTAAAGCTAAAGCAGTCAGAAAGGTAGATGCCAAAAGCATAACAAGGTTCTTATACAAGAATGTGATCATCTGATTCAGATGTCCCATTGAAATTGTGTCGAATAGAAGCACACATTTTGTCAATGGAGTTATCCACAAACTCTTATTTGGCTTTATGGTAATCCATAGAGAAAGCACAACCTACTACCCCCAAGGGAATGGACAGGCTGAATCCACAACAAAATATTATGCATTAGCCTCACCAAGGTAGTAGAACCACAGCGTTTTGATTGGGCAGAGAAACTAAATGCAACCTTATGGGCATATCGAACCACACTCAAGGTCAGTACAAGGAATACACCTTTTCAATTTCTGTAAGGCCTTGAAGTAGTAGTCCCACTAGAATTTGTAATACCAAGCCTATGCATAGCAGTACATGGGAGATCATGCATCCTTGAAAGAACGACTCTATCAATTAGAGAAGCTTATAGAGACCAGATTAGTCGCCTACCATGCCATGACAATAGAAAAACGTAGAAGAAAGGCATGGTTTGATAGAAACCTTAAAGCCAAAGACATCAAGGAAGGTGACCTGGACTTGCTATATAATGCCAAACTCCACAAGGGCAAACTCAAGTATCTAGATCAAGGACCTTATCGAGTAAGAAAAATGAATCCCATCTGAGCTATGCTGCTAGAAACATTGGATGGAGTCGAATTCAACACAACCATAAATGGGAGTTGATTGAAGCACTACTACATCAATATGCAAGCCATCCCTAACAATAATAAATATTTGGGAACTCGAAGTCTTCCTTAGTAAGTATTAGATTGTATCACGAGCACTCACTTGCATATGTACGTCTTCGCACATATAGGTAGCATCAATCGATTTCAACCTAGAGCTCAAAAGTGATCCCTGTCCTGGCTGCCCTATGAAATCCCAACCAAAAAAAAAAAACATATAGTTAGTCCCTACCTAGTTATTAGGTCACATGCACTCACACTTTTGCTTAGACACATAGTCGATTGCATGAATAATTGTGCCGCACACTTTCATTCCACACTCTCAAAGCATGTATTAAAATAAGATCTCTCACACTACACACACACAAGTGTCATACCTACATGCCAACTAATCTAATGATCAATGGTACACCGATATACATGGATCTAGGTTTAGAAACAATGCCGCCAGTAAAGAGGATGTGAAGAAAGAGCCCACTGCCTCATTCATGAGACCCCCTCTAGAGTTCGTAGTAGCCATCTACCTCCTCTCGACCAAGGTGACCACAGGAATTTGTGGTTCATATTGATAGCTCTGATGAGAATTCTATGCATGACATGGAAACACAAGAAGTATAAATGCCACCCCAGTCACCACCAGCCTACACAACCATTGACAGGGCCTAGACCTTAGAGCTTGTGTGGCCACCTACATCGACTTATGCTCTTTCCAATGCAATGATAGCTTCCTTTGAGCAAAGGGGTCTTGGTGGTTTGTTTGAGAGCCCAAACTCCTTGGAGCATAGTCCTACAATGACCACGTACATCAGGGACTTTCTCTATCCTTACCACTCTAGCGATGCATAGGTTGGCAAGTACGGCACCATCACTATACATGAGAGCCAAATCAATATTATACTTGATAGTACAATGATTCAAAGGGCCTTCTCACTCCCAACTCAAAGTGCAAAATACCGACAAGCTCTACCAATGCTACATTTCTCAAAATATAGCCTCTCCTTGTTTGCCAAGGGCACTAAGTTCCATAGGGATGAGACATTACTTCGCACCATCATAAGCCCTCGACTCAAGGAAGTAGCAACATTCCTATCCACAATCCTGGGGGTTAAGTGCGGTAAAAATTGATCCCTCCCACTCTGCACATTTGTTTTGCTGAGTAGGTAGATAAAGCAAGACTAGATCCAGCACTTAGTCATCTTCTTCACAAATAAAATGGATGGTTCAGCTAGCCAAAAATGCAAATTTCCGCACTTATTGGCTCTAATCATCAGTAAAGAAATAAAAGAGAAAGAAATGACTCCCAATCACCAAAAGCTTTTGAGGATTTGGACATCCCATTATTATCAACAGCATGGGAGCTGTCACCACCTTCTTCTCCTATCACATTGGAAAATGTGGATACCTCAGAAGAAATTCATATTCTGGAAGTAGGAAATGAGGGATTGCCCCATGAGATGCTACATCTTAGCGCACAGTTGCAACCAATATATCTCCATCAGAGCCTGAGGCTACATTAGCACCATCACCAACTGTCAACATCATGCCAGTCAATGAGTCACAAGGAGATCTAGTGCTAGATCCGCAATATGACTACTGTACCCAAGTGGCTGACTTACCATTGGAACAACCCCCAGCAAGTACTACAGAATCATCAACATGGCTACATGGGCACCAATTGTATCAATAGTACCACCAATCCTCATCACCGTCTATCATTCTCCATCATCAAGCCAGCCAAATGCTTCAAATGTCAAAACTATTCACTAGCTTGGCCAAGGAGAAGCATGCTCGAGAATTGGAAAGACAGACTATAACAGCCATCCCAGACCAATTCCATAGATTCGTTACAAAGTTCATGGCACTTCGGGCACAAATATATGAGAAAGAGGTTGAAGAAGTGTGCATGAACCAAGCTCTCCAAGCTCAAGAGAAGGTAGTGCGGGATGTGACCTCCAACCTCCACCAGAGCAAAATAAAGCTAATAGTAATAGTACAAGCTACGGCAATCCTATAGACATCCTATGACTACTTGACCTCAGCACATGCTCAACAAGCAGAGGAACTGTCGACTCACTCTAATCCAAAAAGAAGAAGAGCTCTAGGATTGCCAAGAAAAACTTGAAGACATGCAACAATATTTGGCAACACACACGCATCCTTTGCCAAAGTGCTATCTTCTACAAAACATTGGAATACATTTTGGAGGTCCCTATCCACATCAACCGCCATTTGCCTACACTCAGTTTCAATCCCAAAGAATAGATCGATGCTTATACTACAAGCCGACTCTATCAAAGATTCATCTTCTTAGAAGCATGCCACATATCTCTGTTCAATCAGATGGTGGATATAGGTTTCCTAGAAAAGGCTTTACAATAGGATCGACTGGCATGCCACAAGTTCCATAGTCACTGGGTTATGCACATGGCATCCCAACTCTGTGATCACAATGAGCCATAAACCAAGGACGGGTAATAAAATGGATCCAGGAGTATGTTGTCTCTATGCCAACATGGACTTACATAGCACAAAATGTGTGTAGAGTAGTGGCAAAGCTCTGCTTATACTTGCATATGGCTAGGAATAATCTCTCTTAGAATTCCTACATGAATGTTCTGCATTCAAAACCTACATGCGATTCCTACATGCAAGAAGTTGACTGAGTCTAAAGCAACAGAGAAGTTCATCACCAAGGTGAAGAATCTGCGCAATCAGATGACTGCGATTGGCATCACCATCACTAGCGAGAATCTAGCACGAAGGTGCATACGGATTCTCCCACCAAAGTACGACGGTCTTGTTACGGTGCTGAATACGCAGAACAAAAATCCACCCCTCAACTTTGAGGATTTCAGCACGATGCTTCTGGAGGAGGAGATGCGTCAAAAGACGAGGACTCGAGAAGATTCGGCTTTCAGTAACTCTGTCTGCTGCAACTGCATCATTGCTCCACTCGAACAAGCAGCCGTAGACTCTAGCTACCTCTTTTGCAACCACATTCGATCCTACTCGAGATCCATCAGCCATTGCAAAGGATGTGGCTTAGATCTATCCACCACTTGTTGTTCAGGCCACTGCTCTATGGGCAATACCTCATCGATCCAAGCACCTGGTGGTAACTGCTGCTGCCATCGATCCTGTGTCATCACTGGTCTTTGAATCACCATCGGTTCATAAGAAGGAGGATTCGACAATCCAAGAAAAGGCGTGTGCTTATTTATAAAACTTCCCCAAAAACTTATCCGCTTCTTTCCACCAAGGAGGATGAGGAGGTAGTGGCAGACTGAAGGAATGGGCATACAACTCCAACCACAGACATAGTGAACGCCTCTGCCACTTCAGTGCATCCACTCTTTTGTTGTTGCGAGCAACGGCTTCCACAATGCCATCGGCCAACTCTTCATACTTCGCTTGCCAATCCTTTGCAATTTGCACTGACTGCACGACAACTCCTTTCCCCTTATCTGCACCACCACCACCACCGGAAGATATACTAGACCCCTTTGGTCTAGAACTAGTCGACACCTGCGGACTCTTTTGCGGACCGGAACCCACACCAGCCCATGCATCTTCATCCATTCCTGGTTGGCGTTGGTGCAGAACCAGCTCCTGACATGTCTGTGGAACAATAGCCACACTCCATCTTGCCACTTGTCTGTCCCATTCCTCCCGCACATCTCCCTGAAGAGCTTCCAGGAGCGAGCCTATCTGCCCCATATTGACACTGACATTCCCCGAAAAGGCCCTTAAGTACTCCGCCAGTGCATCGGTAGTATGTGGATGCAATAATTCATGCTCAATGCCCGAAACATACTCCGAATGCAGTTGCTAAGTGGCCTCCGAGTGCACTTCTGCCACTTGAACCTGGGCTTCTAGAAGTGGCACCCTATCCTCCAATTTACTACACCCCCTCCTGCTGACTCTATAGAGTCTCATTTTCCATCTGCAGTAGCTGCATGACTTCCACCTCTAAGCTGGTCACTCGCACAGAATCACCCCCCACACCAATTTGTGAGGCCAAACAAGCGAGCAACTGGGAACAAAATTGCAACTAAACATTCATAGGCTGTGCCCAAAAACAAAACCCGGTTGATGACACTGGAGAAACACCCACAGACTCAGAAACCACTGTGGAAACCTCTAGTATTGACACTCACACTACCTTTGATACCGCCACTACCATTGTAGAGGCCACTACAGTCATCGTTGCTGAACCCTGCTGAAGCTGCTCCATCCACCATTAAGGGAGTCACCCACCACTGGAGTACCTCTGGGCATCACCGATGCAATGGTCGCTGGAGTCACCGTCACCCATTTAGCCATGACCGGTAATGCCAGTGGTGTAGAGACACTAAGTTGTGTGGATGCCACCCCACTGGTGAAGACACTAGCCATGCCACCTGCATGTGAAGGAGTCAAGGGTGCAAGGGTAGAGACCACTTGTGACTATGATGAGGCTTTTTTCTTCGCTACTTTGCCACTCCAGCAGACCCCTCAACTTCTTCCTGTGCAGGTCCCTCAGGCTCAAGAGTGAGTACCAAGGCCACCGTCAAGGCGCCATAGACTCCAGATGTAGGGGGAACAGGATCTCTAGAATCGCTTCTTCTCCACTACTGTCGTCGCCACCCGTAGAGTTTCTGCATGAATCTGCCCTTATGGCACCACAGCCACTGCGATCATCCCTCAAGTACTAGGAGTAATTGTATAAGTCTTAGCCTACAAGAACACCGACTCGAGTATCCACCAATAGAGATCCCTCATCTGAGCATCTGGGCACCCACTTAGCTTGTACTCCCCTCGAGCATGAACTCCAAACTCTTCCTCCATTGCCTCCATGAAACACGTTGGTTGCACAATCATTCCTCCATCCATAGGCAAGAATAGGTGCTGATAAAGCAATTGCACCGTCAGCTCCCGATGCTCCCCTAAAAACTCCACTGTGGATCCTATCGACAACTGATGGCAAAGCACCAATGCTGCTAGATGAACAGGTACCCTCTGCCAATCAATGCAGCTGAAACTTTGAATACGTAATAGCCTAAGGCAAGCATCGATCGACTAGGAATCAATGTAAACTAGTGGCAGAAGAGGAAGAAACTGAGCATGAGCCATCCCCATAGCTATGCGAAGGAGAAGGAAAGTGAATGTAGATGAAAGCTAGAAGGCAAATGAACTCAAGAGAACTGTAAGTGCGATGAAGAGAAAGTAGCAAGCGACTGGTACATGCAAACAAATGCTCAAGAATTGCAATCTAGATTGCCAATACCCTGCCCTTATGATAGGTAGTTGCATGGCGGCTGTGAAGATAGTGGGAGAGGGGAAAGGAGTCTCACTTGCAGCTTTCTCACATACACAATGGGGGAATACACACAAAGGTGGAGGCTGAAAACAGTTTTCCTCTTCTTGTTGTGAAAGCCAAAAGAACTCTAGTACAAAGAAATAGAAGAACCCTATATGTGGGTCTCAAACCAAACTCAACTAACTAAGGTGGCATACTAACTGAGCCACGAACTAGTGTAGATAAGGATAGCTGTCATCCAGCTATTATTCGTGGGCGGTGTACCAACCGCATTTGTAGCTAACAAGTCGGTGACATAAATGCACAACGGTCACCCTGGCATATCGCGAGTGGAGCTCGATATCTCAACACTCCCCCTCAAGCTCAATCCCAATTCCTGCACACCAAGCAGGTCTCTGAACTTGCGCAGCTTCTCTGCGCCCAATGCCTTTGTGAATATGTCAGCTACCTGATCCTCTGTGCTGACATAAACTAGATCAATAAGACCTAGTAAAACCTTCTCCCGCACATAGTGATAATGCACCTCAATGTGCTTTGTTCTAGCATGATAGACTGGGTTATTTGCCAAGTGTATACTGCTCATGTTGTCACAATAAATGACAACTGGCCCATCTGTAGACTGATGCATATCATAGAGTAGCTTATGCAACCAAGCTACCTCACATGCAGCCATTGCTGCACCCCTGTACTCAGCTTCTGTGCTCGACAAGGCAACTGTAGGCTGTTTCTTGCTGCTCCAAGTGACTGTAGCACTCCCAAAAGAGAACACATATCCACTGGTAGATCGTCTATCAGAAATACTACCAGCCCAATCAGCATCAGTGTATCCATGCAACTGTATCTGAACCCCAGCCTCATAAAATAGTCCATACTGCAATGTGGACTTCACATACTTGAGTATGCGTCTAGCCGCATCCAAATGCGGTTTCCTTGGAGCCTGCATAAACTGACTTACCAACCCAACAGCATAGCTCAAATCTGACCTGGTAATAGTCATGTAAATCAAACTTCCTACTATGCGTCTGTACATAGTAGGGTCTTCCAGAAGCTCACCTGCATCTGCGCTCAGCTTCACATTCTACTCCAAAGGAACTGAAATAGGCTTACAGCCTGTCATCCCATATTTGGACAGCATGTCCAGTCCATACTGCCTCTGCAAGAGCTGTATCCCACTTGGTGATCTAATCACCTCAATGCCCAAGAAATAACGCAGCTCTCCCAAATCCTTCATCTCAAACTTCTGCCTCAATAGCATTTTCACATGAAGGATATCTTCATCACTATCACCTGTGATGATCAAATCATCAACATAAATGACAAGCAGCATAATCCCTTTCTCTGTTTTTCTCACATAGAGTGAGAAATTTGCCTTGGAAATCTGAAAGCCAATAGTGACAAGATACTGTCCTATCTTGTCAGACCATGCTCTAGGTGCTTGCTTCAAGCCATACAAGGCTTTCTTCAACCTGCAAACAAACTCAGGATGAATAGCATGAACATAACCTGCTGGCTGCTCCATAAAGACCTCTTCTTGCAAATCACCATGTAAGAAGGCATTCTTTACATCCATCTGATGTAAAGACCATCCCTTTGATGCAGCCGTAGCAATGGCTGCTCTTACGGTTGCCATCCTTGCAACCGGGCTGAAAGTTTCTTCATAATCAATGCCATATGTCTGTGCATACCCCTTGACAACTAATCTTGCCTTGTATCTATTCACAGAACCATCTGCATTGTGCTTGATCTTATAAACCCACTTACAGCCAATTGCATTCTTGTCTTTAGGTAAAGGCACCAATTCCCATGTAGCATTTGCATCCAAGGCATCCATTTCTTCATCCATGGCTTTCTCCCATTTTTCATTTCCCATGGCTTGCTCAAAAGAAGTGGGTTCTGGTTCCTGTATCACTTTGACCATATAGGCATAGTGAATGGCTGTAAATCCAGCATATTTCAGCCTATCCACAGGATACCTAACCCTGGTAGACCTGCGCAAAATAGGCTCACTTCCAGGTGCTCTCAAAACATCCCTGGTCTTCCTTACTCCAGGTGTAACAACAGAAGGAATACCCAACTCATCATCAATGCTCTGTTCTGAGCCACTGGATTCACCATCCACATAAGAGTGACCTACATTCACATCAAACATGGGCTGATCTACCTTCTCTTTTCCTTTTCGTGATACCTGCGTACCACTATCTACATTGCTTTGAGGAGATTCTCCTGATCTCAATCTACCTGTCCATGGCGAAGTATGTGAACCACTGCTAGAGGACACTGCAGGTCCACTGATATTTTGTGATTGCTGCTGTGAATTTTGTGCAGCATTACCATTTTGTGCATCTACATCAATCATCACATTTACTGGTTTATACCAACTGCTCATCTCATCAAAAACAACATCTCTGCTCACTGTGAACTTACGTGTAGAAGGGTTATAGCATCTATACCCTTTCTGCTGCAGAGAATAACCAATAAAGACACACTTCTCAGCCTTTGGATCCAACTTGGACCTCAACTCATCTGGCACATGAACATAGGCAATGCAACCAAAAATTTTCAAATGAGAAATGTCTGGTTTCCTACCAGTATACATCTCCTCTGGCGTCATGCCATGTATTGCTGCAGTGGGAGTCCTGTTCATTATATAAACTGCTATAGCAACTGCTTCAGCCCAATAATAATCTGGTAGATCTTTTTCATTTAGCATGGCCCGAGATACCTCTCCAATATGCCTGTTTTTCCTTTCTGCAATTCCATTTTGCTGTGGGGTATGACTGCATGAATATTGCTGCTTTATGCCATGCTCCTGCAGGAACCTTGCAAACTCATTTGAGAGGTACTCTCCCCCTCCATCTGACCTTAGGCATTTTATTTGCAGGCCTATTTCTTTTTCAACCATAGCTTTAAAAGCTTTGAAGTGCCCAAACACTTCACTTTTCTTTTTCATAAAATACACCCAAAGTTTTCTGCTGAAGTCATCAATAAATGTGACAAAATAGTGATAGCCTCCAATAGATGCAGCTTTAGTAGTCCACACATCAA
Source organism: Dipteris shenzhenensis (assembly GCF_047967505.1). NCBI lineage: Eukaryota > Viridiplantae > Streptophyta > Polypodiopsida > Gleicheniales > Dipteridaceae > Dipteris > Dipteris shenzhenensis. Next base: position 33,909,826 of record NC_141608.1, on the reverse strand, counting down.
AGTGGATTAATTCCAATGGCTTTTTACTCTCTTGAACATGCTTAGGAAATGGTTTCCTTGCCTGTTTTCCAAATTGACAGGCTTCACACACCTTATGCATTTCTGCAACCTTGAATTTAGGCAATCCTGCAACAATATTTTGGGCCTGCATTGATTTAAGTCGCTGTACATTAACATGACCAATGCGTTTATGCCAGATATCAATATCTACAATTACACCGGTCCCATGTGCAAACATTGCTGCACTCAATTCAGGCATGTCCGCATCCAGCGTAAACATCCTGCCTTTCTTCTTTCCTTTTGCTATCAAGCGACCATTATTTTTCATATCCTCAACAAAACACCCATAAGGATTGAATCTGACCTGCAAACTGCTCAACCATTTGACCAACAGAAACCAGGTTCGTGGTGATGTTCGTGACATGAAATACATCAGACAAGTATTTCTTTTTCCCATCCTGCATAGACAAAGGAATTTTGCCAATCTGCACAATAGGATGTGCAGTATCATCACCAGTCTCCACAAATCCTGGTTTTTCCATTTTCCTTGCATCCTGCATCCATTCAGCATGACCTGTCATGTGGTTTGATGCACCTGAGTCAACATACCACACATCATTGCTTTCTTCTACACTTGTCACAGAATTTGTCATATGCTGTACCATAAACAAATGTTCATTTCTGTCATCACCCTGTCTACTAGAGGATGCATAATTGCCTTGCTGCAATTTTCCATTCATAATGTCATTCTGCTTTTTGTAGCAGTCTTTAGCCGTATGCCCCATTTTACCACAGTAGTAGCATTCAACATTGCTGTTTGCATTTTGGCCTCTCTGCCATCCACCACGACCTCTTTGGCTCCCCCTGCCTCTAGAGTTACCACGTCCTCCTGCATAGGACTGGTTTTCTTGAGTTTGCTGCATATTCTGATTTCTACCACGGCCTCCAGATCGGCCTCCTCTACCTCTGCCTCTACCCCTTCTAGCATTTGAGTAGAAGACAGTTTCTTTTGAGGTTCCTCCTGAAGAAGATGCACCACCATTTCTCTGCTCTTCAGAAATTAGAAGAGCAATCAACTCCTCAAAATCAGGAAATTTTTCACGGACGGCAATGGATGTCCGGAACTGTGCATAATCCTTTCCTAGACCATTCAAGGTCACAGAAACTAAATCGTCATCATCCACTGGCGACCCAATGGAAGCAAGTGCATCCGCAATTTTCTTCACCTTCATGTGGTAGTCATTGATGCTCATATTTTCTCTCTGCACATTGTGCAGCTCCTGCTTGAGCTGCATTTTCCTGGCCTGCGTATTTGTGCTGTACATTTTAGCCAAAGTATCCCATGCCACCTTTGGCGTACTTGCATCCTGAATATGCACAATCATTGAATCTGAAATACTGATAGAAAGCCAATACATAACTTTTCTGGCTCTCTCATGCCATCCTTTAAATGCCTGCATTTCCTGTTGATTGGGAACATTAGGAAGAACTGGTTCTTCTTCATTTCCTGTAATGAACTCCCAGTAGCCTTTTCCCATAAGGAAATTCGTCATTCTAAACTTCCATGCTTGGAAGTTGTTCTTGTCAAGCTTTTCAGTGACAATCTGTGAAAGAGAATCAGACGCCATTACAGAACTCTGCAAAATATTCTGTCACTGCAAAAAAAAACAGCTTCTGCCTCACAAGGGCAAATCTGCAAACCTGATGAAAGTGGTTTTTGACCACACAGTCACTTCCTAGTGACGATTTTGCATCAACAGGCAATAAGGATGATTCTGCAACTCCCAATATCTCTGCGCACAGGCATACGATGCAATTTTTGCGGCAACTTTTCACCGACCTGTAGAACAGTGGTCGCACAGCAAAAACAGGGCCTTTTTCTGAGTGCCTGCGGAGAACTTCCGCCTCCAAAACGGGCCTCGAAATGACCTCGAATCAAAAAAATAAAGTCACCGGGGGCTTTGCTTGACCCCACAGCATATAATGCCCTCTCACCACACCGCGAAGGGCGTCTCAATCTGAGACAGTGCACTCTTGCACTTTCGGCTGTGCTACCTGCAGAGATTTGCTCCCAAACTCGAAAAAGGAAAGCAACACTAGTCCTCTTACCAGGACACTGCGAACTTGGATTGCTTTCTTGAGCTCCTTACCACGAACAAGGCTCTGATACCATGTGAAGATAGTGGGAGAGAGGGAAGGAGTCTCACTTGCAGCTTTCTCACATACACAATGGGGGAATACACACAAAGGTGGAGGCTGAAAGCAGTTTTCCTCTTCTTGTTGTGAAAGCCAAAAGAACTCTAGTACAAAGAAATAGAAGAACCCTATATGTGGGTCTCAAACCAAACTCAACTAACTAAGGTGGCATACTAACTGAGCCACGAACTAGTGTGGATAAGGATAGCTGTCATCCAGCTATTATTCGTGGGCGTGTACCAACCGCATCTGTAGCTAACAAGTCGGTGACATAAATGCACAACGGTCACCCTGGCATATCGCGAGTGGAGCGATATCTCAACAGCGGCTAGGCTAGGACCTCGCAGAAGATTGCTGTCATCATGCTGCGAATGCTTCTGCCACATGCCCTCATGCGATAGCTCTGCCGCCTCCACCTCAACCCAGGGAATCTGTGCCTCATTAAAGATGGGAAATGGGCACTGAAGACTATCGTCATGATGGTATGGACGAAGCCGAAAACCATTAACTGGATGTGGAAGTACGTGCCCTTGCAAATTCTCAAGATAAAACGATGTCGACGATCCGCAATCATGAAAAATCTAGAATGGACCCAACCATCACAATTTCAACTTCCTCGGCATCTTTCCAAGGCGAGTGTTGAATAGAAGAACCAGTTGACCGCGCTCAAAAGATTTCTTCTTTGAAGCCAAATCCACCCTTCGCTTGCACCGTGCTTGAACCTCCAGGGTGAGATAATAGTTCTCCAGCCACAAATCATCCAATTGATCTAGAACATCCAACCGGAATACCATAGAGTTCTGTGGAAGAAGCCTGTCCTCCACCGCAATCCTCAAACTCGGAAGAATATGCTCAATCGGCATAATTGCTTCCAGCTTGAATGCCAATTTGAAAGGAGTCAACACCGTGGCCACCTTGAATGATGTTTAGTAAGCCCATAATGCTGCCAGTAACTTCTCATCCCAATCCGTGCGGTGCTCATTCACCAATGGCGACATAATCTGCTTCAAAGTATGATATGTAGACTCTGCCAATCCATTAGCCAGTGGATAATAGGGGGAAGACTTCTTGTGAATCACCATATAAAAAGAATTCATCTGCTTGATGACCTTATTGACAAAGTGAGTCCCCTATCGCTGACAATCTCCATTGGGCACCCGAACTGAGTGAACACATCATGGTATAGGCATTTTGCGATCGACTTTGCAGTATTGTCCCACAAATCCCAAGCTTCCACCCATTTGCTACAATAATCCGTGGCTACCAGAGTGTAGCAATTCCTTGTGCGGGTAGCTGTGGGCTTGAATGGACCCATGAAATCCAAACCCCACTTCTGAAATGGCTCCAGAGGCAATATGGGGTTAAGTGGCATGCGATCTTGATTAGTGGGTTGGCCCAACCGTTGGCAAAGGTCGCAACTTTTTGCAAACCATCTGACATCCTTCTGCATGGTTGGCCACCATAAAACTGCTTGCAAAACTTTCTTTACGGTGACTTTGCCCGCAAAATGGCCACCCGAAACCCCACAATGGGCTTCCATTAGCACTGCCTCCTACTCATGAGGTGGAACACACCACAGTAGTGCCTCTATCAGGTGTTGTTGGTACAACTGTCCCAGGACTACTTTAAAGGATCTACTCCGCAATGCCAAGCGTTTCCTCTAGTCTCTATTCATGTACTTGGGCATGATGCCAGTAGTTAGGAACGAGAGCATCTCATCATACCATGACCATGGTCCTTCTGGGACGACTTCGGCCTCTGCTGTGATCAGACCCGCCCGAAAAATCGCCGCTAGCTCCACATCAAGAAACTCGTCCTCTATTCCCGTTGGCAGTTCTCTAGACTCCAGTCGGGATAGGTAGTCTGCAATTGCATGCTGCGAACCTGACAGGTGAATCACATCAAAAAACCCAATGTGCCAATTGGCCTGTAAGACTTTGCTATTTTACCAAATACAACAATGCGGAATGATCAACATAAAATACAAAAGGTTGGCCCAGCAAATAATGCCGAAATTTCTTGATGGAATAGATCATGCCCAGTCCTTCTCGCTCCATGATAGAATAATTCTTTTTGGCCGTTGAGAGTTGTCGGCTTGCATAGTAGACTCGGCGATACCATTTATTCGCTTCATCCTGCATCAAGACACTCCCAATAGCTCTATCCAAGGCATCCACAAACACATGAAAATTCTTCTCCCAATTCGGAGACAACAGCACCGATGCTCTAGAAAGTTGAATCTTTAGTTGCCGGTATGCTTGGTCACACTCTGTGGTCCACACAAATGCTTTCGGTTCCACATGATCCAATGCATTCAAGGGAATCACCATGTGAGCTAGGAACCGTAGATGTCTGCCATGCCATTGAATTTGGCCCAAGAATTGCAAGCACTCCTGTGTTGTTGGCACTGGGGCTTGCATAATTACTGCCACTTTGTCCGATCCACTGCAATACCTTCCACCAAGATCACATGCCCCAGGAGTCGGCCGCTACGGACTGTGACGCACATTTCATAGGATTTAGATTGAAGGAGACTTCCCTGCATCATTGGAAACACTTCCGCAAATGCTCCAGGTGCTCAGCAAATGTGCCGAACACACTGAGGTCATCTAGGAAAATCCACATGAAATCTATCAAATAGGAGCCGAAAATCTCCTGCATTGCCTGTGCTGAAAAGTCGAGGGAGCATTCTGCAATCCGAACCACATGACTGTGCAGACATAGACCCCCCATGATGTGATGAACGCTGTTTTGGGCTGGTCCTCTAGAGCCATTCGTATTTGGTTGTACCCACTATATCCATCCAAGAAAGAGTACACCTCATTCCCCACCACTTCGTCCAACATAGAATCCATGTACAGTAAGGAAAATAGATCAGGTACAGTGGTTGCATTCAGCTTGCGGTAGTCGACACAAATCCACAATTTCTTACTTTTCTTTGGCACAATGATAATCGGGGAAATCCACTCTAGATTCTCAATTGGTGCAATGAATCCCACCCATAGCAGATGCTCCAATTCTTCACGCACTTGCTTGGCCACGTGCGGATTCATACGATACCTCTATATCTTTGTCCGCATCACGTCTGGCTTGAGGTTGACCCGATGCTAGTAAAATTTCAGATCTAGACCCTTCATATCCACATAATCCCAGGCGAATACATCGAAAAATTCCCGCAAGAGTTCAATCAATTCATTGCAAAATTCAGCCATCAACAATGTGCTAATTTTGACTGGTTTAGATGCTCCCTCCTCTCCTAGATAAATCGTATCCAGAGCATCTTCCTGAACTCGCATGAGGCAGCTCATCCATTCTTTGAATTCTCTCTCTTGCTGCAGGAGATCCTGTAGATCCAAATCTGCTGCTACTTACTGGGGCTCAGTCGCCTCCTCTGGGACTGTGCTGGCCACATCCACCAGAAAACTTTGATGCATGTAACTTTTCGTAATGCCTTCCACATTGATGGTGAAGGTAGAAACTAGCTCCAAATTTTCTTTGAGAAAGGCTTCCTCCTCATCATCCTCCAATCCGTCTGCCATGTTCACCATCTCGGCCAACACAGGTCGTACCGCATCCGCCAAAGGTGCCGCCACTCCCATTGTGACTCGCACTTTCTTCTTTCCTTTCCGCACTGAAATGATGTTCTGCTCCCAATTTTGCTTGAATTTTGCTTGTCGCAACCAAGGACTACCCAAGAGGACACTATACTCTGGTGTTGCGGCTTCATGTTGAGCACCACGAAGGACACCACGAAGGAAATTTCTGCCACATCCAGAACAATGGCCCATAAGATTTCGAGTGGTCAAACCCGGCATTGATCAGCCATGCGGACTAAGAATGGTGCCATCTCCCAGGACACCCATCCCATTTCTTGGTAGGTCTTCAAAGTGATGCAAGCAATTTCATGGAGGATGTGGTTGGTGGACAGGAACTTGCTGAGCATCCAATCACCATTAATCAGCTTGATTCATAACATTTAATCCCAGAATCAACATAAGAACTCAACTTGGGAAGTGAGGAGGATCCTCACACATGACTATTAGTGCACATTTACATGGTGACCAGTTGCAAGCACTTGATGATTTATTTTTGCAGTACAAGGATGTGTTTGCATGGAGTTATATAGATACACGTAGAGTGCCACCAGAGATCTATCAACACCAAATACCCCTGGTTCTAGATGCTAAACCCATTCGACAACATTGGTACCGCATGAACCCAGATTATGGCAAGCAAGTCAAAGCAAAATTAGATAAATTGATTCAGGCATGATTTATTTATGCTATTGATCAGAGTGATTGGTTATTTCCAATAGTTGAAGAACCAAAGAAAAATGGGAAGCTTCGAGTCTATGTGGACTACTAGAAGCTTAATGCTCAAACGGTACCAGGTGTGTTTCCAATTCCGTTCATCGATGGAGCTCTAGACAAAGTTGCAGGACATAAGATGTACTCATTCATGGATGGCTATAGTGGATACAACCAGATATCCATTACACACGACGACCAATCCAATATAGCATTCATTACCAAATGGGGTGCTTATGCCATGAAAATGCCTTTTGGGTTACATAATGCACCTTCTAATTTTTTGAGGTTCAAGTGGACACATTATGGGACTATCTCACTGAGTTCATTGCTATCTACTTGGATAATTTTTGCATGTGTTCAGAAACTAATCAACACCTCATACACTTGGGCAAGGTTTTTTCTAGATGCAAACAAGCATGTATACCACTTAACCCGGCTAAAAATGTCTTCTTTGTATGTTTTCGGATTTTGCATACTGCTTGGACATGTGGTTTAAACCAGAGAATCTTACTCAACTTAGATCGTTTGTGGGTTATACCAGCTTATCAGAAATTTAATAAGGATTTTGCAAAAATTGTTGGCCCTTTATATGAAATGACCGAGAAAGATACCAAATTTTAGTGGACCAAGGAGTTAGCTATAGCTTTCCATAATTTAAAGAAATTGGGCTACTAAAACACCCATCTTACGGCAACCAAGTTGGGATGTCATATTCTAGGTTTATATAGGTGCATTTGGCTATGCCATTGGGATTATTTTGGCCTAGCCAGAAGATAAGATGGACTACCTGGTTTACTATGCAAGCTCAGGTTGAGTGCAATTATAGTACTAGTGAAGGGGAAGCACTCGGCATGGTTTACATTGTACAAAAATTCCGGCACTATCTACTTGGTGATCAATTCATCTTTTATGTTGACCACCAATCTTTGTTACATCTGATCAACAAAACAATGATTCAAGGTCGCTTCGTTCACTGCATGCTTTTGTTACAAGAATTCAATTTTAAAATTGTTCACAAACTAGGGAAAATCCATGCACGAGCGGATTGCTTGTCTCGGTTACCTACTTTTGAAGCAACTCAGCGTGTTTCGATCGAGTTACTGGATGCACAATTGTTTGCTATTAGCTTTATGGATACCAAATGTCATGAATTGATGCGATATCTCTCTCAACAAATTTTACCTAAGCATAAGACCATTTGTAAAGTCTCTTTAATGAGATTTTCTTGTCTAGAACTTGTTATGTATAGCACTTGGTTTTCTAAGCTTCATATCCTTATCATACTTGAGCTCCTATTTGAGTCACATATGTTGCCTTGCTATTGTAGCATTCCTATTTGAGTCACATATGCTGCTATAACATACCTATTTGAGTCACATATGCTATTGTAACATTCCTATCTAAGTCACATATGCTACCTTGCTATTGTAACATTCCTATCTAATTCAAGTATCCTACCTTCCTATTTAACATTCTAGTTTTGTGTAAAGATGTACCTCATCGTTGGCTTTGCAACCAACAACACTTTGAATGGCTTACTTCTTGTAGTGTGTGCCATGATAAGAGCTTGAATGCCTATCTACCTCCTGTATGATGCCTTATTATTACGATATTTTGGTATTTTGTAAAGCTTTTTGTGGTGAATTTATTTATATCTTTTTATTATTGTAAGATGGCTAATTAAGAATACAACCAATTAGGCCATTGAAGCTTATTCCCTAACAAAAATTGATGGAATTGTTGTTTTTAAGTACTAGGTCTATACAAGTCTCTTTTGAGCCTTACCAAGGTCTCAAAAAGCTCTTAAGTACTATGGGCCAAGGATATTAAATAAGGTACCCTAAACAAAGCAAGCTAGCACTAGTCATTGAGGTCCTTGATAACACGGCCCTTGTGAGTTGTTGGCCATGCCCTTATGCTCTTGGTTTCTTCGGTAGCCCATACTACCTAGGATTTAAAAATTTATCTTAGATTTATCAGATTATGAGTTACCTTTTTAATGCTTACCTAGCTCAAGTATTGCATTATTGAGACTCTAAAATCCCTCTCTCTCAATTTCATGTGGCTTATTATAGCAAGCTTCCCAAACTAAGCTTTGTTGAGTAAGCCCAAGGAACTATGCTTGGATTTAGAAGCTAGCTAATGTAGCTACTGGACCTTGATGCACACTAGAATTTTGGTCATGCTCTAGAATAGATTTTGTTTTCAAAAATTTGGGCAAATGTTTTCTCAAATTTTCACAAGCATTACTTATGCACCTCACTTAGAATTTTTCAATGAGCTATGGCTTTGATATTCAAGCCTCCAATCTCCTTCCAAATCTTGAGAGGGGTATAACTATGGTGCCTTATCTTAAGACATTTGGATAGCTTGTCTTTGTTGATGCCATGGCAAAGCTTGAGAACCTTCTCTCTATGGTACCTTCTTTTAAGACCTTTGGATAGCTTCTCTTTGTTGATATCATGGTTGATGTGGACTTTTGTTTATGTGATAGCTTGTTTGACCTTGATCTACTACCTCTTAGTATATTGCATTCTCTTGGACTTTGCAAAAAAGGCAAGAAATGCCACTCCAATTGACCTAAAATAGCAAGGAGTAATGTGGATCTCTCTTTTAACCCCGCTCATTCTTCTCACCCCTTTAAAGTCTCCCTCACACAATAAATATTTCATGAGAAGGATGAAAGAAGAATGGATTCACATAGAATCTTCCTCTCTCTTGGAACACATAGCCCCAAACAAGATTGAACCTTATTTTCAAAATCAGTGAGCAAACAAATAATTACTAGACAAGAGAGGAAACTTAAAACTATCAAGACATCAGGAAGGAGGGAGAGGGAAGGATGCAAGATCTTTCACATTTGCATATAGTAAGTGATCTGGCTCTCCTCTTGTAGATATAGGATTAAATGCAAGCTTAGAGAGCGTATATAGTTGATGTGATTGAATACGTCCATGACACTAAATGAGGGCTTACTTAACGCCACAATGACTATTCATATATGACCTAGGTCCCTTATGGTTCGTATAACCTCTAGACCTCTTACCCCATGTACACACACTTCTCTTGGAGTAGATTGGTGCATTCAAGTGAGATGCCCGACATTGCAAGTTTCCATATTGTCCATACTAAATAAGACTTCCATTACTTGATGCACCCCACCCACACCTTTTGGGTTCCAGACCCATGGACACACAAAAGAGGAAAAGGTCATGTAGCCTTCTTGTTACATGTCACTTGATCCATGAATAAACTTTGTTTGGCTTCCCAAAGCAAAGCCTACAAGATACATTTGTTGACAATATAAAAACTATAATTAGAAAAGTACTTCTAAAATGTTTTGATAAACTTCCTGGTCCTCCAACTATCTACCTTTAGGAAGGGCATCTTCACCTAGGTTCACATCTTAGCTCCACCTTGTGAATTGCAAGGTGGCCGAACTTAATCAAGAATTGTATTTGAACAACTATCATGGACCAACGGATCTGAATTTGAACAAGTTGAGCAAGGACATAAATGATAGGGTTGTTATATTGCCTTGATGATATTGTTGGAGGTGCAAATCTCTCATGGACAAAGGGGATAAGAAGAAGGAGAAAGGGTTGAATTATCCCACATACAAAGGTGTGTGGAAGATGAAGGGACATAAATAGTCCAAGTTACCCCTCCTATCTTCAATTCCCCCAAGCTTGCCTTTTGTGGAGGTTGGAGGGCTGGCTAGGCAAGGGTGCCTTATGGCAGGGGTGGGGACCTGCCATACACACATGCCAGAGCCTCCGTAGTGGCCATGAAGGTTGTGCACTTCCCTGAGGTGCTAGTGGTCTTGGCGGGGGGCACGCTAGGCACATGCTCTTGGATTCTAACAGATATATCCCCGGCCACCTCTCTCCATGATCGATTGGAGGGGGGTGTTGGAGGTGCAAATCTCTCATGGACAAAGGGGATAAGAAGAAGGAGAAAGGGTTGAATTATCCCACATACAAAGGTGTGTGGAAGATGAAGGGACATAAATAGTCCAAGTTACCCCTCCTATCTTCAATTCCCCCAAGCTTGCCTTTTGTGGAGGTTGGAGGGCTGGCTAGGCAAGGGTGCCTTATGGCAGGGGTGGGGACCTGCCATACACACATGCCAGAGCCTCCGTAGTGGCCATGAAGGTTGTGCACTTCCCTGAGGTGCTAGCGGTCTTGGCGGGGGGCACGCTAGGCACATGCTCTTGGATTCTAACAGATATATCACTCTCACTAGTAATTGATAATTGTAATTTTTGTAAGTATGCCTTCTATGGCACAAGATTAAAGATCATATAATGAGTGATTTTGGAAAGGCTCTTTTTTATTTATAGGGCCCCCTCAAGCTCCATCAGGGACACGATGTCTTGTGAAGCATTTGTGACCATATCACAAGGCTCTTATTCGGTGGCCTCCCATTTCTGCTCTGATGTGTAAGGATAACTTTTTATTGCTTCAACTTCATCACACATGTCACTTCCACTCTTGCAAAATTTCAAACTCGAGAGTAAAGGGCTCATTCACCCTACTTAGCATCATTGGACTCAGGAGTAAGAGCTCATTCATCTTGCTCAAGGTGGTTACACATCGCCAAAGGGTGCACCAAAGGCACCCAACTTGTGGGCAATCAAAAATATCTAGGGCAATCTTAAAATGGGCAGGGGCTTTACACACTACCTAAGTAAGAATTTTTATACAAATGTAGCATTTAATGGGGAGGGACCCTCTACTTGAATTTGATTGGTTGGGAAATGGGTGTCCAAGCTTGTTGGGCAACCAAGGTTGCATGTCCAAGAAATCTCTTATGATTAGTAGGAGGTGGCAACTGACTCAGCTTTTGGACTCACCTAAATTTGTTATGTGTATAAAGGGGGATGCGCCCATCCACCCCAATGTAGTATCATGATTGGCTGTTCAAATTAATTACCAATGGGCAGTCACTAGTTGTAAAGGGCCTCAATATCTTTGCAAGTCCTTCCTCCCTCTCTGCATGGCTTGTGGGATTAGTTACCAATGGGCAGTCACTAGTTGTAAAGGGCCTCAATATCTTTGCAAGCCCTTCCTCCCTCTCTGCTTGGCTTGTGGGATTAAAAGGTCATCATGATCTCTCTCTCTCTCTCTCTCTCTCTCTCTCTCTCTCTCTCTCTCTCTCTCTCTCTCTCTCTCACACACACACACACACACACACACACACAATTCTCCTTTTTCTTTTGCATCCACTTAATTTCTTAATTTTCCCTTTTCCTATTTTTTCAAATTTCTTTTCCTTCTATCTCACAAACACTCCCTAATTTTTCCTCATTCCTCCTCATTTTTTTTCAATGTCTTTCTTAAAGCTCTAAATTTTCTCTCTCACCCCCCTCCCCCCGCATCTTTAACCAATTTTCTCCAATTTCCTTCCCTATTTTTTCCTCTTCCTTTCCATAATTGTCCCTAATTTCACTCGATTTCTCCCCAATTATTTGTATTAATTTTTTAAAGCTAGCTTTTAAAATCCTTTTTCCTTTTTTTCAAATTCTCTCTAGGCCCCTTTTTTTACACCTTTAAAGTCCACATTGAGCTGTTTTAAGTCCGTTTGAAGCCATGTTTTCTTGTTGGATGATGGCAGGTATGCAGACTTCTCCTCTTCAATAAAAGAGATGCTTATCAGGACCTCACCAAGCTCTAAATTTTTTTGTAAAAACATTATTGTCATTTCTTATCAAAGCTCTTATATACTTTTTATGCAAGTTTGAAGGTGCTTTACCTACATACTCAAACTCTTCCTCAATTCTATAATGTTCTCTTTCTATCCTTTACCCCGACTCTTTTGTCTTTTCACTATGCAAAAGGGGTTGTCTTGTCTTCCACACACACACACATGTACATGCAAAAGGGATTGTTGCATGCTCTTTGTGCTTCCATGTACATTTGGCACAATGGGGTCACATCCATGGGATCCTAGATGGCTAGATTCATGAGCTTTGCCATGGTCTAAGCTGGAGTGATAGTTCAATAAAATAACGTTATGATGGCAAGAAGATTGTTAATTGTGCTCAAATGACGAATCTCCATGCACCATTTTGCATGATGGGATGACCCCACTGTCTTTTAAGCAATGAGGGCGAGCTCTGGGTGACGACAAAGCATATAGTCCCGATATAGAATGTGAATCTTAACACTTCAATGTTTACCTTACCCCTAAATTTTGTGCCATCCTAGTTAGATTCCACAAACAACTTAGAGAATTTTGTTTAAAAGCCTTAGATTTGTGACTTGTAGGTTTTACATTTCTTAAGTCATTGGTACAAGGCATAAAGAAGGAGGTAGGGAGAAAAAGCCAAGCATAAAGGAGCTTGGCTCCACGAATGTCATTATAGGCTTGGAGGTGGCATCATTATCATCCCATGAATGTGATTGGGTTAGAAAATAATGCCTTCCTCATATCTTGCTACAATTAGATTTGTGGAGCACCTACCAAGGTAAATAGATATGATTGTTGTCTTACATATTTTCTAAGAGCATGCTTGTTGAAGATGGGGTGTTATGCAACATCCTTGTAATCTTATAACCTTGTTCTCTCTGCTTTCTTCATCTTAGACATTCATAAGACGAGTTAAGATGTAGAGTTTTACTTGAGTAAGCAAATATCTCTTGATGAAGTAGCCAAGTTGAGTTTACTCTTTTGTTAAGAAGAGGGTTAAGAATGGGCACGTCCCACTTTAGTCATGCACATGAGCTTTTGACTCTCCTCCTAAGAGTCGCCAAGTAAATTGAGTTTTGATTCTTTTAAGAGTAGGGGAACATACTCGGGATTGGAAATTAATAAATGCATGAGCAACCGTGAGTGCAACTGTTGCTCTTATGTTTTGAGAGTTTCCTTTATGTAGGCACTTAACCCATCTCATGGTGGAGAAGTGCTCTTGCATGGGCACTATGTGCATGTGGCCATGAAAAGGCCAAGCCATCTGGGGAAGAAACCCAACAAAGAGCTACTATGTGGCTTCTTAGAGCGCTTCCCCGCGCAGGCCAATAGCGCTAGCTCAGAACTACTGGCATTATGAATGCCCAGCCCCATGCTTCCACTCTCCCTCTTCCCTAGTGGTGGACTGCTGGCCAGGGAAGACTGCTGGACTGGCACAGGAGGATTTCACCAATTCCAGCCCCAGCATTGCAATGCTGGACTGGCTGCACCAGAAGAAACTGCCCAAATTGCCCACTCCCCTCTATCATTACAGATTTCCCGCCTCCACGATCGGCTCCCGCCAATGTCCTGCTATAGAAAGCCCTCGTTCAACGTTCTCTCCACCCTCCACCCTCCATCGTGATGAGATCGTGATAGAACTTCACGTGATGACATCGTGCACGTATTTATTGCAAGCACCACCCTGTATCACATGGAGGGAGGTTGAGCATTCAAAGATTGCACAAGCCTGCTGCCTAAATCATAGGCGATGATTGAGAGATCAAGCTCTATAAGAGCATGTATACATTCTACGTAAAAATAAAAAAAACTCTGAACTCTATCTTTCGTATTGTGGTTTATGTTGTGAATTGTTTCATTGGTATCAGAGCAAGGTTGCTCATCTATTCAGCCATGTCATCCTCTACGTCCAGCTCCCTCCATCGCCTAGTTCCTATCTTTGATGGAACAAGCTTTCATGCTTGGAAACGCATGATGATGTTATACCTCAAGGGTGAAGGATACTTCGCCATTGTGAGCAGAACTGAGTTGAAGCCTAACGCTGACGGAGAAGCCAAGTTGTGGCAGGCCAGAGAAGATAAAGCTTTAGCTGCAATTGGGCTAAGCTTGAAAAAGGAGATCATTTTCGAGGCTTCATGCGACACAAGCAAGATCCTCTGGGATTGGCTCATTCAGAGGTATGAGAAACACTCTGAGGTTGAAATATTGCATATATTTCATAAGCTTGATAATCTGCATTATGAAGATGGCAAGGATTTGCGTACCCACATACGCATGATGAAAGAACTCTTTAATCAGCTAGCTTGTTCAGGAGATGATTACAAAGTACCCCTTGAGCAACAGAAGCTCAAGTTGTATCAGTCGCTTCCTAGTTCGTGGCATAATTTCAAAAGTTCCTTGATGACTAACAAGAATCTTAGCTGGGAGCAAACGGCAGATGCTCTCTATGAGGAAGAGACTATGAGGATCGATTTGGGTATTATAAAGACAGCCAATTCAAGCAACGATCATGCATTGATCTCTAACACAGTATCAAGAAGCAACGATCATGCAATGATCTCACATACAGCACCGAGAACATCTATGAATCCCAGGCCCATGAGACGCAAGGGTAAGTGTCATTATTGCAACATAGATGGCTATTTTGAATTTGAATGCAGAAAGAAACTGGCAGATCTAGAGAAGGAGGTTAAAGAACTCAAATCTGGAGGTTTCAGTCAATCCCATGAAAAGGCACGTATGCACAATGTACATACAAAGGAAGATCATCATTGTGATATTCATCTTGTCGACAATCTCATTCTTGACTCCGGTGCTAATCAACATATGACTTTCCATTATGATTGGTTTGTTTCCTATAAACCATGCATGTTTCAATGCATAGTACAAATGGGAGATGACTCTGAACATGTGATCGCTGGAGTAGGTGATATACAATTCCGACTTTCTACTGGTAATACATTTCGACTATCAGGAGTATTATACGTTCCCAACCTCAAGCGAGATCTGATCTCAATAGCACGGTTGACAGATATGGGCATGACAGTGGAGTTTACTGCAAATTCTTGCCTCATTCGTCAAGAAGAAACTGGCAGCATCATTGCCAAAGGTATGAGAAGACAATCACTCTATTATCTTACAGAAGCAATTGAAATCAAGCATGTAGCTCTTATTGCCACTAGCAATAGCAATGCAGATCTCTGGCATAAACGCCTTGGGCATGCCAATTTCAGACTAATCAAGCAAGTCCATTCTCAAGGGTTGGTTGATGGTCTCAGCTTGGATAACAGTCCCACCATGAGCACTTGTGAAGCTTGCATCTTTGGCAAGCATCAGAGACGTTCTTTTCACCGCAGTGTACCTCGATCTAAGGAATTATTGGCATTAGTACACTCAGATCTCTGTGGGCCGATACCAGTAATGTCCAAGGGAGGAAGCCACTATTATATGACTTTCATTGATGATGCCAGTAGATGGACAGAGATATATTTCCTCAAGAAAAAGTCTGAAGCATTCCAATGTTTTCTTCAATACAAGAGCATGGCAGAATTACATACTGGAAACAAAATGAAAGTTTTTCGCTCTGATAATGGTGGAGAATATTTGAGCTCTGAATTTCAAAGTTTTTGCAAGCAATCTAGAATCAAACGTGAGTTGACGATACCTTATACGCCACAACTCAATGGATTGGCAGAGAGAAAGAATCAAACCACAAATAATTCAGCACGAACAATGCTTACTGAGAGTAGTCTTGATGCAAGCTTCTTGGCAGAAGCTGTCCATACTGCAGTTTACATACAAAATCGTCTTCCTTCAACATCTATGCCTCACTCTACTCCATATGAGTTATGGATGGGACATCGACCAAATGTATCATCTCTTAAAGTGTTTGGATGTCAGGCCTTTGCTAAGGTAATATCTCCACAAGTGTCCAAGTTTGATCCACGAAGTCGAAGGTGTATTTTTGTTGGATATCTTGTTGATAGATGTGGGTACAAGCTATGGGATCCAATGCAGTCATGCATGATTCTCAGCACTGATGTGATTTTTTCAGAATAAATTTTTCTTGGCACACTTAATGATCCTCATTCAACTTCCAGTTATGATTTTTTGGATAATACAACACATCGACTTCTTCCTTCATCAGAAGATCTTGTTGATATACATGCTGTAATGAATTCTGAGGACTCCGTTACAATGGGAGATATGAGCACTTCGTCATCTTCTCAATTGTCATCTTCTACTCAGTCATCCAAAAACTCATTGCCATCAGCTTCTTCATCGCTTCCTCTCTCGGATTCCTCAAATGATAATACGAATGCAGAATTTAATGATGTTTATCGTGAGCTGGAAGAGTCAGCATCAGAAGCTGACTGACGAACTCTGCCACCTCGATCTCGAAGGCCCTCTGCAAAGATCATTGACAATGCAAGCAATTACTATGCAGCTGAATGTCCTTGCTTTCAAGCTCAAGTACATTACAACATTGATAACATTGACAATACACCCGATCCTGTCAATCATCAGGAAGCTCTTAATGGACCAGAATCTCATTGGTGGAAGCAAGCTATGGACGAGGAGTATGCATCTCTCATTCGAAATTCCACATGGGTCTTGACTGAATTACCTCATGATCGGAATGCCATTCCATGCAAATGGATATTCAAGAAAAAGTTTCATGTAGATGGATCTTTGTCCAAGTACAAAGCTCGGTTGGTTGCAAAGGGATATTCACAAGTGGCTGGTCTTGATTACTTTGAGACATTCTCCCCTGTAGTGAAGCTTACAACTATACGGATTCTACTTGCATATGCTGCTCAGACAAATCTCGACATCCATCAAATGGATGTCAAGACTGCATTCCTACATGGAGAGCTACGTGAAGAAGTGTATATGCTCCAACCTCCAGCATATGAAAGTTCTACATCCCCACATCAAGTCTGTCGACTTCAGAAATCCATTTATGGACTCAAACAAGCGTCCCGGTCTTGGTTTGAAAAGATTGATTCTTTCTTGCATGGTCTAGGTTTTGTGTCTTCATCTGCAGATTCCAACCTCTATCTATTCAGACAGTCATCACACATGCTCTTCCTAGCTTTATATGTTGATGATATCATCTTGTTTAGCAATCATACCTTTACCATGTCACGAGTTAAGCAGCAACTTCATTCTCACTTTGATATGGTTGACCTAGGAGAACTAGGATATTGCCTAGGAATGCAGATAAATTGAGATCGTTCTAATGGTCGCATTCATTTGTCTCAAGGTAAATACATTCAAGATCTATTATCTAAGTACCGAATGCTTGATTGCAATCCAGCTGTTGTTCCCATGGATCCTAGTGCTCTTTCGCATTTGCACTCATCTTCACCTACATTGAGTCCTTCAGTACCATTTCCTTATCGAAGTTTAGTCGGTAGTCTTCTCTATACTATGGTGTGCTGTAGGCCAGATATTGCCTTTGCTGTCTTCACTCTCTCTCAATTCAATTCATCTTCTACCACTATTCACTGGCAACTCCTTAAACGTATCATCAGATATCTTCATGGCACACGCAGTTTTGGGCTTCTGTTTCAACGTCAGAGTTCATTTGATTTTGCTGCCTATTCCGATGCTAATTGGGGAACTGATAAGAGCACAGGTAGATCCATTACAGGATGTTGTTTTCTGATTGTCAGCTGGATCAGCAAAGCTCAGAAGGTTGTGGCACTCTCCTCTACTGAAGCTGAGTATATTTCAGCTTCTACTGCTTCTCGTGAGATCGTGTGGATTAGACGACTACTGGAAGACATCCTTGGTTCTCTATCTACTCCCACAATTTTGTGGTGTGATAATCAGAGCACTATTGCCCTTACCAAGAATCCAATTCTTCATTCAAGAACCAAGCATTTTGCTCTCTATTTTCATTATATTAGGGATCTTGTGAAGGACAATCTTCTTCAAGTTCAATATCTTCCCACAGCTGATATGCCAGCAGATGTATTAACCAAACCACTCCCTCGTCCACGATTTCAGATGTTGAGATCTCTTCTTGGATTGCATCCATCCTCTTCTGAAGGCATCACATAAACGAACCACATATAAGGTGGTGGTGCTTGAGGGGGGATGATAGAACTTCACGTGATGACATCGTGCACGTATTTATTGCAAGCACCACCCTGTATCACATGGAGGGAGGTTGAGCATTCAAAGATTGCACTTCTACGTAAAAATAAAAAAAACTCTGAACTCTATCTTTCGTATTCTGGTTTATGTTGTGAATTGTTTCACATCGTTCTCTCCACCCTCCGCCATTCCAAACGTTTGGAGGAGCTGCTTGTGGCTTGACGTGAGTCTTCTCTGCAGCAGACGTCGTTGTATTGCTTGTATTACGTCTTTTATTTGGCATCGCGTCTTTTATTTGGCATGCCGACGTGTTTTGCTTTGTGCATGGGCAGTCACACAGTTCTGATTGCTCCCTGCACTGCATTTTTGCTGCATGAAGCTTCGATGCATCCTTGCATGGAAGGATTTTGGGAATCGATCGTTCGCATTGGGTTCTCCTACACTATTAGTTCGCCGGCTATCCAACGTTTTTTGGCGATCGTGGATATGCATAGTTTCGTATAGTTTTGGATCAAAGCTCGCAGGAAAGTGCCCTCCGTCCGAGATATTTCCTCCCTCCTTTGCTGCTCACCGCCTGCACGTCTAGTGTGGCCCCTAGCTTCGACCGTCTGTCGTTAGCTTCTGTCTGTCGTCCCTTTCTGCGCTGTGCTGGACTCTACGTTGAATCCAACGGAGGCTGCTTTTACAAATGTCGCAGCTGGAAGATCAATATGCTTTAACGCTGGAGAACTCAATGAATTCTCTTCCAGGGGTCATGAATTTCAGTGGCCAGGGGCGAAGGCCTATCATTTGCGGAAGCCTTGAGACGAGCTCTGGAGTTTCTCAAATCCACCACCCAAGCCTTTGTGCAAATCATGCCAAGCAGGCCGTGTGCGCAGACAGAGAGCAGTCGCTCAGGCTTACCTCAACCATGGAAGCTCTATTTGGTGCTCTGTGCTCGTCTTTCTACGTTGTGAATCGATGGTAGCAGGGAGCAGGGAGATAATCGACTCTGTGTTGTGTTTGTGTGGTTATGTTTAACCGACTGTTATGGGTATGTGAGAATGTATTTTGGAATTTTGACTCTTTAATTGGAATTTTGAGGCCATTGTATTCCATTCGTACGGTGAAGTTTTGGACATCTATGTCGCTCAGTGCATTGAAATTATCTTGATGTTAGAGTTTTCTTTTTAACTTGATGTTAGAATTTCTATAGATGTTGCTTGCAATATTATTTTCTTTAAGTGTTATTGTTTAATGTTGTAATATTATTGCAATATTATTTTCTTTAAGTATTATTGATTAATGTTTTCTATTGCAATATTGTTTTCTTTAAGTGTTATTGTTTAATGTTGTAAAATTGTTTGCATTCTTGCAGTACTGCACTATGGACCATGATTAGAAAGCAAGAGATCTTGTTGGTGTGATTGTTCAACCCGTTTCCATGTTACTATCAACTTGCTTCCAAGTATGGAACTCATTGGCCACAACAATTGAATCCATATCAATTGGTGATGATGATGATGATGATGAGAAGTGGCTCCAACACAAATCGAGTTGCAATACAGCTCTCCAAGCTTTGGTGGAGTCGAGAAGCATTATCGATCCCATAGTAGGTACATGGTACATTAAGCCTAGGTCCAATGGTGGAACCATTATGTATTCTACGTCCATGCTAATGATAAGAGGTTTTGAGATGTTTTGCACTTGCTAGTGGATTGTTCTCGACTCGAAGTACCCTTTTGAGAGATGACTTACAACAACAAGAACTACCTAGTGGCCTACGAAATGTTGTTGGCTGTATCTTCTCTAAGGAGAAGAAAGTGGCCATTTGCCTATTGAGGCTTGTGTCTGGGATGAGTTTTGTACACTTATCAGAGCAATTTGGGTGTGGGCGCTCTACAGCATCTAGGTTTGTGATGCAGTTTGTGAAAGCCGTTCGAAATAATTGTCCTCGTGCCATTCGTTGGCCGGAAACAGAATTAGAAATGGAGGAGGTGAAGAGTGGATTTGAGGCACTTTGGTGTCTTCCCAATGTGTGTAGTTCTATTGATTGTACACACATTCTTCTCGAGTTGCCAACAAAGGAAGATAGTACCCATTGGTATGACAAAGATAAGAATTACAGCATGATTGTACAGGGAGTTGTGGATTCAAACATGAAATTCATGGATGTAAACATAAGATGGCCAGGCTCCTGTAATGACAAACGGGTGCTAAGAAGTACATGTTTCTATCACAAGTGACAAGGTGAGGAGCAATTGGCAGGTCCTGAGGTGCAGAGAGGGATCCACTGCTTTCGAGAGTACATAGTTGAGGATGGAGGTTTTCCATTACTTCCTTGGTTGATGATCCCCTTAAGACGTGATCAGCTTGGAGGAGCCCCAGAGCTACAAGATTACAACTATAATTTGTCATCCACTCGCATTATTGTGGAGAGAACATTTGGACAATTGAAGGGTGCATGGGGTATCCTTGCTCGGCCCATAAAGAATCCAAATTTGCGCCATCTTCCACGACTCATCCATGCATGTTGCATCTCACACAACACGGCCCTTGACTATGATGACAATAAAGAGGACATTAACATGAATGATGGCTTGATTGAGAACCTTGTGGTTGGATATGGTGGGGAGGAGGACATGCCAGAGGCAACAGAACTAAGAGACACAATGACCTGCAGTACTTGAGGACATTGGATCCAAAACATTAATTTCTCCTATTGTATCTTTTAACAAAGGGCTTGGATTTTGAAATCTAAACATTTAAATGACCATAAAATCTCACATTTTACTCTTTGCCAATTATAAAAAGGCATGTAGTTTAAAGGGAATGAAGGAGAAAGGGTGGAAAAGGAAAATGAAAAGGGGTTGGGGGGGGATAGGGTTGGGGGGAGGGGAAGGGGGGGTTTCCAAAATAATTTTAATTGGCCCTTAAAAATTAGGCGCACTATTGCATGCTGCATAGTACATGGCTGTCTCGTGGGGAACACGTGGATTTTCACAGGGGGATGAGTGTCAAAGAGCACATGCGGAACTTGCTAAAGTGGTTCGAGGAGGTGTAGCCAGTTGCCTTTCAGTAAAGCGACACGTGGGCACCAATGTTCATAGAAAACATTTTTTTCAACAAATCACAAAACTTGGGGTTTCAAAATTTGAAGGTTTTTCTTGAGAATTTGCCGATTTAAAACATTTTTTTCAACAAATCACAAAACTTGGGGTTTCAAAATTTGAAGGTTTTTCTTGAGAATTTGCCGATTTAAAAGCTAAAATATAACCAAATTGCCTAAAATTTTGCACATTTTACAAAATTGAGAAACAAAAATTTACGGGTAAAGATTAAAATGTTGTAGGTTCATTGTATATGGTTTGCAGGTTTTAGGTGAACACTGGCGGGGACGTCCACAGGTAGATTGAGGCACACAGCTGACTAAGCGCCCTCCCTAGTGTGAGCTACGACACGGGGAAGTGCTCTTAAGAGCTACGAGATCTATATAATTCTATTAACGTAATTACGACGGGACTCCAAGTTTCCACTGCTCGCGAGCTTTTCTGTGAATGGATTTCGGAATAGAAATGGAAGTTCGTTGAGCCTCGAGGCTCTCGAGAGTTCCGCCTACCTCTGGGTACAATTTACAAACACTACAAACAGAGGCTGCGGACACGCAACCCAACCTCTGGAGGCTGCACTCGCCGTCGTCGCGCCGTCTGTCTGCGCCGCCAACTCGTTGGTCGCTGGCAGCTGCTGCCCACAATCATCGTTCGTCGTTGATGTTCGGATCATCACTTGGTTGCCGGTCCTCTTGTCGCCCACTCTGCTCTTTTGATCCCGTGAATGGTACTTCTGCAATCCCAAGAGTGACACAAAATGGTCACGACTCACATGGGAAAACAGTACTCCACTCTTTTGCTCGCGTCAATGGTACTTCTGCAATCCCAGAGTTACACAAAATGGTCACGTCTCACATGGGAAAACAGTAGGAAGCCAGTCGTTCTTTCTCCAATTATGATTTTTTTTCTCCATGTCAATGTCTCCTAAAATTTGCAGCCATCCCTCAGCATAGCTTAATTGCACACATTAAGCTATGTGTAAGCTTATTACTCACAACAAGAATTTTGTTCGAGCCTCTAGGACTAACACGTATACCTATGATCGTGCCCCCTCTCTTATACCTGTGACCGTGCCCGCTCTTTGCTTCTCCTCCCTCTCTCCCGCAAACCCTCCCTGAGCTCTCACCTTGGGCACATGCAGCCTTTTTGGGATGGTTCAAGCAGGGAAGGCAATCAAATGCCTATCAGAAGGGCCTGACTCATGCAATCAGACTACTCAGGCAAGCAAGGTCCAGCAAGAGGGTGATATCTAGCTTCTCTCACCTAACATGTGCCCGTAACTCCGATAGGGTCCGGTGAGCTTCAACAGCTTGACATGTGCCCCTAGGAATCTTCATGACGGAATGCCAAACCTGTGCCCGACCTATCTGTTGCTCCTCCGTCTCTGCTTCTCTTCCCTCGATCTCCCCCCCTCCCCTCTCCCTTGCTGGCATTTGCCTCCTGCCCTGGCCTTTACAACACACCAAAGTCAGTGCGAAGAAGGCTCTTGAGAATTCACGCATCTCGAGAACATTTCAGAGAATTCTCGATAAGCTTTTAAAGGGGGTCTATAGCAAATGCCTCAATTCTCCCAATGCATCAAGGTGTTGCATCTTACAGCTTGCTTGAAATTTATGCCCATCTATATGTCCTTGCCAATTCATGATTCACCAAGTATATCCCCTGCAATATTTAGGTTTCTCTCTCTCTCTCTCTCTCTCTCTCTCTCTCTCTCTCTCTCTCTCTCTCTCTCTCTCTCTCTCTCTCTCCCCCCTAGCAAATGATGAGAATATAAACCTTACAAAATGAAGGTCAACAATGGAACATATTTTAAAAGCAAAGTATTGTAAATTAATAATTCAAATGGTTCAAAGGAGCACATAAACACTACGTTTGACTTTTTCAAACGTTATCTTCACGTGTAACATCTGTGACTCAAACATAGCAAAAAAAAGCATATCATTCCTTATGCCAATTTCTCTAGTCCACTCAATTTGCATTCTTTTCTAAAGCGATTCCCACCTACCCCATTGAGTTGTGCCTATTTTGAATTGATAATGATTGCACTAGACAACATCTCATTAATATATCTATGTTTTAAAAACAAACATTCATGGCATTTTGAAGATCCTTCATAAATGAAACATATCCAATGCATGCATTGATTTCAATGGGTTTGGATGAAAGTCTCTCTCTCTCTCTCTCTCTCTCTCTCTCTCTCTCCAAGCAAGGTGATCACATTGACAACATAAATCGTTAATAAAGCTTCTTCATCTTCTTTATCTTGAATCCTCCCAAGCACCGTTAGGTGAGTTCGGTCTGCTGTTGGTGGTGGTACTGGATGACAAGACAAAATTGCAAGTTAGAGTAAAAAAGGACAACCCTCTGTTGTCATTGTGAACAAAGAAATTATATAAATGTGGGCATAGTTGAATTTGTCTACCATGCTTTTGAAGGTATTAAAGTATGGAGCTAAAATTTCCTCTTCTCAATCTGCATTCCAATTGGTCATGTTTTGTTGTTTGATCCTGCATTCTTGCATTCTCATCTGTGCGCGTGCATGCACATGTGTGTGTGAGTGTGCTCGCACCTGCGTGTATACTTGAGTTTACATTTTTTGAATGTATTTATGTATACTTCTGTATGTATCAATGTATGTATATTTGTGTTTAAGCACATGCCCCATATGAAATACATTTTTGAACAATAAAAGGGTCTCATTAAGCAAAAGAGAGATGTTCACTTGCTCATCAAACTTTTAGCCCATGTCATCCATAGACAAATTCCTTGCTACAGCTCTACCTAGCATGAACTTCATCAAATTATCAGCTTTTGTCCCTTGCATACTTTTGCATGTTGTTTCTCGATTTCCTTTAGGCAATGCCTTCAAAAGGTCGTTAGTCTTTTCTTCCTTTCATTGTAACATTTTTGGCCTTTTTTTTAACTTTGAAAAAATAGTTTCAGTGTGGGTTCCATACTTCTCTACTATAAAGAGAAACTTCAAGCATGCCATCCATGCTCTAAAGCTACCAATTGGTCTAAGTGGGTCATTGGTCATTGAAAGCTACTATAATCTTTTCTCCTTCAGCATAGCCAATCATAACTCTATAGTGATGGTAGATCAATGGCTTGTGATAAAATCATACTTGGTTTATCCATGCCGTTAGTTATGAGAGTCATTGATATTGTTGTGACCAAAGGCCAACAACTTGAGCTCTTCATCTTAATAAACTTTACAATTGCAAGTCTTGTAGTAATAATTTTGACATTAGATATCCATTTTCATTTTGTAAAATGGGAGCCCCCACGTACATTGTATTCATAATCATTTGCTTTGTGACCATCGAGGGGCCACTTATGAGGGCATTGTCTTTGAATCATGTATCCAATAAAGTTCACAATCTTTTGGCTTGGTTTTCATATTTTCTACATGTATTTTGATTATAAGAAAATACTTGCAATAGATGTAGACCAATATCAAGACCATGATCTTTCAACTTGGTTTTTATATTTTTGACATGTATTGTGATTATAAGAATGTGTTAGGATCACAATGAAAGTGAAAGCTTAATTGTACACAAGGTTCTTTTGTTGTATCTTAGTAGGCACTCTATTTTGATGAATATCTAGAGTACCATTTCCCATGTTTGCCCCTCATTTTCCCCTAAAAACTCTACGTCTCCAAACTCTAAAATTCCTATCAATTGCTCTTCACTCTTTTGTCCCTTACATTTCCTTGACCTCGTGAAAGGCTGGTCACATTTTCTTGTTTGTACAACCCCTAGAGTCTCCAACACAATGTTATCATCACACCCCTCCATTGGAATATCCTCTACTCGTTCCATTGGAGCAATTCACTCAAGTCATGACCACTTGAAGGTGCACTTAACCCATGAGTACTAGAAGGAGAAGATGGTCTCAATCCATGACTTTTGGTGGGTGACAATGGCTTTAACTTATGACCACTTGAAGATGCCCTCAATCCATGTTCAACACTTGGATTTGGAGTAGTAGTGGGAGTAGTGTTAATGGGAGATGCTATGGTATCTTTATCATTTCTCTCTTATCCAATTTCCCCCAATAACTACACTTAAAAGTTAATACTTTGATCTCTTTTATAGATTCCTTGACCTACACAATTTGATTGACCAAAGTTGAATAAGTTCCTATAGACAAAAGACAATTCATGTTACTTATAGGATTTAAAACAAAATATATATTTGAAGATGAATGAAAAGTTAACCACGCTACTAGGGGGTACATTCATGGTAAGGTGATACACTTTAAACTGGTTTTGTGATGACTTGAGTAAGTGGTATTGAATATGAATGTGTTTGAAATTTAAAACTTGTTAATTGCTTCCCATCAACAACCATCGTGTTAATAGCTTGCCATCAACAACCATCAATGCAACATTTTTTCCATGCACGTCCTTCCCTCCACACATTACGTTGACACTCTTTCATGCCTACCCTACCCTATGCTTGCCCTATGAACCAAAACCTCCTTGCTTGCTCATCCACACAGGTTGAATGCACATTTTTGAGCTTTTCTTCGAGTACGTTGTGTGGGGAGTGGTCGATTCTAGCAATGCCTCTTGTTCAGCCTATCAGTAAAGGAAAGAACAAGGCAATTGAAGGTGTGCCCTCTCCAATCGTGATTTTTTGAGATTGGGTCTTGTTTTTAGTTTTGTCTCCATTAGTTGCTTGGTCTTCAATATTCAATCTAATTTTCAGATGGCTCCCTTTTTGCTTCTGGTTGTGGGATGGGCTACACAGTCAATAAGCCCCAGGCGTGCTCCCTAGGTAGAGGCAGGAACACTAAAGGCCTTTTGCAAAAAAAAAGATGAATTCAATTAAGAGTACGGGTTGTGTATGTAAGGAGAGAATTTGAGGCAGCTTACCAAAAGGGAGATAACAATAAAGCATTGGCGTAAAGTGTTTTTGGAGCTTCCTAAAAGGGGCCACACGGTTGAACTTAGAACTGCTGTCAAGTAGGAACACTACACACAATTTATTACAATGTACAAATAGTATTATTGACAAGGGTTTTTGCCAAACTCTGAAGTTAATCTTGCATTTAAGAGGATTTGTATTTAAAGTGTGCATAAGGCCAATTAGTTGCACTGAGTTTGGGGAGAGTGTTGTGAGTAAACTAAGTGCACAAGGTGGCTTTCTCAGAAAGCTCCAAAAGTGGTCCCATGAAAATAGTAAACCAATCATTGGCCTCCTCAATGTGGCACTGCTGGAGCATCTATTGACACTGCATTTACTCCAGGACCAGAAGAATTCAGTGAGAAAACTTTGAAAGCCCAAGTTGGTGACACAGCTGAACCTTTATTGGTAGATATCCTGGGGTTGGTGCAACAAAAATTGCAGAAAGCCACGTTGTCTATGGATACATGGGCTGTGACCATAGAGAGTGCAAATTGTGAGCTGCATCGCAATGAGGGAGTATTTGGATTGATGGTAGGCCTCAGGGAAAGGCTGTGTATATCAGAGAAGTGTAGTTTCAACTGATGCTATTGTTCTAAAGTAGCTAGAAGATGAAGTGACAAGCTTACGAACAACATTGCAGTACACGAGCCCTTTTGGTGTGGAATCATATGGCAACCTGTAGACCTCGTTAAAGGAAGCATAGGTGATGAATGTATTGACTATTTGTTCTTGAGATTTATATTCTTGGAGAAATTAGGTGATATTTACATGCACCCTAGACCTATCACAATTTCTCACTACATTACTTTTTCTCATGCACAACATGCTTACATGGAGAAGACCACGAAAGTGAAACAAATGAGATTGCAAGTTGCATTAATTGAAGAAATGATTCATCAAAGGGGAAGCATTTCATTGTTTCCATGACCGCCAAAGTTGCATTGAGATGTGCATACTCATCATCGCCAAGAATGGCATTGCTTGTAGTATGCCCTTATTTGAGGATCATGCTAAATCATTTGATTTTGCCCTGCAAACACCCATACCACTCGTTTTGCTTCGTACACCTTGCATAGGACTCCAATCCCATAGGCACACACACACACACACATCAATTTGCCCCTTCATTCCCCCTCACAAATTGATGACCTCATCCCTTAGCAGTAGTACATGGGATGCTCCATGGCTTGCCCACTATCATGTGGCAACACTCATGGCCCCAACCTATGACTCACTCATAGGATTCTTGGTTTACAAGTGGGAGATGGACACAGACTATGTATGTAAAGCCCAATGAGTCCAACAAGGAAAAATCTCAAAAGACTAACAATCATTTAAGGATGGACTATCAATGGAAGAGAACCATTATTGAAGTCATACACACATAACTCAAAAAACATATGGATCCTTACCCTTGTCAGATTTGAATTGGGTGTTGTAAGTAGTGAGAGCTTGAGTTTTGACATTCTCTGATTCCTCTTCTTCTTCAGTTTCTGCTTCCTCAACAAGATTGGCTGAACATCTCTTTTTGGCATGACATTCCTTTTCAAAGTGTCCAAGTTTGCCACAAAAGTTACATTTCATTTTGCTCTTTCCCTTGAAGTTGCTTAAGTTGCTTCTGGCCAAATATGCCCCTTCTTTGTAATCACTTCTTTGTTTGATCTTTCTCTCCTCCTCCAAGAGTGATGCTTCAATTTCTACCAGACTTATCTCCGGAATATTGGCGAGTGTGGTTTACAATAGTGCCATATTCTTCATTGAGACTTCCAAGTAAGATGGCAATTACAATATCTTTATCAAGATTAAACTTGATGCCAGATAACTGTGTCAAAATGCTCTTCATTGAATTTGGATGTGAAGAGATGGAGTCCCCCCTATCCAATTTTAAGTCAAAGAACTTGATAAGCAAGCTATACTTAGAGCATCTTCCCTATGCTCCAAACACATGCTCAAGATGAGTCCATGTAGCATGAGCAGTCTCACATCTATCAATGTGATGAATAAAGGAATCACTCAGACCAAGAGCAATTATAGCAAGAGCTTTTCCATCTTGCCTCTCCTTCTCTAGTTGTAGGTTTAGTTTCTTTGCCATTTGCTACCTTCCATATTCCCTTTTTCATGAGAATAAACTTCAGTTTTGTTTGCCAAGTGTGGAACCCCTCTCCTTCAAACTTATCTATTTTTAGTTTGGAAGCCATTTAGGAAGGTCTTACCAAAGTAATGGCGGTGTCTAATCCCTTTACAAAAGGTCAATCTTTCTGAAAAAAAAATCACCTTCACCATAGAGATGCAAATTGCAAGATAAGAATTCTGAAAAACCTAATTGTTTGGCACAATCAGAACCAATTGGCTTCTCCCACAACCTCTTAACTGGGGTCTTCTTTACCTTGTACTTTGTCTTTGTAGTCTTCTTGGCACTTGAAGAAGAAGATTGAGAGTTTGGCATTTTGTTAAGAGTTTGGCATTTTGTCAAGAAATCAACATCAACTGAACTTCAAAGAGCATTCTCTGATCTAAAAAAGAAATCTCTAAATCTCTGATTTGAATTCTAACTCCTCAAGCATCAACTTAGCATTTAGTGTAGCATCTATTTTCAAAAAAATAGTCAAGAAATGCTTGCAGAAACAGAGTAACCTTGGAGGTTTGCTACCTCACTCCACATAGCATCAAGATTGGGGCATTTACTGCACAATCAAAGGTACCTAGTAAGAGAGGACTCAGTACAAATCTGAGGCGAAATGGCGCATCACACTACCCGAGGCAGTAGCATCTTCTTCAATTGTGAAAGCTATGTCTTCTCTTAAATCGACTGGTTTTTCGTCGATTTCTCCTTCATTTCTGGACCAAGTCACCCCAAAATTCTTTAGAGGGTAGCTCTAGGTGTAGAGTAAGCTTGGCTCAGAGGAATTGCAAGGTTGTGGACTGAGGTGAGCAGCATTGCAGAAGTGGCGCGGAATACACAGAGAGGCAATGCGCAGACATGGCGATGTCTTTCATCAATCCCACCGGTCAAGAAGGTCGCCCAAAAGTAAGGAAGGTCTGGCTAAAGGGGCTCCTCAAGACATTGCGTGGATGGAGAGAACAGGGCTTTCCAAGCTCAAGATAGACAAAGGAGAGATAGGAGGCATTTGAGAAGAAGATAGGATCTAGTTGGAATCTTCTAGGAATCTCATTCTAGGCACTCATATTCTAACCAAGCTCTGATACCAAGTGTGAATCCATTTAGAAACAATGAGACACAAATGTACATCTTTATTCCAAGAGTGGTTACATATATAGGCAACTGCCTCCACGTAGGTAGATCCTAGATCCACAATCATCTCCCTGATTATCTCAATCAATCACCTCCTATGATCACTCACTCATCACACCAACTTGACACCACCTAACTAGAACCTTCTAGTACACCTACACTCACACACTTCTTGCATAGGACTCCAATCCCATAGGCACACACACACACACACATCAATTTTCCCCTTCATACCCTTCAATTTGTTGTGTAGTGGTATCTATCCGTTTTAAACTTGGGAGAGCTACATTTCAATATGGTGGATATTGTGTAGTGGTATAAATTGGTATCCATCCCTATTAAACTTAGAGAGCTTCCTTACTTACCACCAAATTACTAGAGACCTATTTTTATCCCAGTATTGTACTATTGACATCACTTTTATGTTCTTAATACTATTATTAAATCAGTTTTGATATTTTCCATTGATATGAAGTGGTATTAGTGACAAGAAACTACTATTAAACTTAGGGGAAACCAATGCACCCAAAAGAAAGAGACGGGTTAGTTGGTCTTGGGCTATATATTTCTAACTAAAATTTAACTTCTTCTTTCACGATTCAGTTGACTTGTCATTCATGCATTGACTAGAAAAACGAGCCCAAAGAAACTTAGGGATAAGGCCCTTAACACGTTCCCTGTGATTGGCAGCAAAGGAAGCTGAAGATAGGGTGCTTGGATCAACAGCCTCCCTTTTAAACACGGTGAGTTGGACTTGGAGGCTGTGATATTTCACTTTTGAATTTAATGCAACTTGCATATAGACCTCTCAATATTATAAGGCTCTTGTAGATCATAGAATTGTTTGAATGAGTGCAACTCATTCTAATGAGCAATAATAGAAATATTCACATCTCAAATCTTTAGATTCCATGGCAGATTCATCTAGGACATACTCTCTTCCTACAACCCCTCTCATATGTTGCTATAATATATTATCTACAATATCTTTTTCATTACAATAATCTCTTCTTATGGGCATTTTCTTCTAAAACTTTGGGGCATTTTCTCCCAAAACTTTGGCTCGCATGTCTTGAGGCGCACAAAGATGATCATCTTTCATGAGAAATCCATCTTTATGCAAACTTAATGCATCATAATCAAGGAAATGTGTGTTTCCATATTGTGTAAGCCAAATATTTCCCTTGTCGTTGCAAATTGTTGCTTTTTGACACCGTCATTGTACAAAATGTTGCATCCACTAGCTTGCCATTGGGTTTTGAATTGTCCCACAAGACAATCAACATCCTCAACTTGGACTTGAGGTCTACTTCGGAGGTGCTAGGTGCAAGAAAACACAAACACTATTTGCAATGATACACACTAAATTTGCAAGTATAGCTCTCAAACAAGAAATTAGAAAGCAAAATGAAGGAAAATTAAAAAAAAAACCAAAAGCATATCATTGGTGGTAAGCTAACCTTAGTCACCACAAAATTCTTCCTAAGAAAATTCACCTTTCTTGGTGAATAGAATTTACTTTGCATCATATGTTTTCAACCATGCTCCATTGATGCTCAACATGCCTTGTAGCATAAAAGACATCACAAGCTATTTTCCATCAAGAAACAATCTCACAATCTAGCCTGATTTTCATAATCCTTTTGAAATTTAATTGATCCCACATAATAATTCCTCCCCTTTAAAAATATTTTTGTTCCCTTTTCCATTTCTCAATCTTACTTCTTCTCGCCTTGCCTTCTTAGCATGTCCCTACTTCTTATCAATACCATTCAAACACCAATGGATTTGCAGCTTTGGGACAAGGGGGCTCAAATCGATCATCTCTCCACCAAAGCCTATTATCTCCATTAAAGCTTTAGCACTAGGATGCTAAGTACAAGAAAAACAATCTCTGCATTGATTTCAATTTGACTAGTCAGAGTGGTATTCTATGTTGAAAATCCTCTTTCTTTTTCTTACCCATCCCTTGATATATCTGAAATACACAAATAATTGTGAAGATGTTCAAAGCCGTTTACTGGAGATTCTAGATTTTGCACAAAACGCTTTACTTTCTTTCATATGAGAGCACCAAAGAGGTTCACAATACTCTTCTAAAGTTATTAGGACATTTTAGCTCTTCTTAAAATAAAGTAATCTCCAACATCAAAATAAAAATGCCCTAGATAAGGGGAGCAATGACTCAAGAAGAGAGCCATGCTTGGCCCTTGCATAAGCATGTCTTGTTCCTTGAAAGGTGCACACTTTTTGAAATACAATGTATGCGAATTGCAAAGTTGACAATACTGAGTTTCCTTCCCAGCTGCATAGTAAGGGGACATTGAATCAAGAAGGGAGCCATGCTTGGTGGCCCTTGCATAAGCATATGTCTTGTTCCTTCAAAGAACCACAAGATACACTCGAAGATACACGTTTGATCCATTTCTAATACAAAGCAAGGATGGCCAAACTACAGAAAGCAAGGAGAATATTCAATGCATTTGAAGGCAATGAGATAACACAAATTTAAATGCGGGCATAGTGATTACTTTTAGCTGGATGATGCAAAACCCTCTCCTTCATAAATCAACCCCTTCAAGAGGGGAGCAATGACAACCTCGCAAGCATATGCTACAGGTAAAACTTGTATGAGGGATGATACTTGACAAGCTGACTGCAGCCCTAAGCCAGCTCCTTGATCAGCGAGTAAGCTCCACATGTTATTGTATGAGTATGGCCACCATTTTAGCAGCTCTTTTAAATGTCTTGCACAGGTATCTCTTAGATAAACCCCCCAGCTCGTGAGAAGAGGAAGCCTTCTCTCGGCCTGTTCCAAACAGGGTTTAAGCAAGTTCACCATGGACTTGATACTCAAGTTCACAGAAAACCAGTCTGAAGGCAGCCCCTTAAAGATAAGAAACGTTTGTCGCTGTCAACAGAAACGGTTAGATTTAAACTGCCTGTGTAAAAGGGCTCCCAGCAGAGCTAATGAGTGGTATGATTCTTCCAAAAACTGGCACTCCACAAAGCACGTTCACCTTCACCACATTTTTGATGTACACGCTTGAGTCTTTCGACAGATCTGCAGATGCCACTGCATGTCCAATCAAAAGATGCCACACAAGCATTGCCTGCTTGCAATTTCCATTCACAATCTGCAAAAACAAATCTCATCAGTTATAGGATACCATACACAGAAGTCTTATGAACGGGTGAGTTGCTTCATAGTGAGACCACACACCTGGAGGAGTACCGCAGCACATTCTCCTCTCATCAATATGTTCTACGTCAAGGCCAATGAACCATGCTCCCAAAGAGACGTCCTCATTAGCATATCTGTGTAATATGTTGCTGTAACAGCAATCACACAATACCTTCAGTCCTCATTTCTAGGCTCTAGCAGTCCATGTTCAGCTTCATCTAATTATAGAAGAATATTTAAAGCAGTATAGTTTTTAAGGCCTCACCGATTCTTTGATATATACACCGCTAAGTCCTTAGAGACAGCGTACAGTTGACCCGTAGCATGTCTAAAGTACTTATTACCCTGCTCACCGAACTTCCAGTATTCGGGCTCATGATACCTCACTCCCCTGTAAAAAACCCATTGAAAAAATATGTGAGGAATTCACAAGTGTAAGGGAAGAAAAATTCAGGTACAGAAATGCACCGGAGTAATGCTACTGATCTCAGTCAAAATGGAAGACCGTTGTAAGCTCACATTAGACACAATTATTAGAGGCAACGTACTTTTGTGCAAGGACAGGCCCAGACTTCATGCATCCTATGTATACACGACGCTTCGTTCGGTGTCTGGCTAGGGTATTACCAAGGGCCCCTACACAGTAAAACAGGTTCTTGAGGTTGTATTACTTCATAAGGGACCCGTTCTTGAACCCTGTGGTCGCAAAGAGAAATTTAATACAAACATTTCCCCCTCCATCATTGTTTACTGATTTCTTACCTAG
This sequence comes from Dipteris shenzhenensis, assembly GCF_047967505.1. Lineage (NCBI taxonomy): Eukaryota > Viridiplantae > Streptophyta > Polypodiopsida > Gleicheniales > Dipteridaceae > Dipteris > Dipteris shenzhenensis. The sequence goes on along the minus strand of NC_141608.1, from coordinate 33,876,316 downwards.
ATTAACATGAACATCATCGTCCACCTTTATGTAAAATTCTGCATCCCATATGGCAACAGCTGTTGCAAAATAAATCTTTGTTTTAGCTGATAATTCATGGTATCCTTCAATGTGCTCCTGTCAAAACAATCCAACATAACCATACATCAAACAAGCATATAGCTTCAGGAAGGAAGTGCAGGATTTCTAAACAGAAGAGACTACAATAAGGCAGCACTGTGATTGACCACTATCAATCATGGAACTCACAAGTCTCATAAAGTCGTGGTGTTGAGAATCTTCTGCTTGAATGGCTCGATCTAATATGCCACCTGGTGTGGAACTGTGTTAAAACAGAACAAATCTGCTTAGATCCGATGCAAGAGGAGCCAATCCAACAAGTCAAGTTAATCATAGACCCTAAGGTCGTCAGATCATACTCAAGTTTTTTCCAAAAGCAAGATATGTTTACTCCATCAACTAGGGAAGCCTTATAACAAGCGATAATCCCCATTCCATAAAAGCAGTCTCCTTAATTGAAAAAGAGCAAACTTTTTACCCATGCCCAATCACAAATCTGATGACAATGCCTTTTTCCTCCTCCAACTGCTTCAGCTTGTGACCTGCAAAAACAGAGAGTGAAACTTTTTTCGTAAGTTCACGTCTTTGCAGTAGACCTCATTTGGACAAGCAATAAAAAGTGTTATTACCTCTTGGCATCCATGTATCACGTACAGAGTCCCTGCGTTTTCTACTGCTGAATGCAGTATTTATTCCAATCACAACAAATGCTTTCGGTCGCCCATCTATGATCTCACTCCACTTGGGACCATCCAAATCCAGTGAGGCATCTGGGTCCTTTGCTTCTGGGTCTCTGGATGCTTCCACCTCCATTTCCGCTTCTGACATCGAGCTGTCAAGTGTCCTGTGGATATATCATCACAACCCATTCAGAGTTCAAAACCTTCTACAGCGAGCAGACAATAGTACGAAAGGAACCCGTTATAGAGCGTGTCACAACACTAACCGAATAGTCTGACGACTTTTTGAAACATCTTCAATGAACATCCCACTTGCTTCGCTGAGTCCAGGTTTCTGAAGATTAAAAGACAGGAATGCAAGTTAATGTCTCAAACATTGTCTCATATTCTGAAGTCAGGACGTTCAGGTTGGATAGAAAAAACCTTCGGATTCTACAATTCTTACTGGCAGCAGGAAGGGGCTCGGACATTACAAACCATAGATGGCTCAAACAGAAATGTGCAAGCAATGAAACGATTTTGGAGAGTTCATATGTCTGTTGAACGCTATTTACATCCGATTGATGGAACCGCAACCCACGAAATCCACTGGGTCTTGCTTTCAATTGGCTTTCCACTAGTGTTGCCCGCTACAATGAGCCCTTCTCGCCCCGTAAGATAAATCCTTTGCTAGATCAACAGATCATTACATTCGCCGCATTTTGTACCAAACCAAAAAATCAGAAACTGAACTTACGAATTTGGTGTCACAATTCTCCGAAGTGACTCGAAGCTGTGGTTCTAGCGACCCTTGCCCGCCATTTGACCAACTCGGGCTCTTCGTTTCCGGGAGTATCCACGTTCTGAGTAATCAGGCGCAGGAATAAGAGCTACAATCTGTGATAAAGCGTATCTCCGACTTCGCTTCGCGTACACGATTTAACCCTCAAACCAGAAATAATCCACTACCATGCGCAAATGCAATACAGAAACATACACCACGAATTTCGTCCGGTCAACATCGTCCACCAGAGGAACGATTTCTAAAGTCGCCCAAGAATGTGGTAAGGATCATAGGCTGTACCAATGCCAAGGTTGTACGCTACCGAAACACTCTTGAAACATCTCTTCTGCAGCAAATTCAACTACCCACCGAACCCCCTGACGTTAAAGTTTGAAGCAACTTTCCGAAACACTTACTACCTGGCTGCTATCTATTAAATGAACTTAGAAATGGTTCAACGCCAGCTTTAAAAAACGACAATGATAAATCTCCCATGGATTCGGAGTCCAGACGCCGCTTGTGCGTCGTTCTCTCCTCCAATAGGTAAATCTCGCACGGATTACACTCCCTAGATATGGACGGGATGATCGGCCGAAAGATGCAGCCTAACGGCTCAGCGCAGTCCAGCCACAACCCCAGATTTTCAAACATGTTCTAGCCCCGCGAAATTTGAAGGAAATATAGAGAATTGCTCGATCTTGCAGTATCCGATTGTGCTCATTCAGGAGCAGGCAAAAGATCATGGCAGCCAGGCGTCAGATTCTCCCATTGCCCGTAATGTACTCGAGTACTAAAATCACGAAGTAAGGTTCAGAGGGTTTGGTTTGTCTACAGAGCTCCTGAAAAGCTAGCGCTTTGCAAACATTCCGTGACAAATTCAGGAGCATAGATTGTTGTGAGAAATTACTAACCTGTTGGTGAATAGCATTCCCATGCAGAAACTGCCGACACACAGGACGATAATCCACCTGTAGGACAACGCTCCGGCCAATTTTGCCGCCATTCCGTAATTCAGCTAACGTAATGCAGCGAAACACTGAAGGGTGATGCAAACTTCCGGCAACCGGGTTCAGGATATGCTGCCCGATTTCTCAACAACTGAGAGGGAAACACATCCATCATAGCGTGGGGAGACTGCAAGGAATCCTGTGTGATACAAGGGCAGGGGCGGGCGATCACTTGCAGGACCTCATTTCTCTCTTCCAACTCGAGTCGAACTCCTCCCGGAGGCAGACCCGACAACAGACTTTCTCAACACCTGAAAGCGAAACACATCCGTCGAGACAGCAAGGAATCCTGGGTGATGCAAGGGTGAATTACTGGCAGGACCTCATTCCTCTCTTCCAACGCGAGTCTAGCTCCTCGAGGAGGCAGGCCAGGCTACAAACCGGAGGTTCTGCGATGCATTGACTGAGATGTTGATCGGAAAGGAGCTAAAGCAAGGCAGCAAGAGGAGAATGACATCGAAAGCAAAACTGTGGGAGTGGGCAGGGAGGAGAAGGGTCCCTAGGGAAGGGAAGGAGGGGGGAGGAGCTGGGAAGGGGATGAAGGGTCTGCAGAGAAAGCTATGGATGGGAGGGAGAAGAGATGGATTGGATTGGAATGGAAGTGTAGGAAGGTGAAGGTGGGTGGAAGGTCTGTGAAAGGGAAGGAATAAAGCAAGGAGAGAGGAGAAGCAGCAGCTCTCAGAGGAGGAGGTGGTGGCTGGCTATGGCGTCAGTCAGAGGCAGTTGGGTGGAAAAGGTGTTAGCTTGTGCAGGTTGTGGAGTAGAAGAGTGGAAGAAAATCGTTCCTTCCTTCAGCTTGTCTGATAGTCGTTGGTCGACCTTAAAAATGGATGCTTTTTCCCTGCAGCAGCACTGAGCAGATGCAGGGCAAGATGATCAAAGCCAACAGAAACTGATACATCAGCAAATGCAAGCAAGCATCCCTTAAACCTTTTCTTTAGCAGTGAAAGTTGAACAGCAAATGAAATGAGCTTGGCAATTGAGAAGCCACTGAAGCTTGCATGCGAGACAGAAACAGAGATTTTGATGGGTGTAACTGGATTGATGCAGGTGTAAGTTACACCCATCAGAGACATAAACAGAGATTTTCAACTTTCACCTGCATCAATCCATTTGCTTTTCAGTCTTCACTCCTTATGTGGAGCTGCATCAAATTTCTCAATTGAAAAGTAGGTGCAAGTTGAGACTTTGCGTTTCAATTTTCACTCTTTATGGCTATCAATCTCTCTCTCTCTCTCTCTCAACCTGCTTTTCAACTTTCACTCCTTATGTTGAGACTTTGCTTTTCAATTTTCACTCCATTATGGCAAGTTACATCTATCAATCTCTCTCTCTCTCAAAACCTGCATTTCAACTTTTACTCCTCATTTTTTTAAAATCCTTTCAATCCTTATCTCCTTATTGTCAGTTACTAATCTCTCTCTCTCTCTCTCTCTCTCTCTGTCTCTCAACCTGCTTTTCAACTAGCACTCCTTTACTGGCAGCTACTGCATCTCTCTCTCTCTCTCTCCTGCAAAAATGCTTAAGGGAATTACATTTATCAATGTTTGTCTCTCATCCCAGTTCATTTGCTTTCGATTTTCCACTACTTTTGCTCAGTTACTACACTTGATTTTGGTCCACCCCCTCTTCATCACCGTTTCATCCTTGTTGCTCCTGCTCCGACGAGTAGAGTTGGGTCTACGACTTCTTCGATCTGGTCGGCGTATTTTGACAAAACCCGCTCGGCGAGACCCTCACTATTTCCCCAGCATGCGCCTCTCGTCCAGCTCGACTCACCAATCTTTCACCACTCCGCTTCCTTCCAACCCCTGTCATTCCACCCCACGTTTTCTACCCTCCCACGATCATTTCCTCACGACAGTCACCCTCATCCCGCCCCCTGAATGCTGCGAATCTCTGCTAGATTTTTCAGAGGAGCAGCTCCGCCACGGTGCTGTTTCTGTTTGTTGGAGAGAACGACAGCCCGTTTCTCCTACAACAATTAAACGAACCCACCGATTGTACACCGAGACGAGAGTGGGCATATAAAGGGAGGTTGTCTGATGATTTCCAGCATTATGGAGAGCTACTTGTGATTTGTAAAGAGGTCGATACCGAAGCGTTCCCAACGATTTTACGTGCAGATGAGGTTCTGCAAATTTTGTGAGTTCGTATGTGGGATTAAGTTTGGTGCCAGGTGGCATATGACGGGCTGCCCGCCTTTGAAAGTACACCAAGTCTCTTTACACCAACTGCTGGTGGAAAGGTACCCGCACCTCTTTTTTTTAATAAATATTTTTGCATTTTTCCCGCCACCTGCCCAGCTTGCGTCACAGAGGCGTGTGCCGTCGTGGCGGCTTCGCTTGACTGCCACGGGGATGCCACCTCGACGCACACCTTTGTTCGCGGAATGAACGTGGCCCAAGCTTTCCTTCTTCTATTTTAAAAACGAATGCCACGTGGGCCTCCGAAGGAACAAGTGCGGCCACATGGCGCTCTCCCATTGCGCAGAAGCTGTGGGCCGCCTGCCACGCGGCGCTCTCGTCGCCAATTTTAGCGGCGTTCGTCGCAAGCTAAACTTTTACAATTACACCACTTTTTAAAGCGTCTTTAAAGGCTTTTCTAGATTTGCATGATCTCGATTTTTATAGGATAATAATTCCCCGCTTTTCCCGATCTGAAAATTAACCATTTTAAAAATGTCCCATCGCCATGCGGCCAGCATCACGTGCCACGTGGCAAAAGCTCAGGAAACACTGCCTCACCCCACATGCAGGAACTTTTATGACAGGCTTAAAGGTCGTGATCTTGTAAAGGCTCCTGTTTATTTATTGGGTCCCATGAAGCTCCATTGGGGACATGATGGCTTGTAAAGCATTTGTGACACTATCACAAGGCTCTTATCTCGTGGCCTCTCTGTTGTATACTTGGAAGTTGGGACCCGTGGTATAGGCTACTTGTCGCTTCGGCTTCATCACACATGTCATTTCCACCAACTTGCAAAATTTCGGACTCGAGAGCAAAGAGCTTATTCATCCTACTCAGCATCTTCAGACTCGGGGAGCAAAGAGCTCATTCATCCTCCTCAAATATCTCTCCAAGCCCTTTGTCCCTCTTTGCTTGGCTTGTGGGGATGAAAGCTCATCATGATCATCGTCATCTCTCTCTCTCTCTCTCACGCATGCTCATTGTGCCTCTGTGCGCCTTTGGGTCACATCCATGGGATCCTAAATGGCTACACTCATGAGCTTCACTCATGGTCTAAGCTGGAGGCAAAGTTCGATAGAATAATGTTATGATGGGGAGCAGATTGTCAATTGTGCGAAAGTGACGAATGTCCATGCACCATTTTGCATGATGGAATGACCCCACTCTCTTCTAAGCAATGAGGGCCAGCTATGGATGACGACAAAGCATATCGTCCCAATATGTAGTGTGAACCTTCACATTTCAATTTTTACCTTATCTCTAGAATTTGCAACATCCTAGTTATATTTCACCCTAGGCAACTTACAAATTACATATTATGTAAAGAGCCTTTCATTTGTGACTTGCAATTTTTTTACATTTCTTAAAACATTAATGTCCTGGTACAAGGCACAAAGAAAGAGGTGGGGAAGTGAAAAGGAGCTTCTTTCACGAGGTCTCCATGAATGTCATTACAGGTGGTGTGGTGGTAGTGCGAGGTCTCCATGAATGTCGTTATAGGTGGTGTGGTGGTAGTGGTATTATTATCTTCAATCCCATGGATGTGATTGGGTTAGAAAAAAATGCCTCCCATACCTGGTGAAATTACCTTTGTGGAGCACCTAGCATTTTCATGCGAGGTAGCTAAAGAGATATGATAAGAACATGCTTGTTGAAGATGGGGTGTTCTCGAGCATCCCCATATTCATATATTTCATTAGTAACCTTGTTCTCTCTTCTTTCTTTATCTTAGACATTGTGGATTTTATTATCATATGGTGTAAAGTTTTACATGACTAAGCAAATGTCTCCACTAAGTAGCTAGGTTGAGTTTACTCTTTTGTCAGAAGAAACTTCGGCATGTTAATCATGCACATGCCCTTTGCCTCTTCTCTAAAGGGTCCCTAAGTAAATTTAGATTCTTTTAAAAGTAGGGGGACATGCTTTGGAAGTGGAAAGTTTTGTCTCAACCTACTGCAGCTCCAGTAAATGCATGAGCGGCCAGGCTCTCGAGGTGCTTGCAACAGTTGTTTTGAGAGAGCCAGCTTTCTCTGCAGGCACTTTACACCCACCAGACATCTCATGGAGAAATGCTCTTGCATGAGGCCATGAAAATGTCCCCTCTCCAAGCCATTTTTTGTGAATACAACCCACTAATAAGCCATCTTTTGTAAATACAACCCACTAATCCCACTATGGAGGCGATAGCAGCCTTTCTTTGCAAAACAGACAGCAGGCTACTACCTGGCTCTCCTCCCATGATCTCCAACGAGATCTACATATAAATTTCATGCAGCAAGCTTCACAATACTGCGATCTCCACCACGCTACGCCATACATTTAACGTAATTGCTTTGGGACTCCAAGTTTCGAGTCAGCTCCTCACTGACCTTGCCCACTTCCTGCTTGAAAAGCGAGCTTTTCTGTGAACAGATTTCAGAGTAGAAACTAAGTTATGGTCTCGAGTCTCGACTCTCCATGAATACTTAACTCTCCTGTCTTCTCCAAAGTCCTCTCATTAAACACTACAAACAAAGCCTGCGGACGCGCAACCCAACCTCTCTGGAGACTGCAATCTCCCGTCCTCGCACTGTTGTCTGCTTGCCCCGCCAACTACTGCTGCCCACAATCATCGTTCGTCGTTCATGTTCGCATCATCACTTGGTTGGCTTCTCGTCGCGGTCCTCTTGTCGCCCACTCCCCTCTTTTGCTCGCGTCAATGGTACTTCTCTGCAATCCAAGAGTGACACAAAATGGTCACGACTCACATGGGAAAACAGTTTTGAATTGATATTCCATAATTTCTTTGGTTTTCAAGCGGAATGCCGAAAATTCACCTCTTTTTCCACTAAGAAGCTTTGTCCTATCAACTACTTTATATGAAAAAATGAAAAAATTTCCCCATTTCTCTCTCCTTTTTCATTCGACATCTAGCGCTCGTTATTGACAAAGAAACACCCCAATGACAATGAAATCAATATTAAATTTAGGGACTAAACACAGCAAGCAAGAGTAACATTGATCTCAATTTCCGTGCACCCTGAGATGGGTTTTTTTGGGGGAAAAATGACTCTCCATGTTCAACATCATATCATCTTATGAAAATGTGGATTTAATGTCATTATCAACCATCTTAAAACCATTGACCTCAAGAGCTCGTTGGTTTTGTAGGGGAAAAAATGAAAAAAAAGGCAGGCACCACATGCTACCTTGGCATATTTCACATAAAAGTATCATAATTTTATAAGGCCTTTAGGTCACGTAAGCACTCTTTGAGTGCAAATATACACTCTGAAGAACTCAAGGGCATGAACACCTTTGAAAAGAGAATAAACATGGACTTTAACAAGAGCATGCGAAGATGATTAGAAGCACCACAACTTGCACACCTAAAAAAGGTGGAACTTAGAGACATCTTTCCAAATGTTGAGATAGCTAGGGGAGGGGCATTTTCTAAATCTTAGACTTGACGAAGTCTCTCATATTAAGTTACCAAAGGGGAAGTCTCTCATTCGATGGGAAATATAAAGCTACTTATTTGTAATTGTTGTCTTTGCAAAAGGACAGGTTGTGGTGTGTTACTCCTTATAATATCTTGTAAGGTCACAAAAACGGTGCATACTCTTCACAAATATAAACCCTACTACATTAAGGTCAACAATGGACACACCTTGAGACAAAGTAGCTATAAAGTAACAACTAAAATGTTTCAAAGAAGCAGGTAAGCACTTAATAGTGGGTATAGCTTTTGACTTTCAAACCTTATCTCTACGTATAACATCTACAACTCAAAAGAAGAATATCATTCCTTATGCCAATTTCGCTAGTCGACTAGAATTGCATTTTTTTCCAAAGGCATTTCCCACCTACCCTATTGACTTGTGCCTATTTTGAATCGATAATGATTGCATTAGATAACATCTCATTGATATATATATATACATATATATATATATATGTCTTAAAAATAAACATTCCGGCATTTTGAAGATTCTTCATTGATGAAACATGGCCAAATAAATGCATGAATTGATTTCAAAGGGTCTTGATTTTAACTCTCTCTCTCTCTCTCTCTCTCTCTCTCTCTCTCTCTCTCTCTCCCCGCCCCCATCACATATTTTATTATTAAAATTCATCATAAGTACAAACAAAGACATTGACAAAACACATCTCCTCAAGAGATTTCTCAACAACTTCCCTTGTTTCTCTCTCTCTCTCTCTCTCTCTCTCTCTCTCTCTCTCTCTCTCTCTCTCTCTCTATCTATCTATCTATCTATCTATCTATCTCTCTCTCTCTCTCTCTTCCTCCTTCTCCCATGTATTAACTAGCTCACTTGCTTTCATAAGTCCTAGTTTAAATCCGTTAGGAGGGTGCGCCCTGTAGCATTGAGTCCTCATCAATCTAGCCACCTTTTAATCCAAGCTCTTGGTGCTCGTCTAGCAAATGAATGAGGGTGGTGATCCTCTTCTTTATATAATCACATTGAATATCATCTTTCTCCATTTCACTGGCATTACAACCATCATGTAAAGCACATGATATGGTTGTGCCAAAATCAACAAACAAGCCAAGAATCCAATTTCCAAATAGATTTATGAGGAAATATTATTTTCTTTTTTCATATTCCATGTAAGGAAATTGGAGATTACAATAACAAAGGCATAGACTACAAAAATTTGGATTGGTGGTTTTGATAGGGATTGACTATCCCTTCATTCTTAGTTTTCATGACATGCCTAAGTTTCTTAGTCGTTGCTAGAGTATCAAAATGATCACATGTATATGAAGTAAATGGACAAAAGTTAATCAGTTCTACTACCTTTTTATTGTCCATTCACTAGTAGCCAACTAAAATATTCTCTATGATGATAGGGGTGAAGTTGTGGCCATTCAAATTGCCTCACATTAGGCTTCATCATGCAACATGGACAAATGTGATCACATCCACAACGTAGATCATTAATAAAACCCATGGCAAGTCAAAAAAAAAAAGACAACCCTCCATAATGTTGTTATTGTGAACAAAGAAATAATAAAAATGCATGCATATTTGAATCTGTCTACCATGCTTTTGACGTTATTGAAGTATAGAGCAAAAATTTCATGTTCTCGATCTCCATTCCAAGATGTGTATGGCAAAGAGCCTCATCATAGGGATGTCCCTCTATACTTCGCAAAGATGTTATTTTGGAACTTATGAAAGGACTCCCTGTAGGTTTCTCCTCACACAGCGACAAATGTCAAAGGCCTCTCCCGGAAAATGCGATAACACAATAGATGCTCTCAGAATTCACCAGAGCACGAGAGAGAATGGAGGAGAAGTTGTTGTAGAGGCTTCGTGATGAAAACAAAGATAGTTTTGAGGAGATTCTATGGCCTTGGGCTTTGGCATCTACCACAACGTGGTTCACATTGGTGGTCCTTTTCTTAGAAAACCAACACTTAGTCTCAACATGGCCCCACTTAGTGCATACGTTGTATTATTTTGTGTGTTTATCTTCTTCCATATGGCCCTTTTTGGAATGTTTCTTACACCATCTTTCATTGAAGCTTGGCTTCTCACGATAACCCATCTTTTTCAAGGTTTTTTAATAGTAGACTTGAGTTTATCCTTCTTTGATGACTTGTCATCACTATTACTCTTTTTTTTCTTCGGCTTGGACTATGCTACACCATTTTTTCCAAAGCCACATCTTGATTAAGTAAATCTTCGTATGTCTTGGTAGGATTAATGATTTTTGGGGATTGGATGCCCACTTGTGTATACCTGGCCAATAGCCAACCATGCAAAGACTTATAATTAGGTTGGATACTAAGCTAGTTGATTAAGGCCCTCATCCTTATGATGAAATCCTAGATGCACTTGCCTTCCTTTTGCTTGAGTTCAATTAGTTTGGCCCGAACATATTCTTTGTTGGAATTCTACATGGAAATGCTTCAAGAATGCCTTAGTCATGTGCTCTTGGAATAACCAATCAAAAATGGTTGTACCACCTTTGAGCTCTTTTAACCAAGGTGCAAGGGAAGTAATTCATGTACTCCTCCTTGGTCTTGGTCTCACTAATGTGACAAATGCGTAAGAAACTCTACAGGTGGCTATACATATCTTCATCATCAACTCCTTTATAATTTTGAATTTTTACCTTAATCAAGGGTCACCTTGGGTTTCACAACCATTGGCTCTGGTTCTAGTTCCTCGAGAGGTTCTTCATCCTCTCCTAGCTACTTAAGGGACAAGCCTCTATATTGAGTATGAGCATGCTCCCAAACTAGTGGGATTGATTGTTTTGGTCGAACACATCTTCCCTATGCGGGAACATTTGATGCATGGGATCTTGATCCCCCTCATAGTGATACTTTTGGTGTGATTGGGCTTGTGGTGGTCTCCCAACTCCAAATACGTGCTTGAGGAGGTATGGGACTCGGTGATCGATGGCATGGACTTAGCATATTAGTTCTTGGAGTACTTTGCTTGGAGGCGGATAGGCTTCTTGGCAAAACCAAACTTGGGGCATGCGGCCTAGATGCCATCGGTCCCTGTGATGCCTCATGACTTCCTCAGTCCTGTCCAAGGCTCATCCCCTGGTCAAAATTCCTTCTACTAACATGGCCACATTTTATTGTGTGTTCATGCACCTATAAGTTGTAGTGGGAATCGATATAAATTCATTCAAATGAGTAGCCATACTCATGGAGAAATAGAAGGGAGAAGAGGAATAGATACATCCCTAGATTAATTTGGTCAAGCATGTATCCCATTGCCATTCTTTGGCAAATTATGGGGCTCAATCAACAAATGGGAGGAGCTCCATTTCCATTGCCATCTCCATTGCTATTCAAGGGATCTTTTGAGCATGGTGATGGCAAATCACCCTACTCTTTTTTTCACTATGGGGAGAGATTTTAAAAACTCCTTAACTCATTTGAAGATGAGAAGTGGGACCCTAATGTTTGGGATTGCAAATAAAATCTTAATGCTTTGAAACTAGCCTTTGTGGAGCAAATGCGACATATGGAATCGACAATAATGTCAAGAATTTGCCCCTAACCAAGACCTCGCCTCAGAATGAAGCTCTTGGTGGTTAGATTTTTGGAAGAATAATCATGGAGGCTAGTACCCTCACCCTGTTTCCTTTCAAAACCTTCCTGTTGTCTTACTAGGAAATGTTACTTCTCTCACATGAGCTTACACAAACCTTACAAAACTCTCTAAAGCACTCTCTCATCTCACAAATGTCCCATGAGCTCATAAGAACATTATAGAACAATACTCAAGCTCCAAAAATTAGAAGGAGGAGCTTGTTGAGTAAAAATAGAGGAGACATTACATTTTACAAAATAGATGAAAGAAAAAGAGGGGTGCTACACAAAATTCATGATTGGAAGGCAAAATCATGTGACAATCAAGTGCAAACAAGCCTCACATGGAAGGCAACACATACACAAGCTCAACGCCTTCCAACATTCAACAAGAGTAGAGGCCCCATTGGTGCTTGTACTACCCTAACACCATGAGAAATTGAAAAGAGAGGGAGAGAATGAGAATGAGAAAGTACACCATAGAAACTTATAATGCACAAGTTTATTGAAAAATGAAGGAATACACACTTATATACAATTAGGGAATAGGGGTAGAGTTGCTCTCCATTTTCCCTAGATTAGTTTGAATATGGACCTTAGTTCACTTAATGATATGTGCATGTGGTATTTACACAATTTTGAGATTGTTCTCTCAACACATTAATTTTGAGTCTTCAGTCCTAGACAAATAAATATAGAATGGAAATGATTATTGGTATGTAGGTAGATGGGAATATGTAGATGGTACAGTACTTTGACCTCTTTCTAATCCATCACCAAGAACCTATTACCAAAGAGTAGGTACCATTGGATTAAAAAGACAAAGATGCCTAACATTTGATCACCAAGAACCTATTACCAAAGAGTAGGTACAATTGGATTAAAAAGATGAAGATGCCTAACATTTGATATAAAAAATTGCAAAAGACGTCATCCTTAGATACATGAATATAGTAAAAACATCAAAGGAAGCATGGGATACGTTTGCAGCTGTATATACATCAAAGAATAGTTTTTAATCAAAGTAATGAATTAAGATATTCCTACTACGAACTAAGACTTAGAGAAAAAAATACACAATCTTCAAATAGTAAGGGACAAAAATAGTTGGGGAAGGATATGAGAAATTGGTTCAAATTATAGTTATTAAGGAGCAAGTACCAACATTGGAATGACTACAATCAACTGAAGAATTTAGTACATAGGAAATTCAAGATTGTAAAGTACAATCAAGTCAACAAGCTTTTAAAGCTTCCAATAGAGGCAGAGCAAGGGGAAAATCAACAAATAGAGGTGAAATACATCAGCATCCACATCCACATCCACACCAACATCAACGTAAAATTAGCATTAGAAAAAACATAGAAATCAAAGTAGTTATCAACATCAACATTCAAGAAAAAGTTATGAAAATAGAGGAATTGTCACAAATTTGGTCAATGTGAAAGAGATTTTAGAAAGAGGCAATATAATCAAAGTGGTCAATAGAACTCCAACAAAGAAATTTTAGAGGTAGAGGAAATTTCATGGACAAAGCCATAATTATTATGCAAGTCAAGAAAGTGAATCTTATGAACGACTAAATAGCCAAAACATGTACATTGTCATTGAATTATGGACACAAAAAAACATGTCCATTGTCATTGAATTATGGACACAAAAATATAGCCCATCACAAAATCAAAAGGTCAATATAGTTTCCATGTCAACAATGTAGAAGAAAAGGTAAGGACCCATGGCACATTGATGATGGAGCATGATTCAAGCCATATGATAGGACATAAGGAATTGTTTATATAAATTAAACCTTTGGAAGGATCCAACAATGTGATCTACATAGCTGATAATACACCAAATTCAGTGAAAATGCAAAATATGCATGGATAATTTTGTAGGACAAAAGGATTGATAAATGATGAGCTTATATTCCAAAACTCACCAAGAATCTCTTTGTTAGTAGTTGGATAGATGACACAAAAGAACTATAGAGTTATGTTTCATGGAAATGAAAGGATATCCAAAGCATATCAACTTCTTTGAAAAGCAGGTAAAGATAATCAGAAAAGTATGATGCCATACCTAGGTGAGTTGGGACACTCCTCCATTAGATTTGCAAAACAAAATCTTTGGCATGGAATTGTGGATCGAATAATGATGTTGGCAACTTTGAACATTACACTTGGAAGAATTATGATGAAGGACCCTAGTACTCTTAACCTTTGTTATACATATTTGCATAAATGTATTGGATCGTTGTGAAAACTATAAAGTAAACTAGCATGAAATTCCTCAATTTTTATTGAAACACATTGAATGATATGGATATCATTTTCTTTGATCTGGGGATACAAATAAGTCTTATGTTTACTTGTATTACTTCCTTGCATACCTCCATGATTATGTGTGAATATGGATATGCTATACAACTGAATTGTTATGACTTGCAATCTTACTCATGATGGATGAATTGGCTATGGAATGGGTTTACAATGAATGAGGATAAGTTTATGCGGGAGCTTAGGTTTAGTAGTTTTTTACTTGAGATAGGTCTCTCTCTCTCTCTCTCTCTCTCTCTCTCACACACACACACACACACACACACACACATATACACACACATACACACACACACACACACTTACTATCCCTTCCTCCACTGGTGTGGTCACTTGCTCATTACTTCTACACACTCACACACACACTCCCTTTCCCTTTACACTTCCTAAATTTTCTCCCCATCTCTCTCCAAATTTTCCCTCTTTCTCTACCTAACCTCTCTGTCTTCACCTCTTGCTCCCTCTCTATTGATCCCCTCTCTCTACTTTTTAACCCCCCCTCTCTCTATTCTTCCCCCCCTCCCTCTCTCTCTCTCTCTCTCTCTCTCTCTCTCTCTCTAGCTACACTTCTACCTCTCTCCCTAACCATACCTCTACTCACCTTTTCTCACTTCTACCTACCTCTACTCACTAACTACTCCCTAACCAAGTTCCTAACCCAAGCTCCTCCCGTGACTATTCAATTCCATTTCCTGCGACTACTAATCGCCTCAATTCCCAACCACCATCCTGACTACTTGCCCTCCCGACCTACCAACTTCTTCCTTCCCAAATTTCCCTCTCCCTCTATGCCGACTGAGTTCCCTCCTCGCCCGACTAAGCCCAATGGGTTATTTAAACCCCCCGTCCCTGTTTCGTCCACCTCGCCTATTGCTCTCTCTCTGCCTTACCCACCACTGCGCGATGCTACTCTGCGCTACACAGCAGGACTAACCTTTGACACCGCTTAGATCCCGTCCTTGACTGTTGCTCCTAAGCCAATCTGTCACCTCCACCGCCGTCCATCGCTTGTTTGTGAGTCGTAGGTACTTTCTTCTTCGGCCTAACCTTAGCATGGGTTCTTAAATGGATTCACGATAGCTTGGCTACAGCGATGGACAGTCAATCCCGCATCGATTTTCTCATCGCTTGCAATTCGTTAGGTGCTTCCCTTTTTTTTTCCTGCATCATTTTTCTCATGCTTCTCCCTTACCATCTTGACACGTGTCTTTACACACACCCCTTCTTACTTATTGCCTTTTCTTTTACCCTTAAACCCCCCCCCCCCCCCCGCCCCACCCCTTCCCCCTTTTCTCTTTTATCTAAATACACCTATCTTTTTCCTTCCCTACTTCTTAAACCCCCCTTTTCCCCTTTATTTTTAAAGGACTACATTCTCTTTTCATATATTATTCCTTCTTCTTTCTCTTGATTTACGTTTCGATCCCTTAAAATCTATTTCTACCCCTTCTCTTTTAATTCCCGCTACAATTAGTTTAGCTTTGTTTTTATTCTTTTTATTTCTTTCCCCTCCCCATAGTCTTTTTGCCATTAGTTCTTTTTTTTATACTTTAACTTTTTACTCTAAATTTTTCTTTTTCTTTAACATAACTTTGTCTAATTATTGTAAAGATTACTTCTAAACCTTATCATGTTTTTATTTTGTCTCCCTTTCCTTTCCTTTGCTCAATATTGCAAAAAAAATTTATTTGTCATATCCCTTATGAGCCTTCCTTTTTAAATAGTCTCTCCAAAACTTTCTTTTCTTTTCTCTCCCTATTTTCTATATATTCATAACTGTCATTTTGTCCATTTAACTTAATTTCTCTTTCATTCTTTGGTTATGCTTACATCTATTTCTTCACTGTACCTCCACTTTATCACCCCCATAATTCTCTTAAACATAATTCTACACACCCTTAGTGATCATACCATCACTCCATACAATTTTGCATTTATAAATTTTTCAACTAGCTTTGTAAGTCAGTGGTTAAGCGTTTATTTTTATTGTGACCCCAATAACAAGGGAGGGGTGTTTATGACACCTGTCTTCCCAACTAAGGTTTAACTAGTTCTCACCATGTTTTTCTTGTTGGATGGTGGCAGGTAGGCAGACTTCCCTCTTCCATAAAAGTGATGCTTGCCAGGACTTATCCAAGCACAACCTCTATACAGTTTCCACAAAGTCAGTTCTACAAAAGGGCCCACTACTAGTTTCCTTTATAAATAGGGATTCACCAACTTGTACAAACTTTTCCGTTAATACAGTTAGACCTATTTCATTGTCTAGCTTCGCTCTTTTGTCTTTTCACTATGCAAAGGGGTGTTATAAAATCTTACACACACACACACACACACACACACACACACACACACACACATGCGCACACACATATGCACAATCCACATTTAGCATAACGATTGTATTAAAAGTAAATTATCTCATTAATTCCCATATCCTTGTGGATTTTCCTTACATTATCAATAAATCCAATTTGTGACACATTGTTGGGATGAGCAGGGAGGAGCGGAGGCACATGCAGAGTCTTAATTAAATATTTCAGCCAGCACCCACCTTGCTACTAGTAGCCTAGCCTAGCATAGACGGCCATATACATCATCGTCTAGCCACCCATGATGTGTAAATAGATGGTTGCCATGGGAACATTTCTCGGTCATCGGAGGTAAAGATCATAATAATTCAATGGCAAGAAAACTACCATTTTTAATGGCATTATAACTAGAAATTCTACAATTCTAACAGTCTGATTCTGGCTCAATGCTAATCCGAGCCTGCGGTCTTGACGTTGTTATAACAGTTTGAACAACTGCACATACTTCATCTCTGTCTCTCTCTCTCTCTCTCTCTCTCATTAGGAGAATTTTGGACTCAAAAAGGGCCTTATAAGGAGTGGATTAGGAAAATGGATTAAGAACTAATAAGGCCTACAAAGGGTCCCATCACCCCATATGGGGATAAAAAAGTACATCTCCCTAGGCCCTTGGTGGTCCCCAAAACTGCACCTCCCTCTCCTAGTTAGAGGGCCCCCACACTCTCAAAAAGTTAACTCTCTTTACAACCTTTAGGTGGTCCACATTCTCAAAAAGTATCTCGGTGATACACCCTAGCCCAAAAATTTTAAAATTTTCAAAAGTGCCCAAAATGGCCCAAAACTCTTCAAAACTTTCCCCCAAACCATGCCTATGCACCCAAATCACTTTTCAACATCTAAATCCTACTCCTCATTGTAATCATCTTCTAATCCCACATTCATACTCCTATCGTAAGCAATTTGCAACACCCAAATCCAATTTCTTCTCATCATTTTGTCCCAAACTTGCTTCTAATTGATCCTATTATATCTTTCCATTGTCCCAAACGTGTTTCCATTGATTCTATTCTATTCTTTGAACTGGATCCAAGGCCTTATTTCTAAATCCCTCTCATGGCTCCATTGGAAGATCGCACCAACAAGCCACGAAAAAGCACCTTGCACATCGAAGTTGCACCAAAGTATGCCACGACTCATCAATGTTATTGCCACAATGTTGCCGACAAAGTTACATTGGATCAGTTACAACAACAAGGAACAAGCATGTCGACTTATGGAGTGTTGGTGAACTCTATCCAGTGGATCCTTTGACAGGTGCTCCATCTTTGTTTGAAAATGTGATGCGTTTGATTCAATACGTAGGCGATGGTCTTCAAGGCTTACTAGGATATTGTAAACGCATCAGCCATTCCAATGCTAAAGCACACTCTGCAAAGGTTCACTTGTTGAGAATGGAAGGAGAGACAAAGATACTTAGAGATACCATGCATAACCTCCAAGAACAACTAACCCAAGAGCAAAAAAAACTTGTTGACTCAGAAATTGCAAAAGAGAGGTCACAAGAGACAATCACAAGGTTAATAGATGAGAAGAACAAACTATTAAAAAAGGCTTGGTGTATCCAACAAGAGCTTGCTACATTGACTAGGAGATTAGAAAGGATAAAAAGAACCCCTCTAGGTTACAAGCATAGGATCAAGCTCATGCAAGCAATGGAGAGCTTGGCATATGGTGGTGGAGTAAGGAAGCGCAAGGTGAAAGCTACAAGATATGTATATTTGGACTATTTTGTAATTATGAAGCATTACTTACAAATGAATCATTTGTTTTTCTAATGTTATCATGATTTCTATAGAAAATTTATGGAGGAGGTTATTGGAAGAAATTCCTCTGACAAACTTTGTGCTGTAAAGAGTGTAGTTAAGAAGAAAGATTTCATTTCTATTCTTAGGGACCCCCGTCGGTGTGCATTGCAACATGCAATATTACAAGAGGTTGCAACTAATTTAGAGAATCTTGTAGATCCATCGGAAGTTGTCCACGCATGTGATGCTGCTGGCATTAGTCGGCAAGGGTACTTAGCTATGTATAATGTCTTTGTAAATGCATTTCGAGGTCAAGACATTAAGAATCCTTTATGCCGAGACCAGTATACGTTAGAAATGCAAGGAAAGAAACAAATTTTGCTGTTCAAGATTTGTTGGGTGGATTTATACACATCTCAGAAAGCATGACATTGGATGTACCTAGGATCCAAGCTGCAATGGTGGAGTTTTACAACATGAAAGCATGGGGTAGGTCAAAATTATATTGTTTAGAGGGTTGCTACTTTTATCTTAGTAAAGTTAGTATTTGCATTATCAAATTGGATGAGTGTGAGGTTGTAAAAGGCCACAAGTTGGAGAGGGTTAGTATTACTTTGATGAATAAAGCCCTCGGACATGCTAAAGATAAGGAAATTAGGGAAGATTTTAGTGTGCAATTGGAAAAACACATTTTGTGGCTTGCCACGTGTGAACTTCCTAAAGAGACACACTCATTCTTGAAATGGGTATTTCATAGATCTCTAATTCCAATTGTCATAGATGTGCAAACGAAAGGAGAGTTGCTTCAAGTTGAAGGGTTCGGATCATTTAAATTTGAATGGCACATGGCAGGAGATCTTAAGACCTTGAAGTCTATGTTTGGAACAAAATTAAGTGCAAATGCAACATATCCATGTCTTTATTGTATGCACTCACACCAACCTCGAGGCAGTAACATAGGAATACATAGAGGGAAAGAGCAAATAAAAAGAGGAAAAGATTTTGGGAATGCTAAAGATGTAATGAATGACATCACAGATGATGATGCTAACAAACGGATGTATTGGAGCAATGGAGTAATGAGCTGCAATCAGGATGCTGCACCCAACAGAGATTGGGATCCAATTTTAAACATTCCATTACAAAAAGTGCATTTCTGTGTGTTACATGTGGAGATGCGGCTCATTGATAACTTGCTTTACTTGCACATTGTATATGGATGGAACATGAAACCGGAGGAGAGAGCGGCATCATGTATAGCAAGGGTCGAAGCTTTACTCTTGAGCATGGGTCTACATGGGGGGAATGTAAAGCTAATCAAAGACGCACAATTGTCAAGAAAATCAGGAAATCTTCCAAATAAAGTGTCTATGGGAGGCTCTAAGGCACGAAGGTTTTTGTCCAATCATGGAAAACATCGATTAAATCTGCATTGGAATTATTGGAAAAAGTTATGACTTTGCACCACTAATTTGGAAGCTGATCCTCATGTCAGAACCTTGAGATAATGCAGTCGTCCGTGATCGTAACCCTTCGTGAGGACACAAACTTGTATGCAATCCATGCCAAGAGGGTTATGATCATGGCAAAAGACATGCACCTGGCAAGGCGGATTAGAGAAGACCCACAACTTAGGCCATAGATCTGATTTTTTGTTGTATTCACTATGGACACCAATTTTGGTTGTCAAAAGAATTTTGTGCAAAGATGGTTGTAAATATTTTTTGTAATAGAATCCTTTGGAAACTATGTTTCTTGTAGATTTTCATCTTTAAGCTTTCATTTTCAAGTGGAATCTTGCATGTATTATTTACTTCCATATATGATGTATGTACATAATGTAATTAATTGTTGATGGCAAATAATCATGGTAGAATGTAATTAGTCACTAGTATGTAATTAGTATGTAATTAGTCAATAATCATGGTAGAATGTAATTAGTCACTAGTATGTGATGGGGGATGCATCCTCCCCAAAAAAAAAACAAAAAAAAGCCCTCGAGGGGCCCTGGTGCGCGCAGGCCATTCCTAGCATACTTTACAACATTTTACACCATAAGGGCCTACATCTTCAATTGTATGTAGCACCCCTTAGCCTCAATTTCCATAAAAGTCAAAACCCAATCTCCTATGCTAGGATTGAGTTAGTCATATGCTTGTTCCCTATCCAAATTTGATAATACACAAACACCAATCAAGTATACATGTGGATTATTGCCATCTCCATGTGGAACCATTAGCATAAGTGAGAGCTTGACATCTCAATCATGGAGCATATATCATCTTATTTTACATTAATCCTTCCAACTAACCATGCACATAACTAAATTAGCCACCATATTATTGTTGTTCTATTTTCCTCCTAGGTTTAGGATGCAAAACATTCCTAGTCCCAAGATGAATCTAAATATGAAAGGATTTGAGATTGTGCATCCAATTTAACCTTTTGTTGCTATCTTGATTAGAGTTCATAAGCAATCTTAATCTTGTCTATTCATACACCTAGTAACTTGAAGAATTCTTGAAACCTTTGATAAGGGAATGCACTTTTCTTCAAAATCAACCATATATTTAAATTAAGGATACACTAAAGTCCAAGAAATGAAACTCAATTATAATGCGAAACACCACCCATCTGAAAAACAAGAGAAATATATATTAAATTTTGATGTCTATACAATATTTCTTGTATATTGCATCCAATAGATGCACTTTTTACAAAATATTTGCTTGCTTAGCTTTAGCTACTATTGCTACTCTCCTCTGAGTTGACAAAATGTTGGGTTCACTGAAAGATTCTACAAGCTACCTAGCATCATAAACACCTACCAAAGCACCCATAGCAACAACCGCCATGATTCTTCCTACTAGTTTCTCTCCAAAAGTAGATAGTGCCAGGTCTCACCTCACCAAAATACACTTCCTTACAAAAGGGGGTAAAGGCACAAGGGAGACTAGCTTTGAAAGTGCCCTACACTTTATCATCTCCTATTTCCCATAAGGGAGAACAAAGTATGGAAGCACAATAGGCTATGGCAGTCAAACATTCCCATGTAGTGTCCTAGTGCTGAATCCACACCGATGCTGTCACCTCGACCCCCTTTATGTGTCACAAACTGATCAACTTCGATGAAGTCCTGAAAATTGAGATAACATCAGTAATCTTCTCAATGCCAAACTAAGAACATAAATTCATTAATATTGATAAAATAACATGAACTTACAATGTGGGCAGCATCTTGTTCGTCCATCCCCGGCCGAGTTATATCGATGGAGCTTTTGCTCTCATCAATTTCTCGAGGTGGTGCCAATGATGAGGCCTCTGCAATATTCTCAAGTCTGTGGCGTTTTTGCGCCCTCTCGGTCTCCAATCTTTCTTGGACCTCACGGAACTCCGTCTCTATAACTGCTGCATTAGTAGAGTCATGCATTTCCTCCCACATAGTTAAGATCAGATGCTCCAAAGTGTTTACAGGTGCCAAATTTGTGCATCTATCCAACCCCTCTTCTGGGTAACCTAAGTTACTACTACTCTCCCAAGCAGAGAGTGCCCCCAGTACTTCATCTTCTCTCAAATTGGAAGAGGTTGAGAGGAGGAGGCTGAGAGGAGGAAGGGGTTGGGAGAAGGCTGAGAGGAGGTAGAGAGAGGGAAGAGGCTCAGAGAAAGGTGGGGAGTCAATGGGGATAGTTTGGGGAGACTCCTGGGAGGATTTTGGGGTGCTAGGGACTCTTTTGGAAATTTTTGATTTTTTGGAGGGAAAAAAATTTCGCGGATTTGGGGGCCTACCAAGAGAGCCTAGGAAGGTATGGAGACCATCTCATTGGCTGGTTTGCTAATCACAAATGTTAAGGGACTAATCCAAGAGGCCCTTTTTGAGTCCAAAATTCCCTAATGCTCTCTCTCTCTCTCTCTCTCTCTCTCTCTCTCTCTCTCTCTCTCTCTCTCTCTCTCTTTCGTTCACTGAGTGTCGTGCACTAAGTAATATGTCTACTCTAATGGTGTTTACAAACATGTTTGTTTGCAAAAACATTTTTTGGCCCATGTGTTGGACCCGGTGATTGGGACCACGGTTTCAAAAATCGTATATTCCATTGCGTTTTGGAGGCCCAAAAACCCCTATCTACCAACTCTTGCGTGATTCTATGGAGATTTGGAGAAATTCGGTCTCTTTGAGGCGCGGAATCGTCTGTTCTCTGTCAAAAATCCATTCAAAGATTTAAACCTTTGATTTTTGGATTATAGGTCAATTGGAAGGGTTGACTCCCTGTTTCCCATTCATCAGTTAGGCTAGTCACATTGAGGAGTGCAAGACATCGCATCTTCTAGTGAAGCATTGTGCGAGCGCACTGGGCATTAGGTACCTTGGGAGGTGAGGGAGCCAGGACCAAAAACGAGTATCAATATTTGGTGATCCTGCTGGGGAGAAAGGTTTGAGAGGGAAATTCAATGGATTTAGAATAAGAGTCTTAGTATGAGTGCATAGGAAAGAATGAACAAGAAATAGTTTATGCTGACCAATGACAAGTTATGACAATTACTCCCAAGCAACCCTTTGCATCATCCACAAATCGAAGATGTCTTATTCATATGTAGAGAAAAGACAAGGATATGCAACCAAGAGAAAGGAATACTTGCGTTGATGCTATAGAGGGTCGCAAGACTTTGGAGACAAAGAAGTTGCAATGAATGCCGAACTAGGTATGGATGAGCGAGTGAATCCTTGGGGTGTAGCTACAACCTTTGACAATGGTGTGAACAAGCTCAAAGAAGGATGGGTCATGGTCTAAGCGGTGCATGATTCAACTACAATGTTGACACCCAGAGTGAGCTAGTTAGAGGAAGCCATCTTCAGCAACCTGAAGCCTTCAATTAGGAAGCTATCTTCAAGTGGTGGATGGAGGATTTAAAGCGGTCATCTAAAAAGTATCCATGTTGAAGAACTGAGAGAACCCTTACTCACGCAAAGCTGAAAACCAAGGACTTGGTCTAGAAGGGGATCATCTAGATTATTGAGTCGAGACAAATTTCCAACCAGGAACAGCCATAGGATTCTGTCCATCAGTTAGCCATGCAACATGCATGGACAAGGGCAAAGCAACACATCAATGTAAATGCACCCACACACAAATAGACAACACACAATGTATGCAACCATGCACACACACTTTGTAGAGAGAGGTAATCAATATTGATGATTGAAATCAATACAAAGTGCCAAAGGGGACAAAGTCAAACATCAAAAGTAGCATGGGACATGTTGCAACACTATATGAATCAAAGAATACATAAAGAATCCTTATACTTAGGAATAAAATAAATCAAAGTTTCTAACAAAGCAATGAGACTAGACACGAATACATGTTGAGGATCAAAGATATCAACACTCAACTTCTATCAGTATGTGAAACAATGAAATCTAAAGAATGAGTCCAAATGGACTTGGATACTTTTATGAGAACCTAGTAGAGTACTTTAAAATCTAAAAGAAAGCTAGACACACCTGAGACAAAGATAACTCCCTCTAGCTCCCTCTTCTTGTAGTCTAAGTGTCCTCTTGCTAAGTACTTGTGTTTGAGACACAAGGATCTATGCTATAGAAGAGAGGAATAGAAGGGGTTGTGGTGGAGAGGAGAGAAAGTGGCTACATTGGAGATAAGAGAAAGGGAGGTAATTGTGCTAGAGAGAAAGGGGGGCTAGGGTATACTTTGAAGAGGAGATGCTCAAGACAAGGAAAAGGCTACTTTAGAGAGGAGATTCTCAAGAAAGGGACGGAGGACTTTACATTGGAGAGGAGAAAGATGGATGTGGTTTTGATGGAGAGGAAAAGAGCGAGGATACTTTGAAGAGGAGATGCTCAACAAAGGAGGGGGCTACTTTGGAGAGGAGATGCTCAAGAAAGAGAGGGAGGGACCTATTTTGGAGGGGAATACATAGAAAATGGGTTCTAATTAGACAAGAAAGCTAGATTTAGAGGGAAGAATCTACAATCATAGTAGGGCATTGTATAAATAGAGGAGGGGGATGCACAGTCAAAGAAGGGAGGGAGCTATAATCAGAGGAGGGGGTTGTGCAAGGGGCTACCTTAGAGAGGAAGGGTGACATGGTGCTGCATTGGAGAGGGAGGGATAGGATGGTAGAGAGGACAGCAACAAGGAGGGTGGTTGTGCAATAGAGGAAGGAGGGGAGGGGGATTCATAGGACAAGAAGGGAGGGACTACTAGATAGATTTGTAGTACAGGGGAGATTGCAACATAGAGGAGAGGGCTGCAAGCATAGGTTGGTAAAGGAGGGGAGTATGAGGATTCATAAGAAAGGAAGGGAGGGGCTACAAGGTACATTCATAAGAGGGGGAGTGCCTACAATGTAGAAGATAAGGGAGGCGACAAATGGCATAGGGAAATGGAAGGGGGGAGGAATGCACTGGGTAAAATCATGGAGATTCTTTTGTATCAATTGTATCAATTGCTAATAATAGCATAGCATGCAAACACATCTAAAATCCTTTATGGATTTACACCCCCCTTTTGCAATACGATTCATGAGTTGCCTCCTTTGCCAACACATTATGGATTTATGACCCCATAATTCCTCTCCTTTGGTGACACATTATGGGCCCACAACCATATGATCATGATGGTTCATGACTTTATGGTCATGGACCCATGATGTGTTGTCAAAGGAGGCAAATCCTAACCTTTTGATTGTGTGTAGTCCAACAGTGACTTACGTGTTATGGGTTCTCAGAAGAATTCCAACAGAGTCTCTACTCCCACCAAGCAACTCCTTGTGGGGGCTTCATATGCACAAACCTCACACTTGTGTCACCCAAGCATCTAATGGATTGTGCTCAAGTAGCTCCATGAGAGAGAAGGAAGAAGAGGAGGAGGGAAATGAGAGAGGGGAATGGGTAGGAGAGGAGGGAGAGAAGAGTGATGGCAGACAGCGGCACTCACAAGACAACTATCAAAGGAAACAAGAAGACTCAAGTGCAAGAGAGTGTAGAGTCCCCTTGGTTGTCTTGCATCTTCTTGAACTAGATTTATGTAGTTGTGTGGCTTGTACCTTTGTTGGTGTAGGAATTGGGTGGAGAGGTGCAGCTACACAATGGATCTGATCTTCCATAGACTGTGAGGTTGAGGATGGGAGGGTAACTTTTGGCTGGTAATAGGAGCTATTTCCTTTAGATGTACTAACCATTGGCAAGATGGATGGGCTGGCTGTCAATGCATTGTTACTCGTACGTAAAGCTACAAGGGGATCACATTGTTGCACGAATGTTCATGTCATTGGAGTAGTAACCAAAGTGGATGAAGAAGATTCCACGAATGCTAAGAGACTCATGGACTTCTTGGTGAATATTTGGATCACTGGGGGCACTGGACTAGGGGCCTTATTGTCGATTGAGATGATGGAGGTGTGGCCATCATTGGTGAGAGTCACAATGCATTCCCGCTAGTTGATTTGGTAGTTGACTACCCAACACCAAGTCCTTTCGAGGATAACCTGTTTGTCCATGGCAACTGCAGTCATAACATAGCAGGGGTTAACCCTTCCACCGATGCCTTGCAGATTGTTATTAGTGTTAAGTTCTTTGCCTTAGGCTGCTATGCCCTAGCTTCCTCTATCTTTTGCTGCTTCATTCGGGTGATTCTTTCCTTAGCTCCTTTTACTGATGGATAGCTTACAGAGTTTGAAGTGTCAATGGTCTGTAGTAGCATTTCAGCTTACCACCATTGATATAACCATCCATTTCCATACCATCAAACATAAAGATTCTGCATGACTCTTGAGGTGTGATTTCTACAACTCGATACAGAGACATTTCCTTATTTTTCAATTTATACTTTGTGTTCCTTACACTATACAATAGCACGTAGTCACCTTCGTTTAGGTCCTTGTTTCGAAGGTTGCAATCGAACCATTTTTTGTGGCGTAGCTTCTGAATCTTAATGCCGTAGGCTGCTCTCAACCTTGTATCATCAAGCCTTTCCAGTTTGATTAGCCTTTGTAGGATTGCCTCTTCTAATATTCAATCCCTATTTGTAACTCTAAGGCTTTGAATGATAAACTCCATAGGCATAATTGCTTCTACCCCAAAGGCTAGGTTAAAGGGCGTGTAGTTTGTAGCACCTTATGTGTCATTCTGTATGCCCAAAGTGTTGCGGTAAGTTTATGCTCCCAATCGTTATGACTGGCCTCAACCATGAATGTCATTGTGTGGCACAAGGTCTTGTTTGAGCTTTTAGTTTGGCCATTTGCTCTAGGGTAATAGGTTGTGGACTTTCGATGAACAATGAGGAACTCACTAATCATATGGATCGTGTCGTTAACGAAGTGTGTTCCCCTATCACTTAATAATTTCCGGTGGGAGTTGAAGCAAGATATTATGTTCTCATATAGGAACTCAATCGTTGTTCTTTCATTCGCTTTTCTCATGGCCTTGGCTTCTACCCACTTGGAAAAATAATCAGTTTCTCAAAGGGCTAGTCTATAACGACTCCTATCAGAGGCATATAGTCCTAATTGTGGGTTATGGAGACTCATTATCAGGGATCACAACACTTGACAAACTCAGCAACATCTACAAAGAGCGTAGGCCACCATAACCTGGCTTGCAATACCTTACGGGTTGTAAGCTCTCCAGCAAAATGACCACTCGTAATACTTGAATGAGCTTCATCCAGAACCTCCATGAATTCATCCTCTCTAACAGAGCGGTGCACTATGCCATCTTTCCCTAGCCAATAGAGTTGTCCAGCTGATATGGGGCCACATCGTTGATAAGATTCATAGCCCTGTTCTTGTTAAGGGCCTTGTCCTGGGGGAACCCATTGGCTAAGAAGTGTCCAATCTGCTGCGCCCATTCTAAAACTAGATCAAACAAGAATAACGAGGCATCCAAAAGATCATCCTCCACTCTTGTTACTGGTTCTCCATTGGGAATACAAGACATATGTTCGGCCATAAAATGCGTACATCCCTTTCTTATTACCATGGTGAAATCATACTCTAAAACGATAAGCATCCACCACGTGATGTGTTTGGTCATACATGGTTTATTGAGACCAGATAAAGGAGAGCTTGGTGATCTAGAAAAAAGGAAAACTTGTTTTTCAACAATTAATGTCTCATCTAGGCTCACAAAATCTATGTTGATGCCAAGATTAATTTGAGGGTCTCATAGGAAAGTTGGCATTCTTACGTCCAATGGAAGATGATCAGTTGTTTGTTACAAAGGGTGGGCAATCTCAGCATAGTTGTTGATGAATCTATAGTAGTAACCCATGTGCTCAGTAAATATTTATACTCCCTTTGCATTGGTGGGTGGGTGTGATTGTAGGATAAGTTTGATATTCTTATAATCTAGGGAGATCCCATTTTTGGCGACTATGTGTCCAAGTATAACCCCGTGTTTCACCCAAAACTAGCATTTCAAGGGCTTGAGGGAGATATGATAGAGACAACATCTTTTGAATACGAGTCTTAAATACATGAGGTGATCATCCCAATTGGAATGAAGACACAAGTCATCTAAGAACACCTCTAAAAAGTACTCAAATACTCCTTGTAACTATTAACCTCTGGAATGTCATAGGAGTATTCGTGAGCCCAAAAAGCATCACCTTAGAGGCATAGACTCCCCATTCCATGGCAAATGCAATTTTGTGTTGATGTTGTGGTGCTATAGACACCTAGTTGTATCCAAATAACCCATCTAAGGAGCTATAAGCTTCCTTACCTGGCTGTGACTCTCTCTAGTACCTGCTCCGTGAAGGGTAGTAGGTAGTGGTCTTTACAAGCTGCGGCATTTACTTTCTTAAAATCCACACATACTATGATCTTGCTATTCTTTTTAAGGGCTATAACAGGGGGATACCCAGTCCGTATGCTCGATCTCATAGATGAATCCTACATCAATCTGTTCCTATATCTCTTCTTGTATGATTGTGATGTACTTCGGATTCATTGGGTAAGGTCTCTACTGCATCAGTATTATGTCATCCCATCATGGGGATGGTGTGTTGTACAACCTTGGGTGGCACACCCTTCATGTCTTGTACCTCCAAATGAAGCAATCTTGGAATTCATGTAGTAGAGCAAGTAAGGCCCATTCTTGCTTCGATATTAGGTCATCCGATCTTGGAATTCATGTAGTAGAGCAAGTAAGGCCCATTCTTGCTTCGATATTAGGTCATCCGATAGGCTATATAGACCGGTTTAGAGTCTTCACCTTCATTAGCAAGGTCTACTTAACCTTAGCCAGACCATCATAACCCTATTGGTCCCCTTGCCATGTTGAGCATTTAGCTTGCTCCAAAAGTATCTTGCAGTCCTAGACCATATAAGCCTTTAAGTTCGTAGGGACTTGTTGTAGATTGGTTTCCTCTTCCTCGTCGTCCTCCATAACTTTTGAGGTAGGTAGCTTCTTCCTGGGAGAAGTCTTAGTATCCTTGGCTGTCGAGGTCGTGCTCTTTAGTGTGGTGGCTTAGCCTCTAAAGGGATCTTATCCTCTACTAGAGGGGATTCTTTTGCCTTAAGAAATCTAAGAAGGGCCTTGAGTTTGTCCAATCTAGCTCCCTAGTTGTGGATCAGAACTCATAGTGTGTTGTAGTGGCACCCACATATCTTAGCCAATGAAGACCCCTCTTTAAATTCCATACCTTTTGATCATCTGTTGGCACCCTCTGTGGGAGAGGAGAGCACACACAAAGGGATAGGAGACACCAAAAGTGGTGGAGCAAAAGCTACTCCAGCTTATTCCTCTATCATATATATATGAGTATACATGGGCACTGTACAGAGAAAGAGACTCCTATCTACTCCATCTAAGAGCTCGCAATGGCTCACGAGCCATCTGTAGCAACTGCATCTACAAAGAGCTTCCCTACAGCCCTCTCCAAACAACGCTCTCCAATGAAGGCTCAGCCTCAAGAGTGCATCGCTCAAAGCTCCAGCCTTAGCAGTAGCAGCAAGCCTAAACGGTGCTTTTACGACCGAGCTCCAAGACACAAGCTGCCTCTAAGACTCATACGACAGCTTCCAATGACTGCTTGCTCCAGCCACCTCCAAGACTCACTCTATAGCTCACGGGAGCCTCTCTAATGACACCTCCATAGTGCAGCTCCAAAAAAGGCCAATGCCTCTTTCCAACGCCCTCCACGGCCTGCAAAGCCTAAGCTCTAGCACTCTAGGCTCACAACTCCTTCTTCAACACCCACTTCTGCAGCTTCGATGACTCCATTGAACTCTCTCCTCAGGCTCTTCTCCTCGAGCTCCCGGAGCTCAGATCAGCAGATCAGCATAGCTATGGCTGCCCCATCTTCTCCATGAGAGACATCGATCCAAAGCTCCTTCAATGCTCGATTCGCACACACCACAAGCCCTCGCGAAGCTCCCCACAGATCGAACACCACGACCTGCTCTGATACTAGTTGTGGGAGAGGAGAGCACACACAAAGGGATAGGAGACACCAAAAGTGGTGGAGCAAAAGCTACTCCAGCTTATTCCTCTATCATATATATATGAGTATACATGGGCACTGTACAAGTGGGTGGGCACACTGCCCTTTACCCCAACACCCTCAAGATGTTTACCATGTTTAGGGGGACTATAGTCCCTAGCACCTTGCGATCATAGGACGCCATTTTTGTTCTTGTCTTTTCAATAGCATCTACGAATCTAGTTCTGAGAGAATTTGAGTTCTGGTAGGCAGAGCATACTAGTGTTCATCCCAGTCCTCTCCCATGTCCTTCTCGTTACAAGCTTGGAAGACATTAATGGGGGTAGTTCTTTGTGTTGACTCAGCTGCAAATAAGTTGCCAATCATGGTGGTGTGGGCTTTCCATGTTTATAGGTTGACCCTCACCATATGCTCATCCTTGCATAGATAAAACCTATTAGAGGCCCAATCATGGACCAGACCTACAACATACATAAATGATCCCCCTAATATCATAGCCATGTGGCTGCCCGTGGAAGTCCATTACCACAAAACCAGACCCGGTAAGTAAGTCCAAAGGTCTTGATCTTTATGTCCTCCAAAACTCCCATGGCTTAGCTATTGCACCATCGGCTAGTTTCACACTCAGGTTGGTGCTCTCCATCTCAAGATTTTTCCATTTAGCCCAGAATTGTTTAGTAACAATGCTGACACCCGCTCCTCCATTCAGTATTGCCATGGCCTTCTTATTTTGGCAGGTGATTGGGAGTACAACATGTGTGTCGTCACTCTCGAAGTACTTACCCAGCTTGTTGACCGCTATCTTCAGCAAATTTGGGTTTTCTGTAGGGGCTGGTATCAGTTTTATGGGGCCTCTTCTTTAGCATAACATCGTATCATACCTGTACCTTCAGCCCCATATCTTCAGTCCCTGGATCACTTTATCCACCGACTATGTAGTCTTCTTCGACCCCTCATCAGCCGACAGTGATCATAGCTCTACTGCAGTATAGCTCACAAATTGTTGTTGCCAGTTCTTTTGGGTCGGTGACACTCTCGTATGTCATAACCTATCGGATCACATCAACTAGCTTCACATCTGGATAGTTGCATAGTCCACGGCAACTCATGACATGTTCAGCTTTGAAGTGTTCACAGCATGCAGCCATACACACCGTTCTTCATGCAATCATCTTTCGATCGACCAGTCTTTGATTCCTTCCTCTTCCCTTGAGCCTATCTTCTGGGTTTTATTCCGAAAGGCGAAGGATGACCCATAACTTAAAAGGGGGAAATGCGCGTTCTGTACGGGATCATAAGTTGTACTCATTGTACATGCTTCTGCTATGATCACTATGCTCACATATGCACATACTACTCTGTTTTCTTTTCAGTTTTCTTTATAGTTTTGGATGCTAGCACATGCACCAAACGAAATCCACAACAAGGTATTGTATTGCACCTTCTACTTACCCAATGCAATTTAAGGGGGGGTGTTGAGGATGGTGTAAATTGCACCATATCTCTAGGGCATTAAGAGATAACCCTAACCCTAACCCTAAGGGGTTCACACATGTATATCTTCATGCTTTGTTCAATACACTTAGTGTATAGGTGATCTTTATGCCGATTATCCATTATTTGTCTAATGATCTAGTCACAGAGGGTTATGGCAAGACCTCGAAAGATTGCACACTGTTGTCAGCTCTAACAGTGCAGACCACCCCTGCAAAGCCCTTACCCAAAAAGAGGAAGAAGGAACAAAGCAGCAAAAAAGTGGAAGCAGGGGCCGAGGCCAAGAAAAAACCAGAGCAAGAGGCACTCCAACAATAGTAGCAACAGGCGAAACTAAAGTGGCAGCAAGAGAGCGAGAACAAAGGAGGATGAAGCCGCTAAAAGGCTTAGGCAAGAATGCGCCCTCAAAAATCTAATGTCACAGGGCTAAAAAATTATTGACATCACTGAAGAACAAGGGCAAACCCCTCCGTAGAGCCCTACAGGTGGTAGGGCACAAAGCTTGACACTAGAACAAGTCCATGAAGCAACCGCCAAAATGAAAGCAGAGGAACAGGGTCAAACCCAAGCACAGCACCTCGCCTCCCAACCTCATTGGAAGTCCTACAACTCTGCACCTCATATGCATTCAACGCTGCACAGTGCTATGCTGAATTGATGCTAAAAGCCGCAAAAGGAGAACTTTTTTATGGAGACATTAATTACCATGGAATAATATCCTTGAAGCCATTCAGGACATGATTCAAACTACCATTTGCTGGTTTGATGATTCGCATGTATGATGTACCATACCCTATGGCTATACGTGAATTAGATACAAATACAACATGGGCCTTATTTAATTTAGGTTGCCCACTTCCCCCACTATCTAATCCCAACACATCACCTAACCCATACCCCACCTCTACTATCACCGTCCCCATTGACCCCTCACAACCATCCACCTCATGGCACCACCCACCAACAACACGAAGCATCAGTGCTTGGGCTGGAGGCTCCAGAGGACATGGGTACCACCACTTGGTATAAAGTTCTTAAGCCCTTGCGATTCTGGGACATCAAAAGTCCCTATCAGGAGGACCTGGAATTTGCCCTTCACGCTGACTGAAGTGTTTGCACATAGCATAGTGCAACTAGTCTACTTATAGGGCAAGTTGATCCCCAAGCTCTTCAATGGTAGCAAGGTGAATTTATACCATGCAACAACCTTCCATGTCGCAATGGCACACTGACTTCACATGAGTGAAGGTTCAAGTTCAAAATCATCACATTGAACAAACATGCTACAGGTTACTCGATTGGGTGTGTTTTTGATGTAGTTCTAAGGGTGTTCAAACTTTGAAACTCACTACAAGCTTGGTGCCCACCTTTTCATCCTCTAATAGAATCTTGTCGACCAAGAAGGATGTCGCCCCCATTCCATCTTCATCAACTTAACCCTCAGTTTCAAAAAGTTGTTAAGTCCCAAACTCATTGCACACTCGGTGCCCACCTTTTCATCCTTTGATAGAATCCTATGGACCAACAAGGATGTTGCCTATTCATGAATACACTCTAACCAAAAGAAACAATTAGCTTCAAAGGACCATGGGGCTCTCTAAAGAGGGCTACCTTTAGTAGGGCAAGGCTTAGTTTGCAAAGAGTGATAGTATTGGGTGTTTCTTCCATCTATGAACTCTAACTCGTCTAACTGATGTAAATTTTCTTAATAAGAGTTGTGCCCATGATTCATCTTGATTTAGCACTGCCTTGAAAATTCATTAAAGAGCCTGAAGGGTGCTTATTGTATGTCAACTACCCCAAATTGGTTTAGTACATAAAGATGATTTAACCAAAGAGAGCTTCATCCTATCAAGACGTCATCCCCACACAAAGGACCTACATAGTTTGATGATCTGATTTAGATCGGAAGCAGAAGGGCACAAACAAATTATGTAAAAGGCTTCCATACATAAATGCAATGGTACAAGACCATCTTCCTACTAAATTAGCTTGAAAGCATCTCCTTTCATTAAGCTTTCCTTTGAACCTATCAAGAAACCACTCCCATTTGTCTCTACTAATAATGCACAGTACCCTATTTTGAAGTGGTTATTACTAACACCAAGGCAAGATAAAAGACATCAAGGCATTCCAATATGGTAGCAAAATCTTGGCAAGAAATCTCTAGGAGTAAGTTAGTGTCATCTACAAATTGTTAATTCACCAAAAACTTGCCAAAAGGAAAGTCAATGCTTTTAACAAATCCTTAGCCAACCAAGGGAATCTAGAATGATTGCAAAAACATGAGGAGCAATGGAGCATATTTATCTAATCGATCTTTTGATGGGAAAGGAGGAAGACATCACCATATTAACACAATACTTTTGCATTTCCATTTGTAGGTAGCATCTTAATGAAGCTAGCAAAAACCTTTAGCCCCATGTCCTACAAAGATAGAATCAAAGCCCCATTCCTATCTAGGCCTTGTTAAAGTCCATCTAGAAAAAACAAATGTCTTCCTCAGTGTCCTCATGTATTCACATCCTTCTCATAGAATAAGAAGGGCCTTAAAAGACATTTGATAAGCCTTTTTTTTCTAGCAAGACCCAACTAATTTTCTTTCAAATTTTTAGGGGAAGGGTCAACGCCTTGGCAAAAATCTTGTAGGTCTCTGTTTGCATAAGCAAAACTTGTCTAGACATTTTATAATGTAATGCATCGCTATATGTTTAGCACCTATATTTTTGTGCAATAAAAATAGCATAAAATTAACAAAAGCTATGCCTATCAAGAGCCATATCACTATCCTTATCAAGTTATGTTGCACTTTATTAGGTTGTGACCAACAATTGAAAAGTAGATTATACATGGGCTTATATGTTATCAATAAAAGCTCTAAAGTAATAACCTAGTTTTATCTTAAAGAACGCAATCTATATGGCCAAGGGAAAGATAAAATTGATTTACATTTGACTCTATATTGATTCAAGGCATTTACATTTTGATGAGTAACTCAAAATGCAACACACCACTCTCAAGAAAGTCATGTGTCAACCAAATCTTCAAAAGCAAAGAAAAATTAAGATTTACAAAACAATGGAAATTTTAAATAAAGATATCATCCAAAAATAAAGAACAAATAGAACTAGATATTCCAAAAAGATATTATTCATTAAGCATAATGAATGTAGTTGGGGCATTATATATAAATTTAGATCTCAAATTTATTTCAAACAAGATTTTTGCTCTAGACAATTTATGAGAAGTTATAATTTGTAACATTACCTAATCAAAGCATACCTTTTTTTAAAATGCATTTTCTAAGAGAAATGAGGGTAGTGCACAAATGGAATCAAGAACAAAGTAGTCAAAACTATTTCTTCAAGTCCCAAAAACAACTATTCATGAGCATTTGGAGTTTTACATGAATACATCTCCACAAACTTCAATTGAAAATGAAGATTTTTGGCTTTATACAATTTATGAAAAGATATAATTTGCAACATTTACCTAAACAAATCATACATTTTTTTTGAAGGTGTGGAAATGCTTTTTTGAGGAAAATGAGGGTGGCACACAAATGGAATCAAGAAGCAAGTGGTCAAAACTCTTTCTTCATGAGTTTTTGGAGTTATAAATGACTTTGTGATTTCAATTAAGGAATACATTTCTAACAACTTTAATTGAAAATAGAAACTTCCATTTATTAAAAGAGCTTGTAATAGATATTAAATGATCTCTCTCCAAAAAATTGGTGTGAAAAGACCATGGGAATTCATGGAAAGTATTGCATACTTAAAAGAAGGGTGTAATATCTAAGATCGATACCCTTGGTACATAATATGCTTCTAGTCAATACTACCTCACAACCTTCTTGAGACAAGGGGGATGATGCCCAACTTGTACACTTTCTTCCCAAAGAAGTAAACTACAAGGAATAACTTCTAGTTGCCATAAAGCTTTGTAGACACAAAAGGTAGCATTTTTTATGAAGACGAAAGTGCAAACTTGGCATGTAACGTGTTTGCTTAACTTAGTAGTAATGATGTAACAATGTCATTGCTATAACATTATGCGATAATGATGGCTATTGCAAACAACAATCTTCTTCCATGTCAAACAAGAAAAATAAAATAAAACTTCAAACTACATCCCTCTAGGGTGGCTATTTATTGAAGTGTCATGCATAAGCACAACCTTGAAGACGCGGGGTTGTGACATCCTTGTGGCATAACCCTCACTTGCCCAACAAAGTATATGTCTCATTTATCACCTTTAATAGTCTACATAATAAAGGCATCTATTGAGACACTTTGCTTGTTATAAAAACACATAAGCACATCATGTGCTCGACAACCTTACTTGTTTAGCTTTTATGGAGTAGATCAATAATTGATGTGGGGGGGAACAAGTGCACAAGAGAGAGAAAGAGAGAGAGTTTTTGGCCTGCCACTTTACAAGTGGAAGCGTAAGTAATGATGGCCCTGAGAGAGAGAGAGAGAGAGACACAGAGAGAGAGAGAGAGAGAGAGAGAGAGAGAGAGAGTTTTTGGCCTGCCACTTAACAAGTGGAAGCCTACATAATGATGGCCTTGCTCGAAGAAGAGAAATTAATTTGTAGGCTTTTTTAGAAATTCCATATTCCATGCGTTCTCTTCTCTGTTTCTTGCTATTTGCACCCCTTCTTTTTCTTCCCCTTTCTCTCCTCTTCTTCTCTCACCTAACTTCCAATTCGTGCGCACCATCTCTAGCAAGCCCTGTTTTTAATGAATTGTCCAAAATTGATTGGGAGAACACTTCTTATGATGTGTTAATAGTAGAGCGACTACCTTGCAACAAAACTTGAAGGACTGATCATGCCAAGAAAAATTTATGCAACAATAGAGCACCAAAGCTTGGTGACAGCCAGTTCGAGTTACTCTCTGGTAGTCTCTAGATTTGCATTTGTGATCATGGCATCTACAATTTCAGAGAAGCCAGATCCCCTTGTGGCAATATGTACAACTTCAAAATTGTGTTGGGAGTCCAAAGCATTTCTTGAGCAAAGAGCATTCAAAAGGCGAGCACGGCTTCTTGGAATCCCATCTGTAGCAAGGTCTCCGAGGTCATGCTTATCCGTCCTCTTTACGTTCTCTCTAGGTTGCACAAACAAATTGAGAGCGATCCAATTGTCAGGTTGGGATCAGATGGCCACAAACCATTGAGGGTGAAGAACCTTATCCATGCCCATGGGTAATCATTCCAATGAGTGAAACTTGTAATTGCCATGCGGAATCGGTGTCCTTGGACCTCACCCAAAGTCTTGGAATTGCCGTCTGTTTATTATATATATATATTTAGGGAGGACATACGATGGGCTTCTCGGATAGACTACTTGAATTGGAACTGGCTTTACTCAAATCCAATATCGTCTCTCCACATTTTGGGGAAACTTTGCAAGTTCATGTAATGAACAATCGATTGTCTGGCTGCCATGCGACTTGGAACAAAGACAGCATGTTTTCAATGCAGGAATTGGGAATACGGCTAAATAAATTTATTTGGGGACGCTGGTATGCAGAACAATCAACGCATGGTATCCTATGCACTTTAAGAACTTCACATCAAAATGACCAGTGGTTGTATCAAACAACAATTAGCCCATTTTAAAGTTTCAAAAGGCAGATTACTGCTTCTCATTCTTGGGAGAAGTGTGTTGATGCTTTCCGTATATGCAAAAGCAAGGAACTCCCTCTCAAAATAGGCTGTAAGGTCCCTGAAAAAAAAAAAAGTTTCCCTAGACTGTCATCTCGATGAAGGGTTGTCCTTGAGCAATCCTTCTGCCTACGTGAACGAGTTAAAATAATCATAAATGCTACAAGCCTGAACTCTTTTGGAGTCCAGCATTCAGATCTTTTCTCTTCTCATTCAACAGGGTTAAACGTGCAGAACCCAAACACAAATCGAACCTGAGCGCTCTGTCGAACACCTTGGGCCTAGTATCCAAACAATAAATTCACATACCCACTAAGGAGGAGTAAAACGATAATTCAAGTCATCAAGCTCTGTAGGACCTCTGTCAGCACAAAATTATACAAATTTAAATTGTAACATTTTCTGAATACACCATACAGGTGTTTGTGCAAGAATGTGCCAAACAGTAGTGCGCAATTGCCAAGGTGTATGTGTCTATGTGTATCAGGCGAACACCAAATTTGAATATTACATGGCTCACAAGGCAACAAACATGGTCCATTCGTCCTCCAGGTATCCTTGTACAATATTTCAACCTTCAAAAACAATGTTAATCATCACCGCACGAAAAAGGCCTCTAAATTTCACTGTTCGTGTACTGATCATGATCGTAACTTTAATAGTACAAACAAAGCTAACATGTAATTGTGCGACAGTGTGGAAGGGACCTGAATATACCTTTGTTATAATTGTCACCATGCCATGACCTGCAAATCAAGTGGGTTCTTCCCACATCTCACAAATATAGCTGCAGGACTTGCCTGAAGCAAAGCCATATCAGGTTTTCCACTACCTTGGCTGTACAGGGCACTACCTTCACTCTCGTGCAGTACTAGGTCAATGAATCATTTTGCCTATGGTACAAAGATGCCAATTCCAGAGCTTTCTTAATATTCAGCACACCGTCTCCGTGGCCTTGCAACAGATTTTGAAACCTGGGTGCAATCACAAAAACTCTGGTGTTATCAACCAAGGAATAAATTCATGGGCAAAAAGGGATGTTGTAGCAAGTCAGCTTTACTAAGATTACATGATTTTACCTTGGCTTCTTTATTTGCAGCTTTAGGTTTGCAAGAATTCCTTGTTAAGGGTGTTGAGGGTATCTGACTGTCATTTATGTTTTCTTTCTCATCATAAGCTAGGTCTGCATTCCATGACTCCAATGCTGCCCTTGATTCTGCTTAGAAACACACACAAACAAAACAAAAACAACCCCCCCCCCCCCCAAAAAAAAAAAAACAATCTCAGAGTCCTTCTAGGTCAAGAAGCAGAAAAAATGGATTTCAAGGTTGTAAACAGATGCATTTGAAAGAGGCATTCTTTAAAGGCTTACCCTTGCCCTTCCTATCTGTTTGTCCTTCAAATTGGTTGAGTGACTCTTCAATTTTGTTTTCATCATTTCTTTTCAGCCTGCTTTCTGTCTCGAATTCAGGGCAATCGTCTTTATTTTCATAATTTTTACTCTCGTCCTCTTCTGTCTTACACTGACAAAACTCAACACCTGTTTTCACATGAATATCTGAGTTCCCTGCTGGTAGCATGATTTCTTCATCCCCTTCGAATACTTGTTCTGGCTTGTCTGTTACAGCCCTTCCATCAGCAGGTTTTACTTCCTTTGGTGCATCTACTGTGGCACACTCAGCTCCATCACCAGGGTCAAATTTCCTGCCTGTATCTACAGTGGTACTCTCAGTTGACAGGAGCTCTTCAGACTGGATTTGTGCTGCAAGATGAGCTTGGGCATTTTGCATTGTCACCTCTTGCTCCCTTTTCTCCTCATGATATTGAACAATTTTCTCTTCAAATTCATCAATTACGGCTTTCACTTCTGCTTTGGCAAATTTCTTGGCCTGTTCAAGTGCAATTACAGTCAAATTCTCAGCTGATCAGTTTTATGAATCGTGATTGTGAAGAAGCACTTTTCTAGAAAGTCCGCCTCTGAGTTCAATCCAAAGTCTTCAAATGTTATTTCTAATGGCATTAATCTGTAAGCATACCTTTGAGACTATGGCCTTGAAATAATTGACCACTGCCTCCACTGCTAGGGTATGTTGATAGCTTTTAAACAGATCTGCCAGTTTTCTTATGCCTTTCTCAGAGTACGTCAGTTGTGAAAGGCAGTAAGCTATATTTCGCCACTGCTCTAGATCTGTCAAATAAAAGAGAGAAGGAAAGGACGGGAGGGAGGAGGGGAGCGCAAGGGCAACAACCCTCATAAGTTAAGTTTTAATCTGCCACTTCTCTAAATCTATGATGCAAAAAATCAAGGACTCAAGAAATGTGTTAGCCACAAGAACACGATGTGGCAAACCTGTTGTTCCAAGAAATCTATGGCAAAGCTTCTCAATGAGGCCTTCCATCTGCTTCTCCTGTTTAATAGCAAATACAATGAACAGAATGCACCAGATCACATACAAGCATTTTCCTTAATCAGCGTTGCAACTTTTTTGTCCCCTGTATCCAAAATGGAGCATTTGCAGGAATGAAAAAATGAGGGTGGCAGCTGACTCCACACCTTCTTTATGGAGCTGATGAGAAATTGCATGATATTATTGAACCTCTCTTGTTGAAGATTTTTCATGCTGGAAAGACGACTGAGCACATCTGGCAGGAGATTGTAGATTGGATTGTTCCCTGCAAAGTGGCAACATCAGCTGTCCCTCCTACTTGGCCATAAGCTTTCTGATTTCTACTAATAAACCTGCAAGATGAAGACTCAAATTTTGAAACAATTTTTGTTTATTTAAAACAGCACCTTTCTTGGAAAGTTCATGGAAAAAGAGCTTTGCTGAGTTAGAGATGCTCAAGTCCTCATCTTCAAGTCGCAGAGTCATTTCACTTATGTGACCCTTGACCTGTTTATGAACAAAGCGTGTATTAAGAGCTGAACTCTGAGATAGCTTTAATGAGGCATAAGTGGAGAGACAGCAATTGGGTCTGTCAAACATTTTAAGTAATATGCTAAGTAATGAGAGCAAACCTTCATCATATCATTCAAGATAAGGTGCGATAAAACCAGCACTGCATTTTTCCGAACTGATGGAGATCTATCATGAAGGCAAGCATATACATGTTCTGTCCATGGTTCCAAGAGATTTGGGAACCGTACAGCAAGGTCTCCAAGAGCTATGATACAATTAGAACGCACATCGTCTTCAGCTGCATTTTGCGCTACAGTAAAGAGTAGCTGCAGATTTTCTTCACTGCAGATAAAGATTTACTTGTGGTTATGATACAATGTCTTTCTAGCAGCAGTGAAAGTACAAAAAGTATGTAGAGCAATAGAGCCTGAAGCATACAAATGTTACCAGAAGTCTGCATCAAGTACCATCAACTTGCAAAGGGCAAGCATAGCCGCCGATTGGAGCATTGGAAACTGCATATTAGGTATTTCTTTTGTTAGCAAGACAAAACTAGTGCAAACGTCCTAAGAGCTCCTGACCAAATCCACAAACGTGGACTTTGTGAAGTAGTGTGAAAAAAAAATTAATAAGTATTCACAGCAGTAGATGATTTTACGAATTTTGCATGACCTTTCAATGCCTTTTGTGATGTCCTAAGAAAATGAACTATTTCATCCAAAAGGAAAAGCAATGGATTAAGCATTCGAGAACAATATCGTACCTCTTGCAACAGACTGAATTTGTTGCAAATTCTTGCAACAAGTGGAGCACATGATCCGACTAAAAATTTCCTACTTTTCCCTCCTGACACAATCTCTTTCTCAGCTTGCTCTTGGAGAGCATCAATCCTAACGTCTTCTGATGCAGACACCCCAAGTTCCGCACTGATATCCTCTTCCTGAAAGTAAACAAATAACTATTTACAAGGAAATTCATAGCTATTTACAAGGAAATTCCTGAATGTAAACAAATAACTATTTACAAGGAAATCCATAGCATGATCAACTAGCAGCACAAAAACATATGTACAAGGACGTGTGTTTCCATTTTAATCCAGCGTATTGACCACACACACAGGCAGAGAGTTCAAAGAGCTGCTGACTGAATAGCAAAAAATCCGCTCACATACTTTCACACCATGCACCCTAATGTTAACTTTGTATTAATGTGTTTATCCTCCTTTGTATTGTCATTGATAGAAATGATGACTGCATTAACAAAACTCAATGCTAGAAACTTTTAAACCTTGCATGTTGGTTTTACCTTCAGATCATTTCTGTTCGAGTCAACTGCAGAGAGACTATCCTGATTTTGAGCAGCTGTTTTCTCCTTAATATTTCGTTGTTTCCGAATCTTACGTACACAAGATTCAATATAAACAAAGTGCTTCAAGGCAATATGCCCCACCAAAAATAGAAATCTGCTAAGCGAACTGATGGAGACTGGATATTCGGCATGCATCTTCTCTGCTTCAGTCCCTGGGGAGCCTGGGTTGCTTGTAGGTTTTGAGCTGGATTCATTTTGTGCAATGATGGATGTGTGGAATTTTCGAAGAAGAGTGGTTGTGAACATCTCTGGCATAGGATGGAGAGTGTAAATAGCATTAATAGCCTGCTCTGCTGTTCCATACCAACTCTTTTCAGGAAGCCCTGATGTGAGGATCAAATTTGCCAGACTATTGAATATCTTATGACTGGATAGTAGAGCCGGGCGATCTTCCTCTGAAAGTTGTTGAAGTATGTTACAAGCAGTCCTAGCAAGTAGCATATCCTCCTTTGCCCAACGACCAAAGCCGATATCAACCACACTTTGCACATGTGAATTAAGAATTTTTGGAGAAGATTTAGCTATCATTGACAGCACAACCAAAGCTCCCCGACTTTGCTCTAAAGTAATACCAGGAGCATTGAAGGTGAAGAAGTCCCATAGAGCAGATACCTACATTATATTCATTACACATGAAAAGCCTTCCACAGTATCCAATGGTTTTAAACAAGCATGCAAAGAATGACACGTAAAAATAATAAGGAAACCTTAAGAAATAGTACCGTGTTTAGAGATATATCGCCTTTCTTGAATAAAGTACCAATAATCTTCTCCATGGATGCAAGATCTCCAATGCTGGCCTCCATTGTGAGATTGATAAAGTTTAAAGCAGTATCAAA
This sequence comes from Dipteris shenzhenensis, assembly GCF_047967505.1. Taxonomy (NCBI): domain Eukaryota; kingdom Viridiplantae; phylum Streptophyta; class Polypodiopsida; order Gleicheniales; family Dipteridaceae; genus Dipteris; species Dipteris shenzhenensis. The sequence goes on along the minus strand of NC_141608.1, from coordinate 33,834,365 downwards.
GGAGCTCTTTTTCACATAGATGGTAAGAAATGCACCTTCAACTGCATCATGGATTGCTTTCTCTTGAGAAAAGATCTGATACAAAATTTCAAACAGCAAATGCACATCAATGTCCATTGCTGCTCCACAGAAACTAAGTTTCTCAGGGGGAGGAAAAAGGCATAGAGTAATGAATATACAAATATTGTGTAACCAACTCCTACTGCCGGAAACCCAAGTCCTTGACTTACGAGAGGAAGCATTTTTTGCAGGCATGACTCAGCTCCATCAACATTGAACTGCCGTGCACACATCAGAAGTTGAATTGTGTACTCCACATCACTGGCATTGCAAGATGCAAGCAGTTGTAGAAGCAGAGGCATGGTCGATGCAATACATTTTGCAAAATATAAGCCTGCCTCAAGTGATGCAACGAGGGCCCGTGTTTGCTCCACTCCTCCAACATCAGAGGTGTAAGAATTATTCTGCATTTGACTCTCTGCTTGTTGCGAAGGACCAGTGTCTTCCTCAACCCTTTCAGCATCATCCTTTTCCACCTCTGCTGTTTGCTTTTCAGCCTCTAGTTCAACTTCCCCATTCTCTCCAAGTCGTTCAACTTCGGTTTCAGAAGCTGCACGCAATCCTCCCAGATTTTCAATTTCTCCTGTGCCAGAAGTTTCAGACTGTAAACTCATAGTATCGAGTTGCGCCTTGTATTTCTCAAGGGTAGCCTCAAAAGCAGCTGTACGGAGCTGAGGCCCAAATGGATTGTACTGCAAAAGAGTAGCCAGCAGGTGAAGTGCACTCTTCCGTACAATTGCAGCTTTGTCTTCAAGACGCCCAGCTGCCATGTCTGCTACTTGGTTCCAAAGACCAATGGAGACAGCATGCTCCTCACAAAGGTCTGCCCATGTTTGTAATACTCTACTCCTTGTATACGCAGACATATCTCTGCTTCTTTCCATCATAACATCGATCATAGCTTGCTTGCTGCGGAGACGGCTTGTGTCACTGGCAGCGTTTCCCTCTCCATCCCGAAATGCTTTAGAAATCAATTTACCAAGCACTGAAATCAATGCACTTCTAATCTTATAGGATTCACCACCAAAGTGAGGCATTAAGATTCCCACATTCGTTGCAACAAGTCTTGGCAACCGATCAGCAATTTCCACGAGGAACTTTCCAATGTTGTCTGCCCCTACACCGTCACGAGCATAATCTTTGGGGTTTAATCTCCCTATCTCTCTTATCAAAGCCACTGCTAGACTGCCATCATGATATTTCTGTTCAGCAGAAGCTGTAGCTTCTGCCAAATATATGGGCAGATGCTCATGCTTATGAAGTAAATGAATGATAGATGCAGCCGACTGAGTTACATAATGATATTTTGTCGAACAAGCTCCAACTATATTGCAGAGAGCATCCTTCACATCTTTGTCTTTCAAGATTCCAGGATCCTCTAGCATTGCAAAAGCTCCCCTGAAACTCAACATATTAACGATCAATGCCAAAAGGAAAATATTAGCAATCAATGCATAAAGAAATTCCTTTGTCTTCCCCTTCACATCCGAAAAAAATGACCTGCCGTTCGTAAAATGTACCACTCACTTTGCAAGAAAGGCGAGAAGTGTCTCTTCTGGTTGTGTTGCCCCAAAAAGCTGTTTTAAATCTTCTTCCAAAGCTGCTGCAAGTAAGCGAACAATTCTTGAGCGCTGGAATTCCCAATCCCAAACCCGGGGCAAGTGCTTTTTACGTGATTGTTTAGCCTGGAGCCATTACCACAGAGAATTAGAACAGCAGCAGAAGCATTGTTCAACTTCCTGCTTTGAAATTTGCAAGATTTTGCCAATACCTTTCCATTCGGACGAGAGGTGGACTTCTCTTTGTCATTGTCAGCTCCTGCCTCTTCGGCGACAGCTATGCACTGAATAAAGTAGGAGTAAATTCTAAAAGCATTTCGGTGTGAGTGAATGAGGTTCCCCAATGAAGATGCGTCCCCTGATGAATCTTGCGCGGACTTTAACAAAGACGCGATGTTAGGAAGTAGCACGCTGAAATTTGAACAGAGGCTTTCGATGAGACTTCCTTTTGCTGAAGGGTCCAATGATGAGAAACCCCTGTAAATGATATGACAAATGAAAAGAGTCATTTTCAGGCTGGGACGATAGAAAGTTCTGTTTGACTCTCCTATTACAGATTCCTTAGGGACAGCCCAAGGACTTCAATTCTGGCTGAGGGAGTGAAATCATGATCTCATGAGCAACACGGAACTATACGCACACATATATAGAAACGCGCAATGTATATTGTCCTGAAGGTTGTTTTTTGCTTTAGCTTTTTTAGAAAAAATGAATTAGCAGACCAGAAGTGGATCGAGTACAAGTACGCAGAATTGCGATATTTCCACCCATAATCCCGTGGCCGAAAGGGAAAATAGACCCCTACGGGAACTGTAATATGGCAATACAGTTTCTTGAATTTCGTTTCAATTGTTTGTTGACGATAAGAATGTAAGCTTATAAGGGGAAGGGTGCGGAAACGATATCTCAAATGCACGAAAGCACGACCCGAAAACGGGAGAATAAAGACCTGTTAGCATGCGTCATAGACCTACCTGACTAGAGAATAGACCTGATCGAAAACGGCCTGCTCTTCAATGCAAAGGACCTCTTTATCAGCCAGATCAAAGGCCAGACCTGCGCGGGAAACATCCCGTTTGAGCTTGTTGATCCACCGATTCCAAAAATTCCATTCTACAGAAAAAACCTACTCCGCAGCATGGTACGAAAAAGGATGGTAGAAATTCGCACCTTTGACGAGCTCCTCGACCTCATCGGGCTGCAAGGCATCGAGTTCGGTGACTTTGACGGACCAGAGACGATTCTCGCCATCGACGGGAGGGGACTCGAGATCAAGGAGGGAGAGAGGAACGACGAAGGGGGGGGCAGAAGAGAAGGCCATTTGTTCTGTTTGAAGCTTTCGATCGATCGAGCTCCTGAACACAGGAACTGTGAGAAGAATGGTGAAGATATCGGACTTCAAATTTTTCTCAAATTTAGTTCAGCCCCTTTTTTGAAAAACTAGAGGGAGGGAACTTTGCGTGAACGTTGGTCGCACCACGCACTCCATTTCCCCACACGTGTGCACCCGGCAGCGCACCCAATAACATTGCCTGTGTGTGTGGGGAGGGGATGAGGGCGGGCCGAGGGCCGCCCTGGCACATGACATTGCCCTCCCTTGTCTAGGCTTGCGTCTCTCCAGCTCCGCAACTCATGTGCAGCAAGAGCATTGCCTGTGTGGGGTGGGGCCCACCCCTAGCGCATGTGCATGTGCGTCTGTGTGTCTCTTTGTGTGTGTGTGTGTGTGTTTGTGTGTGTGTTGCATGCGCACTGGTACATAAGAATATTGCTTGTGAGCACACGTTCGTTGTGCTTGTGAAATGCACATGCGCATGTAAAAAGATCCCCATAAGATTTTATCTGCACACCGATGCTTGTGAGTGTGTATGTACGTGCGTATGTGTGTGTAAGCTTGCTTGCGCCTCTATCTCTGTCCCTCTAGACGCATGTGCACACAAGAATCGTGCCTAAGTGGAAGGGTTGCCCTTACGCATGTGTCTGCATGTCCTTTGTGTGTGTGTGCACACACGTGTGTCAGTACATAAGAACATTGCTTGTGGGCTGGCATGTGTTGTGCTTGTGACATGCACTTACACATGCACGTGCAACTAGATTTGTGGCAGGTAGCCTTTTCGTCATGAAGCGCATAACTACTAAGGGTGTTTACAGACTAGAGCCACCCATGCCTGCCCATCGTAGATTGCATCTAGATCGTGGGCTCGATGTGGGCAGGCAATCTTGCCCGTCCATGATCCGTGGGTGGTGCCCAAGTTTGTAAACACCCCCTAGCATTAAAATTTTAAAGGGAAAAAACGAAGCAGTAAAAAGGTGGACATGAGACACAACATAGAGTCTGTTAGGACCCGATCCTCCCTGTAAATTTCAGGGGTGGTGATTTATTATTGATTTTGCAATGTCCATATTTTGCAAGCTGAAGTCCAACAAATACATGAATAAGGTGATACAATAACTGATCCTTGTTACAATCTATAGAATATTTTCGCATGGACTACAACCATACGAATAAAGATGTCATCATCCTTCGATCTTGCATCCATCTTGGATTTTCTTGTTCCCTCGCATTGATAACATGCATTAAAAGGTATTCAAATTAAAAACAAGTAATTACGACCGGCGACCTAAACTCTGCCTATAGCAACACCGGCTAGCCATCCATAGGCGGGAGAGCTTTTCAGCTCCTGGCTCACCACCAACGAAGCATCACCAACTCATGCTTCTCCACAATACTGAGTGACCAGTACCTTGGCTGACAACAATTCAACCTCACAGCACCAAGGTCTTGCAAGGGCGGCTTCGACAGGCTTCAAATGCAAGCAAATGGTGCTCCCTGGCTCCTTCAAAATGATGCCAATGCCTCGACTCCAAACGATGAACCTTTGAGCCTCCATAGGGCCTTCATAGGTCGACCCGCCAACGACTACCTTTAGACAGCTTATCCAAAGACCATGCTCCAATTGCCTCTCCAACAATGCCATTCGCCAAGCGATTCCCTAGTCTCCTTCAATAGTACAGTCTGCCATAGCCAAGGCCAGCCAAGGCCAAACGCAGTGCCATATCTCCACAACCAGACAAAATCTTTCAAGTTTCCAACGAAATCTTAAAAGATTCGGACATACCCACGTGGCAGAGAGGGAGGATCTACTTTATCCTTAAGGTCATCACAACCTTTGGGCTTGGTCGAAATCGTGCCACATGGCACTCTATCCTACCACATCAGCAAACCCAGTTCTAGCTACCATGTCACCACCGACAGTGCCACATCAGCACCCCGGCCCAGGCCACATCAGCAGGGCCATGTCACCCTAACACCTCAATTGACACGTGGCATCCATGTCATCTTCTCTCTACCATGTCATCAAGGTTGACCTATAAACAAGTTAGGTCAACTTGACCTTGGGTTAGTCAACTTGACCTTGGGTTAGTCAACTTGACCCTAGTTAGGTCAACTTTTGGCCCTGGGTTAGGTCAATGAAGTGACACCTCATTAGTTCCCACTCAGTAATGCCACATCATCAGTGCCACATGACACTGTCCCCTGCCAGGCACACTGACTCCTCTGTAGGCATTGTTCACACTGCATGTGAACCCACCTACCACCTCAGCACATGGCGTCACAACAACAGACACACCCCTTGCTAGGCACAATCACTACATCTGACCCCCTGAGTGCCACATCATCACTGAGCACATTTGCACCCTTTTTGCCCCTCCACCTAGATCAAGCCGTATTTCTTGATCTAGGAAGAATTTGAGGATGCTCCAAAGGAAAAACGCTTGATTTTTTGTGCTCTACGTGCTCGTTACATCATGCACACATGTCAATGCAAGTATCACACACTTTTGAGCCTCACCGACAAATCCACTTTCTTTACACACGTCAGCCTCTACATCGACACATTTGACCCAACACCTAAAAGGAATTATGGGCTGCTTTTTCATCACTCGATGGGTGGTCTAGATCTAGTTCAGAGTAGATTAGATCATCCACCATAGCGGAGAGAACTCCAAAGCAAGCAATCGAAGCCATGCCGAAAAATTCCTAAATAGTTCCTACTCGGAGTCTGTCCCAACGCTTACATATGGTTTCACATCATCACATTACCTGAAACCTGATGTTCCACAATTTAGTGAGCAGACTTCAAAGTGCTCACAGGGATTGATCAGTGGACAGATAGCACATGATTTGATTTCACACACACATGCCATCATTGTAAAGCCTATTTGGCTATTCTCCGACATTGTGCACATCATTTCAAGCCTTGTAAAGCCTCTTGGCTATTCCCGGCATCATTTGCCACAAGCCTTTAACAGATTGGATTATATATTACAGTTCTATCATCACCAATAGTTCAGATTTCACTTGACACAGTCAGTGGTTTATACTTGATTCAAACATTGATTTCTGAGTACATTTCTTGCACCATGTCTACAACTAGCAACCTCAATTTGGAGGCATCTGCTAACCTAGACAACTCCAATTACGGCACATGGACATATCGAATGGAGACCATTCTTGTACTTTGGGACAAATGGGAGTATGACACCTAGACCATTGGATGACCCAACCAGTAGTAGCTCTACTCCACCTATTGTCAAAGCACCAGCACAGCAGGATCTACAACGAGAGATGTCCAGCTGCACTAGCAGTTTTTGCACCTATAGTAGATCCTGCTATTGCACAAGCATAGGCATAATTGGATAAGAAAGACAAGTATGCATGTCATCTAATTAAGCAGAATGTGCAAGATGTCATGCTAGGACATGTCAACACAGTCAATACATCAAAAGAAGCATGGGATATGTTCGTAGCTCTCTAGGAGTCCAAGAACACTTCCAGGATTCTCACACTGAGAAACCAAATCAACGAGAGTTTCCGCAACAGTAGTGAAACTGGTCATGCTTTCGTACTCAAGATCAAGGATTACAACAATCAACTCGCAACAATAGGAGAGACCATGAATCCAATAGAAATGGTTCGAGTCATCCTGAATGGACTAGGAGAGGGATACAAGAATCTAGTCCAGAGTATTGCTATCTAACGGCAAATTAGGACACTAGAGAGCTCTAGTCAATTTTACTTGGTGAAGAACTCACGACGCAAGCCATTCATGCACACAAAGGCCACTCCAATGATCAAGCATTCACAGCTTCAGATAGAGGCATAGGCAGAGGTAGATCATTCTAGCGAAGTGGTCATCATCAAGAATAAAAACAGTAGCAAAATCAGCATCAGCTTTATCCTCAGTAACATCAGCATCAGCAAAGAGGAGATCATTCCAATCGAGGAAGATTCCAAGGATGAGGGAATGCATCCACTAACATGCCAAACATTCAGTGCAACTACTATCATAAGTTTAGACACTATGAAAGAGATTTCCGCAAGAAGTAGTACGACCAAGGCGGTTAATCCAGCACCAATCGAGGGAATTTCCACGGAAGAGGAAATCATCATGGTGGACATTCTAGTTAGAGTCATTTGCAAGCGAGGAAATGCAAAAGATTGATACAATGTATCTTGACACTGATTGCAATTCAAAAGAGGATTTCAGTTATAAAGTCGACCAAGCAGATCATGATCCTTAGTACATCAATAGCGGTGCATTATCTCATATGACAAAGCATTAGGAATGGTTCACAAAGATGAAAGCATTAAACGGTCAGAAGAATGTCATCTACACATTAGATAATACACCGAATCCAGTTCAAGGGAAAGGCATTGTCCCTACGAACAATTTCACTGGTATGAAAGGATTGGTGAAAGATCTACTCTATGTTCGAAAACTCAGCAAGAACCTTTTGTCAGTAGGTCAAATGATGGAACACAACTATTGAGTAATCTTTGATGAAGATGAATGCAATATCAAAGACAAATCCAAAGGATATAAGCCAGTAGGAAAAGCAATCAAGGAAGGACGCTTGTTCAGAATGCTAGCCAGAGTACTAGATTTGCATGCCATGTCAGCTCAACTGCAACAGATGCCATGATCCGCAAAATGGCACAAGAGATATGGACATTTTAATTTCAAAAGCTTGATAGAGCTCATAAATAAGAATATGGCAATTGGAATTCCAAAGCTTCAGTTTCTTATAAAAGTTTGTGAAGGATGTTGCTTCAGTAAACAAAAGCGATAGAAGCACGTCTCAAGCACGAGGTATTCTTGATTTGATACACGCAAATGTATGGGGTTATGCCAGACCTGCAGCAACATTAATGGGTCACTTTACTACTTGACTTTCATTGACAACTACAATAGATATTGTTGGGTCTACTTTTTGAAAGAGAAATCTAAAGATAGTATTGGGCAGAAGCAATAGCCACTGCAAACTACTTGCTTAATTGGCTTTTGACCAAACCAATATAGGGTATGACACATTACGAAGCATTCACTAGACATAAGCCACGCATTGGGCATCTTCACATATTTGGTTGCATAGCATATGCCCACATACATGACGACCATCGCAAGAAATTGGATGCCCACATATATGATGACCATCGAAGGGAATTGGATGCGAAGTCATGTAAATGCATCATGGTTGGCTACAGTGAAGAAAGCAAAGCATACAAGTTGTATGATCCCATCAACCAAAAGGTTATTGTCTCCAAAGATGTAATCTTTGATGGGGAATCAGAATGGAAAACCTCAAATACAAAAGAGATAGACGCACCAATTACACAATCATCTACAAAAAAGGTTGATGAAAAAGAGCGAGAATTGCCAGAACTACCCCGAGAAGAGCCACAACAACTGAGATGGTCTACTAGGGAAAGCAGACCACCTGCTGGATTGACATATGCTCAGAAAGGCAAAGAATTTCAGGTCGAAACCACCAATTATGCTCTTATGACTACCATGATGGCTACAAAAGAGCCAGTGTGCTTCAAAGACGCAGTTGACGAGCCATAATGGCAAACTACTATGAATGAAGAAATGGAAGCTTTGTACAAGAATAATACTTGGGAATTATGCAACCTTCCACCAAGAAAGAAGGCCATAGCAAACAAATGGGTATACAAAGTGAAGTACAATCTAGATGGAAGCATTGAAAGATACAAAGCCAGACTAGTTCCAAAAGGATTTGCACATCAATATGGTCAGGACTATGATGAGACTTATGCTCTAGTAGTAGCAAAGATGGATTCCATATGGTTCTTGATATCACTAGCGATACTCAGCATATGGAATGTGTACCAAGTCGATGTCAAGAATGCATTTCTCAATGGTTATCTAGACGAGGAAGTCTACATTCAACAACCAGCAGGTTATGTTGAACCAGGAAAAGAGAATCAGGTTTGCCACCTCAAGAAAAGTCTCTACGACTTAAAGCAAGCACCTAGAAGTTGGTATAGCAGAATCGACAAGTATTTTGTTGATTTGGGATACATGAAATCCAATGCAAATCATACTCTCTACTACAAAGTTCAAGGGAAAGACATCACTGCTGTACTTTTGTACGTAGATGATCGGATTGTGATCGGGCAAGCTGCTTCTATTCATACAAATTAAGCCTATGCCACCGATCACACGGGCAAAGGCAAAGGGGAACAAAATATTCAGACAGCACCTTTATGAGCCAGCTGAAATATGTTGACAATCTCCTGTAGAAGTTTCATATGGCAGATTGCAAGATTGCAGCCACTCCCATGGAACAAAGTTTGAAACTTACAAAAGATTCAAAAAATCCCACAGTCAATGACAGGAACAATAGGTAGCTCATCGGATCTCTTATATTTTGGACTATCACATGACCAAATATTTGTTATGTAGTAAGCTCACTTGCATAGTTTATGTCAAATCCAGTCTCACTCGAATGTAGCCAAAAGAGTCTTGAGATACATCAGAGGAACAAGACAGTTTGGGATAGAATACAGAGGAAGTCATCCAAGGTTGCCTGGATACTATGACAATGACTATGCTAGAGATCATGAGACCAGGAGATCAACACAGGGATATGCATTTTTCCTTGGTTAAGGTGCTATATCATGGTTGTTGAACAAATAACCAATTGTTTCTTTGGTCTTAACTAAAGCAGAATATAGGACACTCAATACAGGTGCATGTGAGGCTATATGGCTTAGAAGGCTATTGTCAAAAATAGATTGCTTTGATGAATCAAAGCCAACAACAATATATTGTGATAATCAATCGGCATTGGCCAAGAATCTCGTATATCACTCAAGGACAAAGCACATTGATGTCAGAGAGCACTTCATTAGAGAAAGAGTGTTACTTGGTGACATCACACTACAACATTGTGATAGCAAAGATAATGTTGCAAACATCTTTACCAAACCACTCTATAAAGAGCTTTTCAAGAAGCACCGACAAGCTCTTGGTTTGACGTAGAGGAAGGACATTCCCATTAAAGGGGTGTGATGGAATGTAATGCTCAGTCCTTCTTTGATTCCCCAGAATCACCATCTTGAGGGAAGGCCTACTTCATGATGTTGATCTTGAGGGAAGGTGTTGAGAAACCATGCTCAAAATCATGTGACATGTGCATAGCATTAACACATATAGAGTGCTATAAAGGAAAGGGTTAGATTCCCTAACCCTAACCCTAAAAGGGTTTGTATATATTCTACATTTTCAACTAAATCTAGTGTACAGGTAGTCATTTCTGGTGTGCTCTCTAGTTGTGCCCTCTCTCCTATCTCCATTCTTCTCCCCTCCCCTCTTCATATTTTATCAAAGTAGCATCCATTTTGCAAAGTAGCTACAACCATTCTACCCATGCTATTCGAGGGAACATCTCCCTAGAATGTGGACATGCTTGGTAAGAAGTGGCGTCATGTGGGAGATTGGCATGTTAAGCTATCTTTGGTTGGTGTTGTGTGCTTGCAATGTATGCCTTATTACATAGGCAATAGTATAGTAAATTTTATATTTTTGCATGCTTATTTAACCATGTACTAAAAGCTAGGTGGTTAATCAACTTTGCATCAAACAAATAAAAGTTGATAAGCAAAAAGAGTGGAAAGGGGAGGAAGCCCTCAACAGGAACCACCAAAAAGCTATGGGATTGGAGAGTAAGTGCCTTAATGGAAGGTAAACCAAGTGCTTTGATACCATGAAAAAACTTGGAGTGAGAGGGAGTGGGGGTGGAGGAGAGATGGCACACTTAGATGGCATGTGGCAATGGTGCGAGGGGGGCAAGGGTAGAGAGGTGAGGAGAGAGAGAAGGGAATAACCTTTTCCTAGGGTGCACACATGGCAGAAAGTGTGTGAGGGGATGAGGAAGGGGGAGTGAAATCTAGGGAATGGAACAAAAAAGGGAGAGAAATCTAGGGAGGAAGGAAGGGGAAAAGAGTTGTCCAATAGAACCCTCACCATCCAATTCATTATCATTATCTCTATCATAATGCTCTGGTTTTGTCATGGTTATCTATATAAAATGGCATAGGTTCATATTTATCCCATCTAAAAGTATGATCCAAGGCAGCTTTATGGACTCCTTATGGATCCTAAGGGATCTTGATAATGGATCCTCAAACTAGGAAAGTTTGTAACTAGACATATAAATTAAAAATCTAACATGGTTTGTCATAATAGAAATAGAAATTTCAATTTCCAACATCAAGTACTAAGAGTTGAAGCTTCATAGACTTCAATTTCCAACATCAAGTACTAAGAGTTGAAGCTTCATAGACTTCAAGCATAATCCCCTTATCTCTTGCCCTCTATAATTGGGAAATCAATTAGCTAGTAGGCAAGGCGACTGCTATCATAGTGCAAATTCATTGTCCCTTTGAAAGAATTCTATTAGGTTTGTTGTTTTAGCACCGACACCATGATTTTGCACCCCCATCTGATAATAGAGTTATGCCTAAAGGTTGCATTTTGCAAAATCATTGCATCAGCAACATATTTCTATTGGCTTCCAACACCTTATGCTTTGTATGATTCCAATTCATTCTTGATCCAAAATGCATTCTGCTTTCCATAGAGACAATGCTCACAAAATTCTTGATCGAAAATGCATTCTGCTTTCCATAGAAACAATGCAGAGCGAGGGAGGTCAATTGTGGCTGAGTGATGGAAGCTTCTTGTGGAAGGAGGACTTTAGTGGGCATGATCATGAGCTACTGCAGATCGAATTCCACGATATGGAGATGGGAAGGTAGCGGCTAAGAGTGGATGGACGTGATTATGCTACAAAGATCATAGTTATTGGAGGCTCGTAGTGGAGGAAGGAGAACCGTGTGCGGTGAACGGTGACAGATTTTGGAGGGTGTCTCAACTATGAAGGCATGTGCCTGTTGTGAGGAGAGGGTTGCAGACTAGTGGGTGAACAAGGAGATGAAGTAGTTAACTTTGGGAGCACCTTGGATGATGGATGTGTATGTTCTAGAAGAAGGGGAGAAGTCGGGGACTCAATCTTCATAAAGAGGAGGGAGGAAAGCAAAGGTAGTACTTTTTGTAAGGCAAGTAGTGAGCGCTAGTCTCAGAACTTGGTTGTGGAATCTGGATAATGTGGGCCTGAAATAGATGAGTGATGGGAGCTCTGTAATGAAAATAAGGAGGCTGCTGCCTTTGGAAAAAAGCTTCATGATATGGGAATTGCTGCAGAGACTTCGACTAATAGAATCTTCACAGATGGTGGTGGGCTGCATCATTACCAGTGCTTGTTGATGATCTTTGGGGACAGATAAAATAAGATTTCTGACCATGGTCACTTTGTGGGTGGTTGTCCAGTGGGTTGTGGTATTGGATGCATTATGAATCTAAATGCTTTGTGAGCTTGGAGCTCAAGCTTGAGCTCAATCAGTAGGAGTTTGTGTTGGGCTGTGTGGTCCACTAGGTTCTTTTTGAGTTTCCTTGGCTTCCGGGGAAGTGAGGCCAGAGTGTGAGTTGTATCAGAAGGTATAGTGAGACAGAGGAAGAGAGCATCTCATCAGAGGAAGAGAGTCAGTTGTCTTCACTGTTAAAGGAACCTGATGATGTAAGGGAGCTGGATATCATTACACTTATGAGTGGAGGCTTGTCAGTTGCTATGGAGGAGGGTGTTGCTTAGCTAGATCTGTGTGAGGTGGTAGAAGAGAGATCGAGAGAAGGGGTTGCTACCATAGATGGCAGAGAGGTTGAGAGCCCATTAAAGGCAGCTAAGGATGAGTCTATGTGTGTAGATGATGATCATGCTCCAGTGTCGTGTAGTGATGATGTGCATATGATGGCTGAATGCAATCAGTTTGTGGTTGACACTGTGATTGTGCATACCGAAGAAGGTGAGGTTTCAGGTTCAACAAATGAGGAAGAGAGGTGTGAAACTAGTAGCAAAGATGAGAGCTCAATCATGTGTGACAATGATGAAGCTGATGTGGCTATTACTGATAAAGTAAAAGACCTGCAGTTAAAACACTTAGTTTGGGTGGGATCAGCAAGTGTTGATTGTGTGCATGTGGACTGTGATGTGTATGATGAGGTTAAGATAGATGATATGTTAGCACTGATCTCTTTGAAAGAGAATGTAAACACCAATATGCATGTTGAGCAAGATGGTAGTGATAATGTGGTTGATGATCAGCTGGATGCTTTACTTGATGATACCCTCATGGATTTTGCATGTGTGGTTGGCAATGACAAGAAAGAGTGTGTTGATATATTTGAGCATTCTTCAAGTGGAAAGGATGTTTGTTTGCTCCTGGGTGATCTTGATAATTCATGTGATGGGTTGAGTTTTGCAGCTTCGAAGGTTGAGGCAATAGGGTATGCTGAGAAGTCCCTAATCATAGATTATGAGCTGGTAGTGCCCGTGAGATTTGTGTGTAAGGTTGTGACCTCAAAAGATGTAGCTCATGTGAAGATATGGGATCCTGGAGGCTTAGTGAGGATGTGGATACATGGAAGGAGCTGGTGGCTACATCAAATTGGTGTGTTGTTAATTCCATTTGATCCAGGAGGATGGTGGATTATGCATACCTGGAAGAGGAGGGTTCAAAGTTATCCTTTTGATCCAGGAGGGAAGTAGAGGCATAGAGCACAAGCTTGCTTTGTTTTGATCCACGTGGTTTACTAATGTTTTTTCTTTAGCTGCTGGACATGAATGTCACAGTAGAAGAGTAGGGGTTGCTAGAGATGTGTGGACAAAAATGGAAAAATATTTTTCACTTGTTGCATGTTGCTGGGTGAGTGCATAGCTATGTACATAGCTAGTTGGTTGTGGAAATGAGCTATGGATACTCTCATGAAGGACTCCACACTGATGATATATTGTCTTGAGATGAAAGACACTTCTACAGGGACTTTGGGAGATAATGAAGTGCAGTGTGGTTGCAGCAGGCAATCCAGAGTAGTGTGACGGGGTTTTGTTGTGGGATGACATGTACTCTTCATGGTTGTCCAATGCCATATGTGCATGAAAGCACAAGTTTTCTGTTGAGAATGCCTTGCTTCCAATGTGTCAGGATTGGCTTCATGGTTGTGTGATAGTCTGTTGGGAACTGAGCATTACATGCTGGTTAGCAGGTTATGTGCATTGGTGCCTAAGGTAGGAGTATAGGCACTAATTGCCTTGGTATAGCTTGAAGGAAAGAGTGGGAGAGTGGTGAAAAAGTAAAAGGTGACGTGGCTATAATAAAAAAAGCATGCATGCAGGTGGCTACGTGATGAGGAAGAGCAAGCTTCTAGACGATGAGCTGGCATGCTACGTGATGGTTGCTGAAAGGGGAGGTCCATGGTTGCTTCTGGAGGGACGAGGATTCGATGCGACTGGATAAGAGATGGCAAGCAGCTGTCGTGGGAGCACACAGAAGAAGGAGTTCCTTCGATAACTAGACAGGAGGACCTTAGACGAGAGAGGCTCGTGGGGGTGGTGAGAGAACCGTGAGCGACTGAAGGTCTTGAGAAAAAGCATGTTAGGTGAGCAAGAGAGGCTCGTGTGGAAGGGAGGACGCGTGAGTTGAGGAGGAGCTACTGCTTGTCGAAGGGGTTGCAACGACTACAGGAGGGAGCCTGTGAGTTCGTGAAGGGTGGTGGACACCCGGAGGATCTCAGACGACAGGGAGAGCACCGGGGGCAGAATTCGACGGGTTGGTAGGGAGATAGAGGAGGAGACCTCTGTGAGCGACAAGAAGGCGGCAGTTCTATTGAAGAGGAGAGCTTCTGAAGCTCGGGGGTCGCAAAGATGAGTGTTTGCAGAAGGACGAGAGTCGAAGATTGACTATTGCTTTGGGGAGCTTTTGGGGTTCAGTGGTCGCCATGATGCAGCCTGGAGAGAACGATTCACATATGTGAAGAACTTTGCAGTGGTGGCGTCGCTACTGTGTGAGGAGGAGGATCTCAGACGATGGGGGTACAGGAGCCCATGATGACGGGAGAAGCCACGCTACTGGCTATCTTCGTGGGATGGGATCCTCTACAAGTCAGGGGGATAAGGGTGGCGTCTCTGTAGGAGATTGGAGCTCTATGAGCAGCTACTATCGTGAAGGAGAGGCCGTCGCTTTTGCTGGGAGATGCTGGTTGGAGATAGCTTGACAGACGACTGTGTGTGGGCTAGGGTGCCTTCGAAGGAAGATGACGTGTGCGGCAAGTCCTCAAGAGAAACTATGGTGCTGGAGCATCTTGATCAAAATACGAGAGTTGGAGTAGGAGAAGCCGTGAGGGGCTATCATAGCATGAAGAGGTGAGGAATAACGGGGGTGGTGCAGAGAAAGAGTGCGGGCTGATTAGTCGTCATACAACTTAAAAGCACACATTAGCTTAAAGGCCATAGGAGGCGGGTGTTCAGTTGTAGTTGTAGAGACCTTGGCTAATGGAACTGCAGAGATGAGGGATTCGAGGAAGCGAGGGAACCAGCAGAATGGGGAAGTTCAGTGGGAGTGGCTGAGGAGAGAAGGATCATGCAAGAAGGAATACTTGCTGGAGGGCTAGAGGATGTGTTGGGGGTAATGAAGGATGAGCACGCGAGCTCAAGGGTTGGAGGAGATGAAGAGCGCCGGATGTCCAAGAGCTGCTGAGTATGGAAGGATCGCGTAGAAGCTAGACGATGGCTGGACGAAGAGGAGCTTGGTGGGCGGAGAGCTCGATGAGCTTGTGGGGAGAAGAAGAAAATAGGGATCGCGATTGCAAGCTGAAGTGTGTAGAGGATGAGAGTTCGAGAGTAAGGAGGGAGCTGCGCATCAGCTCTTTGGGTTTCTGAGAAGCAAAAGACCAGGAAGAGCGAGGGAGGTCAATTGTGGCTGAGTGATGGAAGCTTCTTGTGGAAGGAGGACTCTAGTGGGCACATGATCGTGAGCTACTACAAATCGAATTCCATGATATGGAGATGGGAAGGTAGCGGCTAAGAGCGGATGGACGTGATTATGCTGCAAAGATCATAGTTATTGGAGGCTCGTAGTGGAGGAACGAGAACCGTGTGCAGTGAACGGTGACAGATTTTGGAGGGTGTCTCAACTATGAAGGCATGTGCCTGTTGTGAGGAGAGGGTTGCAGACTAGTGGGTGAACAAGGAGACGAAGCAGTTAACTTTGGGAGCACCTTGGATGATGGATGTGTATGTTCTAGAAGTCAGGGACTCAATCTTCATAAAGAGGAGGGAGGAAAGCAAAAGTAGTACTTTTTGTAAGGTAAGTAGTGAGTGCTAGTCTCAGAACTTGGTTGTGGAATCTGGATAATGTGGGCCTGAAATAGATGAGTGATGGGAGCTCTGTAATGAAAATAAGGAGGCTGTTGCCTTTGGAAAAAAGCTTCATGATATGGGAATTGCTGTAGAGACTTCGACTAATAGAATCTTCACAGATGGTGGTGGGCTGCATCATTACCAGTGCTTGTTGATGATCTTTGGGGAAAGATAAAATAAGATTTCTGACCATGGTCACTTTGTGGGTGGTTGTCCGGTGGGTTGTGGGATTGGATGCATTATGAATCTAAATGCTTTGTGAGCTTGGAGCTCAAGCTTGAGCTAAATTAGTAGGAGTTTGTGTTGGGCTGTGTGGTCCACTAGGTTCTTTTTGAGTTTCCTTGGCTTCCGGGGAAGTGAGGCCAGAGTGTGAGTTGTATCAGAAGGTATATGTAGAGACAATGATATTGAATGGACGCCTTTTGCTTTGTGATTGTGTTGTTCGGGTGTTCTAAACATGGATGAGGGTGGCTGTGAAGGCAGATTAGGCTCTACTGCTTTTGTCCATCCAACGTCCATCATCAATAAAGCATCCCACAAGGCAATTTGGGCCTATCAGCGCATCCAACAAGGATCGCAATGCATCCAAATGGCTTGTAAAGCATCCACTACAACCTAATGCAAACCACGAGCGAGTGCACATGGCTCAGACTGGAACTAGAGTGATCTACATAAGGTATATCCAAGAAATCATTACCCCATGGCAATGATCGCTAGTGAAAATAGAACTGGGGATGTCTCAAAACATGGGCGTCGTTGCATAATAGGACTCAGCAAGAAAATCTACAAATACCTCTCTTCTACTAGAACTATGAAATCCCAACCGATGGACGTGAAACCGCGAGTCAACCCTTGTAGTTTACCAACAAATAAACCTTAGGTAACTTGGACCTTAGCAAAAAGACCACATGGCAAAAATCTAGAACCTTAGAGAAAATCTGAAGCAAAAGACGGATTCATAGACATGAAGTATCGCAGATTTGCAAAAGCTCCACGAAATCGCCCAAAAACTTGCAAGTAGAGGTTTTAACATATCCCCAATCCATCGGAACATATAAAATCTAAAGTGGCAGCTTGTGCACGTGCGAGCGAGTCCAAACCATGGGCGTCTAGACATAGGGAGAGCTCAGAGAGACGAAACTTCTCTAAATCTCCACAGAATTGCACAAGAGTTGACAGATAGGGGTTTTCAGGCCTATGGAATGCAATGGAATAGATGGTTTCAGAAACCATGGCCCCAATCACTGGGTCTAACACACAAGTTGAAAAACGTTTTTGCAAATAGATCTATTTGTAAACACCACCAGAGTGCAAATGATGAGTAACACAAAAGTTTTAGGACCTCTTGAGTCCATCAGAACTAATAGATCTACGAATGGTTGCTTCAAATTTGAGTTCCAACACACCAGACAAGAAATTCATCACTGGCTCTCAAAACCACGTTTTTGGATCATAAAACATGTTAAAGCGGGGGATCAAGGAGGATCAAAGCACCATGAGAGAGACATAGGGTAACAAACACTCAATCTATTGCAATGTGTACTTGAACAATACAAAGATAGGCTTCTTATAAGAGAGAGCCTTTAGAACAGTCAACACATGTGCGATCCTCTCATCCACATTTCTCCTTGTGGGTATCCTTGATCCACATCTCCACATCATGTAGTCCACATCCTAGGGTGGCTACTTGAATTCTTTCCTATACCATACCTTAGCCTCTAATATGTGCTCATGGCACCATATCTCAACATCTCCCCTTAGTGCCATGATCCATTGGCTACCACAAGGTGGTCAGATGTGAGTTTACATTCCATCACCTCCCCTTCGTGCATACCGGCTACTTAAGGTGGACAGATGTGGGTATTACAAGATCAAATCCTCCCTTGGGTACTTACATGGCTACTCTTAGGTGGTCAGGCTTGATTTACAAACATGTGGCTAAAGTTGGCAAGGTTTTTGCTTCTCAATACATGTTGTTCTTGTCATTCTGCTCATGGCTTGACGATGACTCCACGTAGTTGCACTGCTAGTTCTTCAATCTGCAATCTTCTTCCTTGTGTCCCAGCTTCTTGCAATGGTGACACTTTGGTTTGTTCTTTAGTTCTGCAGTCACTTTGATAGTGACCCATCCTTCTGCATTGGTAACAATTCGTTGATGTTTTACTGAACAATGCTTGTTATTCATTATTGATGTTGTGTGTTGATGTGGATGTCAATGTCGATGCCTTCAACTCTCTTTATTTTTCAAGAAGGGAGGATACACATTCCTAAAACTTTAGATCTGGTAGATTCTTCAAAGTGGTTGTTAGTACATTATACTCTGTAGGCATGCTTTTAAGGAGGATTGCAAGTGCATCTTTTTCTCCTACTTTTGCATTTATGCCTTCTAGTTGGGTCATAATGCTTTTGATTTTGTTGAAGCTCATGTGCAAACCATAGAATTCTATCTTAAGATGAATTTCTTGGTTTTTGGCTTTTGCGCCAAACAATGTGTTCAACTCATCGCATGCATCTTTGGCATGATCCTTGGAGTCTATATGATGAATTATGTTTGGACCCAAGTGCAAACCAATGAGTGATAGTGTTGCTTCATCTTTTTTCTTCCAGGCATCATTTTGTGCAGTGGGTATGTCTTCTTTTACAGTCTTTCAAAGCTTTTGATGCATCAGGAGATACCTCATTTGTGTAGACCAGGTGTGAAATCCTTCCCCAGTGAACTTCTCAATAGTTGGAGTGCATATTGCCATTGCAAAAGGTCTTACCACTTGAAGATACTTTCAAATATGGTAGTATCTAATTGCTAACAATGATTTTGATCTAACAGGCGTGTAGAGCTTGAAAAGATGATCACTTTTCTTTTTTGGAGCGTGTCCAAATTCTTCTTGGATTGGAAGTTATGGCTTGTCGAATTTTTTGTGAAGAAGAGGCCTTTTGATGATGTGACATATGGAGTCACATCATCAATACAAACTGTGCTTGGCAAGGGGTTACTATGCTGAGGTGGCCCTATGCCACGTGGTAATCTTCTGATCCCATTGAGTTAACCCAAGTTAAAATAAACCTAACCATGGTAAACTTACTCTAACTAGAAACTTAACACAAGGCCACGTGGCTTATCTGCCACGTGTCAATTTTATAAGGTCTTGAGACCTTGGTGTGGGAAGGTCTGCAGCACAAGGATGGATGATGGTGTTTCTTTCTATGATAGATTGACGATGTCTCTCAAATGCAAAATACGGGCGCCCATCGGCCACGTCTGATCTGTAATCTATAGTTTTTCCATGCTATATTTCGACAATGACATCCACCGTATTTGATCTAGTGCGGGATAGACTTGTCCTCAACAATTCAATCGACTGCTCATAGATTTTGGCAACTTTCGACTTTGTGACGTAGCTGATTCACTCTGTTTTTACACAATGTGTAGAAGTCTTCTTCGCGAACGCAGCTGATTCACTCCGTTTTTTGCACAGTGTGTAAGGAATCGTTTGTAGAAGTCTTCTTCTCTAGCTACCGAATTCTTCCTGATCAAGCGGCATGATGGCCAACGTTGCAAGGTGTTGAATTCGTGCAGTTGTTGAAATAACGCGTCCTTCTTAGAGACTCCAGTTCCAACGCGACTTAAAGTGACTTTTGCAACTTCATGTTGTGAGCGCCACTTCGAATAAGCTGATCACACATCCATGGATTTATCTGTTGCATCTAAGCAGCCAGCGAGAAGAACGACGACGACGACGACTGTATGCTGAGTCAATTGTTTGCGTGTGCCCTATGTAGCTTTGTTGTTGGAGGCGTCGCTCAATTGGAGAGTTGTAGGAGAGCCAGGAGCATCGCTCTACGTGGGAGAGTTATAGGAGAGCCAGGAGCGTTGCTCTGCATGGGAGGCTAGATGATAGTTGCTATGTATACAGGAGGTGCTGCTATGCAAGGCGCAATCTCTGCTTATCGCCTTCAGAGAGCAAAAGATCGTTTGTTGGAGTAGTCGATGGAGTCACCGCAACTAGATTGCTAGGAGTCGGTGGGTATCAGAAAGTGTCAGCTGGGAGCCTTCAGCTATTGCACCTTGCAGCCTTGGAGTCTCGTGAGATGGTCAAGGTCCTTGAAGCCTTCGTGATCAGTCGGATCATTTTTGCCCTTCACAAGTGCCTTTTGTTGCTTAGTCGGCTTTGGTGCCTATCTCTCCTCTCATAATAGAAGGAGAGTACATCTCTCTCTCACAATGGATCTCTTTGCAGAATTGAAAGAATGGATGAATAGAAATCCTCACAATTTCTTCTCAATGGAAACACCTCTCTCTCATGGATGGAATGAATGGACTAAAATTCTCAATGGACGGATTTTTCTCTCAATGAAAGTGAATGGATGTCTTTCATCATCGGAATGAAAGAATGGGAGCTCAATGTCTCAATCACTCAATCTCTCTCACAAGGATGGCACCTTAGCAGAAGGCAGAACCATGCTCTGATACCATGTTAAAGCGGGGGATTAAGGAGGATCAAAGCACCATGAGAGAGACATAGGGTAGCAAACACTCAATCTACTACAATGTGTACTTGAACAATACAAAGATAGGCTTCTTATATAGAGAGAGCCTTTAGAATAGTCAACACATGTGGGATCATCTCATCCACATTTCTCCTTATATATATCCTTGATCCACATCTCCTCATCATGTAGTTTATATCCTAGGGTGGCTACTTTAATTCTTTCCTATACCATATCTTAGCCTCTAATATGTGCTCATGGCACCATATCTAAACAAAACCACCCAAAAGCTTGGAAAACCACTCCAAAGACTTCCAAAACCACCAACGGGCTTCCATAAGGTCCAAATATCACCTGTGCAGCTCAAACAAGCCCCCACAAGCTTTTGCAAAGCTACAAATGCCACCCACACAATTGTATGGATGAAGAATGACCTCCTGGACTCAGCTAGACCACCCATAAGCATCAGATTGACCAAGCTCTGATACTAGTTGAGAGTGCTCTCCATGGAAGTGGAATGAAAGAGGGTGAGAGCCAGAAGAGAGCCACACAAGTTTTGATGGGTGCTGAACACCCTAATCTTCTATGTCATCCATATATATATGTCTTTGAGTATTGTGCACAGTGGGCTTTAACCCCCACAAGATGAAGAATACATGGACTATTTTCCATGTACTTTGATAAAAAATGCACAGAGATGGTTCAACCAAATTCCAACTGGGTATTTTCCTAATTGTTATGCTATGTCTGAAGCATTTATGCATCAGATCAGATAGGAAATTAATGAGGAATAGGTACACACAAGTTGAATGAAGTGAAATAGAACAAGGAGGATTCTGTCCAATACTTTGTGCTATGGATGAGAGCCCTCATCAATTAGTTGACAAGTGTGCCAGATGAAAAGTCCATGAGAACCTAGTTGATTACAGGATGCACTCAGGTGGACTTGTGCAAGCCGGAGATAGAAAATCCAACTAAGACATATGAGGAGTTACTTGACTGAGCTATTGCTCTGGAAAAGAGTGAAGGCCTTAAGGGTAAGAGAAAGAAGAGAGATGTAGATAGTGACACTGAGGAAACACTCACAAAGTTTGGGCATGATGACTTGGATTGCTAGTTCAATAGTAAAAATCACTAAGCATCTACCAACTAGGTGACAACTAATACTCATCCTACCAATGGCAAACCACCGTGTCCCGAGCAAAATAAGGACAAAGGTAAAAATGGTAAGGAGAAGCATACAGATCCCTCCAAGAGCCGATGTTTTTGCTATGGAGAGAAACATCTCCATCCAAACTGTCCAATTTTGGCTAAACATATAAAGTCCCTTAAAGCTAATATGGAATGAATGAAGTGGATCCACAGTGCTAAGAAGTCATAGTCGAGTTACTAGGCACAATGGAAGCCCAAGTGGTTACTAGGTCAAAAGGTCCAGTTGTAACCCCTACAAACAGTGGTATATCTGACAAAGGTGTTAATTGGAAGGCACAAAAGAAGATAGATGCTAAAATTGCAAGGGAAATGAAGGGCAAGACACTAGCAATTGAGATGCCTTCCAAGTAGTTTAGACATTTTCCCTCTAAACTAGGTGAGTCTTCAAAATCTAAAGAGCAAAGTGTGGAATCGAAGCAGAGTACTCCATCACATTCTAGTGTAGATCTAGCCAGATCATGGGAAATATTAAAGAGCATGAAAATCAGCCTTACATTTGCTAAATTGATGTAGATAGCCCCGTATTGTGAGGAATTATTTGCACAATAAATCAAGGAGTCTAAAGAGCAACTAAAGGAGATTGACTCTTTAGTTACTATCCTTGTCATTGAGACACCTATCATGGATGAAGAAGTGCCAACTATCACTATTAAAGTCAAGAAGTAGACTATACAACCGGGTGTGATCGTAAATCATGGTTCAAGAGTAAACATTATTTATGAATATATTGTAAAATGACTCAAGTTTAAGACATTCAATCCATCTCTATTCCCAGTGTGAATGGTAGACCAACGACTAGTTGATTCCCAAAGGTATGATACAAAATGTTGTTATCTTTGTAGGAGGCATTTAATACACATTGACTTCTATTGTGATTGCCATCATGGAGAAAAATGCCTATTCTATTCTATTAGGACAACCTTGACTTAAGAGTGCAAAGCTATTTCATGATTGGGGATCAGAAGAAATGATTATCAAGACTAATGGTGAAGATGTGTGCATCCCACTAATCCTCGGAAAGTACTAAGTAGTTATCGACCTAAGGAATTGCTAGTTACAAATCCATCTTTCCAAGATGTGGAGTCATGCTTAATGGAATTGCAATTCCTTCCTGTGGGTGAAATTGATATTTTCTAAGTGGCTGTTGCAAATATAATGCAGAAGTTGAAGACCAAGTAAATTGCAATATAACAGAATTTATTCCTAAGTAACTTCATTGAAGATATTGAAGGAGAAAGGCAACTAGCCGAGACACCAGCCACTATCACATGCCTTAGAATCGATCAGTTAGTTCCAAAACCAACTCAAGAAATTAATCTTGGCATGGAGGATAAGCCTGTCACGATGGTGGTAAGTGCGAATCTTTCTTCCCAACAACTTCAGGTTGTCAAAGAGCTTTTTACCAGGTACAAAGGTTGTGTTTGCCTAGACTTACACTAATCTTCAGGGAGTTCCCTAGGAGTTATGTAAACATAGAATTCCTTTGGTACTAGTTGCCAAACCTATTTTGCAACAAAGGTACATAATGAACCCCAATTATGTTAAGAAAGTAAAAGTTGAATTAGATCAACTTCTTCAAGTAGGATTCATCTATGCTGTTGATTGCAATAGTGATTGGCTTTTCCCATTTTGGTAGTGCCAAAGACAAATGGTAAACTCCAAGTAGGTGTGGATTACTAGAAACTGAATGCTCAGACTACATTTCCAATACTATTTACAGATAGGATCTTAGATCTTGTTATAGTACATGAAATGTATTCATTTATGGATGGTTAATGGTTATAGTGGGTACAATCAAATCATTGTAGCTCTAGAAGATCAATCTAAGACTGCATTTATTATATAATGGGGTGCTTATGCAACCCGAGAGATGCCTTTTGGTTTGAGAAATGCGCAATCAACCTTTTAGAAGTTCATGGTGCAGACTTTCAGAGACTATTTGACTGAGTTCATAGCCATTTATTTGGATGATTTATGTGTCTATTCTACAAATAAAGATCATCTATATATTTTGGAGAAAGTATGTCAGAACTGTAGACAAGCGGGCATTTTGCTTAATCCAGCTAAGAGTGTTTTCTAAGTCTGAGCTGGTATTTTACTCGGGCATGTGATTTCACAGGATAGCATCAAAACCAAACCAGGTAAAATTAATGCTATTTAGAAATCTCACTTGATCCCATCTGGAGGAAAATTCTAGGGAGAATTAACAGCTCAGAAGTTCTTGCAGGGAGGGCTATGGTGGGGAACTTTATTTAAGGACACTTAAGTGCATAGAGTGTGATGTATGCCAATGTATTGGTCATTGTTTGCCAAATCAATCTATGCCATTACAACCTGCTTGCCCTTGGGAAGCATTCCAAAGATGGGAATTGGACTTTGTTGGTCTTTTCAAGCCTGCTAGGTTTACACAAAATAAGTATTGTGGTTGCTATACTGATTATGCTACCAAACGGACAGAGGTTAAGCACTCCTAGATAACTCGACTTGAAGCACAACTAAGCTCGTCTTTGAAAATATAATTTGTAGATACGGGTGTCCAATTCAAATTGTCAGTGATTAAGGGTCACACTTTCTGAATGAAGTCATGCAGTTCTTGAAGGATGTGAATTCAACATTATGCATACACGCTCTACAACTTATAATGCCCAACATAATGGAGAAGCTGAATCTACAAATAAGTTAATCAAATTAATATTGACCAAGATAGTGCAGTATAATAAAAGTGATTGGCTCTATGGGCTTATTAAAGTGCATTTAAGGTCACTACAAATCTAACTCCATTTTGAATGGCTTTTGGCTAGTAGTACCCATGGAGTTTGTTTTTCCCTCTTTTTGAGTGGCAGCAGCAGGCTGAACATCACTTAGCCAAATATGAAGCAATCAAGGGGCGATTGCATCCGCTAAGCCACTTGGATGAACTGTGCCTCTGAGTAGCCTATTGGTAGCAGGTGATTCACAAGAGAAGGAAAGCATGGCAAGATAGGCATATTGTGCCTAAACACTTGGAAAAGGGTATGTTGGTGTTACTATATAATGCTAAGTTGGGACCCCTAAAAACAAATTTCAAACTTGGATGGAGTGGGCTCTACAAGTTGAAGTTTCTCTTAAATAACGAGACAGTACAACTTGAGGATTTGCAAGGAAATGTGTTCCCTAAGTTGTATAATGGGAGAAAAGTGAAACCATACCAAACAGCAAGTTCCTTGGTAACACAGGCCTTGATATAGGTCACTCGGTTGAGTACCTTAGTTGAACCTTGTGTATCAGTGTGTATGTCAAAATAAGCTATTTAGTGACACTAGAGGGAATGAATTGCATGCAACCACGTGGTACTCTAAGGATTATGAGGGCATTAATTTTGGCTAATCATACCCATAAACAGGGTGTTTTACTACATCATGCAGCCACTCAAGTGATAAGCCGCCCGTCTTTAGCCGTTTGTCATCTACACTCCACTCTAGCTATTCATTGCCTTCATTCATCATTTGCATTCACCTTCTATCCTTTTGATCTTTGCATCACTTCCAAAGTCTTCCCATTTCCCTCTCAGGTATCTTTGCCCTCACATCTATCCCCACTTCCATCTGTTGTAGCATACACCATCTGGGTGATCATGGAAGAACACGGAGCATGCACCGTCTAATGAAAGAGGTGCTGGAAGCCTTCAAGGATTGTGCCTCCTCATCCCATTGCAGACTTGATAGATGACACCATCAAAGGGATCCTTAGGTGCAATAAGCTTTTGCAGTTTGTGAATCTCCCATGGGAAGAGGTCTAGAATGAGGCGCTTGCAGACAAAATACTAGATTCATACAATAAGGAGACCATAGACTCACAATCTAGGATGTTCATGTGTGCTTGTCTATAGGCCTATTTGGAGAGGTCTTCCAAATGAAAATTTGGACAGCACTTGGGCCATTAGCAGAAGCTAAACACTGCAATGAATATTTTGAAGAAGATCCTCCCAGGGATATCTGATCAACAAGGCACCAAAAGAAAGTCCCCGAGAGAGTAGTGGCCCATGGTCAGAGGACAAGGGCAATGACAAAGTCTCCAAGGAGCATAGTGAAAAGATGCAGGCTAAAGCCCATAGTGGTGACAACAAAGGGAAAGGCTCCTCCTCTCACAATGAGGTGAAGTCAAGAGACCAAGACCAAGTTTGATTGAGGAGAAACAAGTGGTTTGGAGGTGGACAATCAGAGCAACAAGAACAAGAAAAAATAATCGGACCAGGGAGCGAAGCCAAATTCAAATGAAGTGGCTGCCACTAGTTCCATTGTAGTTCTTGCCCTGCTCGATGTTCTTCGCACTTTGCCCCCCCACTTGAGCCTTTCCCTATTGACTCCATGCTCCTCCATGACGATCATCATGACAGGTATGCCACTCAAACCTAGTGACATTGCCTAAGGAAAACGTGCTCGCAATGGTAGGGATACTAGATTTCTTGGTGAACCACTGGCTCCCTCCTTAGGTACTTGACCACAATCTCTATTAGGCATAGTGCTGGGAGCAATTGTTAAAGTTTTTCAAAGATAACATGGTTGTGATCAGGCAACAATAAAGTGCCCTTAGTGTAGAATGACACAACCTATAGGAGCACTCGGAGAGTGGGAAAAATATGTATGATGAGTTACTGTAGAACTACAGTGAGCTTCAACACATTCATACAGAGTTATTGAGAGACCATGGGAATCTCCAATGTGAAGTGGAGAAGCTGCACAATGCAAACTCCAGACTGCAGGTGTCCTAGGCTACAATGGCAGCCCAAGTGGCACAGCTACAAATAGCACTCAAGGAGGCACAAAAGGCCCAAGCCAACTAGCAAACCCTCGAGGGGTTATGAGGAGAAGTGGACAATATCTGATTTGAAAACACATAGCTTTGCCAAGCCGTGGGAGAGATAGAAAGCCTTATAGAAAAAAATGAGTATCTCTAATGGAAGTTGGTTTGCTTTGCCCAACTCTAATCTCTAATCAAAGTTCTAAAGCCACCAAATGAGCATCCACCCAAGCAGCCCAAGCAAAAGGAGCTTGATGATGGAGGTTTGGTAGTAGTAGATCATAGATCGGGACTTGCCACCTCTCCCAAGTTGTCCTAGAGACCTGGCCTTCATTCAAAAGGCCACTTCCAGTTCAAGGAGTGCAGTAATTGGCTCAGGGAAGTCCAAGGCAGTAGAGAATGACAAAGTGCGGGCCTTAATGCTACTACTAGATCCCTCATGACAAGGCACAGCTGACTCTTAGGCCAAGGTGGGGACTCAAACCTCTATAACCATTTTGTTGAGACCGATATATAGGTGTCTCTTTTCACCAAAGTTTTTGAAGTGGCTATGCAGACTTCTCTACAGTGCATTTTGAAGCTGAGCCAATTTTGAATGAACAAGATGTTATCCCTCTGACTGTCCTGGTGCCTAATGCTCTATGAGAAGTACTTGGATGTGACCAATTCCTTATCCAATATTAGGCTTAGCAACAGATTGACCGAACAACTCCAAATCCTCTCGTTCTACCATAACCACCAGTGCATAAAAGTACTCAGAACGGTCACCCCAGAGGTCTCAATATATGACCATGCCATTAGGAATTTTGATCTTTTTGTATAGGATCGAGCAATGTGCTAGCATAGCATTCATAAGGTAGAATGATGTCTCATTGTTGCTCGAATTCGCGAGCTACCCTGGTCCATATGCCTCAGCTTTTGTACTACTATGCAAAGCTACCAAGGGAGCTCGAGAAATTACTTGGTAGTCATATTACAGAGATTGCTTTCATGCGGAGCAACATGCGGGATTTATGTAAGGACCCGTGCACTAATTGGCAGGAAGGAGTCACCCCAAATCGACAGTACATTGTATGTTTTGAAAACACCCTTGGTATATCCAACCCCATTGAGGATCCCTTATATGAGCTTTGGTTGGTGGCAGACTGGCCGCCAATTGACATCAGTAGCCTATACCTGTGGCCTCCCCTAGATTAGTGCCAAAGTCTGAATCCCTTTGATCCTCCATCACCACGACCATCTTCCATCTGAGCTTCTCTTAGTGACACCCCAAGATCCTCTTCTGCTGGCTCTTTAGATGCTAGACCCTTCTCTACTACCCCATAATGAAGACACAATCCCACATGGCATCCTCCAAGATTCCATCCTCGAGCTTTGGCATTTGAACAACACCTAGTTCCAGCGAGCCGAGGCAAAATGTTGGCCCTTGGGTTAGGCCAACGGGAAAACTTACCAACACAAGTGCAAGAGCAAGTGGCACCTGTGATTGGGGACCAGGCATTGCTCCTCTCTTGGTTAACTTCTAAATGGTGAGTGACATGGATGGTGCATCTTTGCTAACTTCTAAATGGCAAGCAATAACAATAGGAAGTGGTGACCATGTGTCTGAAGCAAGGGCAACCACAAACTAAGGGCAATAGACCAATGGCAAGTAACAGTTCTACGAACCGAGTGCAACAGTATTAGAAGTTGGTTCTACAATAGTTGTAGAAGAAGCATTGTAACAGGGAGAAGAGGGCAAAAAAGAGAGTGACATTGTGTAGTTCACGGACTTCTAGGGTAGGAGTTTGCTCTATTGAGTGAATAGTTGAAGTTGTAGTGGCTTGGTTGTAATAGGTTTTCCTTTAATATAAGTGTGGCTTTTATTTCAATTGTCTATGGCATTTCCTTTTGTCTATTCAACTATTAATAACTTGATTCACCCGTTATCACATGATTTCCCCTTTAGCAACAACCCCAACCTTCGATTTATTTTGTTAGTATGTGTGTTTAACACAACCACACTTGTGAGTTAACTATTGGGGAGAGTGTCAACATTGTGGTGCCTTGATGCTCATGTAACAACAATAGTTCACGGTCTTCTAGGATAGGAGTTTGCTACTGAGTAAATAGTTGAAGCCGCAGTGGCTTGGTTGTAATAGGTTTTCTTTAATACAAGTATGGCTTTTATTTCAATTGTCTATGGAATTTCCTTCTGTCTATTCAACTATTAATAACTTGATTCACCCGTTATCACATGATTTCCCCTTTAGCAACAACCCCAACCTTCGAGTTATTTTGTTAGTATGTGTGTTTGACACAACCACGCTTGTGAGTTAACTGTTCGGGAGAGTGTCAACATTGTGGTGCCTTGATGCCAATGTAACAACAAATAGCATTTTAGGTCTAAGCAATAAGTAATAAAAGACCAGGCAAAGACACAAGATCTGATAGTATTACTAGATGCAAAGGCAAGAAGCGAACGATGATTGGGAAGGACTACTGAACCTACATTGACCTAGCTCTATAACAATGCAACAAACTATAATCTCAAGGACTACATGCAAACAAAAAAACACCAGGAAGCTAATGAAAAGACACAAGCAAACATAGTTAGTGTAATCCAAGTGGTAATAGTTGAGCAGTCACCCATTTGACCAAAGCATGAAAGCTATAGGTAGTGCTCAATGATGACAATTGTCTGATCCATGCACCAACTAGTCTACCTATACGAAATGTAAGCACATTAAGCCACGACGGCATGCAAATGATTTTTTTTTCAAGGACGCAAGCAATAGGCTATTCTAAGTGATGATGGTAATGAGCCCAGCCATAGCCATCCAAGCTTCCAGGCAGCCACACCACATGGCAAATAAGTGGCAAGGGTGTCCAATAGCTGACACATGGAAGACTACCATGTAGGCAGTGCCACATCAACAAACACACATGGCACACAACATAATGCCATCTCACTATAGTGCCACATGGCACCCTACCACATAAGCACACTTTTTGTATTCAACATATGCACATGATTGCCACATCATCATTTTGACCATTCTTCTTATCAAAGTTTAGCAAGCCATAACTTTTGATCTAGGAGGAATTCACATGTGGTCCAGGAAGGAAAAATGACTTGTTTTTCAAGGTCTATGCACTCATTACATCATCACAATTGTATACAATTAGAAACTACCAATATGTAAGGAATTCAATTGATTAAACCTTTGCAATAGATTCAATTCTTGTTGAGAAGTTCATGGGAACTTCTCGATTGTCAAGAAGTTCACTAGGAAGGAGTTTCGTACCTAGGCTACACAAATAAAGTACCTCCTAAGGAAGAAATACATGATGCACCACGTAAAATTTAGAAAGAGAAAGATTACAAGCATAAACACTCATTGGGATACACTTGGCACTAATCTAATCAATCAAAAAGACTCCAAGGAACATGCTAAAGATGCATGGGATGATTTAGAAATTGTGTTTGGAGCTAAGGAACTACATGGGCTTTAGAGAAATTCCAATGAGTTCCTGGCACAGTTTGTGAACAAGATAAAAAGTATCATGACCCAATTGGAAGACATAAATGCAAAGTTAGGAGAAAAGGATGCCCTTGTAATTCTCTTAAAGAGTGTGTCTAAATAATGCAATGTGTTGACAACAACTTTGAAAAATATTCTTAATCCAACATTTGAGGGATGAGAAATCAAGTGAAAAACATGATTAATTGCTAGTACTGTGGTGATTGATGGGTACATGTAAGTGACAAAATTGATCTGAGTATTGAACCATGAAAGTTGCTTTGACTATTGAACATGTGTGTTTGTTAAAATTGTAAATTGGATGATTCGGCATATGTCATTTGGGTGTCATCTCTACTCTAAAAAGAAAGGAAATCAAAGGCAACTACAAACACAAGTAGCAACTATGAAGATGAAGTTTTAGCATTGCAAAAGGATGGGTCACTATTGAATTGAATGTAGATTGAAGAACAAATTAAAGTGTAACCATTGTAAGAAGATGGACACAAGAAAGAAGATTGTAGGTTGTTGAAGAACCAAAAATTGACTATAGAGAGGCTTCATCAAGCAAAGAGGAGAATAACAATGAGACTTCATCAAGAAAAGAGGAGATAGCAACAACAAAATCTCTCTAAGAGCCACAATGACAAGTTTAACCACCTTAGCCTATGGTTGTAAAAGGTCATCATATGAATAGGCCTAAGTTTCAATTATCAAACCTAACTATGTGAAAGTCGCTATTTAAACACCGAGGTGGAGGTATTGACATGTTGCAATACGACACTTTACCACCTTAAGTAGCAATGTACGCACTAAGGAGAGGTGATGAAAATTTCTATTGTAACTCACATCTTACCACCTTGCAATATCCTATACATCATGGCACGAAGGCGAGGCGTTGAGAGTTGTGCACCATAAGCACATAATAGAGGTAAGGTATGAAGCAAGAGAATGCTACCACATGGCAAAGCGGCTCTATCCCACATATGAGCAAGCAATGCCAGTATGTACTTCACTCCTATAAAAGGAGGTCACTTTCATACTATAATACATGCAAGCTCTTAAGTCTCTCTATAAGTTAAGTGCCAATCTTGTAACCTAATTAAACTTTAGTCTATTCTTATATAGCCTCTCTCTTCAAGCTCAATGCCTACCTTTAGGGCTCATTACTTGAGGTGCTACTAGATCTGTATATGCCCATGATGCACAGGGTAGGTTCATGCACCATTCTTATATCTTTTGGTATCTTACTGTTTGAATATCTATATTTTTCAAGTTAATATCTTCTTAAAATCCCCTTCTAATGATAGTGAAGCCATTAACCTTTTGGTGGTCACCCTATTTGACAACTCGAGTCACTTTTATACGATCACTCATCCCTCCTAGATTCCATTATTTATGCATCTTTGCTTTTGAACATTGCTATTCATATGAGCAAAAGTACCAACCCTAAACAAGTGTTGCTTCTTGTGTGGTAGTGTTTTGGAGTGCTTATAGGTAGAACCTTTGCTTAATTGTCCATATGACATTATTGTCTTGATAAACAATGATGGAGCCCTGGCTTGGACTTTAGGCCATAGATTGGTGATAGCCTATTCAAAGTGATAACTACATTTAATAAGAGAAGGTAATGCCATAACATATATATGCTAGAGATGTATAAATAGAGAAGGTGATGTTTCAGGCTCTCTATGCTAGAGATGTATGACAATACATTAAAATTGTGGTTGATTCAACTAGCTACTATCTATGAATGCCATAGCCTTCTCTCTATGGACAATAACTACTGAGGCACATGGCCTTCATTATACGTGGGATGGTCTAAGATGGTTTTGTATGCTCACTTTGGAGGAACATGTGGCTTATAAATCAAGCATTTAGGGGCCTCATGAAAGCTTCTTATGGAACATTTTGAGAGTGATAACTCAAACATTAAGCTACCTCATAAGTACCTACTGCTAAGGCTACATATTTGATTTTCTTTATATTCATATTTCTACATTGAATCTTGCAATCCCACAATAAATTATTTTTTGTTCTAACATATCTTTTTTGTGGATGGATGTAGGTGAGTGGAGCCCCTTTGACATCATCTACATTCAACCATTCTTGTAAAAAACAATACTCCTTAGTTATGCAATACTATTGTATATGTGCCTTACTTTGATTTGTATATTATGTGGATGGATGCAGTCGAGTGGAGCCCCTTCAATCTGCATTCAACCATTCTTATAAAAAATGATACTCCTTAGCTATGCAATATTGCTCTGCCAAATTGTATATGAGCCTTACTTTGTTTTGTATATTATGTGATTTATGGGAGTGTTTGTCTCTTTTCTTGTGGAAGTTAAATTGGATATGTCAATACTCTTGCTAAACATTCAATGCCTACCTTTAGGGCCCACTGCAACATGACAGAGGCCTCTAACCCAAGCTAGCAAGTATACTAGTGTAGCATCCAATGTGGAACTTGCCTACCTTTAGGGCCCATTGCAACATGAAAGAGACCTCTACCCCAAGATAACTACTAGCCTACTAGTGTAGCATCCACAGTGTGAAACTTGCTTGAGCTGAACCTCTAGTCCCAGATGGAGCACAATTATTGCGAGGCCCAATCCTCATCTCGTTGTCAAAAAACCCAATTGGAAGACAATCATGTCACCATGGGAAATCCACAACTCCCTCGCTTGGTGTCCTAGCCAGTCCTCCATCATGTGAAACATTTGGTCCCTCATCATAAGATCAAAAAGCACAAGGGTCCACTTCTCCTCTCCCATGGAGGTGAAGTTGAAACCCCAAAAAGGATGAGAACGGGGACCAACTACTCCAATGTACCCCATCTTTCAAGGCTATATGATCAAAATCATCACATCCAAAGAGAGGGGTTAACTATCTAGGATGTTGAGGCACTTCCATGGTCTAAGCTTCTAGATCTTGTATGGCAGAGCCTATCTTGGGCAAGGCCTTGAATGTGGAAGCTAAAAAAAGGGCCATTTTTCCCCTTGAGGTAGGAGAACTATTGCCTAACCTTCCATTTCCTACTATCTAAGTCTAGCTCGCTGCTTACAATTCTTTGTGGCCCTCTTTCTATCGCCACACTACCCAATCCACCATCACCCACTATATAAGCCTTGCTTTCCACCTGACCTACCATCACCCACTATCTAATCCTAGCTTTCCACCTATGATTTCAATGCATGCTTCAATATAGACTTCAACATAGACTACAATATTAAAATGCAACATGACTTCAATAAAAAGGCAATGATGTAGAAAGTAGGCAATCAACAAATCAATAGCAATGCAAGTCGATCACAACCATCGATTGTGACCAACAAGCATACTTAGAATCACAAGTCAACACCATCAAAACACAAACCATCAAATCTTTATCGACCAAAGTTTCAAGTTGACTTCAAGGCCAAAGGCTTCAATGCATGCTTCAATATAGATTTCAACACAGACTATGACATTAAGATGCAACACGACTCCCATAAAAAGGCAATGACATAGAAAGTAGGCAATCAACAAATCAATAGCAATGCAAGCCGATCGTGACCAGCAAGCATACTTAGAAGCACAAGTTAACACCATCAAAACACAAACCAAACTCCCAACAAATGCATCAGTCGAGGCACAAATGACTCAGACTCAAGGCAACAAAGATGTGATGGCTACAAACAAAGGAAAACACAAGAGCTACGCTGGATCTCAAAAGACCTCATAGTTATGATGCACAAAACATAAAAGACAAAGCAAAGGCAAAGGTTCAACCATGACTAACAAGACACAGATAGCAATAGAAAAAACACAAAGGAAAAATATAGAGACAGCAATGAAGGTGACCTTGATGGACAACCATGGAAACCCCATCTATAGAGTTAGCTTCAAGAAGACTCTGAGGTATCATCAAACATGGCCGATAGAGTGATAGCCAAAGAGAGACATGTTGTAGATAGGCTACATCATCATTAACATGTTACCTCTACCTCCTCAATAGAAGTGCACATGGAAATAATGTCGCCTCAACACTACCACATGTTACATATCATACAATCATTAGTGCCACCTCAATAGTCCATGTTGCACATTACCATGTCAATACTTCCATGCGGCACACTCTACACACTGCATGTGCACACACCTGCAAACTCACCACATGTGCTCCAGTAGCACACTGCTTCATAGGCACACCTTCTACATGTGCACGTGACTATCACACCATCCATTTTGGTCCCTGTTCTTGCATGCCACAACATACTAAATCTAAAAAGAATTTATAGGTGGTCTAAAAAGGAAAAGTGATCATTTTTTTAGCTTTGTGTTCATCATATTAGGCACAAGTTTCAATGCGCTTGCATCTTATAGCTTTTAGACCTTACGTTAGATCCACTTTCTTTTGTATATTTAAGCCTCTTCATTAACACATCTAACCTAGCAATTTAAAAAGAACCAAGAAAGGAAATTATTTCCTACTTTTCATGCTATGAAACATGGTCTAGCATAGATTATTCTATCTTAGAGGAGATTCAACTCCATAAAGCCAATTGAGCCCTTGTTTGAACTCAACCAATGACCTCCTATTGGAGTCAATCCCTTCACTTGCAGGTGGTGTTATGGATAAATTTGACCAAGGTAAAAGGCATAAATATATGTGTGTACTTGTATGTGTGGCAATAGTATAATAAAATATGGTGTGCATAGGGCCCAAGGTTGAGGTGGTAGGGCATGACCATGTGCCACCCTTCCATGTAAGAGGACCCATAAGGTGTGTTGTACATAATCCATGGTAGTTATATTATAAAATGTTAAGGTGGCATGGTTCCTCCATGTGCCACCCCTCCACCTAGGCGGTCCCATGCTTGCATTTAGTAAGACATGGACCAAGGACCATGGGAGAAGTAATATAAAATAGGTGGAGATGGATATTATGTTGGATTATTCCCTCCATGTAGGATAGGCCCATGTGGGGGGGGGTGTAAATAGTTAATGAATGCAAGTCAAATAATGGGGAAAGTAGGATGAGATGGCAAGATTTCTTGTGCCAACCCTCCATTTGTCCTCCTAGATGATTAAACATATTACAAAATTGAGAAGAGACTAGGGGAATTTCTTAGACTTGGGATATGGGGGTTGATATATGTGGAAAAATGAGGCCAAGGGTTGTCACATATAATTGAAAGTGCGTAACCACCTAGCCCACATGGGAGACTTTTCCACACACACCATGCATGTGGGAGGATGCATTTATTGGGAGAGACCCCCTCTCTTGGCTATAAAAGGAGGGGGCTATTCCTTGATGGGACACGCTCATTCTTGTAAAGCCACGTAGCTAGTACTTTGATTTCCCCCCCCATCCTTCCTTTCCAATAAAGCATGACTCTCTTCCCTTGATGTCTCCATCTCTACATTCCACCTCCCATCATGTACATGCTCCTCTTCCCCCTCTTCCTTCCCCCTTGTGCCATAGTCCCCCTCTTCATTCCCACCCCTCTTAATCCCTTTTCCCCACCTATGTTCTCGGGGGGGTCACTATGTATAAACCCTCTATACCACGTGCGTTCAAGACCTATTTCTAAAATCCCTTATCTTTAAAATTTTCATTAATAAAATGTACCCCTTTTCTATACAAATCTGTAAATTTTTCTCAAAACTATTTTAAATAGTCCCTTATGTATATTTATTTCTATAAATTTTAGAAATAAAAAATATCCTTCTGTTGAACTCACGTGATAGGGTTACATATGATGAGTGACCCCCCTGAGCCTATGTTAATGCTTCTTCCCTCACGTTCCCTTTTCCTCCATGGCCCTCGAGCATCGCCATGCCTAGCGTCTAGCCTCATGCATTGATTTATTTTCTAGTTAATAGAATTGGTGTGGCTGCTGGGATCATAATCTCCACGACTAGTGGTGTAAAATTCGTTACTCCTACAACTGGGTGTAGTTCTGTAGCACCTTCCGTGTGCAGTTTTCTACTTCTGTGCATCCAATCTGCATGTCTTCTACTCGCAGTTCTTCGTCTCTGCGATTGTAGAACTTCTTAGTTTTTGTGCCTTTTGCCTACGGTTCCTGTACATCTTCTGGGCCTGTGATTCCTGCACATCTTTTGGGTTCTTGTGCATCTTCTGTGTGGTGCCACGCATCTTGAAAATCGCTTCTGTGCATCTTCTATGTGGCACCACACAAAACTACTCCTGCGCATCTGCAACAGACCTCGCATCCCCCTCTATCTTCTCCTTCTCTTTCTCTTTCTCTTTCTTTTCTCCTCTCTTTTTATTAAGGAGTGGGAATTGAACCCAAGACCTCCCCATTCACAAAAGGAAGACTTACCAATGGGCCAACAAATAGGAAGTGATGAAAGTGTAATGATATTGCTTATATGGTGAAATCTCATGAACTGTAACTCTCTAACCGTAGGGAGTTTCCTCATGTTGTAAAAAGCAAAAGTACTTCATTTCATGTGCTCTATTCATATTTGATACTAGATCATAGATTCTGAACTTTTTCAAGTTCACTTCTTGGATGCACGCCACACGAGGAGGGTGGATATTTATATCAATTCTCAACGAGTTCAAGGATTTGGTGCTTGGTCCTCTGTCCATTACGGCTACCAATTGGTGAGATCTCTTTCTTGATCTTCATGTCGATCTTCAATAACTAATTGTACAATGCATTGTTCAAGGAGACGATGGGTGGGATGATAGACCATGGATGATTCAAGGTGAAGAACTAGTGATACACTGGGAGGACTTTGATTTCAATTCTACTCATTGTGTGGTGATCGAGCTACTTGCTGCATCGGAGGTAATTAAAAGGGTGACATTCTTCGAAGGGTGGGATGTTCCCCAAGCTTGGGGGGAGATTTGGCGCATCTGCTTATTAATTCTTGTGGATAAGCTCATCTTGAATGATTTCTTCTTGATCTCATTATAAAGGTTTCTAGGGCTCGGCTATGGTTGGTAATGTTTTGACCAAGGAATCCCTTTGTACCTAATCAACCCTTTGTGCCTCATTTTGAGCTTCAAGTTGTAATTCTTTTTGGTCTAAAGATAAACTATCAAAAAAGGATTGCAAGTTTATTTGGTGCTGAACATCTTGCTCAAGTATTGAAATCTCCCCACCCTCTCCTTCTACCTATCTTGGACTACCGAGAAACTTGGGATGTCTGGATTTTAGTCTTGGTGTGATGACATCTTGGCTCCTCCAATTTGACGACGCATACAAACCTTCGACCAAGGCTGCTGGTGTGGGTGTGAAGCTCACTTCACCAGGGGGTGAGGTGTATTGTTATAGCAAGTCTGCACCAGCAAGTACTTGCAACCAAGATGAGTACTCGGCACTCATTTTTGGGCTACAAAAGGCGCAAGAACATTGCATCAAGCAACTTGAGGTGCAAGGAGATTCTCAACTCATGTGTGAACAAGTTAGTGGAAGGTGGAAGGTGCAGAGCGAAGGCTTGGTTGCATGACATCAACAAGCATTGGAGCTTTGCCAACAATTTAAAGAGGTAAAAATTCAGCATATCCCTCGAGCTCAAAATCTAGTTGCTGATTTCTTGGCACGTGAAGCTTGTACTTCAATCACGCATGAAACGAGCAGAAGCACCGCCCCAACAAAGCCACAAGCCACGAATGAGGGTGATCATTTGTAAGGAATGCAAAGGTTGTGGTCATCATGAAACTAAGTGTTGAGCATATTTGATACGAGTTTACCGACTTCGGAAGATCATCAAAAAGGTCCTCAAGGACGTTGCTCAAAAGAAGGATGCCAGACTGCACACCCCTTGAATAAATAGCATGGCGACATTTGTCATGGCATTCTTGTTTGCCTTGATGAACAACCTCATGCAGCGCCGTGTCTCTAACCCTCGCTTGTAAAGATGGATGCGATATCATGAGGATTGGTCCTTTTAAGATTGTCTATGAGCTATTCTATGCTAAAGATTCTTCCCGTGTAGTATTTCACAATACACCAGTCACACCCTACCCTGCCTATGTGTGCTTTGTGGATGTATCTTCACCTGATTTTTAGTTCAAGCTACCTCTTTCCATTGTTTGCCAATAGATAAGCCTCACTTCATCTCTCTCTTTTCCATTTTCCAAGCACGACTGGCAATCCCGTGTTCTGTGGATGGGTTGAAGAAAATCCAAATGAGTATCTTGTGGCCTTTACTCAAGATAGATGGCTATTGGTTCTTCCCACATTTCTAGAGGGTTTGGCTCAAGTGTGGTATGAGAAGCAAGCCAAAGACATTCGCCAATGCAGGCCAAGGTTGACAGCATCAATGATTGAGTATTTCGACAAAGAAGAGGAGTCGGAGAATGTGTACCTGCACATGGTAAACTTGAAGCAGTCAGAAGGTGAGATGGCACGACGATATGTGGATCGAGCGGCCATGCTCTGCATGTGCTGGGCTACCTTGTAGTAGGAGCAATTGACGAATTCTGCCTCAAGCTTAAATGGGAGAATCCAAAACTATGGTGCTAGCACATGAGATTGCTCAAAAGTTTGATAAAGTTCAGTCTGACCCTGCTTCAAAGAAGACGATTGTCCCTCCGCAACTTCCTTAATTCTTGCAACAACCTAGGGGGTCCAACTTAGGGGCATACCCCCACCCCTCAATAGGGATGTATCCACTGCCTCCACCTGAAATGTATGGTCCTCCCTTAGATGCTTACCCTTAACAAGGTGTATATCCTCACCCTCCACCTGGAAGATTTCCCCAGCCCTCACGAGCCCCCCTCCTTCCTACTCCCCCGGCCCCTCCTACTAAAGAACCCGGAGTCAATGACCTAGCCAAGGCCCTGAATGATCTTTGTCTTGAGATGTTGGGCATCAGAAATCAAGCCAATTGCCCTCCAAGAGAACGTGCCAATGTTGTGTGCTACGAGTGCCACCAGAAGGGTCATTATCGCACGGAATGTCCCAATATTCCAAGGGTGAATCTTCTAAGTGAATCAGGCACCGAGGATTCTGACGTAGAAATCCTTGACCTCACAAAGAGAAGTTGTACCACCTCAAACCCCTCTCTAAACCATGGACCGGGCCACCCCAGGAAGAAGGTGTCCTTCTTAGAGCCCTCAAATGCTGAGATGGCAGATCCACCAACAAAGAAGACTAAAAGATCTCGCAGGAGTAAGTGGTCACCCTCGAATTTTCCTATCGGCTCAGGACAAGAAAACTATTTGGTCATTTAGGACCTTGCTCATCGGCCTTTGAGCATTATGCTTCCTCAACTAATAGCATAAAGCCCTAAGGTGAGACATGAGCTACAGTAAGGGCTCTCAACAAGGAAGAGTAAGAAAAAGGGAAAGGTACGAGAGGTTTCTTCTACCATACAGTAGATGTCATCATAGATAATTACTGTGTCAAAAGTGTGTGTGTCGATGGGGGAGCTGCATGTAATATCATGGTGCCCCGTATCATGAAAAAATTGAATTTGAAATGCACAAGGCATTCCTCCACTCGAATCAAGGTAGCAGATGGTCGACGACTCACCACCCTGGGAGTCATTAAGGATTTGCCCATCACTGTGAATGGGTTGACCACCACCGTCAATTTCTATGTGGTGGACATCGAAGATGCAGGCAGGAGTTATCCAGCCATACTCGAGAGACCATGGTTGAGAAAGAGTGATGTAGTCAGCTATTGGAAAACAGGACACATGTCTTTTGGTGCTTCTAAGGAGAAGATCCCGGTGCAACCAGGTGCCACGGAACCAGAAGAAGAAGAGGAGCAAGACAGTGATACTCTCTCATCCTTGGTGTCTGAATCAATGGAAGAATCAAACGGGGGGGAGGAGATCTCAGAGGAGGAAGTTTACATGATGGGGGTGTCTCCGACCCCGCCACCTGCAAAAAAGGTAATAGCTAGTCCTCAATAGCTTGAATCTATGCTTTCCCCTGACCTCACTCCGAGTGAGAAAGATGAGTTCCTAGAAATGTTCAAAGATTTCCCTGACCTCTTTGCAACTAGCTACCACCACCTTCGCCATGTGACTGCCATAGAACACAAGATAGAGCTGAAGCCTAATGCTAAGCCAGTGGCTCAGAAGTATCGGAGATTAGGGCCCCTACAGACCGACACTTTGTGCTTAGAGTTGCAGAAGCTTGTAGAAGCTGGGTTTATTGTTTTGGTTCACAATACTGAATGGGTTTCACCAGTGGTAGTCACCCCAAAGAAAAACAACAAGTGGTGGGTCTGCATTGATTATAAGAAACTCAATGGAGCCACCAAGAGGGACCATCATCCTTTGCCCTTTCAAGACCTCATTCTTGAGAAGTTGAGAAGGTAAGTGATCATGAGATGTATACCTTCTATGATGGTTAATCCGGGTTTTATCAAATCAGAATTGTTGAGGAGGATGTGCTTAAAACCACATTTGCCACACCTTGGGGGATGTTTGCATTCAAAGTAATGCCATTGCTCCTGCTACCTTTCAAAGATTTATGCAGATGGTGTTTGCTCCTTATTTGGGGGTTTTCTTGGAGGTGTTTTTAGATGATTTTTGTATATTCTTGTCACGTAAGGAGCATGTCATGAAGGTTAGGTTGGCCTTCCAAAGGGTCAATGATGCAAATGGCAGCCTCAACCCTGATAAATGCACCATTGGAGCCACTCAAGGGAGGTTACTGGGGAATATTGTCTCATCCAAGGCCATCAAGCCTAACTCCGAGAAGGCAGAAGCTATCCTCAAGCTCTCCCCGCCAACAATCAAATGTCAAGTACACTCATTTGTCAATCTAGCAAGATACTATCGCCGCTTCATTGATCAATATGCTGCTTTAACGCGACCCATGACTATGCTATTAAAAGATGGGGTTGATATCTCTTGGGATGAGGATTGTAATCATGGGTTTGTACAAATCAAGAGTGCTCTGGCAAAAGAACCCATTCTACACAATCCTGATTGGTCAAACACTTTCTATATCAATCCTAGGTTTGGTGTGCATACTCTAGCAGGTATTCTTCTCCAGCAAGGGGAGGAGTGGTTCATGTATCCCATTCGATTTGCTTCTCGTTAATTGCTCCAAATTGAACGATGCTACTCTGAGGCTGACAAACATGCCTTGTCTTTGGTGTTCTGCATTGAGAAATTTAAGCATTATGTGGCTGGAAAGTCCATTATAATCTGTAGCAATGGTCTTGTAAAGCAGGTTCTTCAATCACCAAATCCCATGGGCCAACTCCCATGGGCCAGTTGGCCAAATGGTTGGCAGTTCTACAAGAATATGATTTTTCTTTCAAAATCGTAAAGGGGGGTTGTTCCAACTTGAAGAATGCTTTGATTAATTTAGAGGAGTGCCTTGATGTAACCCTTGTAGCGGCCATAGAAGTTGGGGATCCATGGTATGGTGGTATCTATAGATTTCTGACCGCTTTCTCCTTTCCTCCAGAAAGTACTAGCTGTGAGAGAAAGAAGATCCGCAGAGATAGTAGGCACTACACTCTCTTTGATGGGGTGTTGTACCATCAAGGCATGGATGGGGTACTAAAACGGGCCATTGATGCAGATGAAGTACCTAAGGTATTGAAGCATTATCATGATGGATTTTGTGGAGGCCATTATGCCAGTGACTATACAACTAAGAAGACTTTACATGTTGGGTACTATTAATTCTACATGACTAGTGGGAGTATTTAGATGGCTCTACACTTAGATCATGTGTTGACCTTGCAACTAATCCTTAGATCATGTGTTGACCTTGCAACTAATCCTTGCAACTAATCCTGGCATTGCCCAAGCACAAGAAGAATGGAATGAGAAAGACAAGCATACTCATCACTTCATCAAGCAAAAATTTCAAGATGTGTTGCTTGACAATTGAACATAGTTAAAACATCCAAGGTATCATGTGATATGTTCTCTACTCCCAATGAGTCCAAGAACGCTTCTAGGATTTTGACACTCAAAAACCAAATTAATCAAAGTTTCCACAATCACAATGAATCTGGTCATGGCAATGTACTCAAAGTTAAGGACTTCAACAATCTTGCCATCACTAGAGATTTTATTAATGTTTTTACATTTGAGCTAATGTGTCATTCACAAATGTCATTTTAATTTCAAATAGCATGAGAATATTGTCATGGCATTGGTAATTGAGAAAAATAACCAAAAAAGAAGATGAATGAATCACCAATATATTCCACATTATTGGCAATAAGCAAAGGACATCTTGCAATTATAGGCTACTCAACTATTATCATAACTAATAACTATATTGATACCATCAGAATATAGATAATACAAATGATAGTATATTACCAACTATAATATTGATAGTAGGCTAGTTAACTATTTATGCTGGTGGGCCATTCAACTATTAATGACTAGTAACTATACTGATACAATTAGAATATAGATAATACAGATGATAGTCACTCTTAAATGTCACTCTATATGGGTTTATACCATCTTTTCTCTTTTTGGAATATTGGTCAAGGGCCCTTTCACCTCTTCAAGCTTCTTATGAGATGACATGAAAGCATTCCACATGTACATGGTTGGCTTTAAAACCTTGCAAAATACTTGATTTGCTTAAAGTAAGCTCCCACATGAGACACATGCAAATAAGTTTGTTTCCCAAGCTTACAACCAAATTAAGTCCATTGCCGACTATATTTGCATGGACTCGCCTAGTAGCTACTATGAAGTCCTTTTTTCCAATGCATACCCATAGAACAAGGGAGATGACAGTCCATTGCGGACTATAATTGCATGGACTTGCCTAGTAGCTACTACGAAGTCCTTTTTTCCAATGCATACCCATAGAACAAAGGAGATGACTTTTACAAGAAATCTGCTTGAAGATCCACTTCTGATTTCCTCGCTTGTAACACATGTTTTAAAGGTCTAGTGTTACTAGGATGATCCCTTCTTTGATATGAGAGTAAAAGTATGTTTCAAGGACACCTTGTTTACAAACAAAAGATTTTGAGACATAAAGGCATATGAAACATGCACTAGAGATTATTATTCTCATGCTATGGTGATTGAGGTCATTAGTTTCCATTCCAACATTTTGTGGGTTCTTTAATCGAGCTAATAAGAGGCTCAAATCATGATTTAGAAAGTATTGTTATCAATGTGGTCATTAAGGTCATTAGTGCATCTTTTGGGTTCCTTAACACTTTAATTTAAAAAATACTACCAAGCCAATAAGCACGCAAGTGCCTAAACAAATCCCCCTACAAATATCACTCAAAGGAGATAATGTTATTTCAATCCAAGCCAATAAAAATACAATATTGTTACTACATACCTACATGATTGGCTAAAATCATGCAAAAGCTAGCTCATTTATGTCACAATTGGAGCCCCATGTCCATAAGAGTACTTGACGAGTGGACTTACGTGCTTCCAAGCTTCATTTGGAGCCAAAATTTGGGATTTGATATCAGTAGCAATAATGTGATCACACATTACAACAAATTTCAAAATTTTCTCATAGATTATTTCTTCTAGGCTACCTTTGAAAATGTTAGCTCCTCTATCTTAGCTTGCACTTACACATATTGGTTCAAATACTGAGCTAAGAAGAGTACAAGTGGAAAAAGCAAAAAAAAGGCAAATATATCCATTTGGCAAGATAAACTAGAGGCAAGTGGAAAAAGGTAAAAAAGAATGATTTGGCAAGTTTTGAGTGATAGTTCCAATGTTGCATGTGCCACCATTCCAATTGAGTCTCAAAGTCCATTCATACAACCTCCCACAAGTAGTGAGACTACCCAAGGCCATTTTAGTAGTAGTTGTTGCAAGCACACCTCAATTGGGAAATAAAAAAACACCCGTATCTACATCGTGTACAATCATATTTACTGCTAGGAGTGGAAATTAGATCAAAAAATGAGGCAACCAACAATTATAGAGAGTATTGGAAGGACCTAGAGATGGCTCAATATATTATTGCTAATCAATTTTGCATTAATGATTATCCATTGATTATGATTGATAATGGTACATGTAACATGCACAAAATTGCATCACATGGTGTAGTGTAGGTTTCTAATCTCCTACTTATAATTCCTTATGGACAACTATACTAGACAAAGCATATTTTGAGCAAAGAGATCACATCAACCGTGGTATTTTTCCACTCTAGCATAACACAAGATGCACAGTTGTTTTAGATGTATGGAGAA
The DNA here is from genome assembly GCF_047967505.1 of Dipteris shenzhenensis. Classification (NCBI taxonomy): domain Eukaryota; kingdom Viridiplantae; phylum Streptophyta; class Polypodiopsida; order Gleicheniales; family Dipteridaceae; genus Dipteris; species Dipteris shenzhenensis. Next base: position 33,790,001 of record NC_141608.1, on the reverse strand, counting down.
ATAAAAAAAGATGCACGTTGTTCAATGGGATAATTGTATCATCAAAAGGATAGGCATATTATGAGTCCATTGATTCAAAAAATCAAAGAAATTTTACATAGCAAGTATTTTTGTAGAATCCATAAGATAGATAGGTCCAGAAAAAGTTGTGGTTTAAGGAGATGACACATTATGCTCATGAAATTGTGAAGTTTGTAAGACCACACCAAATGACTCAAGACAATATATGATTCAAAGGTTGGGTCCATAATGTTACAATTGCCTGCAAGAACAAGCTTTTGCATGCACTTTTATACATTGTAATTGTTGATTAAAGATAAATCCTTTTTGATTGAGACCTTCCATTTCACATTTTATAAAGATGGATGAGCCAATGAATAGAGCAGTACAAATGAATGCGATGGTATCAAATAAAGATAGTGTCGATAGCATTATGGAAGACTTTTGAGGATGGCATGAGGATAATGCTACGTATTATGGTTGTGCTGAGAGCTTTGGACTCAAAGGCCCTACCATTGGAAAAGCTTGGATGCATTTTTGGAGCATAAAGAAAGCCCTCATTGCTAAAAATCCGCCAATGCATCTAGGGAAGCAAAATGTCAAAAGGCCCTTTAATGCACCAAAATGGAGGGAGATGTGGACTTTATTTAGAAAGCAATGGGATAAAGTTCATAGTCTATTGCATAATGTTGGGAATCTTTGATATGAAGTGGTGGAACATGAAACCCAAACAAGTTCCTAGAGCCTTGAATAATTTCCATGAGGTGGTTCAAGCATATTATTCTAGAGGGTTTATTTGCACCTACTAATGTACAAACACTAGCCAAAGCTACACCTATATAGCAATGTGGATGATGTGTACATCCCCTTTCCATGAGCATTTTGGCACAACCATGATCCCACTCAGTGCTTAAAGGATTTGGAGCCACTACAAGTATATCCATAGTACTTTGAAAGAGCAAACTCCTAGAAGATAAACTTGAGATGTGTGAATGAGGACCAAGCTGCAAAATGGACATATGTTGTTCTCGACTCCATACCTTACAAATATGTTCCTACCAACATTGAGCTAGGCATTGAAATCCAAACAAATGAGGAGGAGTAAGAGGTAGAATGTGATAGATGAGGAAGAGGATGATGAAGAAGACCTTATTGGCCTTCCAAACCACAATGATGATGAATTTAATGCTTGTAGCCTCGATGATCACGTTTTATAAAATGAAGGAAAAATTTGAATAATTTTAAGTTTTGAAGAATGAGATAGATGTTTTGAAAGTAGAATTTGTGTGTGTGCGTTTCTATGCATTGTGTGTGCATTAATTTAATGATTGGATGCATGTGTTAAGGGTTTTCTCCAATATTTGCATGCTTGCTTCAATGGGTTGTCTAGTTCCATTGTTGATGATATTGTACACATAATCGCAAGAGCCAACCTTATGACTTGCAAATAGCATTTCAAAGAGTCAAGTAGACATAACTCGAGCTGATATTTTCAAGGTAAAAGGGTTGCTCTAGCGACAATGTGCACTAGATCAATGTTAGAGTTGTGTGCTTCTACGCATTGTGTGTGCATTAGTTTAATGTCTACATGCTTGCTTTATGGGTTTCTTCAGTGGAGTTGCTTCAATGGGTTGCTGCCATGGGTGGCTTTAATTCGTAATTGTTACTCTTTGTTGTGTTCAATAGTAATGAGATAGATGTTTTAATGTAGCAGGTTGTCAGTACCATTTTTGTTATACTATACACATAATTGCAAGAGCCAACATTGTGACCTTCAAATAGTACTTCAAAGACTCAAGTATGTACAACCTATATTAAACTTGGAATATGTTATATTGAACTTAGAATACATTAAATGGGAATTTCAATAGTAAGAATTCAAGAGTCGACACATTATTTCTATGGCATATATTCAAATATTCAAAATATTTTTGTTTAAATGACTTGTTTTGTACTTTGTTGGATAGTGTCTCGCAACCATTGAAGAGATGTAGTGGCAATCCTTTGCAAGTGCTCAAAGTGTGCATGAAAGTGTATACTCCTCATCTTCTTAAGCATCCTCTCATGTAAGCAATCTCTTGCTTGCTCTTCTGGCTCTATCATTGCAATGTGACTCGTCTCTTGCTTGCTCTTCTAGCTCTATCATTGCAAAGTGTGTATTGCAGATAATAGGCAAGGTATTTTGGATGCATGAATTCAAGCACATGGACAAACTTAATATCAATGTATGAAGCATGTAAAATTTCACAATCAAGCACATGTAACATTTCACATGATAGGATGCAAGACAATGATGATATGATGCACGAGTATGCCACATGATGTAACATGATGTGATGCATGATGATGCTCTGTGATAGGTGATGATGCTCTGTGATAGGATGCAACCTGACAATGATGATGCATGACGATGCTACATGAAATGCTACATGATAGATGTACAATAAATTACAAGAAACTTATATAACTTACAAATACAACATGCATGCACGCAACATGATAGAGAATGCATGCAGGCAACATGATATAGAATGCATGCGTGCAACATGATATAGATGGCATACATGCAACATGATCAGAATGCATGCATGTAACGTGATAGAGAAGGAATGCATGTAACATGATGGAGAATTCATGCATGTAACATGATATAGAATATATGTATTGAACATGATACAAAATGCATATGCATGCAAAAGGAAAAAGGGCAAAAACCATCTCTCCCTTTGAGAGAGTGTAGGTACTTGTACCTTAAGAGTTGTACCATCTAGCCCTTGCCATGAAATCCAAAGCATGAAAAATGGTGTGGTGGGCTTAATGTAAGACAGGAGAATGACTTTCAAATCCAAAGCATGAGAAATGGCTTGTTGGTATTATTGTCTTTTTAGATGTAGTACTAGTGCCACCAATGATAAATGTTTATTTACAGGTGGTAGTTTTATCTTTTACCAATAGCATTAGTCTTACTTTAAATGAGGAATTGCTAGTTTCCCAATTTTTCTAGATCAAGAAAGTCTTTTTGTCATTGCATGCATCATTTTGTGAAAAGATGTTAACGTTTGTAAATCATGCAAAAAGTGCATGTGATTACATGAATATGTAATCCTTGGGTATGTTAACTGCTTTCTATAAGAGTGGCCTTTGTACTGGTGGGCTTTTAGGTTCCAACGTGTGGATTTACATGATAGGGTGCCCTGGAATACAAGCGAATACTTTAAGAAGGTAAAAGTGGAGAGTGTTATGTCCATAATGAGACTAACAAAGGACTAACCAAGATAGGCTTACTAAGATCAAGGCTAGGCTAAGTGAAGATCTAGGATAGGATTTGAGGTTAGGGTGTAGTCTAACCTGGGGCTTGAATGACCTAGGATTTGGATTGGAGCTACTTGGAGTTAGGGCTAATTGTTGTGCTAAAGATAGCTAGGCTATGCTAATAAATACAAGCCTAGAGCATAGTACTAGGAGAAATCATAGATTGTAATACTAGGATGAATTCTAGAGATGGATATCTCATGTGGAATATACATATTGGCTTGGGACTTGTACTTGGGAGAATGTCCATATGGTATGGGGTGCATGATTTGAACTTGACAATGACAAGTGCTCATGGTGGTCTATACCTCAAGCTTGGGGGTGGCTAAACATGAACCTACAACATAGTACTGGGATGAAGGTGAGCTACTAGCTAAAGCCCTGTTAAGTATAATCCTAGGAATAGATGTCTCATGTCAATGTAGACCTATTGGCCTAGGAAGGAGCTAAGGCAAGCTTCATGTGGTATGGGATGCATGATGTGAACTTCACACTGACAAGATCTCATGGTGATCTAGACCTCAAGCCCAGTGGTGGCTTGAAGTACTAAGCCTACAACTGTGGGAGGTGAGATGCTAGCTTAGTCCTAATGGGTTTCTAATCTATGACTTGCTCATTGATGATTCTCGCTCAAGGGCTACACCCTACCAAGGCCAGAAAGTGACTTGAATTGGTGGAGGGTGTTTCATTTTATCAAAGCCAAGGTTTTAGTTGGTGAAAGAATCTTACTAAAATGTGCTTGTAAAAGCATGATGCAGCATGCTTTACTATACTTGTTTGTCTTTATTTGACAAGCTAGCAAAACTCTTGTGCATGAGGACTTTCTTGGGTAAGCTCATGCTCATCTAGTAAAGGAGTGGTTGTTCCCATGTAGTGTGTTCTAAAGTTCATGCTCATTTGGTAGAGGATTTTCATCCCAAGTGTTACATTCAAAGGCATGTTTAAAGAGTATGGAATTCAGTGCCTTTGAGCATGAACCCCTCTCTACTTCAAATTGTGGACTGTAGACTCTATAGGATTAGAGGTCCATCATGGATTCTTACTTCGGTTGCATTATAGGCTTGGTTTGCAAGTTGTTGGTAGATCGAGGATGCACCTCTTCACATAATGGCAAAGTATTCCAAGCGAAACTAAGTTTTATTTAGTTCATGTGTATGAATGAATGTTTGGGATGATTTGTTAATTGAGCAACTATAGAAGTAGGCTAATCTCTCAAGCCTAAATTAGTTGTAGTAGATAGCAAATTAGCAAACTACTATGATGGGCTAGTTGATCCAACTTTGGGGGCAAAAGATCCTTGGTGGGTGAAGTTAGTGATAGCATTGCAGATTGTACGGCAAAGTTGTCAAGCTTAGATTTCTCAATATGTCAAGCCTAGACTAGCTATAGTCAATAGCAATTTAGCAAAGTACTATGATGGGATATCTGATCCAACTTTGGGGCAAAAATACTCTTGGTGGGAGAGGTTGCGATAGTCATGTAGATAGTACATCCAAGTTGTCAAGCCTAGATTTGTCAACCTATACAAGTAGGTCAATTTGTCAAGCCTAGATTAGTTGTAGTTGATAGCAATTTAGCAAGCAACTATGATGGGCTGGTTAATCCAACTTTGGGGCAAAATGGTGGGTGAGCTAGTGTTAGCCTTGTAGATTATACAACAAAGCTTTTGCAAAATATACGATGGTTGGTGCATCAAATCTTGCTAGTTGTATGGTAGGTTTTCTCGGCTGCATGGCACATTATGCACAACGTTATTGTTCAGCAATCAACATGAAATATTGTTATTGCTTTGGTCAGTTTTGGCAACCAAAAAGCTTTGGATAGAACCTGAAGATACAAATCTTGTAGTATGTGGAGAGTATTTGGAATAGCATGCTCTTGGATGCCTTACATCCCCCTTACATGTGAATGCAAAGTGTGTGATGCTTCACTTGCAAGGGTCCATGATATTGATTCACTACATGGTGGTGTATGGAGGTCTTTCCCTTGTTAAGCATTTATTTCCTATAGATGCCTGAGTGCCATTGGCTTGCATTTGCATGCTAAAGTCTACTTTAGTAACATGCCCAAGTGTTCTGAGTTTGCATTCTCATGCTTGAGCTAGAAATCCATGCATGTGGAAAGGATGTGTGGATGTGACTTTTCAAGTGATGTACTACCTTTCTTAAAGAATGCATGAACGCATGTGTGGTGCATGCACCAGTTACTTTGCTAAAGTACTAAAAAGTATACTTTACTTTGAGCAAAACATATGCTCTACTTACTATTTACTTAGCTAAAAATACTTTGCTAAAGTACTAAAAAGTATACTTTACTTTAGTAAAGCATATGCTCTACTTACTATTTACTTAGCTAAAAATAGTATGTGTAGTGCATGCGATATGCATGTGTGTACTAGTTACTTTGCTAAAAGTACTAAAAAGTATACTTTAAATTTAGAAAAACATATGCTCTACTTACTATTCACTTAGCTAAAAATAGTAAAAGTATACTTTATTTTTAGTTAAAAGTATGCTTTATATTTAACTCTAATGGGATTTAATTCCTAACCCATCTTTTAAATTTCACTTTGGTCCTTTGTGTAAAAGCAAAGGTGGCCAATGTAAGAGTAGATACATGGCTTGCATGAGATACTTAATGCATGCAAAAGGTTGCCACGAGCTCAAGGGAAGGTCCACATGTAGGCTCAGTGATTAGGAGACTCCTGAGGCTACCTTTTTAGGCCAAATTATGTAGGATTTCACCCATTTTTCTAGCAGCTCCTTGCTAATATCTTGGTAATTTCTAACACACTATTGTGGACAACTCCCTTCCTACCCTTGGCCTTGAGTCCACCTTTGCTTATCTCCAAACTAGAGTGCCTTAGCCATTGTTCTAGCTTGTGTGGAGAGGCAAAGCAAATTCATCATTGCCATCCTTATTGCAGCTTAGTTGATGGCCTAGTATTATTAAGCCTAGTGCTTTAGCCCCTCTTCAAGGGGTGCTTCATCTTATTGCTAGCACAAGTTGTTGTTATCAATATTTTCTTCCTGGGTCATTCCTAATCCTAGAGGAGTGCTCATTGGGATCGATCAACTCATAGATCATGAGTTGATAATAAAATCTTGTGCAAGTAATACTACTTTGACTTTGGATCACTCTTTAATAAAAAATGAAGATGAAATCATTTTATAGAGGAATTATGGAGCTTCTCATGTAATTCAAAAAGACATTGGCTGTCTTCAAGAGGAGCTAAGAGCTTTGTTAGTTCATGTGGCTCGTTCTAAATCAATAGTAGGTTGGGGAGTGATGATAAGTCTGAAAGGAGTTTAGTCATTAGTTAAAAAATGCAATTTCCTTAGATGATGTAAATTCAAAAAAATGGTCTACTCGATCTAAAGATGGATGAGTAGTATTAGCAGCTCACAAATAGTATAATACTGATAAATTGAGCTCAAATTCTAAACCCATGAGTGAGTAATTCTCTAATTCTATTATGAGGATACCACCATTTCTTGTGTACTCACTTCAGTTGTGACTCTAGAGTGGTTGGTCACTTAGGTCTCAAGTAACTCAAGAGATTCATGTGTTGTTGCATTGATTGGATAAGTAATTCATTAAATTCGATGGGTTTCATGGGTTAATAGCCTTGCATAGATATGCCTAATCTTGGAGTCACATGTCATAATTGAGATGGTTGATCCACTTTTTAGTATCTTGAAGATACAAAAAAAAAGGATTGAAAGTTAACCATGTGAATTGATACTCATGTGAACAATAAACATAGAGTGAGTCTCACGTCTAGTTGAACATTGAGAACATTTCTCTCATGATGGCATGTTGGCATTAAGATGTTGACAAAAGATAGGCAGATTCTAAGTCATGAGTGGCACAAAACTCACGTAAACACAAGCTCCACCCACAAAGAGACACATAAATATATGAGAAAGCCTCAAGCATTACAACACCATTGTTTTTTATAGACTTTGTGCTCTCCTTGATCAATAAAAGTAATCTCAAATAAGACATCACATGAGAGCTGAGCGACTTTTTAGAGCTTTGCATTGCATTTGGAATAGACTTTAAGTGAGATGTCACCACGCTATAAGACAAATGTCCATTCTCATACTTATTCATTAGAAATAAAAAAAATATGGGGATAGGGATGGAACATAAAAGTCAAAGATGGAAGAAAAGGAGAAGGAATGTGACCAAGGGAGGGAGACATTGATAGGTAATTGCAATGGTCTTGAGAGCAAGAAACTCAAGGGCATGAATGGGTGGACAAGCATCTTGTACCATAGTGGGCTACCATAGTGACAACATGTATGGGGCGGCGATGCAAATCAATGTTAAATGAAAAAGCAAGCATCCATCGTATCAAGCTATATATGAGTGAGATTAAGGGAGGACGAGGAGCTACTACAAGACAAGAGCGAGGAGTGGTGAAGTCTAAATAAATGTGAAGAGGATGGACTAGAGGGGCATGAGATTGCGAGGCATTAAGGGATGCCTTGATATGCCATTAAAATCTTAGCTATTACATTACTGTGTGTGTGTCTGCACATACATAGCTTAAGATAAAGATGGTCTCTTTATCTTTGGAGGAGGGACCCCAAACAATCCCAAATTACATAAAGTTCATTAGTATAATATATATAGAGGAGCTAAGTGCCATTCACAATTGGGTTACTGTTACCATTTCTTTGTCTTTGAAATTGCATCCCTTGAAGGATATTTTATTGTGGCTTCTTTTTTTTGCATCTCCATTTTGACTAGTATGGCCTTTATTGACACGTCGTTCCCTATAGAATCTAAAATTATAGATTTAACTTTATTTTCTAATGCACTTTCCTGATGCCTTGCCTTCACTATTGCGAACTTGTCTCCTAAGAAGTAGAGATAATAAGGTGTGCCATCTTCTCATATTTTAGACAAGCATCATGACTCATGAAAGGCATGTTCTAAGCTAAGATCGAGTGCAACTGAACCAAATTGAACTTATGGTCGCATAGACATACAGTGCGTAAAGCATATGGGTATCATACTCATAAATACGAATTAAGGAAAATCATATTGTGTGTGGATGGCTGTATCACATATATGTTGAGATTTTGAGAACCGCCCTGTGCCCCTATGTGAAAGACTATACGGAGTCTGTGTGTCTGTGAAGGGACTCCTTGAAAGAGATGCATCATCTATGATTGTTGTGAGAACCGGTTACAATTGTGCCTTTATTCCAAGGATTTCACAACAATTACACAAGGTGGGGAGAAAAATATATAAGAGGAAGTTCTTATTTGGGAAGGGCCTGATTTCACAACAATTATACAAGGTGGGGAATAAAATATCTTGTTTGGGAAGGGCCTAAATTTAGGGGAAGATTTCTTTCACGGTGGGGTGAGTGGGCATGAAGGTGTTGACAAAAGATCGGTACAACTCCAAGTCACGAGTGACAACAAAACTCGTGTAAATACAAGCTCCACCCACAAAGAGACACATAAATATATGACAATAAATTCTACGGCTTGGTTGTTGCAGCTTTGACAGAAGAGGCTTTTTTCTCCGTATGTATATGATCTTGCAGCCTTTTCCACTTCCAATCTCCCTCTCCCAAAGGGACCCTTTTCTTCTTACACAAGAACCCATTTCAGATTTGTAGCTTTAAATGCTTTAGAGGATAGCCCATAGCCTCCCCTCACCCCTCTCCCATCGCCCATCAATGCTACCACCTCTCTCCCTACCCCCCCGATCCATGGCGTAGCCCCCCTCCAACAATGTTGCCTCGAGGTATCCCCTTTCTGAATTTCTTGATTTGGGTTGCCCCCCTTTCTTGGTCCCTTGCCTGCCCCCCCCTCATCTTGTGCGCTCTCTTTTTTCCATTCCCAGTTTTGAGTTTGCTACCACTTTGCAAGAAAAAAGGATTTCTGGGCCAGAATTCAGAGTCCTCATCTTCCAGTGCGCTTCTCGCATTTCCCTGCCCCAATTTTTGTTCAATGAACGACTCCCTGAGCATCCGGTTTTGCTTGAAGTTACAGACGGTTATGAAGCTGCGTCATGCCTTCTTGTCTTCTTGATTGGCGGCAGCTCTCGCCTCCCAAGGACTGCATGGCTATTCCTGTCTCTTAAATTGCTGACGTAATTTCCAGTGGAGGTTCGCTGCTTGCGTGATTGAGAGAAACATTATCAAAAGAGTTCTGCCTTTTAAAAACGTGCAGCAGTTTTTTTTTCTGTCTATGTGGTGCGGTAATGTGGATTTGTAAGTATACCTTTAGTTGGCCCCACGTATGATTTTCCACAGAGAGAGAGAGAGAGAGAGAGAGAGAGAGAGGATGCCACCACCCCTAGAGAAGTGGCAGACTTCCTGTAGCCTGGTTTGGTTTTTGTGCAGACGTGCACACAGCCTTATGTGTATAACTTATAGCCACTGCTGGGCTCTCAGTCGTGCTGGTGGTGTCATGATGTTGTTTGATGGTTTGGAATCTTGTGGTTGAGTAGTGCTTGGTAAAGAAATTCATTGTCGTTTAGGTGAGAAATTTGGGCATGCTCGTGGGGGTAACTAGATTGCCTATATATATGCAGTTACAATGCAAATGCTGCAAGATGGGATTGGTTTGTAGTCTTTGTGTTGCACAGTGGGTGAATGCTGTCAACTTGCGAGTTAGGAGTTGCTTACCATTATCTAGCTACATTCCTTTGGTTGTCTGTATAGTACTCGTAGGACTCTAATTCATAAGTTTTATTATTGACTAAAGGGTTGCTTTATGGGGTTCTTTGCAAAAGGTATATTTGGCTCTCCTCCTTATGAGAGTCTGAATGCTGTAGTCTGCCATCAACAAGTTGTATAGCTTGCTGATGCTGCATTCATTAACCATCCTCAAGAAGTTTCAATACACATTCAACGATAAGGAAAGTGTTGAACTATAGTAAGTCTAAGTGCAAGTTGGGCAAGTAAGCTATAGTGCGATCTTATTCCTGTGAAGCAAGGTGCTTATACTGAGAAAAGCGAGTTTTAACTTTTAATGTGCATTGTTCCAATGACAAGTCTGCTTATGGGTCGAAGTTGTCATTTGTCTCTTTAGATGTGGCCATAGGCTTGATATTCACAGTGTTTGCGCCACCTGTCTGATTGGTCATCATTGCCTGTTCTCTTTTTCATTCCAATATGGCATTTTGTTTGTCTTGTAAAGGTTGATTAGTCATAATCAGCATTTGAATTCCTTTGTATGTCCATTTGTTATTACTAATTGTGAGTGTCGAAATCTATATTTACATAAACATTTGTATATAGTACGTATTGTTACATATGTATGTGTGTATAGACACGGGATCTTTATCGATGAATGCTAATGCTTGCATATACAACTTATACATGTGCACATCCATGGACATGCATATGCATACCCACGATCATGTGTACTTGGTATGCAATAGTGGCTTGTTATTGATAGTAATATTTTACAATTTTGACAACAATGGGAGAAAAGATGTTACCAGCAGACTAGATGAGTTATTGTTGGAGCTTAGATTTCGTTGGGATCAACAAAGAGGATGGATGAAGAAGCATAGTGGTCTTGAAAGCAAGGTGTACATAGTTCTAATGTGACAAAACTCTTTCAGGTTCAAGGAAGGGGAGCAACATTTCTGGAATTAGAACAGGACCAAGAACAAAGCACATTCTACAAGCATCAACTTCAAATGGTAGACATATCCATGCAGGTCAAGATGGTCTTCCAAGTGAGTGCTTGTTGGCTTTCAAGCAAAAAGGCTTTAACCGATATATACGATAATGTGTTTCTTTGCTCTTCTTTACATTAGAATTGTAAATTATGGAAATAAATGTGGACTTAATGAAAACAGTTGTTTCACCTTGCTTTTTAGCATAGCATCTTACACTTATTTGAGATTGTATAGTATTGTCCTACTACATAATTACGGAGACCCTGACAAATAAACGGCTTATCTTACATCATGTTGCAACAATCAACATTATAGTCTGAAATGAGAATGCAAATACAAATAATACACATCACCTTTTCAATGTGGGTTCTAGTGGAGTCATAGAGCAACTTAACATCTTTAAGTGATATCTGTCAATGCAGCCTTTTTGCTTTGGTAATCATATTTGTTGTGTTATTAGTTGTCTTGCCAGAATGCTGTAACTTGTATTTTGGACGTCCTATGAAGTTGGCTCGTTTTTGAATTGCTTATGTTATGCTTTCCTTTGTAATCCATTTGATACTTCAATACAATCACATGGCCTTCATGTTTAGAGACTTACCATGAGTCTATTGTATGGAGGTGAATCGATGCTTCACCCTCTGGACAACCACTAAGGTCTAGATCCTCAACATGTGAGGCCCCATATGAGGAGAAGCCGGAGAGCAATAGGATAGGTGAAGGACTCAGCCATAGATGGCTGAAGCCTGGACTTGGCAGGTGGCCATCCAATGCTTGGATTTCCGAGGCATTGGTGGGTCTTGCAAAGGCCCTAGACACGATGCATCATTACTTGGTGCTGAATTTGCATCCACAAGACAGTTGTCTGCGATGCCATCACGGCTGCCACGTCAACACAGCTGACTGCCACATAATCAGCTGACTGTCATGCCAGTAGTGGACACCTGTGCTGCCACCTGGTCTGCAGATTTGCATGCCATGTCATCAGCCTATCTGTCAGGGTGCCAACTGGTTAATGATGATATGGTAGTCTGTTGTTGAGTGGGGTGTTGGTGTGGAGGTCAGCCTTGTCAAGAACCAGACTTACGAGAATGCAAATGGGTACGATGCATGCAGAATTTTGACGCTCACTGGGCCCTCCAATGGGGGAAGAGCGCCCTTGTGAGAGTACTTTGATCTCTATGTGAGGTGAAAGAGAGAGATTGCGGATGCATGCAAGGTGGTGAAAGAATGCTACGTATGATCACAATGAAGGGGGATACCCCTCCATTAATGTCACTTGAGATCACTCAAGGTCCAGCTTCCCATCTAGACCTACCCTTAGCCTATGACTCATGCATCTACCATTCAATGCACTGTTACTGCACCCTTCCCTTTCCTTTTACCCTAGGGTGCACATCTTTATTAATAAAATGAATGTCACATGTCCAAATTTGCTGCCGTTTGAAGCAGTGGCTCCAGCTTGAGGGGTCCTATCTATTTAGATGATCCACCACCATAACAATATCGGTCGGTGTCCATCATAAATAAAAACACATGTCACACCATTAAATTATCATGTAATAGTGTACTAATGTCTATTAATTACAAAATAATCAGTTCTCTTGTCATGACACTCCCTCTTGCTTGGATGAGCAGAAATGGATGAGCAGAAGTCCTCTTCTGGATATCTCTTGTCTCTTTCTTTTGCATATACTTTCTCTTTGACTTCTGCGTTTGCGTCACCTATTTATAATCTGCAAGTATTCTTCTGTTGATAGTACACAATTTCTTCTGAATCAGAACTTCAATCTCATCGATGCTGAATTTCCAAAAATGTAGAAGTATCACTACAATATCTCTTCAATATCTCTCGTTGTGCTCACATGAAAGATATTCTTCATTCACCGCCAGTTAATTGGTAGTCTCAATTCTTATGATCGGAATCCCTCTTTTGAATACCGTGCTGCTGAAATCTCTTTTTAATAACCTGCTCAATAACACGTAACATATCCTCAACAAATTGGTCAGTAACAAAAGGATCCTTTCGTCCAAAGGTGCTATTGAGTAGGTGATGATTTTCAAATGGATAACTGCTCGGTTGAATTAGTCTTTTCTTCTATAGATCATCAATCTATTTTTCTAACTCTTCCATTTCTATTCTATCATCCTTATGAGAAACTCCTTCTCTATCCATTCTCTACAAGAAATACAATTATTCTCCTTATATTCACACATTCATGCACCTTGAAAAGGTCATGAGGTTGAAGAGCTGTTGGTTGAATGGACAGCATTCACTCGTGGCTCGATAGTCATGGTAGATTTGTGGGCTGAGGAGGGAGAAGCTTCACTCTCCTACTTGGATGCTTTAGCTTTTACCTTGACCGGATTTGTCTTGGCAATTTTAGCTGAGAGAATACGACATTTATGCCATGCCTTGGCTTATGTTTCTTACATCCAAAACATTTGCCTCCCTTGATCAGCCTCTTCTTTTCTTCATCAGTCGTGGAAGGAAATGGTACCCATCCGGGACGTGATTGGCTGTTTACATTCTGTACAATAGCCTTTCCCTTGAGGATTCAACTTGCTTTCTGCTATTTCGGCCAGTTTAGTGAGGTTTCTAAGAGTGGTTGGGTTGTACATTTCAACCTCATACCTCACATTCGGGCTTCCGGCTGCTAAATATTTCTTTCGTCTACCTTGCTCACTCTTTTTAGGTAACTCTAAGAGGGTTTCCATAACCTGGCTGTAAATTCAGCATTACTCTCATTGTCAAATTACCTAAACCTTTCCCAATAGAAGGTCAGGTCCTCTTCATGCCTCGATGGCATGAAAGTGGCTTTCAGCTGCTCCACATACTTAGCCCAATCAAGGATAGGCTCTCTTCCCATTTGTAACAAAGACCACCACATTAAAGCATCCTTGTGTAGGTGCAATGTTGCAAGAGCAAGCTTCTCTTGATCTATCTTGTCTTGATGGGCAAAGTACAACTCAAAATGGAGAATCTAAGTAAGGATTTTATGAGCCTCCCTTGCTCCATCATATTTAGGAAATTTAATTCTCTCGCGGTTGGAATTTGACTCTTTTCGAAGGAGTACTTAAGTCTTCATCCCCAAAATTAGAACTCTCTCAGTTCCTAGTTTTGTCATTATGGACTGCTGATTCATATTGCTAAGCCAAGAAACCAGCTTATCAAACGGGAGACTTCTCTCTTCTCCTTGCATTTGGATTATAATCCATGTGCGTGGGATTTTGAGCTAAAAGGTGTAAACTCATACGGGCCATGCCTAAAAATTGCCTTTCCATTGTTTGCTTCTGTGAGTCTGCTGCTAGTTGCAGCCCTGACCTACACATGCAATCTTCTAGTGGCTGTCCTCGGCAGCCCATTTTCGACCTGCTAAGGTGCTCCGCATTGATGCAGACCTTGTAGATTTTTGACAAGTGGCATGTTGCCATTTTGGAATGACTTGTAAACATGGATTCACGTTTGAATTTGTAACACACAGCTCTACGCTGAACTATGTACTCAGAATTCTCTCTTCATGAATAAAAACCTTCGGGGGGGTCCAGCCCGATGATTGTCCTGGGCCCTAGTGTGCTTGTAGAGAGAGAGAGAGAGGGAGAGAGAGCAAAGAATTACATAGTTTCTGCAGTAATTTGCTACGAGATTTTTCAAGGGAAGATTGCAGACCCCCCCACATGAGGAGGACAAGGGGCCAGGAGACTAAGGAGGGGTAAGGGTTACCTGGGTTAGGTATTGCACACCTGTTTGTAGTGGATTGGAGGACTATCTATATCTGGAAATGGAGCAGGAACAGCCGTGATCAGGTCTGCGTGGCACAGGGTTGGATAAATAGCAGTAGTACTGCATTGCCAGAGGCCTGGCCATAGGCGCCTCCATCAGCAACTAATCGCAGATCAAGCTGGAGCAAATTTGAGCAGATCTTGCCGGTTCACCTGGTAGCCGTATAATAGCCCCAACTCCTCCACACCCAGCAACACTGAAGTCTTTTTCCAGCATGAGGAGTGTGTGGAGACTTGTTTTCCGTGAGAACTTAGCATTGCAATCATCCTTGATTGTTGTTTTTTGCCCAGCACCTCTGCTGGATGTGTTCCAGCTCTTTTGTGAGCCGGTCTTTTCACATCCGTAGATGAACAAATTCTGTTTTCTCGTCTCTGCTGTACATTCTCTAAGTGAGGTTTTTAGTTTTGTGTACACCTCTGAGTGTTTGGAAAGAGTTCCCGAAGTCTAGCTGCATGAGACGTTCATAATTGGCAGATGTTGTGTCTGATTGGTCCCCCTTCTTTGCTTGGTCCATCTTTTTCTTTTTGAAATCTTTGGCAAATGTCCAAGTATATCCCCATAGAAGCACTTCTTTTAGTCCTTCTCCTCTTGTGCTTGCCATCAGAAGCATTCCTCTCTTCATTCTTGGCATCTTTGTGGTTTCCATTTTGCCACCTTTGCTCTTGGCTAACATAGCTGAAAGCAGAAATGAAAGGAAAGGAGTCTAACGAGAAATATATATATTGATTGCATGAGTATTGATGATTTTGAATTTCTATTTAGCAACATAAAACATGTTAGGGGCAAATCTGGTCATGCGTTACTAGTTGTCGTACAACTTCATTTGAGCTTCTTCCTGAAAAAAACAATGGATCTAGCTCCTTGAAGGTGCTTTCTACCCTGTGCTTGTAGGGGGGAGGGAGGATTGATCTCCATATGTGTCCTTGTGTGCTTCCTTGCAAGTTTTCGTTTTTTTGGCTTTCTTGTCTGCGTTCTTCTTTGCATAATGTTGCTTTCTCAGGTTTTGGGCCAACGTTTGGGGGGAACCTAAGAAGTCGAGTCTTGCACTGGCAGGGGCTGGGAAGGATGATGCTGGGCGGGCTCCTGCTCAAGGTACTCTTGTACTCCTACGGCATGCCCAGGAATCTTCAAGGTCATTAGGTAGCTCAGGATCCGATGACGTGTCTCTATCATCCACTGTGAAACCATGGTACCAAGGTATGAAGAAAACCAAATGTGATCCAAGGTGTATGGGATTACTATGTAGAAGTGTGTGAGCTGTCTCTAGAGTGGACATCTGAACCACCCCCCACATCCATAAATCACAAGGCTTGCCTATACCCATTCTTGGACCTGTTGTCTAGTGGGAGGAAGGCCCACCAGATGTTCAATGATATCATTGAGTCACGGGGCGGCATCTGAATGCTCATGGAAGGCTGCTGGCAGGCCCAAAGTGGTGGGCAGAAAGGCCCTTGTGTAGGGCTGCAGATAGAGCTTGAAGTGAGCAGTTCAGATGGAGATCTGGTCGGCAGACTGAAGGGAACAGCCTGGGCAAATGCATTGTATGGACTGCCAGTCGCATAGCTATGGCAGAAGGTGGGGTCCATACAGGACCAGTTACAAACGGGTGTCAGGTGAGTAGTTGTATGCCATGTGGAATGGTCTGCAGTTCCAAGAACAGTTGACTGGTACTGCATGGTAGTGCGGGTAGGTCGGGCTGGTACAGGGCCTGAGAAGATTACAGATGGGCTGTGGCAGGTCCCAGCAAGAGGTTCCTGGACTAGGGCCTTAAATAGGCCCATGTACAGGTTGGCTGATCAGAGGAAGGTGGGTCGGCCCAAAGGTTGACAGACTGTTCGGCCAGTCTGTAGCAGGTCGGCCAGGGCACAGGGTCATTCAGCCTTATAAAAGGGCCAGATTGGGGGCCTTGCTTATTCATTGAGGAGCCTCACAATTGGCTGTAGATTGGAGCAGCAGGGAGGCCAGGGATCAGGGTCCTTTGTAAGACATTGGCTGTAGATAGGAGCAGCAAGGAGGTTTAGGATGGCACATATATGGTAGCTGCATTGCAGAGCAGCAAGGAGGTTTGCGGAGGGGTATCCAAGCAGTCCACTGCAGCTCCATACGCAGTCTGACAGACGTTTTGAAGGTGTGAGGAGGAGGTAGAAGACGGTTCTGAGGTGCCAGGGGTCCACATCTAGGCAGTACCCTATTTGCTAGATTGTAGCACACTGAGCACATGTTTTGTATTGAGTTTTGTTTATCATTGGAGCAATTTACATTACGTGTTTTACTGCTCTACACTACTGTGCATTGTTCATGATCTGTGTGTCTGTATCTATCTCTATCTACGTCTGTGTGGACAAAGGAAAGGAGCGAGATTTGGTTTTAGCACTGTGTTTCCTGGGTTACATATCTACATTATTTGGCTGCCAGAGTGTTGGCTACATCTAGGAACCTCTGTCTGTGTCTTTAAACATATTGAAAATACTTCCATTCAATCTGTAAACATCCCCTCCCCCCCCCCCCCCCCCCCCCCCCCGCTACCCCCTCTCTTCACCACCTGGGAGCCTTTGAACCATGAGGGGATCTGATCCAGTCTTGTACAGTATACTGTGGCCAGCTAGCACCTTATGCCATTCAGATTGACTTTGTCTCCTTTGCCATACTATGGCTTGGATTTTGAACTTGGTCACCTGAGCAGGATACTTTCTCAGATGTTGGAGGGGATTTGGACTGACATTATTTTTACGCTTTACAGTCAGTGTTTTGCTTGAGGAAGTACCACCCAAAGGGTCTCCAGAGGCCCATCCATGACATGCCATGCTCTGCTTAATTCCTTACTGGTGCTGCTGTTGCAGTCTCTTCAATGACGTGGGCCACACTTTTTTTACAAACATTTCTGATACTTTGAAAGAGTAAAAGAAACCTTCTTTCTTGTTTGTTTGTCAGACCATGTCATGGCACATTCTTATCCATTGCTTATACTAGTAAATTTTAGGGGATTGTATTGTCTACTTTTGTTTTGTGAGTAATATTGTCCTGCATGCAGGGGATAGTTTTATTTTGTTTATTACAGCTCAATGTTGAAAATTGATGTTTTAGTACTTGTTTTATAAAGTGCTTGACAGAATATGTTTCTTTCACTTTATAGGATTCTCAATGGAGGCCAAAAATTTGGAGGTGGGTGTAAAAGATGTGGACTTTCTATCAACGAATACCAATGGATATGGCTCAACTCTGCCTGGAAAATCCTCTCAGATGGCCCCAGGTCTCTCAGCTTCTATGGACAGTGGAAGTATGGATTCTCCATCCCTTGGCAGTGATTCAGCTATGATCAACCCCGGAACAAACAGTGCTGATGCCAGGACACAGAACGTGGAAAGTCTTGGGGATGATCTTGAGTCTCCTGACTATCCAGGGTCAGTAGGGTTCTAACTTGTTTTAAGTGGACTGAAATGTAGCATTGGCTTTTTCCAAATAGTGTAGAAATAACTCAGTAGAAAGATTTATTGCTCAGTGGAAGAAAAAAGAAAAGAGGGCCACGGTCTGGTGGTGGAGAAAAGGGTGGAAGAGGACTTCGCCACTTTAGCATGAAAGGTTAGTGTGGTCCTTTTTTGTGTGTTTAGAAAGTTGGCAATTTTCTGTAATACCGCAATGGGTAAATTCACTTCTGTATGCTGAGGGCAAGTTACGCGTTTTGTTATGTGTGTTCAACTGTACCTTTGAAATCTTTGTTCAAAGCATCTCTATTTCATTGCAGTTTGTGAGAAGGTTGAAACAAAAGGACGGACAACTTACAACGAGGCAAGTGCTCTATGATCTCTGTTTTTATGTTTCTTGTGCATAAATGCCCCATCCCTCCAGATCTCATGAGATGAGATTAATCGTATCATACGTTTAGATCTACTCCAGCGCTATACATCACAGACTTCGAGTGAGAACCATGGCCAGTCTCATTCTCCTCCCTCTTCATCGTTCTCCTCCTTCTTCGATGATTATATTTTCTGTACCATCGTTTTTGGCATGGGTATTTCATGTTTTAAGAAAACAAGGGTTAGATATACTTAATTGCATGTGACGTTAGGGACCTTGTTGAATGAACTCTTTGTAAACTGAAGTCTGTCAACATCAACTCCTTGAATCCATTCTTAAAATGTGTGAAAACATTTATAGCATAGTCTTCACATTCTGCTAAAACTGTGACTTCAATCAAATTGTGCTGATGCTTAGGACTAAATGCCTGACTCTTTTTACTTATTGGTTTTGCCACGCCACTTTACGAGTTGTGAATGTCAGGGGATATGGTATTCTCATCAAGTGAGCTATAGGCTTTTCCCCTGCAGAAGGCTGTGCAAGGTTAGGTGTTCTGTTCCTTCCCACAATTCTGTGGCAAGCTCAGCTGGGCTGGCTCACAGATTGAACAGTCTATTCAGATTTTGTGCTGGATGGCACTGATTTGGACTGCCAAAGTTTAGATGGTTGTCAAAAAGCTTGCTTTACCCTTTAAGGTGGATGTATTTGGGATCATCTGATAGTTTTTGTAGTTGCTGAAAGTTTTTCCCTAAAAAGGATGCATCTTGAGAGGTAAACTGCAGAAAAATGCAGAAAGCAAAGAGTAACTGGTTTAAACAAAGAGGGACGGAGGGCTCTAATATCAATCGAAACATAGTGGACTCGCTGCTGTGTCATAGGCTTGGTATGTTAAGGCATGAGGCCGAGACAATTTTGAAGAGTACCAAGATTCTTGGAATGTTCCATTTTCAGCAACACCTTCCTGATCGACACATTCAAAATCTTCCTGCTCAGCTTGTGGCTTCTATTGTGTCCACTAAGGGGCTGGTTGGCCTATTAGTGCATTAAGAGATCAAATGAATATGCTAGTCTTACGTTATTTCTGTGTTGTGAGCACTGATGTACAGAACCCCAACTAGCATCGGGAAGGGGTTCATGCTTCTGTGGACTGAAAGTTTGAGGGCCGAGGCCTGTTTTAAGTCTGTTGTGTCTTGAATGTCGCAGGTGGCAGATGAGTTGGTTGCAGAGTTTACGAGTGGTGAAAACTTGCTGGTTTCACCTGATCAGGTACTGATGTTTGCTCAAGTTCGTGTGGATTGCACGTTTTACTTTTATCACTGCCATTTTTATTAGCATGTTGTACTGAATGTGGAAGGGTGGTTTTCAGCAACAATATGATGAGAAGAATATCAGGCGAAGAGTTTACGATGCTTTGAATGTGCTAATGGCCATGGATATAATTTCAAAGGAGAAAAAGGAGATTCAATGGAAGGGCCTTCCAAACACTGAAGTAGACGACATTGAGCCATTGAAGGTTAGAGCTTCCTACTTCCATTGTGTTCTTAATGATCTCGCTTTCCCGCTGAGATTGTTTTGCTAAACATTGTCTCATGTGGATAGACGGAACACATGCAAGTGAGAGGAAGGATTGAGAAAAAGGCCGCATATCTCAAAGATTTAGAAGAGCAGGTATACTGTAGGTGATGGCTAAATGACATATCAGAATTTTAAGCTCTGTTAAGTATTATTGACATATTCAATAAATCTTTTGCTATCTTCACACCCCTGGGGATTGAATGCTGAGACAGCATACATTCTGTGTTTGAGGTGCTCTGCATGTTGTCTTTTCAAAGCACGGTATTTAAAATTGGACTGCAGCATGCTTGCTGGTTTTCAATGGATGGGCTTTTCAAAGTAGCATTCAAAAGATAAAATTTTGGACTTAAGTTCAAAGTTGACATAGTTTGTCTTGTCTTCTGTCAACATGCATGTTGGGACTTGTGCTATCAAGTGAAAGTTTGAGAGATTTGTTTATTCGTGTGTTAGTTCTCATGATCAGTTGGGTTGGCACCTCTGTCTTTGATTGGTGGATTGTAGGTTTTTGTGCAGTCAATTTTATCTCTATGTTTGAAAGGTGACATTTTTGAACTTGGTGGCTGAGTTTGAAGATTGTAGGAATTCAGAATCTTATTGAACGGAATGAAAGCCAATTTCAAGGCACAGGCATTGTACCTCCAAACGGAGTAGCGCTTCCATTCATCCTGGTGCAGGTTTGTCCTCCTCTTATTTTGTTATCTGAGAAGTCCTTTAGTAAGCTTTTGGCATTGTTTCAGTCAGGAAAATCTCGTTAAGGATGGGAAATAGGCACATTGTGAACTTTTTCAAGAAGCAGGGTCCAAGTAGATTACTGTCAAGCTCTCAACTATAGTACAGATCTACTGGACCACTCCTCCTGAAACAGGATGATACCTAATTGGGGGAAACTTAGAAAGAGAGATCTATAGTCTGCAAGGAATTTCAGAATAGACAACAATAGTTTCTCAGTTTTCTTTAGGAAATGGCAAGCAATGCTGTGGCAGCTCCACTCTTGGTCAGTGAACACAGTTTCCTAGTTGACGTGCTGCATTGATTCTTACATGTAATTAGATGCTTTTATAGTATCACCTTAACTTATGAGGCACCGAAGTACGTCTTCAGTTGGTTCCAACGTGATTCTCCACATACACATCTTTGTCTCTTTTCAGGGCCCGCAAGTGTCTTCACCTAATCACATTTACACTAAAACCTCCAAAATGAGATGCTTGACATACTCTCCCACGAAAAGCACTCAGACAAAAAAACAATAGTTGTTTCAAGTGGAGGAGCCTAATTTTGCCGAGAAGCTTCCTAGGTGCAGGGGCATCTTTTTTGTTCTCACACAGCATGCATGAAGTGGATTTGTTCATTCCCTTAATGCTTTGCTTGAATCTTGCTCAAAGTAGATAGATAGTCACTCAAAGTGCACATGTTGTTTATGGGGAAAATCAAGCATTTACCTGGTTTTCGTGCATTAAGAATGAAGTGGTTGGATGAAAACATTCGAAGTTTAGATTGACTTTTTAGATCAGTTTTAGTGAAAGATACGATTAATTGTTGAAGGGACTGAGCGCATATCAACTATGTTCTGCCTTGGTGGTTTGATTTTATTTACATAACTGTTTCAACTATTGGCAATGTCTCAAAGTCTTGTGAAATAATTATTTTGATGAAGCCTTGAAAAGAAATAAAATAATAGGTTGTTATGAGGTACTTTTTTGTGAGCCACCCTGTTTGGTTCTTATTTGGCTTTGATTATTTGGTCATCTTTCTAGAATCTTTTGTGCAGACTCGTCCGCATGCCACTGTCGAGGTTGAAATATCGGAGGATATGCAATTGGTTCATTTTGACTTCAACAGGTATTTCCTCTTGGCATGGTAGAAATTTCAAGTGGCATGTCTCTTGTAGTAATGCTCAGACTATTTGGCATCCACCATTAAAGTGTTCTGAAGGGGTTATTTGTTTATTTAACTAGAAAATAACCTTAAGAACATCCTTATTATTGAAGGGGATAGGTAGTAAATGCATATAAAGATGTGGAAAGGAGCCATGACCTCATAGAGGTCTCTATGCCTGATCTTTTGGACGAACAACAGTCACATTGGTTAGCGTTCTTTATCCACCTTGTGCTCTATAATGTGGGGTATGTCTTCTTGTGTTGAAGTAGCTTCGGTGCAGTCCTACACTCTCAAAAGTCAAGGCCGTGACTGTACGTGTCAGTTTTAGAGAAGATTACTTTTTCTTTCAAAGTCATGTGGAGGATGTGCATCTTAAACGGCAATCTGAACAGGGTGGTATACTTAATCAAGTTGGAGTTCACCATTCATGCCTTGACCTCATGATTTCATGCCAATTTTTTGGTCACCAAGAACATACTCATCAGAGTGGTTTGTCGTGGGAATCCAGCTGGTAGTAGCAGAGACTTCGCTGCATCGAAGCTGGTAGTTGCAGAGACTGCACTGCATCAAGGGTAACCGGAGCTCTACTCAAATTTTAGGCCAAGAATGCTAGTGGAGCTTCATGAATTCCTTCCCTAAATTTATGTATGAGGTCACAGTCTCCACTAAAACAGAGGCCTTGAGACAGGCAGACCTCATTATAGGTACTCAGAAGTTTAAAACCAGCACTAGATGTAGTTAGGCTAGCTTAAGGACTGGAATGGGTTCCAAATAATGCATAATCAATGTTACAACTGTACCCTTTTTGCTAGGGAAACTGGAGTTATGGACTGGACTTGAAACGGGACATGCAAGGGGCTGCTGGACAGGTAGGAGGGGCTCCTCATCGAGTGAGAGCATGAGCAAGTCAAAAGCTTGTGTTATACAGTGTAGGACAGCAGCCCCCTTATAGTTTGTAGGCTGGGCTGTCCGAAAACAGCATTAGTGTATATCAGATTAGGCAAGACACATGCTATTTATGTCGTAATTGTATATAAGATAATGATTCAATTGGCACACGGAAGCCTAGGCTTTGATCCCTTAATAACTAGTAATTAAACCTATTCTGTCTATTGAACACAACCCAAATAAATTGCTAAATATAGAAGCCTAATTATCTAACATTTCTTACATCCACTGATTTATCTCTAAAACATTTAGTATTCCCGTAGAATGTACTGGAGCACCATATCACACAAGATAGCTTGGTCACTGGTTTCAACATTGTGACCTGCCTAACAGGGGTTTTGGTGTTAAGGTGCTTCAATAATAAGGTGCTCCCTGGGTAGAAGGCCTCAATGACCATCACTGAGATGTACAGGGATGACCTAGCATAATCTGACCTGGATGGCCCCAATGCCTTTGGCCAGCACTGAGATATACAGGGATGACATTGCATAATCTGACTGAGCAGGATAACTTCACAATGGGGTTATCAATGGCAACTCTCTCTGGCTTAATTACATGTAGCCTTATCGCTTTTGACAGCCAAGATGTGTGCACGCACGTGTGTCCACTCTCTCTCTCTCTCTCACACACACACACACACACGCGCGCGCGCACGCACACTCTTTTTTTGGGGTGATATCCATATTTGTTAGCGTCTCTGAGCTAGATTTCCTACTGCTTCCTTTGGCAAGCTCTTTTGGATATTGGGCATTTATCCACTAAGGCCTGAATTTCATCTTTCTTCACTTGGGTCTGGACTCTCTGGAAGGACAGAAATCATAGTGTGGGACAGCTTCTACTCACAAATAAAGACAGTAATAAAAAACTTCCACTGGGCCTGAGGAAGGTCTCCACACACACACACACACACACACACATATATAGAGAGAGAGATCTATATAGATAGATAGATAGATACATGGATCGATCGATCTATCGGTTTATCGATCTAGATAGATAGACAGATAGATCTACATAGATCTCTCTCTCTCTCTCTCTCTCTCTCTCTCTCGATCTCTCGATCTATCTATTACAAATGCTTGTCTCATCTGTCGGTGCCGACACAATACTTACTCCACACCATTTTGCCAAATGTGACCTACTGGAAACAAATCTCTCTAATCCCTCTCAAGCACGGTTGGACAACACCAAGAGCTCTCAGGCGGTCTAGACACTCTAGCTGATCTTCTCAAGGGTATTTTAGCTTTCTGTCCCCCCTGCATATCAGCCACATTTGGCTCATCATTTCCACCAATAGATGCTCCATCATTTGCCCTTGATTGTGTACTTGCGCCAGTATTACATAGATAGATCGAGAGAGAGAGAGAGAGAGAGAGAGAGAGAGAGAGAGAGACGCGCGCGCGCGCACACACACACACACACACACACACACATATATATATAGATATATAGATATATATATATATATATATATATATATATAGAGATATATAGATATATCTATATATCTATATAGATACAGATACAGATACAGATACAGATACAGATAGAGATAGAGATAGAGATAGAGATAGAGATAGAGATAGAGATAGAGATATATATATATAGATAGATAGAGATAGAGAGAGAGAGAGAGGGTGAGAGAGAACTGGGGGGGCGCGGGGCAAGAGCAGAAGAGCAGGTAAGGCAGGGAGCTTTGACAATCCTTATCCTAGTTTTAACAATCTTTAGCTTTTGTTGTGCAGCACTCCTTTCGAATTGCATGATGACGCTTATGTTTTGAAGGCAATGAAATTTTGTGACAATTCCAATTCAGTTGGAACAGACACGGCTGGACATGGGTCACAGTTAGAATGCCTAAACGCTATTTTGGAGGAGGAAAACACGGCAGCCTTATATCAACGCAATATACATTATACATCCCCTCGTGCGAACTCCACAGCTCAATATCAACTAGGATGCTTTCCTGGGAAGAGCTCAAGCTCCCTGCCACTTCCTGGAATACTGAAGGCTCGTGTGAAGCATGAGAATTATACATAGCAGTAGGTAAGGCTTCTAAGCCTCATCATCATTTGTATCCCTAGGCCCATTGTTTTCCTTTCAGAGAGACATTTTCCTTCAAAAATTTCCTTGACATCGTATTCCAATCATCTTTCGTATTTGTTGCTGTAAGGGTGTAAGCCCTGCAAAGGGCATATATATTAAACTGAAAGGCATGTACAGTAATTTATGTATTTATGTTTTGGGTCATCTATACACGTGTAAGTTTTGGAAAAAAATGTTATTCATTTGGGTACATTCTATAAAAACTTATTTGATTCCAATCATTAAGCAATTTGTTTGTCAATTTTTTGATCAAAGGCCAGTTTTTCATCTAAGCCATTACCTGAAGGCACTGATGTGACTATAAGGCCAAATCACCATGTTTCAAATCCCTTGCACGACACATATTTGCAGCGGTGGTGGGCAGTGTTGACCTCTTGGTCAAAACAAAAAATCCTTGAAAAAGCTGGTAGTAATATGAAGCACGTCTGCAGTTGTGGTTCTTTCCAGATGTACGGAATAATAAAGATAAAAGTATTCCATGTCAGTATATTCAGCCAATTTTTTACCTCTGTAATTGTGCTCTTGTAATCATTAAAAAATTCCAGGATGAGTTGCTAGGTCTCCCCAATGATACTGCTTATTTGTGGTCAGATAGCCTACCAGGTGTGATTTCTGAGAATTTTATGGACACCAAGGATTTAAAAGCATCTCAATGAACTTGAGATGCTCTGCAATTAATGTAAAATTTGCATTGTGATGAACGTATTTATATGCCGTCTGTTGTCGCCCTCGCTCGATTGCCGATATATTAAAAGTCAAATTGTGCGCTATATTGAAATGGATCTTGCAAGAAGTTTATGATATCTTGATGATAGTGATGTTGTGACTTGATTTATGGGATATCTGGTCATGTTGACCACAATTCCAGGTACAAACTTGTGAAAGATAATGAAATACTGTCAGATATATGGGTGATAACAGTATACTCTTTGTTAGCACTGCATTTTAGCAGAGGCGTGATACCTTGTGAACATAAATCTTGCTCCAATCTTGTGTGTTACCAGCTTGGGAAAGTTTCAAGTTTTTTGGTGAGTCCTTCACAAGCTTTAGCCAATACAAGTCACTCATTCAAGATGCATCTTACATTTAAAATAATTGTCCTTAGATGTTTTGGTATATGACGGTATGATCACAAACTTTGATAAGCCGGCAAGGGTAGTTTTTAAACGCTAGCTGACACATATTTCTATCTTGTCTTTTTCTTGGAGTTAAGATAGATTGCTTCTTAGTTCTTGAGTCAGTAATGGTGCTTTAATATTAAAAGATCAAAGATGTGGTAAATATAATCAGCCATTGGAGTCATGCCTTGAGGGTCTTGGTGTTAACAAGTCACATTACAAGTGCATGTCCATGCATAGCAATTCAAGCAAATGTTCCAAACTTTGTTAATTTTTAGAGACACCCAATATAACACATCTTTGCAAATGTGAAAATTTTACATAATTTAGCGCTCTTGCAAAATGGTTTTGTTTTCCTTGCTGTATTAATTCCATTACAAACATACACATGATCGATTCCTCCTTTTTGAAGTTGACTTGCAAAGGTAAGTAATTACATTGCTTGTCTAATAATTTTATGTTGGTTGTTCTTGGTAAGACATTCTTACAACGCTTTCATTTCAAAGAAAATCAAAACATTAAAATTTGTCACCTTTATCAATTGAGACCTCTCACATTTAAGTGACCTAACAATGTTACAATTTGTTTGAGGGTTTGGTGTTCAATTTGTTCCTACTTTGTTGAGGTAGCTAGTTTGAGCATATGGATGTAAGGGTAGATCAAATATCCTTAATCCTTAAAGTTTTCCTCCGTCTAGCAGCCTTTATTGACGAAAGTCAAGATTTGACTTTAATAACATGGTTTGTAACAATACCATCTTCATTATGTGTAAGAAATTTGCATTAGTTTCTTCACTATCTTCCTTAGTATAAGTGAGTAAAACCATTGCATACGATGTTTCTTCAATTGTGTTTCAAAGTTCCCATGCATCTTATGAGTGGTGGTTCATCTTTCTCCGAAAGGAAATGTGTTTTTTTTTTTCAAAGTAAAGAACTTCTATTAATGCTTGTAAATAAACGATCGTATAAGTTGGCAAATACCATAAAGGTGCCAATCGTGAAAATCAATGAAAAATAAATGCGGTCAATTAGAAAGACACTCTTGTTGCTAGAGATCCTAGCCCATTGCTTAGGGATTCTTTGTAACAGGGGCTAACAACTAGGGTGGTGGACTATACAACCATTTGATCCCTTTTGGGGTGATGTTGTAGAAAACACACGTAGTCCAAGCCTTGTAGACACGTTCTCGCCATGCGACAGTAGCTCGAGAACCTGGAGAGCTTCGATCCCAAATGGCACGAAGATGATGTCTTGCCAGATGGCTACCAAGGTGGCCGACGGTGGAACATGGTGTTGGCCCATAACCCAGTTGCGGCGAGCAACTCAGATGTTCAATGCCGTGATGTTGGCTACTGTCTCCCACATGTCCTCTACCGAAGGAAGAGGTTGGTGACTAGTGGGAGGGGTCGCCTCATGAAACTCAATGCTGTGAATGCACAGGCCTTGAATCTTGTATGCTGGAGAGACCACGTCAAAGGAAAAGGCATGGCTACCCTCTGACAACCAAGTAACCATGCCCCACAGAAGTCCCTCTGCGTGCCCTGAAGCCTTGCTACGATTTGAAGCGCTCCTCGCCATATCCTCTGTGTTGCTGGGCAGCTCCAAAGGCAGCGGGGGATTGTCTCCAAAGCCCCAATCGTGCATCTATGGCAGCTACCATTCACCCGCATCAGCTCCAACTAAGGGCCAGCAGGAAGACCTCCATGCGCTATCATCTAGAAAAAGTAGGAGATCTTTCGCAGTTAGAGACTGGACCAAAGGCGTGTCTAGAACCTGGATCTCACCTCTCGAGGTACATGTTGTGCTGCCCAATGCCTCTCTCTCGACGAAGTCTAGGCTATCGCCTCCAACTGCAAGCGGCGTCCTATGCATGTAGTATAAGAGAAGAAGGGCACCGCCTCCGTGGGACGACCCTCCCATAACAATAAGCTCCATCCTTGCCCAGACGACCCACTACTCTGAACCTTTGCCACCCTAACTGATCCAAGGCTCCATCCATCTCTGGATCTCCATCTGGCTAAGCCCCAATCCTGGATCTCCTATACCTCCTCCTTCGTTGAGAGAAAGCCGATTGACTTGGTCTAGTTGATCCTATAGCTTGAGGCTAGACAATACACTGCCAAGGCCTCCCTAATTGCATCCAAGCTCCGAGTTGAGCCCTCTACAAAAAGGGCTGTGTCATCTACAAACTGTGAGTCCAAAAGCTCCTCTTGCCGACTTGGGAGCCTCAACCCTGTGAGTCCCGCCGACTGAGACCTCAGAAAATACCCTAGCGCGTCGGCCACAAAGAGGAATAAGAAAGGGGCAAGGGGGCACCCCTGCCGAATTGAGAAGCGAAAAGGCCTCCCTCGTGTAACCACCAATAAGTATCTGGCTCGAACTACCTGCATAGAGGGCTGAGACACCCTTGATCTAGCGATCCAAAAAGCCAAGCCTTTGCATGGTGCCCTCCAAGAAAGACCACTCCAATCTGACATAGGCCTTCTCGAAATCCAAAAGCAAAAGCGCGAGAGGCTTAGACTCCTCTTTGGCCCAATCCGGTGCGTCCTAGAAAGTAAAGATGTTGTCCAGGATGCTACGCTCCTGGACAAAACCTGTCTGCGTGTCTTGGATGATGTCCACTAGGTGAGGGTGAAGCTACAAGCTCAAGACCTTGGCCAAGATCTTATACGCAGTGTCAAGGAGAGTGATCGGTCTCAACTGTTTCAGGTCCGAGCGATCCACCCCATTTAGGATCAGACATATCCAGCCACGACTCAGCGTAGCCCAAGTCGAAGATCTCTTGAAAAGCCAAGCGGAGGGAGTATGAATGCGCTCCTAGAAGCACCTCAAGAAAGTTGGGGATAGCCCGTCCTCCCTGGGGCACTTCTGGGACGAAAGAGTCCGAAGGGCCTCCTAAAGCTCCGCATTCGAAAAAGGCGCATCTAACTGACTGCTCACGCTCCGAGAGACCACCTCCCGGACGTGCGCCCAAATTGGATCTTGGGCTACCAAAACCTGCGGGGACTCCTCCTTAGCCTGGAACAAGCACCGATAGAAATCCGAGGTCAACTCCAAGATCTCCTGCAGATCCGAGTGCATCTGCCCCCACTAGAGTCTCTTAATCTCTGCAATTGTGTGCTAGCTGATCTAGGGCCAGTGGCCTGAAAGAACTACCTGGTCATCCTGTCACTCTGCTGTACCCATTGAGATCTAGAGGAGTGGTAGGAGTACTCAACCCGTCTCACCTTAGTATCTTGAAGCTCCAAGCGAGCACATTCGTACTGGTCTGCTAACCAGTGCGACTCTGAATCTTGCTGCCAAAGATGCTCAATGGAGGCCAAGTCCCGCTGCAAAGCCCTCTCTCTCTCTCTTGAAGAGTATGACGGCGGTGCATAACATGGGTATGAAGCTCCTCACTGCTCTGTTGAATCACCTCAGCAGTCCACATGGCCCAACCTCCCTGCGAGGGGGACTCAGGTTGCTGCCAAATAACTGTAATACTGTGCTGTACCTCCCTAGGAGCAAAGCATATGGAATGCGAACCCCTCTCTGTGGTAGGCCAGGACGGGGATGCTCTAGGTGAAGAACGATAGGGGAGTAGTCTGAGAGGGTAGTCCTTGCTAGAACATCGGTGGCTCGACCCTATGCATGGCCCAATCTTCGACATAGAATCTGTCTAGTCTCTCAAGTAGACCACCCTGCCATCGCTGCCCAAAGGAGAAATTGAGACTGCCAGGAGACCTAGAGAACTCCGGTTCCCTCCAGGGGTCCCGATTGCAAATCGAGAAAATGAACTGCTCCCAGGTGCTTCTTTCCGGAGACGACATCTCGCAATAAGAAGCACCCCCGCACTTGTCCTCCTCAAACTCAAGATTGTAAAAGTCACCTCCAACAATCCACGAGTCCACATCTAGGAGGGACTCCGTTAACCACCTCCAAAAGGCGGGTTGCTGCTGTCTACAAGCTGGGGCATACGCATTGAGAACCCCAATCATGGAGTCCCCAACCCTCACACCCATCCATACTGCTCTGTTTGGGTGAGCTTGCCCTGATTGTACACATTCGCTTCAATGGACTGGGACACTGAAATGCAAAGCCATCCACTCCTGCCAACCGCAGGGGACCACACCTCAGGACCTCTCCTTAGAAGGAGGTGCCATCTACATCGAGCATCTGTGGCCAAAAACATATGCTCCTGGATCAAGAGGAAGTCCACTGTTCACCCAACCACTACCCTCTGCAATTCTTGTCAAAGTAACAGATGCTACGGCTACTGACGCACACGATCGTGGAGCCCGTTCCAACTCACCATGGTCCAATTCATGGGGAGGTGGGGGGAGTGGAGCTCGCCTATGAGTGGGAGCCTGGATTGAAATTTGAGACCTCTGGGACTTTGCTGCGGGTTTAGAGGGGGAGCAATTTGTGTCAGTACGGCATCGCACCAAGGGCATAACTGGCTCGATGCCTACCTTGGTGGTTAGTGCGTGAGGACTCGACCCCTAATCTGTCTGCACAAAGCTATAGAGTCCAATACGTGGCCTTCTTTAGTTGAACCTCAGGTCCCAGGCGAAGCACACAGATTGCAACACCCAGCTCCTAACGGTCAGCTTAGAAGCTAAGCTGAAAAGTGGCGGTGTGACCATGCGTTACCCACATCTCCCTCCCATGGGGGCCAAGCCATTCCTCCATCATGTCAAACATCTGCTGCTGCATCATAAGGTCGAACAATGTGGGAGTCCACTGCTCCTCTCTGGACGCCGCAAAGAGAAACTCCCAGAAAGGGTGCACCGCAAGCCAAACACTCCTATAGAGCCTCCTCGGGGCTGCAAAATCAAGACATACACCTCTAGAGCCATCGGGTATCTGTCAAGGATCGCAAGATAGTTCCATGGTCCTAGCCAACAGAACTCTCTAGGTAGAAGCTATCTTGGACAAGGCTTGGGACCTGGATGCTACAAAAACGGACCGCTTGAGCTCTGCTTCATGGAGGACGCACCACGACTAGGCTATGCCTGGGAAGAGGGACTCGGGGCGTGCTGCAAGGGAGAGGACACTGGCACCCCCTTGCCTAAAGGCACGAGTTTGGAAAGAGAAGGGGGACAAATAACGAAAGGGGCGGAGGGGTTTCCAGTCCTAGAGACACAGGGAGGGGAGGCGAGCAGGGAAAGGAGGGGAGGCGGGTGGTATGGGTTACTACAGGTTCAGGGGGAGGGGGTGACGGGGCTGAGGGGTAGAAGGTAGGGGGGGTTAGCAGGGGTGGGGCGGCCCCGATGTAGGGTCCACCGAGACCTGCTCAGTGGTGGCTCCAAGCTCCTGCTACAAAGAGACCTTGGCGCTCTGCTCTACTGGTGCTTGCGGCTCAGTCGGGAGATTGAAGAAGGTCTCCTCCTCCTCCTCCATAGGGGCAACCTTTGCTAGCTTCTTCTGAGGCTGGGGGAAAGCTGATCATGCTCTCTCATGCTCTTTGTTGACCCTAGCCCGATATCTGCGACGCTTGAGGGCTTCCTTGCTGGGCTTCTTGTGTTCAACCTTGGTCCAAATCCCTTGAGAGGGCTAGAACCAAGGTATCTGCAAGTGTTGCTGACAAATTTACTGCTTGGCCCAATGCTGGGGAGCCCTCTGCCCTTGCTTGGTGGGCTGAGGGGGAGCCCCCTGTTCTTGTCTAGGCTGAGGAGGATCCCTACCTAGCCTCTCAGGTAGTCCTGAGCCAAGTGTCCCATCTGTCTACATAGGAGGCACTGGCATAGAAGCCTAGAGACCTCAACTCTCTGACGTAGCTCGCCTCCATTTAATGTATCCAGAAGGATCTCCTTAGGAAGCGTCTTGGTGGTGGTGTCTGCAATCACTCTGAGCTTGGGGAGCCCATCATCTGTGACCACTGTGGTTGTCGAGGGAGGAGGAGACTCCAGCATCGTACCAAAACATCCTCTGATAGACTGGAGAATGGATTGATACTCCTTTGGGAGCCTCGAGAAGCAGAATGTCACTGGGACGAGGGTCATGTCCATGTCCTCCACTGTGAAGCCATGGTACCAAGGAAGACGAAGACCAGATGAGGACCAAGAAAGATAGGGCTCTGCTCCACAAGTGACAAGGTGGTCTTTGGAGAGCTCAACTAGAGAAGGAAGACCCCTCTACCATAGATGGTGATCTCCTGGATGTGGTCCCCTACGGCTTAACTCGCCTGAAGAAATCCCGAATCTCTCGCCTCGAGGGTGTAAGCCCAACAATCTGGCCTACCAGGGCCCTGTCTTGAAGAGCCTCCACTGAACTCTGAACGTGTTGCTTATCCTCCGAAGAGAGCAAAACCTTAACAGTATTGGGAGTCAAAGGTGCTGCCATTTGAGCCCCTCTTGCTAGACCAAGGGTCATTATTAAGGTTGATCTTCAAGAAAAAGCAATTAACCCACTGCTGCGAGAAAAGGAAGGTAAAAACAAAGGGAATAGAGGGGGTGAGGGAAAAGGGAAAAATTGAGGGTGGATGCCCGCGAAAAGTCCAGATGCTTGTGAAAGAAATCTGAGACAACCACCCTCCTCTAAAAGGTACCAAAGGTAGCCTTGAGTTGGCGATGAAGCTACAGAGCCCCTAGCG
This sequence comes from Dipteris shenzhenensis, assembly GCF_047967505.1. Taxonomy (NCBI): domain Eukaryota; kingdom Viridiplantae; phylum Streptophyta; class Polypodiopsida; order Gleicheniales; family Dipteridaceae; genus Dipteris; species Dipteris shenzhenensis. The sequence goes on along the minus strand of NC_141608.1, from coordinate 33,757,253 downwards.
CAAAGGAAAGAGGAGGGTTGAGCAGTCAGAGAGCTCACAATTCGAGCTGCCCTCAAAGAATAGCCCTAGAGCCAAGGGGGTTAAAAGGCCCTTGGCAGTGTGAAGAACTCGAGGGGAGGGAAAGTCTGAGCACATGTCGGGAGGGCAGACTGATGTGAAGGGGCGAGCTACGTCGAAAGCAGCCCGCTTGTTAGAGCTAAGCTGGCGTGGGTGGGAGGTGCCTCGAGCTCTACTACTGCATCTGCTAGGCAGCTTAAGTGCTATCGTGGGTAGCTCAAGCACTGTCGCACCTCCTTATAGCTGCCTCGTGGGTAGCTAGTCGATGATGGCGAGTTAGGGCTAGTGCACGACGAGTGGGAACTGCGGGGAGTAGGCAGAAGCTCACACGGGAGCCAAGGGGGGGGTGGAGAAGAGATGGTGATGGCGGGGGAGGGGTGAGGCAGAGGATATGGAGATGGTGGTGGTGGGAGGGAGCAAAAAAAGCGAGAGCAAGTTCTCCAGTGCGTGTATACCTACTTTCAAAAGGCAATGTGTTTTCCACTTACAATTGAATTTGTGCAAGCAACAAAATGTAAGTATTTAAACCTCTCTAAAGAGCATCTAAACACTTGGTAAATCTCTATAAGAATTGGATAGAAGTTGATATATTTTGGGACACACATAGTCCCACTCAATTCCTTTTTGGGGATTGGATCTCGATAAGCTTGGGTAATGAACTTTTATTGCCTGTTTCCATAGAGAAGTTGGATAAATAATAAAACAAGATTTCAAAATACTTCAATCAAGATCATAAATGTAGTTCCTCGTTGGTGGGATAAACAAATCTGTAACTTATGTTTGAACTTTCTTGTAGTCATTTCCCTTAGAAGGAAAACTTGTGACTCTTCTGCGAGAGGTGTGGGTAAGGAGAAGTCCCTCTATGTACCCTCTTCCATGCTAGATGTGAAGTTGTGGGTGTTAGCACTTGTATAGAAAGATTTAGCTCTATATGTGATACTTGTGTCTCATTCTTGAGACACTAGGAATTGTCAAAAGAGAGCTCTTTGGGATTCATTAGTGTGTTTTAAGTGTAGAACTTAACGTTGAGTGTTTCCTTGGGTTGAATAGATGATGAGTTTGTTATAAGTATTGATTGTAGCATCTACTTGAGCAAGCATGTAGCTTAAATGTGAGCTATGTGCTTGCTAGGGAGAAAAACTAAGTAGCATGGCATCACTAGGAGACATTATTAGGAAAGGGGTCCTTGAGAGCCTAGCTTGCATCCTCTATAGGTATCGGCTTGGACTACATCCTTAAAGACATAATTATCTCCTCTGAATCCCTCTTTTTCCCATTTTCCCATTTTCTCTTCAATGAAGGCGATCAATACCTCTTGGAAACCTTGCCAAGAAGTTTATAGTCTAGAGAGATGCCTTTAAGAATGCTTTCTAACAAGCTCCTTGCAAATTGAGATGCTTAGTTCATTTTCACACTAGTTAGGGAAAGTTCAAAGGAAAATTCTTTACCAAGAGGAAAGTCATCCATGGTTCATGTGGATCTCATTTGAGCTTTGCAAATTTGCACACAAACATTTACACTTTCCTCCTGAGACACAACCTCGTCAAAGCTAATTGAGTGAATTCCTTTTGATAAAAATTCGTGCAAGTTTTTGTTCTTATGTTTTAAACTTCAACTTCATGCATTTCTACACCACTATGATATAATAAAGTTTGTTTGAAAACACGATTTGCACTAGTACCATGTTGGAATACAAAATGCCAGTACCATGTTTGCAAAAAATCATTTAATTGTTCTCCCAATTGTGTAGCAAAAAATCGTTTGTTGGGGGACCCTAATCTCTAAAGCCTCTCTTTGTTCCTATGATTGACTAAAGAATTCACACTAAGACACGGCTCTAAATTCATTTACCAAAGATCACACCACATAGCTCTTGAGGATCTTCAATCCTTTCGACCCTATGATAGTATACAATAGCACTTCGGTTGCAACTACAAAGGGATGACGTGGATCCTATGTGCCTCTTTAGAGGGATTTAGTGGGACCTTGTGTGCTCGCTAAACTTTCCAAATCCATGAGCTGCTCTGACTCCATGTACTAAGTCCAGCTTAGCACCTTGTCTATGAACCTTTGCTTGCATCTATGTCACGATGCTAATCTTTATTTTAGCTATGGATCTAGGCTTGCAGCTACATTATGCTGCTAAGCTTCATTCTTTATTAGATGATGGACTTGTGAATTCTTGCATCCCACAAAGTTTCTTCTCCCATTTGCAACTCTCAACACCACCACCAACAGTACCAACAACTACTATGTTGATTGGCAATAATATCTATTATCAGCACCAACTACCATCCAATCATGCTTCTATTGAATAGGCAAGGACTAGGAAGCGAATGGCTATTGGAGGAGAAAAGGAATAGTGCAAAAAAAGAGCAGGGCAAAGTGGGAGGTGAATCCTTCCACAAGTCAATGTGGCCTTCATGATGTTGAATCCAAGGTAGCCATTGCACTACATGACAAGGGCAAGATGGGGGCAGCTACAATTGTCAAAAAATTTATTGGATGTGAGAGTACACAAGCACAAGAGAGCTACAAGATGTACCCATACAAAATCTAAGAGTCATCGCTAGTGATTGGATAGGATCCACAAAGTTCTGACACCTACCCATCTAACGGCGGGTAGGTGAAAAGTATTGTAAATTTGGGTGGGTAGTACCCACCATACATGTCAAAACATCATGTATATAAGTTCCTCAAAATAGAACAAATTTTAGAGAATGAGAAAAGTATAGACAGTGAATTGGAAAATCTTTTATTAGTTTTTCCAATTCAATAGTCAAGATATAATCAGCACTATGGTTGCACTCTACAAACGAGAGTTGCTCTAAGATGACCCTAATTCCTAGGGCTCTAGGTGCATTCCCCCTTACCCTTATGCTTCTTTCATACCCTAGCACTTGTTTGCCAACAAAACAAACCATCATTGGGCTATCTAGAAATGGCACATAGGAGGTCAAAAGTAAAGGGCAAAGCATGATGGGGAAAACCAAAACATCAAAAAGCAAGACCACCATTCAGGCATCAACATTTTGGCAGTCATGTTGGGGAATGAAGTGGTTTGCGCTAGAGAGGCTAGTGATGGGAATAGTGCAAATCAACTCATAGGTAAATGAAAAAGCCCAAAAGTAGCAAAGAGACAAGTGGATAGCCAGAGTTAGGCAAGAGGACTCTAGATGATGACCAAAGAAAAAGAGACCCAAGATAAAGGGAGTGCCAAGTAGTTCACTAGAGATAATATTAAACAAAGGGGAAGACCAAGAGAGTGAAGCAACCCCCCACCTCCAAAAGATTTGAGCGAGTTCTAAGAACCGAGAAGCAGATCCTCAGATTAAGGGCGATGAGTGAATGGAGCAGTGCAAGCATCAATGGATATGTTTGGGGCAAGTCCACCACCAAGTCCACATGCTGAAGTGACAAGGGGACCAAAGATACAAATGAAATTCCAAAAATACACGGGATATGAGGGAGAAAATTCCCAATACCATCTATAGAGTTTTTTGCAAAATGACGACAATATTGGAAATCAAGATAGAGGAAGAGTACCTGATTCCCACTAGGTTTGTGGATGAGGCTATCTAATGGTATAATCAGGACCCAGATTAGCACTTTGCCGCATGGGAAGAGTTGAAAGCTGCCTTCTTGAAACACAAATTCAATAAGGAGGATGCATTACTGAAGCTCAACTGACTCACTCAACGAGTAGGTGAATCCATGTATTGCTTTGATCATGAATGAGGGTGTTGACCAATCGGCTGAAAAATGCACAAGACAAAATGGCATTGTGATATTGGTTGTTGAGTGGTCTCACCAACAGTCTAGAGCTAGGGGGCGGCAAACATCAACAAAAGAAGAAGGTGTTATTTTGAGAGGTGGATATTGAAGAAGAAGACAAAGACAAATTGGTGATAAGAAAAGACACAAAGTTTGAAAAAGAGGAGCTAAAAAAGATCCTTAAGGAGATGGGAATCAAAGGTGCCTTAGAAAAGACAAAGTATGGTGCCATGCAAGGTGGATGGCTATACAATGAATGAGAGTCGATTGACTAAGTATTGTAACATTTGCAGTTGCTGGTTCAAAAAGGATTGTCGATCTCCATCAAGTGGAAAGAGAACACAGAAGACCCTACAAAGGGGGCAAATCAAAGAGGACAAACATGGCATGCTAGAAGGGCATTGTAAGAACAAATGCCAATTGTGGAAGAAATAACTTGACATGCTACAAAAAGCACACGCCCAAGATGACTGTGCACTAACAATTGAGTGTAGTGCTATGAGAGGTGAAAGAACTTGTATAGCTATTGACTTGAACAATGAAGATTTCCAACCCAAACACCAAATAAAATATGATGTCTATTATGACAACAATAATTCTAGGAATTGCATGAGAGCAAGATCGATAATGGAAGCGGTAGTACATTTATTAGTTGGGGGTCCATGACCATGGTAGTTAGGCTTGCTCATACAGGTCTGAGGTCACATGGTAGTACACACGTGGTGCACATGGGATTAGCTATGTATGGCTAGATCACTTGGATTATCATGTGGTAGACAAGATTAGCTTGGAGTGCCTATGTGGTGGCATGGCTAGTGGAATGCTCTCTGTTCTTCTATCCTACTAGTGTCTGTACAGTGGTATCAGAGCAAAAGATCCTGCTGCTATGCTTCCATCCTATTGCTACCTAATTCTATCATTGCTAGGAAAATTTGTTGCATTGCTTGTTGCCTTCAAGGGGGAAGTCAGAAAGAGGGCTAGTTGTTTCCCACGTTCTGCAGCTCAATTTTTGTCACTTCTTTAGAGAGGCGATATCTTTTGACATAGACCTCGGATCGGGAGTAAAAACCAAAATGTAGAGCTTGAAGTCATCTGTAACTTTTATTCAAAAAGAAATTCAAAATTCACTCTTAGCATGAGATATCTATGACAAGCTCCTTGTAGGTATAGAAAGCTTGCATCTCAAGCTCGTAGGTTTTAAGCCTATTGTAGTTCTCCTAGTACTTCTACAAGACATTGCCCCTGAATTTATATTTCCTTGTTCTAAACCCAAAAAACAATTACTCTTGGTCCTTGAAATAGGGTAAATAGGTGTACCTTTAGGTCCAATGAGGATGCAAAAGATTATCAAGATGATGCCTAGCTACAAGGAGGATGTTATGGAGACCCTTGCATGCCATAGAGGCCAACTTGTCCCTTGGGAGAAACAATTATAAGTGTTGGTTGATTCTGATGGAGACTAAGCCGATATTCACTCGACAGGTGTAATTTGATGCACTAGTGAATGAGCTCCCCAAAGCAGCAAAACAATGAGATCGCCAAGTGAAGAGGGGGTTGAATGAGGTATAGGATCAGTCCATCCTCCCCTGCGCTCTTTTGAGGTGGTAGGGTCTTGAGTGCTTTGAAATATCCTTGAGAGTAAAAGGCACATCCACCTACATGCTGATGCTTTAGGAGAATCCTGAGGTATGCGGACCTAAAAAGCCTCCCGAGCAACGAGAACTTGTGGGGAAACCTCCTCATCCTGAAACAAACATTGATAGAAGTTAGTGGTCATCTCAAGAATCTCCTATGGGTGTGAATGAATCTAGCCACAAATAAGTAAAATGTTCTCTTGGGACTTCTTTTATGATGACATGGATTGTGTGTACGATAGTTCCTCTCTTTTTGTTCATTCTATATTCTTCATTTAGTGCACGATCAAAGTGTAGCTTGTATTTCCTTAAACTTTCAAAATTGCACATCAAGCTTGTCAAACTTAAGAGAATCATATGAATCAAATAGCCCGAAATGAGTAATTACAAGAAAGAAGAGTAAAGATGGTAAGGGATCGCACCAAAGTCTAAGATGTGGTTGTGGCAGTTTGATAGCAAATTACAAGCGGGAGGCAAGTAGTTTCTACTCGTAAGAAGGAAAGGAGACCCTTGCCTAGTGCTACCTACACAAGGTTAAAGTGTGGTTGGGAGGGTCAAAAGTAAAATAGCATAGTTGGTATGTGCTTCATAAGAACTGTAGTTTTTAGAGAATGGTCCATTCTTCAAAAATTGGTTATTGTTAAGAAGAATTTTGGAGGAGCAAATAGTGAAAGCCAAAGGCATTAGCAAAAAACCTCACTATAAAACGTCAACACAAGTGGGTTGTAGGAAGTTGAAGAGTAAGAGGCAATAGAGGGTAGGCTCAAGAAATAATATCTTACACCTATTAGAAGCACATCAAGACATGAGATAAATTAGTAAGAAATTAGATTGAGTGAATATATCTTGGGAAGGAAAGAGAACAAAGTTTCGTGCAAACTCGTGCAAACATGAAGTATTAGTGTCCATCAAATTGCATGGTAATAACGTTTAAATGGATTTTTTGAAAGCAACAATCATACACGCATACATATTCTAAAGACCATTTTAGCATGAGTCTTATCACTATACCCCATGCTCACAAGTGACTAACTAATGCAGCAAAAGTTTTAATTGACCATCAAATGTTCAAAACCTTCCATATATAATCCTCAAAGCAAATATATACGTGTACGAGTTGGATCCTCAATCCGAGTCGATGATTGAGCCAAAACCCACAAAATCATACGACTACCTTTATGAGGTTTATACTAGCATACATAAATATATATGTGTGTATACACACACACACTGTTATGGATAAATTTGACCAAAGTAAAAAGGCATAAATATGAGTGTATGCTTGTATGTGTGGCAATAATATAATAAAATATGGAGAGCATAGGGCCCAAGCTTGAGGTGGCAGGGCATGACCATGTGCCACCCTTCCATGTAAGAGGACCCATAGGTGTGTTGTACATAATCCATGGTAGTAATATTGTAAAATGTAAGGTGGCATGGTTCCTCCATGTGCCACCCCTCCACCTAGGTGGTCCCATGCCTGCATTTAGTGAGATATGGCCCAAAGTCCATGGGAGAAGTAATATAAAATAGGTGGAGATGGATATTATATTGGGTTATTCCCTCCATGTAGGATAGGCCCATGTGGGGGGTATAGATAGTCCAAGGATGCAAGTTAAATAATGGGAAAAGTAGGATGAGATGGCAAGATTCCTTGTGCCAGCCCTCCACTTGTCCTCCTAGATGTTTGAACGTATTATAAAATTGCGAAGAGACCAAGGGAGTATCATAGACTTGGGATATGGGAGTTGATATATGTGGAAAAATGTGGCCAAGCATTATCGCACACAATTGAGAGTGCGTAATTGCCTAGCCCACATGGGAGACTCTTCCACACACACCATGCATGTGGGAGGATGCATTTATTGGGAGAGACCCTCTCTCTTGGCTATGAAAGGAGGGGGCTATTCCTTGATGAGACACACTCATTCTTGTAAAGCCACCTAGCTAGTACTTTGATTTCCCCCTTCCCTTCCTTTCAAATAAAGCATGGCCCTCTTCCCTTGATGTCTCCATCTTTACATTCCTCCTCCCATCATGTACATGCTTCTCTTCCCCCTCTCCCTTTCCCCTTGTGCCATAGTCTCCCTCTTCATTCCCTCCGCTTCTAATCCCTTTTTTCCTCCAATGATAACGTTTCGCCCTCACATTCTTCTTTCCTCTATGGCCCTTGAGCGTCGCCATGCTTAGTGTCTAGCCTCTTGTCCTGATTTCTTTTCTAGGTAATAGAAATGGTGTTTCTGCTGGGATCGAAATCTCCACGGCTAGTGGTGTAAAGTCTGTTACTCCTACGACTGGGTGCAGCTGTGCGGCCTCTTCCGTGCGCAGTTCTCTACTTTTGTACCTCTAAATTGTGCGCTTTCCCTGTCTCTATGGCTGCAAAACCTCCCTGCTTCTGCGCTTCTAGTCTGCTTGCTTCTTGCTCACGGTTCCTACGTTATTATGGCTGGCGAATCTTCTGCTCGTACCAGTCGCATCTATAGAACTACAACATCCATGCTCCCTCTGAGTTCCTGCACGCACATTCGCGCGTCTACTGTGTACACCTGCACGCATCGCGAATAGATCGTGATGGTTTTCTGGGCTCCTACGTCTTCTAGTCGCGGACAGTTTTCTTGGGCTTCTGCAAAACTATAACAGATCCCACGCCCCCCCTCTCTTCTCTTTCTCTTTCTCTTCTCCTTCTCCTCTCCTCTCCTCTCCTCTCTTTTTATTAAAGAGTGGGATTTGAACCCAAGACCTCCCCCTTCACAAAAGGGAGACTTATCATTGGGCCAGCAGATAAGAAGTGATGAAAATGTACTGATATTGCTTATATATTGAAATCCCATGAACTGTAACTCTCTAACCGTGGGGAGTTTTCACATGCTGTAAAAAGCAAAAGTACTTCATTTCATGCGATCTACTTATATCTCCTACTAACTTTTTCAAGTTCACTTCACGGATGCACACCACACGAGGAGGGTGGATATTTATGTCACTTCTTGATGAGTTTAAGGATTTGGTGCCTGGTCCTCTGTGCCTTATGGGTACCAATGGGCGAGATCTCTTTCTTGATCTTCATGTCGATCTTCAACAACTGATTATATAGTGCATTGCTCAAGGAGACGATGGGTGGGATGATACACCGTGGATGATCCAAGGTGAAGAACTAGTGATACGCTGGGAGGACTTTGATTTCAATTCTACTCATTGTGCAGTGATCGAGCTACTTGCTGCTTCGGACATAATTAAAAGGGCATCCTTCGAAGAAGGGTGGGATGCTCCCCAAGCTTGGGGGGAGATTTGGTGCATCTACTTATTAATTCCTATGGATAAGCTCGTCTTGAATGGTTTTTTCTCAATCTCACTACAAGGGTTTCTAGGGCTAGCTATGGTTGGTAATGTTTCGACCAAGGAATCCATTTGTACCTAATCAACCTTTTGTGCCTCATTTTGAGCTTCAAGTTGTAATTCTTTTTGGTCTAAAGATAAACTATCAACAAAGGATTGCAAGTTTATTTGGTGCTGAATGTCTTGCTCAAGTATTGAATTCTCCCCACCCTCTCCTTTTACCTATCTTGGACTACCGAGAAACTTGGGATGTCTGGATTTTAGTCTTGGTGTGATGACATCTTGGCTCCTCCAATTCGACGGTGCATACAAACCTTCGACCAAGGCTGCTGGTGTGGGTGTGAAGCTCACTTCACCAAGGGGTGAGGTGTATTGTTATAGCAAGTCTGCACCAGCAAGTACTTGCAACCAAGCTGAGTACTTAGCACTCATTTTTGGGCTACAAAAGGTGCAAGACCATCGCATCAAGCAACTTGAGGTGCAAGGAGATTCTCAACTTATGTGTGAATAAGTTAGTGGAAGGTGGAAGGTGCGGAGCGAAGGCTTGGTTCTAGGACATCAACAAGCATTGGAACTTTGCCAACAATTTGAAGAGGTAAAAATTCAACATATCCCTCGATCTCAAAATATAGTTGTTGATTTCTTGGCACGTGAAGCTTGTACTTCAATCATGCATGAAGCGAGTGGAAGCACCGCCCCAACAAAGCCGTAAGCCACGAATGAGCGTGATCATTTGTAAGGAATGCAAAGGTTGTGGTCATCATGAAACTAAGTGTTGGGTATATTTGATACGAGTTTACTGACTTCGAAAGATCATCAGAAAGGTCCTTAAGGACATTGCACAAAAGAAGGATGCCAAACCGCACACCCCTTAAAGAAATAGCATGGCGACTATAAGAATTGGAAGAAGCTGAAGGTAATGTGCAAGCTCTCGAACTGTTGACATTTGTCATGGCATTCTTGTTTGCCTTGATGAACAACCTCATGCAGCGCCACGTCTCTAACCCTCGCTTGTAAAGATGAATGCAATATCGTGAGGGTTGGTCCTTTTAAGATTGTCTATGAGCTATTCTATGCTGAAGATTCTTCTCGTGTAGTATTTCACAATACGCCAGTCACACCCTACCCTACCTATGTGTGCTTTGTGGATGTATCTTCACTTGATTTTCAGTTCAAGCTACCTCTTTCCATTGTTTGCCCATAGATAAGCCTCATTTTGTCTCTCTCTTTTCCATTTTCCAATCATGGCTGACATTCCCGTGTTCTGTGGATGAGTTGAAGAAAATCCAAATGAGTATCTTGTGGCCTTCAGTGCAATTGTGTTTCTCTCAACTTTCATACTGAAGATAGATGGCTATTGGTTCTTCCCACATTTCTAGAGGGTTTGGCTCAAGTGTGGTATGAGAAGCAGGCCAACGACGTTCACCAAAGCTAGCCAAGGTTAACAGCAGCAATGATTGAGTATTTTGGCAAAGAAGAGGACTCAGAGAATGTGTACCTACAGGTGGCAAACTTGAAGCAGTCAAAAGGTGAGATGGTGCATCAATATGTGGATCGAGCAGTCATGCTCCTGGACCGTTTAATTGCCACACAGGAGGACAATGTCGAATTTTGAGCTGGAATGACTCAGCATGTGCTGGGCTACCTTGTAGTAGGATCAAGTGACGAATTCCACCTCAAGCTTAAATGGGAGAATCCAGAAACTATGGTCTAGCACATGAGATTGCTCAAAAGTTTGATAAAGTTCAGTCTGGCCCCGCTTCAAAGAAGACGATTGTCCCTCTGCAACCCCCTCAATTCTTGCAACAACAACCTAGGGGGTCTAACTCAGGGGCATACCCCACCCCTCATCAGGGATGTATCCACCACCTCCACCTCAAATGTATGGTCCTCCCTTAGATGCTTACCCTCAACAAAAGGAGTATATCCTCAACCTCCGCTTGGAAGATTTCCCCAGCCTCGCCCATGAGCCCCCCTCCTTCCTACTTCCTCGGCCCCTCTTGCTAAGGAACCCAGAGTCAATGACCTAGCCAAGGCCCTAAATGATCTTTGGCTTGAGATGGTGGGCATCAGAAATCAATCCAATCGCCCTCCAAGAGAACGTGCCAATGTTGTGTGCTACGAGTGCCACCAGAATGGTCATTATCACACGGAATGTCCCAATATTCCAAGGGTGAATCTTCTAAGTGAATCAGGCCCTGAGGATTTTGACGTAGAGATCCTTGACCTCGGGAAAAGAAGTCATACCACCTCGGACCCCTCTCCAAACCGTGGACTAGGTTGCCCCAGGAAGAAGGTGTCCTTCTCAGAGCCCTCAGATGCTGAGATGGTAGACCCACCAACACAGAAGACTAAAAGATCTCACAGGAGTAAGTGGTCGCCCTCGGATTTTCCCATCGGCTCGAGGCAAGAGGACTATTTAGTCGTTCAGGACCTTGCTCATCGATCTTTGAGCATCATGCTCCCTCAACTAATAGCATTAAGCCCTAAGGTGAGACGTGAGCTACAGCAAGGGCTCTCAACAAGGAGGAGCAAGAAAAAGGAAAAGGTACGAGAGGTCTTTTCTATCTCTGAAGAAATTGATCGGCACCCATATACAGTAGATTTCATCATAGATAATTGCTGTGTCAAAAGTGTGTGTGTTGATGGGGGAGCTGCATGTAATATCATGGTGCCCCGAATCATGAAGAAATTTAATTTGAAATGTACAAGGCGTTCCTCCACTCGATTCAAGGTAGCAGATGGTCGACAACTTACCACCCTGGGAGTCATTGAGGATTTGCCCATCACTGTCAATGGGTTGACCACCACCGTCAATTTCTATATAGTGGACATCGAAGATACATGCAAGAGTTACCTAGCCATACTCGGGAGACCATGGTTGAGAAAGAGTGATGCAGCTAGCTATTGGAAGACAGGACACATGTCTTTTAGTGCTTCTAAGGAGAAGATCCCAGTGCAACCAGGTGCCACGGAACCAAAAGAAGAAGAGGAGCAAGACAGTGATACTCTCTCATCCTCGGTGTTTGAATCAATGGAAGGATCAGGCAAGGGGGAGGAGTTCTTAGAGGAGGAAGTTCACATGATGGGGGTGTCTCCAACCCCGCCACCTATAGAAAAGGCTAACATCTAGTCCTCAACCGCTTGAATCTATGCTTTCCCCATATCTCACTCAGAGTGAGAAAGACGAGTTCCTAGAAATGTTCAAAGATTTCCCTGACCTCTTCACAACTAGCTACTGCCACACCTTCACCATGTGACTGCCATAGAGCACAAGATAGAGGTGAAGCCTAATGCGAAGCCTGTGGCTCAGAAGTATCAGAGATTAGGGCCCCTATAGACCGATGCTTTGTGCTCAGAGTTGCAGAAACTTGTAGAAGCTTGGTTTATTGTTCCGGTTCACAATACTGAATGGGTTTCACCAGTGGTAGTCACCCCAAAGAAAAACAACAAGTGGCAGGTCTGCATCGACTATAAGAAACTCAATGCAGCCACCAAGAGGGACCATCATCCTCTTCCCTTTCAAGACCTCATTCTTGAGAAGGTAAGTGGTCATGAGATGTATACTTTCTGTGATGGTTACTCTGGGTTTTATTAAATCAGAATTGCCGAAGAAAATGTGCTTCAAACCACATTTGCCACACCCTGGGGGGACATCAAAGTAATGCCATTTGGCCTCACCAATGCTCCTGCTACCTTTCAAAGATTTATGCGAATGGTGTTTGCTCCTTATTTGGGGGATTTCTTGGAGGTGTTTTTAGATGATTTCTGTATATTCTCATCACGTAAGGAGCACGTCATGAAGGTTAGGTTGTCCTTCCAAACGGTCAATGATGCGAATGGCAATCTCAACCCTAAGAAATGCACCATTGGAGCCACTCAAGGGAGGTTACTGGGACATATTGTCTCATCTAAGGGTGCCAAGCCTGACCCCGAGAAGGTAGAAGCTATCCTCAAGCTCTCCCCGCCAATAACCAAACATCAGGTACACTCATTTGTTAATCTAGCAGGATACTATCGCCGCTTCATTGATCAATATGCCGCTTTGACACGACCCATGATTATGCTATTGAAAGAAGGGGTTGATTTCTCTTGGAATGAGGATTGTGATCATGGGTTTGCACAAATCAAGAAGGCTCTAGCTTCAGAACCCATTCTACACAATCCAGATTGGTCAAAAACTTTCTATATCAATCCTAGGTTTGGTGAGCACACTTTGGCAAGTATTCTTCTCCAGCAAGGTGAGGATCGGTTCATGTATCCCATTCGATTTGCTTCTCGACAATTGCTCGACACCGAACGATGCTACTCAAAGGCTGACAAGCATGCCTTGTCTTTGGTGTTCTGCATTGAGAAATTTAAGCATTATGTGGCTGGAAAGTCCTTCATTATACTCACTACCACTGGTCTTGCAAAGCAAGTTCTTCAATCACCAAATCCCATGGGCCGGTTGGCCAAATGGTTGGCAATTTTACAAGAATATGATTTTTCTTTCAAAATTGTAAAAGGGGGTTGTTCCAACTTGAAGAATGCTTTGATTGATTTAGAGGAGTGCCTTGATGTAACCCTTGTAGCAGCCATAGAAGTTGGGGATCCATGGTATGGCGGTATCTACAGGTTTCTGACTGCTTTCTCCTTTCCTCCAGAAAGTACTAGCTATGAGAGAAAGGAGATCCGATGAGATAGTAGGTGCTACACCCTCTTTGATGGGGTGTTGTACCATCAAGGCATGGATGGGGTACTAAGACGAGCCATTGATGTAGATGAAGTACCTAAGGTATTGAAGCATTATCATGATGGATTTTGTGGAGGCCACTATGCCAGTGACTATACAGCCAAGAAGATTTTACATGCTGGGTATTATTGGCTGACCTTGTTCAAGGATGTCACTTTGTATTGCAAAACCTGTGAACCATGCCAATTCTTTGGTAGGAAGGATTTGTGTCCTAGACAACATCACCCAGTGATGTCCATCCATCCGTTTCAGAAGTGGGGAATAGATTTTGTCGGGCTGTTGCCCATGACTGCCCGCAAAAAGAAGTATCTTTTGGTAGCCACTCAGTATGTCACTAAGTGGGCTAAAGCTATCGCCCTCCCCAATGCAAATGGTAAGGTAGTTTCAAATTCCATATTTGAACGTATCTGCACAAGGTTTGGGACACCCATGGAAATAGTATCTGACCATGGGAGTCCATTCTTAAATGAAGCAGTGGAATTGCTCATGGATTGCATGGGTATTGATCACCACACTTCTAGCATCTATTATCTAGCATCCATGGGTCAAACGGAGCAGACCAATGGCCTCCTTTGTAAAACCATGGGAAAAATTGCCACAAGGAACAGGAGCCAGTGGGATCAGAAGGTCACAGAAGCCGTATGGGCTTACAACATCACTCATAAAACGTCTACAGGTCACACTCCTTTTGAGTTGGTGTACAGTACTAAGGCCGTTTTACCACTAGAGATAGAGATTCTGGCTTTGAGATTGGCACAAGAACAGAGGATGACAGAAGATGAACATGTAGAGGCCCGGTTGGTGCAACTTGAGAAGTTAGATGAAACCCAACGCCTTGCACTACATTAAACAGAGATCCAAAAGAATCGACAAAAGGCATGCTTGGATGCTAAGATTCGCAAGGAATGGGAAAGACACTTTGCTGAGGGGGATGTCGTGCTATGCTTTGATAACAGATTGGACCACCAAATGGATAAGAAGTTTCTGCCACTATGGACCAGTCCATACAAAGTCATTAAGGAACGTAGCAATGGGTCTGTACAAGTTCAGGAGCTGCATGAGCCATATGGCAAGAAGGTGATCAACAAGCATTATCTCAAGCCCTTCTTTGTGTGTGATGGTCCCACGCATGGAAATGATGTGCCTAGGGGAGGGAACTGTTATGGATTAATTTGAAGTAAAAAGGCATAAATATGAGTGTGTGCTTGTATGTGTGGCAATAGTATAATAAAATATGTAGTGCATAGGGCCCAGGGTTGAGGTGGCAGGGCATGACCATGTGCCACCCTTCCATGTAAGAGGACCCATAAGGTGTGTTGTACATAATCCATGGTAGTAATATTATAAAATGTAAGGTGGCATGGTTCCTCCATGTGCCACCCCTCAACCTAGGCGGTCCCATGCCTGCATTTAGTGAGATATGGCCCAAAGTCCATGGGAGAAGTAATATAAAATAGGTGGAGATGGATATTATATTGGGTTATTCCCTCCATGTAGGATAAGCCCATGTGGGGGGGGTATAGATAGTCCAAGGATGCAAGTTAAATAATGGGGAAAGTAGGATGAGGTGGCAAGATTCCTTGTGCCAACCCTCCACTTGTCCTCCTAGATGTTTGAACGTATTATAAAATTGGAAAGAGACCAAGGGAGTATCATAGACTTGGGATATGGGAGTTGATATATGTGGAAAAATGTGGCCAAGCGTTATCGCACACAATTGAGAGTGCGTAACCGCCTGGCCCACATGGGAGACTCTTCCACACACACCATGCATGTGGGAGGATGCATTTATTGGGAGAGACCCTCTCTCTTGGCTATAAAAGGAGGGGGCTATTCCTTGATGAGACACGCTCATTCTTGTAAAGCCACCGAGCTAGTACTTTGATTTCCCCCTTCCCTTCCTTTCAAATAAAGCATGGCCCTCTTCCCTTGATGTCTCCATCTTTACATTCCTCCTCCCATCATGTACATGCTTCTCTTCCCCCTCTCCCTTTCCCCTTTTGCCATAGTCTCCCTCTTCATTCCCTCCCCTTCTAATCCCTTTTCCCCTCCCATGATAACGTTTCGCCCTCACGTTCTCCTTTCCTCTATGGCCCTTGAGCATCGCCATGCTTAGTGTCTAGCCTCTTGTCCTGATTTCTTTTCTAGGTAACAACACACACACACACACACACACACACACACAGACATATACAGACATATATATATATAAACACACACACACACACACACACACATAAATAGATATACTCTAGGAAATTAGTGCTTTCCAAAACATTGCTATCTCCCAATAATACATCCAAACTATTTGAGCAATATTCTCAAAGGTACCACAGTGCAGTCTCATAAATTGTGTCCCAATAGCTTGTATAAAACTTCCTAGTAAAATTGGAAAAAGCATCACAATTGTAAGTTTGGAATGTGAGAACATGACCAACTTATAGATGAAAAGAAACTCCACAATCGTTTTGGAATTGTTTAGATATACAATGGTAGTAATAAAGCGAGGTATTTCAACCAAAGTTGAGTCAGGCAAGACCTTTTAACACTCCCAACCACCCTTTAACCTTGTGTAGGTAGCACTAGGCAAGGGTCTCCTTTTCTTCTTACAAGTACAAACTACTTGCCTCCTACTTACAATTTGCTATCAAACTGCCACAACCACATCCTAGACTTTGGTGCGATCCCTTACCATCTTTACACTTTTTTCTTGTAATTACTCTTTTTGGGCTATTTTATTGATATGATTCTCTTATTTTTTACAACCTTGATGTGCATTTTTTGAAACTTTAGGGAGATACAAGCTACACTTTGATCATGCACTAAGAGAAGAATATAGAATGAACAAAAAGAGAGGCACTGTGGTACACACAATCCATGTCATCATAAAAGAAGTTCCAAGAGAACATTTTAATGATTTGTGGCTAGATTCATTCACGCCCATAGGAGATTCTTGAAATGACCACTAACTTCTATCAATGTTTGTTTTAGGATGAGGAGGTTTACCCATAGGTTTTTGTTGCTTGGGAGGCTTTTTAGGCCTGCATACCTTCAGTATTCTCCTAAGGCATGAGCATGTCAGTGGAGGTGCCTTTTAGTAATAAGGATCTTTCAAAGGACTTAAGACCCTATCACCTCAGAAGAACACAGGGGAGGATGGACTGATCCTACCTCATTCAACCACCGCTTCACTTGGCGAGTTCATTCTTTTGTTGCTTTGGAGAGCTCATTCACTAGTGTATCAAATTGCACCGCTCAGGTGAATATCAGCGTAGTCTCCATCAGAATCCTTCAACACTTATAAGTGTTTCTCCCAAGGGATAAGTTGGCCTCTATGGCATGCAAGAGTCTCAATAATCTTGTTGTCGAACATCCTCCTTATCATCTTGATAACCTTTTACATGCTCATTGGACCTAAAGGTACACCTATTAAGCCTATTTCAAGGTGTAAGAGTAATTGTTTGCTGGGTTTAGAACAAGGAAATATAAATTGAGGACAAAGGTAAAATAGCATAGTTGGTATATGCTTCATAAGAGTTGTAATTTCATAGAATGCTCCATTCTTAAAAAATTGGTTATTGTTAAGAAGAAATTTTGAGGAAATTGTGAAACCCAAAGGTAATAGCAAAAAACTTGACTATGAAACATCAACAAAAGTGAGATGTAGAAAGTTGGAGAGCAGGAGGCGATAGCAGGTAGGCTCACAAAATAATATCTTACACCTATTAGAAGCACATCAAGACATGAGAGTAAATTAGTAAGAAATTAGATTGAGTAAAGATATCTTGGGAAGGAAAGAGAACAAAGCTTTGTGCAAACTCGTGCCAATAGGCAGTATTAGTGTCCATAAAATTGCATGGTAATAACGTTGAAGTGGATTTTTTGAAAGCAATGATTATACACACATACCTATTGTAGAGACCATTTTAGTGTGAGTCTTGTCACTATAGCCCGTGCTCACAAGTGACTAGCTAATCCAACTATAGTTTTAATTGACCATCAAATGTTCAAAAGCTTCCATACAGAAGCCTCAACGCAAATATATATGTGTACAAGTTGGATCGTCAATCCAAGTCAATGATTGAGCTCAAGCCCACAAATTCATATGCCTATGTTTATGAGGTTTATAGTAGCCTATATATATATGTTTATACACACACACATATAAATAGATATACTATAGGAAATTGGTGCTTTCCCAAACATCGCAATCTCCCAATAATCGAGCCAAACTACTAGAGCAATATTCTCAAAGGTACTAGAGTACAGTCTCATAGATTGTGTCCCAATAGCTTGGGTAAAACTACCTAGTAAAATTAGAAAAATCATCACAACTGTAAGTCTGAAATGTGAGAACATGACCAACTTGTAGATGAAAAAAAAACTCCACAGTTGTTTTGGAATTTTCTGATATGCAATGGTAGTAATAAAGCAAGGTATTTCAACCAAAGATGAGTCATGCAAGACCTTTTGACCCTCCAAACCACCCTTTAACCTTGTGTAGGAGAAATTTATACACTAAGTAGGCCTCTTTCAATAGTCTCTTACATGAGGATAAGGCATCAAACATCTGAGAATAATTCCCCCCGCCATCTCTCCACAAAATCCCCACCAACCACTTTATTTAGAGCTTCTTCCAAGCAATAGATCTCTGCATATAAATCTAAAATCATCCAAAAGATCAATGTCGACAATCACGACACATGGCTTAAGGAGTGCTCACAAATAAAACAATTGGGTCTAGCCATCCTACCATGTTTAGGTTGAATAGGAAGCCAATGGGATTTTTTGACTAATTGGACTTTTAATGAAACTTGAGGGGTATTGACATATGCTTTGTGCAAAATTTTAGTATATCTTTCCCAATGCCTTCTTTTTATAAGAACTCAACTAACATATTAGCCTCTTGTACTTTCACATTAGAAACCAAAGCTTCGTAGGCTATTTGCCTTTTTTCAAAGATCCACATCCTCTCTCGGGTTGAGTTCACTTGGGATAGTCTTTCTTGCTTTTCAAAGATTCCATACAAACCTAATTTATAATACAAAAGGAAAAAGAAAGTTTGAAAGCACAAAATAAAAACCTTTGCAAGAATGGGTGGAGACCTATAGAAAACATTCTAATTTTAATTTGGGAAAGAAACATGAAAACATGTTTTTCCACAAAGCTCATTTCCTGGGCTAAGAGCAACTTTCTGACCAAAAATAGGTACCACTAGGAAAGGGTCTCCTTTCCCTCCTACGAGTACAAACTAATTGCCTCCTACTTGTAATTTGGTATCAAACTGCCACAACCACATCCTAGACTTTGGTGCAATCCCTTACCATCTTTACACTTTTGTCTTGTTATTACTCTTTTTGGTCCATTTGATTGATATGATTCTCTTATTTTTGACAAGCTTGATGTGCAATATTGAAAGTCTAAGGAGATACAAGCTACACTTTGATCGTGCACTAAGAGAAGAATATAGAATGAACAAAAAGAGTGGTATTATGGTACACACAATCCATGTCATCATAAAAGAAGTCCCAAGAGAACATTTTAATGATTTGTGACTAGATTCATTCACACCCATAGGAGATTATTGAGATGACCACTAACTTCTATCAGTGTTTGGATTAGGAGGCTTCCCGATAGGTTCTCATTGCTTGTAGACCTGCATAACTTCAGTATTCTCCTAAAGCATGAGCATGTACGTGGAGGTGCCTTTTACTCACAAGGATCTTTCAAAGGACTCAAGACCCTACCACCTCAAAAGAGCGCAAGGGAGGATGGACTGATCCTACCTCATTCAACCCCCTCTTCAGTTGAAGAGCTCATTCTTTTGCTACTTTGGGGAGCTCAATCGCTAGTGCATCAAATTGCACACGTCAGGTGAATATCGGCTTAGTCTCTATCAGAATGAACCAACACTTATAAGTGTTTCTCCCAAGGGACAAGTCAACCTCTATGGCATGCAGGAGTCTCAATATCCAATGGAAACTATGCAAGTCTTACCACTTCTGCAAGAACATGGTGGCTGCATCTTTATTTCTTTCCTTTTCCTCACCAATTAAAATTGAGAGACTTTAATTCTTTAGGATATCATAATCAAGCACCTGCCAACTTTTAAAGAAACTGGGAAGACTGCTCGTGACAAAATTAGTGGCCTTGAAGTTCCCTTCCTACTAGGTGGTGTGGCAGGTAGACCTCCTTCATGACTTAGGCTATGGGAGTAGTGACTGGAGAACTAAATTATTCTAAAGATTAGTCACAATCTATAGTATATTATCGACTTTGACCTCTAGACCAACATGATGCTTTCCAATGCCATGAATATATACATGCCAAGTCATTGCCGACTAAATTATCATTGAGAAATCCCTCATCGAACTATCATGCATGAGATCATCACATAACTATGAGAACATATCCATAGCTTGACCGATTGTCACCGAATGGAGCTAGAAGAAAAACTAAGCAAACTATACTCCTCCATAGGAAAATAAGTCCATCATAATAAAAATAAATTATCTACAGAAATAAAAATAATAACTAGAACTCCAAAACCTAGAATTCTCTCCTACAACTCTAGAAAGTGTCTCAAATCAAGGATGGCTCTGCAACCATGAAGCTTCACTCCTCAAGGAGGATTTCTCTCTTGGCACGATCTTCGAGCCAAAAAGCAAAGATTTGAATCGAATAGGTGGCTGAAAACTTTTTAGATAGTAAACCTTTGCAAAAAGCAAGTCGTTTTTTATTGCAAGGGCATAAAGATTACCTTCTGATGGATAGATATTAAAGATCGGAAGTCTTTTTTCCCTATAGATGAATTATATATGACCCCCCTACTCAAAGAAAGCAACAAACTATCCAAAGAAACAAGGTAGCTTTTCGTAAGGGTTGGAAATAGCAAAACCAAACTACTGGAACAATCAATTCTAGAGACGCGCGATACCCACGGATTCTAGGATAGCTAAAACGTGCCACAAATGTCAGAAAGAAACCTCCAAAATAGTCATCTTTGGTTGAAATACCTCGCTTTATTACTACCATTGCATATTAGAACAATTCCAAAGCAATTGTGGAGTTTCTTTTCATCAACAAGTTGGTCATGTTCTCAAGCTATTGGGACACAATCTATGAGACTGCACTATGGTACCTTTGAGAATATTGCTCTGATAGTTTGGCTATATTATTGGGAGACTGTGATGTTTTGGAAAGCACCAATTTCCTAAAGGATATCTATTTATGTGTGTGTGTGTGTGTGTTTATATATATATATATATATATGTTAGAATTATTATTATAATTTAGCAGTGACCAATGTAATGTAATAAGTAGGTTAGGGGCACTTTTCCGTCATTTTAGAGGTTTTCCCCCCTAACCACAGTTAGTTCACTAACTACGGTTAGTGAAGGATAAGGTTGTATCACTTAGACAAAACCTATCCCACTACTTGTATTACTCACTTCTTCTATTGCAAGGACTACGTTCAGCTCTCTTGCTCTCACACTCTCTTTTCTAACATTTGGTATCAGAGCAGCAAGACCCTGCTCCTAGTTCCCTCCCCTGCTCCCTGCTCCTTGCCTGCAAACTCTCCCTACTGCAAGCTCCTTGCTCGTAGATCCCATCCATATAGCCATACTATCTTGTGCCATACAGTCGTCGTACAACGTACAGACTTTTGTATAGTTCTTCATCCGTACACTGCTCCTGTGATGATGTCCGTACAGTCATATGGACTGTTCCCGTACATTTGTCGTACAACTGCCATTCCGTACAAGTACCTAGTGCTACATTCATTCGTACAACTCGAAGTCCATATGCTATATGGACTGACAGTTCCACCGTACAACTTTGCAATAGCATCCATACAGCGTAGTCCGTACACTTTGTCAGCACCGTACAATCGTACGTACTTGCATTTTTGTACAGGCCACCGTACAATAGTTGGCAGCTCATTAGTACTTCAACACAGTACTGTTTCGTACAGGTATAGGGAGTCCATATGTACAGGTTGTACCGACCGTACAACTATACTTAGCCTAATGATAGTTTCGTACTATCAACGTACAACTTGGAGGCGTTAGTACCTTGAGCAGTTTTCCTTTGCAGGACATTTTGAAAGGCGCTTTTGTCATGCATTTGTGCATTTGAGCCATTGTTTGGCTATAAAATTTGGGGCATTTTGAATTTTTGGGCAGACATTGCAGTTGGGTTGTAGGTTATCCAATAAATTGGGGCTTTTGCAATTACACTGCAATTTTGCAGTGCAATTTGGGGCTTTTGTAGGTAGAGTGCAATTTGTGCAACATTTGGGGCTTTCAGACCATTTGCCCTCTTTTGTATGCAATTTCCCACAAGAAATTGGGGCTTTTGCATTTGGGTTGCAATTTTGCAAGTAAAAGGGCATTTTGACAGTTTGCAAATAGTTTTGGACTCAATACAAGTCGAATTGCAGACTTTTGCCACTTTTTGCAGATTCTATTTGTAGATTTTTGGGGCATTGAGTAGAGCAGTGTGGTGCATTTTGAGCCTTTGACAGGCTGTGATAGTATTTGTCACTATGGGCATATTATTCTTTGTAGACTTTACTTGTGCATTTTATATCCCAGGAAGGGATTTCACCTAATCTGTCTGTTGTATTTTTTCTAAGATTATCTGGTGAAAATGGCTCAAAACAACTCAAATGAGGTGTTCGGGGTTCTCACACAGGAGGATAAGTTGGATGGCACCAACTACTTGTGGAGTTTCATGGTTCGCAATACCTTGGTTGGCAGAGATCTTTGGGATTATGTCAATGGAGATGAAAGACCAGATAGAATGCCTATACCTATGACTCCTACAGCTGGAGGCAAGGGTAGAGGTACAAATACAGCACAGGTGATTGGAGCAGCCGCTCCAGGAGCTCCCACAGTAGAGCAAAAAAGATGGGACTCTAGAGATGCACGAGCTCTTTCAGTAATTTCTCTTTCTGTCAAGAGGTTCATTATACCTCATATTCAGTCATGACATCTATGGCAACTTGGGTTATACTTGAGAGTATGTTTGTAGCAAGGAATGATACCAGGGTTTCCTTTCTGAAGCGAGAACTTTCCCATACACATATGGAGGAGGGAGATTCCATGAATTCTCACCTCACAAAGCTTCAAGATCTCAGGGAACAATTGCTAAACATTGATGAAGTCATTCCGGATTCAGAGATGATCTCCACCACTTTGAACTCTCTTCTTGAGTCCTATCTTGGTTTCCACACCTCGCTGAATTTGTCATTGAGGGGGGGCAGCAATCCTCTCTCCTTTCACGAGTTGATAGGACTTCTGTTGCAGGAGGAACAAACACGCAAAAATATGGCAACCCAGGCTGGCGAGCATGCTATGCTCTCTAAGTTCAAGCCCAAGGGTAAAGGGCAGCAAAAGCCACATGCCCATCAGCCCACACATCAGCATAAAGCTGATTCTGGATAGCCTTCTTATAAGGCATAGGGTGATACAAAAAAGCAAAAAAAGAAGGGCATCTGTCATTATTTCAAGAAGCTAGATCATTATATTGGAGAGTGCAAGAAGCGCATAGCCAAAGAAAAGAAAAGGGATTCCAGTATGGGTGTATCAGATGCATCAGGTCCACATTGCCATGATGGAGGAGATGTTGCAGCCAACTTGGTTGAAGAGCACTATGCCTTTTTGTCTTGCACTTCAGATTTTTCAGTGGGTAGTTCAGATACTACAGCCACTAATCATGATGACCCATATGCTTTTTTGACTTGCAGTTATGATCCTTCAAAGGATGAATGCTCTTTCAGTGTTGATGAAACACTACATACTTGGTATTTTGATAGTGGTGCTTCAAAGCACATCACTTCCAAGAAAAATCTATTTGTAACTCTGCATTCTTTGCCCACCAAGAAGAAGGTAACTTGTGCAAATAATTCTTCTTATTCAGTGTGTGGAGTGGGAGACATTATTCTCACATCCATTGATGGCACAGATTTCAGAATTTCAGATGTACTCTATGTGCCAGGTATAAAGAAGAATTTGCTTTCAGTGTCCTCACTCAATAGAGGAGGATTTCAGGTTTTTTTTGATGATGACAAGTGTGCAATCAGAGACAAAGAAAACGAATATGCTTTGAGGTTGTCTGGCACTTTGTATCGGGGTCTTTTTCAGCTTGATCTATATGAAAAAAGATCCCATCTTGCATTATCAGTTAGCACTCCCACTGCTGTGATGCAGAATGCGGAGTTATGGCATGCCAGGTATGGGCACATGAGCTATGGCAGCTTAATGACACTTCAAAGGCATGATATGGTTGATGCATTACCTCCTTTGGAGTCGCCTCCTCCTCATGCATGTGAAGGT
This sequence comes from Dipteris shenzhenensis, assembly GCF_047967505.1. Taxonomy (NCBI): domain Eukaryota; kingdom Viridiplantae; phylum Streptophyta; class Polypodiopsida; order Gleicheniales; family Dipteridaceae; genus Dipteris; species Dipteris shenzhenensis. Next base: position 33,733,380 of record NC_141608.1, on the reverse strand, counting down.
TGCATTCTTGGCAAAATGCATAGGCTTCCCTTCAAGAAGGATGTAGTGAAGGCTACAAGAAAATTGCAGCTTATTCATAGTGATGTCTGCGGTCTGATGAGGACACCTGCTTTTGGGGGTTATCTCTATTTTGTTACATTCATAGATGACTTTACCAACTACACTTGGGTCTATGGTGTCAAGGCAAAATCAGAAGTGTTTATGCATTTCAAACACTTTGTGGCTATAGTTGAGAATGAGACAGGACTCAAGGTGCATTCACTTCGCATAGATCGAGGGGGGGAATATATGTCTCATGAATTTGAGACATTTTTGAAACAAAAAGGCATTATGCATCAGCTTACACTGAGGCTTACACCTCAACAGAATGGCAAAGTTAAGCGGAAGAATCGCACCGCCATGGAAATGGATAGATGCATGCTCACAAGTAAGAAGTTGCCTCACAGGTTTTGGCTGGAAGGCCTCGTGTGCCAACTATATTTTAAATCGAGCTCCTACAAAGGCTTTGAAGACAATCACTCCCTATGAGGCATGGCATGGGAGAAAGCCTTACAGTGGACCATTTCAGTTTTTTTGGTTATGTAGCATATGCCCACGTGCCTGTGGAGTTCAGACACAAGTTGTCAGATAAGGCACTAAAATGCATTTTTATGGGATATAGTTCACAAAGCAAAGGCTATCGTCTCTACAATCTTGCTACATGCAAGATTTTTGTTAGTCGAGATGTCGTATTCTTTGAAAATTTCGCACATACAAATGCTGAATTTCAGAATTCCGGCCTCTTCAGATGATGTGTTTGAGGGGATGCTTCCTATAGCATTTGGTTCCCCTGCTAAAACTTAGAATTTACAACAACCTCCACCAGCTCCACAAGTACAACTTCAACCCCTAGCTGAATTGGTACAACCTCAGGGTGTGGATGAAGTTGTCAAGCAAGAAATTCAAGAGATAAACATAGCCAAAATAGTCCCGCATTGGTTGCTTCAGACTCTCAGGGAGAGTAGGCTTGAAGCTCCATTGCCTCGCAGAACTCATAGTGCAGTAAGGCACATGGGGGGAGCTCATTCAGTTGAATCAGCTTATGCAGGTACTCTTCTTGATGAGGAGGAGCCTGAGACATTTGAAGAAGCAAAAGATAATGTGCATTGGATGAATGCCATGCACGATGAGTCGTAGTTCGAGTTGCAGTCCATTCATAAAATTCAGACTTGGGATGTTGTGGATTTGCCACCAGGGAAGAATGCCATAGGTACACGGTGGGTTTTCAAAGTCAAAAGAAAGCCAGATGGGTCCATTGATCGGTACAAGGCAAGGCTAATTGCAAAAGGATATGCTCAGAAAAAAGGCATAGATTATGAGGAGACTTTTGCTCCTACATCTAGGATGACCACCATCAAGTCAGTTATAACCATGGCTACAAATTTTGAATGGAATGTTCATCAGTTGGACAATAAAAAATCTTTCCTTAATGGAGACTTGTTGGAAGAGGTTTATGTCAAACAACCTCTGGACTTTGAAATTTCAGCAAATGCACTTCAGGTATGCAAGCTAAATAAAGCTTTGTATGGGCTAAAACAAGCCCCACGTGCATGGTATGCCAAAATTGATGCCTTTCTGACCAGCAAGGGGCTGCACAATAGTCCAATTGAGAGCACCCTCTACATCAAGAAGGATGGGGGGGATATTTTGGTCATCATTCTTTATGTAGATGACATGCTGCTCACCAGATCAAATGAGGAAGTAATTGCAGATTTCAAGGCCCAATTGAAAGCTACATTTGATATGTTAGTCTTCGGCTTGTTACATTTCCTTTTGGGGATCCAGTTTATTCAAGAGAAATATGGCATTGTTATGTCTTAGTCTAAGTATGTTCAAAAGCTCTTGGACAGATTCAACATGCATGATTGCAAGCCTATGTCCACTCCCATGGAGCCGGGGCTGAAGCTTACAATGCATGATGCAGGTGAATCAATTGATGTCACACTCTATAGTCAGGCTATTGGATGCCTCATTTATCTCTGCAGTACACGATTTCCTTGTACATGACATTGGCACTGCAAGGGGGTGTTAGAATTATTATTATAATTTAGCAGTGACCAATGTAATGTAATAAGTAGGTTAGGGGCACTTTTCCCTCATTTTAGAGGTTTCCCCCCCTAACCACAGTTAGTTCACTAACTACGGTTAGTGAAGGATAAGGTTTTGTTACTTAGACAAAACCTATCCCACTTCTTGTATTACTCACTTCTTCTATTGCAGAGAGCTGCAATAGAAGAAGTGAGTAATACAAGAAGTGGGATAGGTTTTGTCTAAGTAACAAAACCTTATCCTTCACTAACCGTAGTTAGTGAACTAACTGTGGTTAGGGGGAAAAACCTCATGAAGATAGCCATATGCTTTTGTGGGTTTGAGCTCAATCATCGATTTGGATTGAGGATCCATCTCGTACACGTATATATTTGCCTTGAGGCTTCTGTATGGAAGCTTTTGAACATTTGATGGGGTCAATTAAAACTTTGCTAGATTAGCTAGTCACGTGTGAGCATGGGATATAGTGACAAGACTCACGCCAAGATGGTCCTTACAATATGAATGTGTCTGTAATCATTGCTTTCAAAAAATCCACTTAAACTCTATTACCATACAATTTTATGGACACTAATACTACTTGTTGGCATGAGTTTGCACGAAACTTTGTTCTCTTTCCTTCCCAAGATATATTTACTCAATCTGATTGCTTACTAATTTTCTCTCATGTCTTGATGTGCTTCCAATAGGTGTAAGATATTATTTTCAAAGCCTACCCTCTATCGCCTCCTGCTCTTCAACTTCGTATAGCCCACTTTTGTTGACGTTTCATAGTCAAGTTTTTTATTATTGCCTTTGGCTTTCTCCATTTGCTCCTCCAAATTTCTTCTTAACAATAACCAATTTTTGAAGAATGGACCATTCTCTCAAACTACAATTCTTATGAAGCATATACCAACTATGCTATTTTATTTTTGTCCATGAAGCATATACCAACTATGCTATTTTACTTTTGACCTCAATTTATATTTCATTTTGCTAAACCTAGAAAATAATTACTCTTGGACCTTGAAATAGGCTTAATAGGTGTACCTTTAGGTTCAATGAGTATGCAAAAGATTATCAAGATGATGGCTAGCTATATAAGGAGGACATTCGACAACAAGATTATTGAGACTCTTGCATGCCATAGAGGCCAACTTGTCCCTTGGAAGAAACAATTATAAGTGTTGGTTGATTCTGATGGAGACTAAGCCGATATTCACTCGACGGGTGTAATTTGATGCACTAGTGAATGAGCTTCCCAAAGTAGAAAAACAATGAGATCGCCAACTGAAGAGGGGGTTGAATGAGGTAGGATCAATCCATCCTCCCCTGCACTCTTCTGAGGTGGTCGGGTCTTGAGTTCTTTGAATTATCCTTGTGAGTAAAAGGCACATCCACCTACATGCTGATGCTTTAGGAGAATCCTGAGGTATGCGGGCCTAAAAAGCCTCCCAAGAAATGAGAACCTGTGGGGAAACCTCCTCATCTTGAAACAAACATTGATAGAAGTTAGTGGTCATCTCAAGAATCTCCTATGGGTCTGAATGAATCTAGCCACAAATAAGTAAAATGTTCTCTTGGGACTTCTTTTATGATGACATGGATTGTGTGTACCATAGTGCCTCTCTTTTTGTTCATTATATATTCTTCTCTTAGTGCACGATCAAAGTGTAGCTTGTATCTCGTTAAACTTTCAATATTGCACATCAAGCTTGTAAAAAATTAGAGGATTATATCAATCAAATAGCCCAAAAAGAGTAATTACAAGAAAAAAGTGTAAAGATGGTAAGGGATCGCATCAAAGTCTAGGATGTGGTTGTGATAGTTTTATAGAAAATTGCAAGTGGGAGGCAAGTAGTTTGTACTCGTAAGAAGGAAAGGAGACCCTTGCCTAGTGCTACCTATTATATATATATAGGCTAGTGTAAACCTCATGAAGGTAGCCATATGCTTTTGTAGGTTTGAGCTCAATCATCGACTCGGATTGAGAATCCATCTCATACACGTATATATTTGCCTTGAGGATTTTGTATGGAAGTGTTTGAACATTTGATGGTCAATTAAAATTATAGCTGGATTAGCTAGTCACTTGTGAGCACAGGATATAGTGACAAGACTCACGCCAAAATGGTCTTTATAATATGTATGCATGAGTATTCGTTGCTTTCAAAAAATCCACTTAAATGCTATTACCATGCAACTTTATGGACACTAATACTACCCGTTGGCACAACTTTGCACGAAACTTGGTTCTTTTTCCTTCCCAGTAGATGGAGTGTATGGCCAATGCTAACAACTAGTCCGTCTCCTTCAAGTTCTTGATGAACACTTTTTGGAGCCTACCCTCTATCACCTCCTGCTCTTCAACTTCCTATGGCCCACTTTTGTTGACGTTTCATAGTCAAGTTTTTTGCTATTGTATTTGGATTTCACCATTTGCTCCTCCAAATTTCTTCTTAACAATAACAAATTTTTGAAGAGTGGACGATTCTTTCAAACTACATTTCTTATGAAGCATATACCAACTATGCTATTTTACATTTGTCCTTGAGGCATATACCAACTATGCTATTTTACTTTTGTCCTTAATTTATATTTCCTTGTTCTAAACCCAGAAAACAATTATTCTTGCACCTTAAAATAGGCTTAATAGGTGTACCTTTAGTTCCAATGAGGATGCAAAATATTATCAACTTGATGCCTAGCTATAAGGAGGACATTCGATAACAAGTTTATTGAGACTCTTGCATGCCATAGAGGCCAACTTGTCCCTTGGGAGAAACAATTATAAGTGTTGGTTGATTCCGATGGAGACTAAGCCGATATTCACCCGACGAGTGTAATTTGATGCACTAGTGAATGAGCTCCCCAAAGTAGCAAAATGATGAGCTTGCAGACCAAAGAGGAGGTTGAATGAGGTAGGATGAGTCCATCCTCCCCTATGCTCTTTTGAGGTGGTAGGGTCTTGAGTCCTTTGAAAGATCCCTATCAGTAAAAGGCACCTCCACCTACATGCTCATGCTTTAGAAGAATACTGAAGGTATGCGAACCTAAAAAGCCTCCCAAGAAATGAGAAACCTCCTCATCCTGAAACAAACATTGATAGAAGTTAGTGGTCATTTGAAGAATCTCCTATGGGTGTGAATGAACCTAGCCACAAATCGTTAAAATGTTCTCTTGGGACTTCTTTTATGATGACATGGATTGTGTGTACCATAGTGCCTCTCTTTTTGTTCATTCTATATTCTCCTCTTAGTGCATGATCAAAGTGTAGCTTGTATCTCATTAAAATTTCAATATTACACATCAAGCTTGTCAAAAATAAGAGAATCATATCAATCAAATAGCCTAAAAAGTTTAAATACAAGAACAATTTGTAAGGATGGTAAGGGATCACACCAAAGTATGTGGTTGTGGCAGTTTGATACCAAATTACAAGTAGGAGGCAATGCACTTTGTGGGAAAACGTGTTTTTGTGTTTCTTTCCCAAATTAAAATTGGAATGTTGTCTATAGATCTCCACCCATGCTCGCAAAGGTTTTTATTTTGTGCTTTCAAACTTTCTTTTTTTTTTTGTATTATAAATTTAGTTTTGTATGGAATCTTTGAAAAGCAAGAAAGACTATCCCAAGCGAACTCAACCCAAGAGAGGATGTGGATCTTTGAAAAAAGGCAAATAGCCTATTGAAGCTTTGGTTCCTAATGTTAAAGTATAAGAGGCTAATGTGTGAGTGGAGTTCTTATAAAAAGAAAGCATTGGGAAAGATATACTGAATTTTTGCACAAAGCATACATCAATATCCCTCAAGTTTCATAAAAAAGTCCAATTAGACAAAAAATCCCATTGGCTTCCTATTCAACCTAAACATGGTAGGCAGTCTAGACCTAGTGTTTAATTTGTGAGCACTCCTTAAGCCATGTGTCACAATTGTCGACGTTGATCTTTTGGATGATCTTAGATTTATATGCAGAGATCTATTGCTTGGAGGAAGCTCTAAATAAAGTGGTTGGTGGGGATTTTGTGGAGAGATGGTGGGGGGAATCAGTCTCACATGTTTCATGTCTCATCCTCATCCAAGAGACTATTGACAGAGGCATGCTTGGTGTAGGAAGTGCTACCTTTCACAAGGTTAGAGGGTGGTTGGGAGGGTCAAAAGGTCTGGCATGACTCATCTTTGGTTGAAATACCTCGATTTATTATTACCATTGCATATCAGAACAATTGCAAAACAATTGTGGAGTTTCTTTTCATCTACACGTTGGCCATGTTCTCACATTCCAGACTTATAGTTGTGATGCTTTTTCTAGTTTTACTAGGCAAATTTACCCAAGCTATTGGGACACAATCTATGAGACTGCACTGTGGTATCTTTGAGAATATTGCTATGATAGTTTGGCTATATTATTGGGAGATTGCAATATTTGGGAAAGACCGATTTCCTAGAGTATATCTATTTATGTGTGTGTGTGTGTATAGGCTAGTATAAACCTCATAAACGTAGCCATATACATTTGTGGGTTTGAGCTCAATCATTGGCTCGGATTAAGGATCTAACTAGTACACGTATATATTTTCCTTGAGGCATCTGTATGGAAGCTTTGTAACATTTGATGGTCAATTAAAACTATTGCACGATCAGCATCATTTGTGAGCATGGGCTATAGTGACAAGACTCAGGCTAAAATGGTTTTTACAACATGTATGCATGTGTAATTGTTGCTTTCAAAAAATCCACTTAAACATTATTACCATGCAATTTTATGGACACGAATAGTGCTTGTTGGCATGAGTTTGCACGAAACTTTGTTCTCTTTCCTTCCCAAGATATATTTACTCAATCTAGTTTCTTACTAATTTACTCTCATGTCTTGATGTGCTTCCAATAGGTGTAAGATATTATTTTCTGAGCGTACCCTCTATTGCTTCTTGCTCGCAACTTGCTACAACCCACTTTTGTTGACGTTTCATAGTCAAAATTTTCGCTATTGCCTTTGGCTTTCCCCATTTGCTCCTCCAAAATTCTTCTTAAGAATAACCAATGTTTGAAGAATGGATGATTTTGTGAAAGTACAATTCTTATGAAGCATATACTGACTATGCTATTTTACTTTTTTCCTCAATTTACATTTCCTTGTTCTAAATCAAGAAAACAATTACCCTTGCACCTTGAAATAGGCTTAATAGGTGTACCTTTAGGTCCAATGAGGATGCAAAATATTGTCAAGATGATGCCTAGCTATAAGGAGGACGTTCAACAACAACAAACACAAGATAGAGCCATCAACAACAAGGTACTTGTAACACATTAAAAGATTATAACTTTGTGCATCATGTGGAAAATACGAGCTTTGGATAGGAAAAGGAAGAAACTGGTGCAATCTGAATTGCTAGAGTTAGACTTACTACCTCCTTAGTATTTCTCAAATGTCACGTGCTATACGTATACATAGAGAAAAATCATGGATACCTAGCAACATGTACGCTTTGCAGGGCATGCTTATTAGATCCTTTTTGGAATCTATGATATGTTTCATATTAGACCATCTACAAATGACCCATTCTTGATGTTAATGTTAATGTCTTCCATATGCAAATGTTGTCAATATTGGATGTATTTCTTGATATAACAAGAGAGATGCAATCATTGGCAGTAGGAAAAATGACATCAAGATCATTACCCACCCTCGTTAATGAGATGAGATAGAGATTCATTTATTTATAAGTAAACTTTTAAGAACAAGGTGAATGATATTATTCTTATTATTAAATGGCCTGCGTGAAAAGAGAGATGGCAAATCCGAGGGAGAACCCAGGCCCTACATGATCAGATTCACAAGGGTTATCGTATTCTTTAAGATATTGGCTTTCATTGCCATCAAAGTTCGAACTTTCACTCGTACAAAGGACTAAATAGCCCACATAGTGTGTTGCGTAGCTGAACAATCATTCTATCCATACAAAGTTTGAACCTTCTACAACTAGCTATTTACGTACACCCTGAATCCTTGGTTGGTCATAGCGTCTCCACCTATCCTCCCCCTATAGCCTCGTTGCTTAAGACAATCTTTCCTACACATAGTACCACTCCTAGCACCTTTTTTCACACCAAAGAAGTAAAATCCATAGAAAGTAGCAACAAGTATAGAATCAAAGTAAGCTACGGCAACACCAAGCAATACAAAGCATCACAAAGCAAAGCTTGAATTCTAGATATGCAAATCTAAAAAAAGGTCAAGTTTACTAAAAGCCTAAAGTAGTTGTCACATGAAAAGTGCAAAGGAAAAGAGAATGATGATGTAGAGGGGATAATGTAGGGAAGATGCTCAATTAAAGACAACTTAAGTAGACACATTGCCTATTTTCTCTACCGCAGATAGGCAAAGAGAAAGGCGACAAAGCAATAAAATTGGAGGGACCGAAAATCAATAAAACCTAGAAAAGCATGTTGCCCAATACTCTCCACAAAGGTACCCAAAAAGGCCGAGAGAGCACATTAGGAGTACCCAATAGAAAATTTAGGCACTTAGATAATTTTTATTTTAAAAAAAATTTAAATTCGAAGCTAGATAATTTTGCATTTTACAAGTCGAGAGTGTTTTTAAATTAAAGCACAAAAAGCTTAGTCGATCAATTTTTTAAAACTAAAGCACAACAAAAAACGCAAGCTTTTCAAGCTTTTTCACAAGATCACATGTTAACGCATAAGAAGCTGGCTTGTGTCGTTCGAAGTTTCAACTGTAACCTTCGTCGCAACCATACGTCTCGTTCTCAACATACTTTGAGAACATGGTAAGGGACGATCCTTTCAGTTTGCTTGGCGATGATGGTTTAGGAACTCAATCTGCTCATGAACAAGGCATCATCATGATTGGAGAAATTCCATTAGCTTATCCACGAACGCAATTTGCCCATGAACAAGATGAAACAACAATCATAATAATGATAGGAGAGATTCCATTAGTATTATTTACTGGCGATCAAACAGATTCTGCAAAAGTAGCTGAGATCCCATTAGCAACGACATCGTTGGAGGAGCAAGGCTCAAGCTGGAAGCCAGATACTGCAAGGAACCTTGTGCCACATGAGGAAGCAAAGCTAAAATTCACCGATACAAAAAACAAGCAACAAATGCCAAACGTTGGTGGAGAACCAGAAATTGTGAGGAAGCTTCAAGAAGAGCAGGACAGCTTTGTTCAAGAGAGGGTAGTTAATCCACAAGTAACACATTGCTTTACATCAAGGACCAATGATACGTGCCACGAGGTTATCGAGCCAAAAACGAGCATGAAGAAGACGACAAAGCATCACCAAGAGGAACCTTTAACAACAATACAAGAAACTCAAGAGGAAAGTACTGTCGAAAGGAAGGTAGTAACACTTAGCGAAGTACTTGGCGAAGAGAAGGTGGTGAATTCACAAGTAACATATTGCTTTACATTAGGCATCAACGATACATGCCAAGACGTTATCGAGCCAGAAATTCAAGAGGACGTTCTAACTCAAGAGGAGTGTTCCTTGGAAGAGAAGGAAGTAATACTCGGCAAAGAGAAAGTGAATCCAGAAGTAACACATTGCTTTACATTGGATACATGCCAAGACTTTATCGAGCCAGAAACTCAAGAGGAGGATTCAGTGGAAGCGGAGCCGTGTCAGAGTCTGATGGAAGAGAAGGTTGAGAAGCCGTGTAATGGGGAAGCAAGTGTGGAAGTTCAGCATGGGACGGATGCCACATTTGCATCCACATACAACACAATCACCGACAACATCAAGTCCAAATCAACTCAATCTGGCAGCAACACTTCAATTAATACGCTAGGACAAGGCCACGGAAGCGCAGTTGAAGACAATGAGCGTTTGATCGATAAGCAGAGGGTTGAAAAAAAGCGCAAGAAAAAGAAGTCGAAGAAGAAAGGCAAAGCTACAATAACAAAGAGGCCAAATGTGATATGTCATGCTGGGAAGAAATTCATGCAATATGCAGCATTTCTCACCAGGAAGGACATCGTTCCTACTTTAATGGCATCCTTAGTTGGATGGCTCAAAAGGTACTTAAGATTGTGATTGTGTCGTGTGTTCAGCTTTTGTAATTCATTGCTGATCTCGAGAGCTCAACCTGATCATATGCGCTATGAAAAGTTAATGTGGTTTTTGAAAAGGATTGTCCTGTCCGATTTCAATTATAGAGTATTGCAATTTTGTTTCTTCTCATTGCCAAGCCTTCTCGATTCCTAACTTATGTTTGGATAGAACTTGCACGAACATTCTAACATCTTAGTATGAACACACTATATTTAAATAAAGCATATATATTTTCTAAAAAAGTATTATATGTTTGATACATAATCATATACTTTTTGCCATAACTATAAAGGTGGCATTGGTCTATAATCTTCCACCATTGCATGCATGCTTGGACTGCATCTACGAACTTAAATACTCTGTTGTCTCTTATCCCTTTTCTAGCAAGGTGACATCCTTTGGATTTGCATTTTATAAACCGACGATTTCCATCATGTATGGCTCGATAATTCTTTTCTATTACTTGTGCAACCCAAAATTTTTCTAAGTTTTAAAACATATAGGAATGATCTTGATGTATTCTTTCTTTCCAATGTAGTTGTCCATTGAAACCCATCCTTTGCCTTGGATTAGATTAGCAATATTGCCAACAATGTAGGTCACATTCTCATATGAGGTAATGCACCACTATCCACATACCATGGATTGATACATTCATTATCTTGTCCTACATTGTGTACATGATAGTTGCATCCTCCATGTGAAGATTCTAGCTAACTTTGTTCACATCGAGGTGGTTCTTCTTCTTCTTTTGTGATGTACATGCTTTCTCTGGTATTTTTATGTGCTTGATTGGCATATTGCCCATGATTGTGACCATGTGAGTGACCTCTTTCTCTCAAGTCTGCTTTGTTCTTATGTTGCTTATGTTGGTTGCCTTATTCATGGAGATACTCAAGGATGTTTGCATCAAGAACAGCAGAGTCTATTGCACGGTCACGTTCATCATGGTCAAGATGGAAAGTGAAAGGGCATACCCAGTGCTATTGGAATGACCATGGTTGAAGGATCTCAAGGTTATCCATGATTGGGGAGGAGAGACCCTTACAATCACAATCACCCAAGCGGGGAAGGACATGTAGATACTTATGGGAAGAGCATACTCCAAAAAAATTGCAAGCCCGAATGGCTAGAGGTGAGGGAGAGCTAGTAGCCCTCAACATTGTGCCTGTTGCAATGATTGATGCGCTCCACGTGGTATTTCCAAAAGGCTTCAATAAAGATGAAGAAGAACAAAGGAGGTCCAAGAACAACTAGCAAACTGAATCAGCCAAGTCAACGGCAATGGATGAATCACCAAAGGTCAGGCAAAGAGAGAAATTAGCATGGGATCGCATGAAGAACTAAAGTTGATCCAGATCAATAAATAACTTTACAACAAATTCCTCAAGGTAGCCAAAGTACTCTTCATGGAATACAACATACCAACCCTGATACCTTTTTAACGCTCCTTGTTGAAGCAAGTAGTTACCATAACCCATGCTTGGCTGTAGCAAAGTTGGACCAACCTTTAGATGTCCAGAATGAGAGCCGTGACTGCCATTGGTGCAGCAAAGATTGCTTTCAGAGATGCAAGGTGGTTCCAACGGAGTCAAGGTGTTTTATAAATGACAAAGACCTCTTTACTATCATTCATGCTCTCAAGACTTGGATGCATTTATTGTTTGAACAGGAGTTCGAAGAGGGACTGATCACAAGGGCAGGTTGCCACGTCATCAGATGTGGCCAGATCAAAGCAGCAGAACAGCCCTGATAGCAAGGCAGGCCTGATGAACTACCTCATCCCTGTCAACTGTAAACACGTCTGCTGATGTCAACTGATTGGTGTGTCAGGGAGTAGGTCAGCATCTACAAAACTTGATTGCTCCATACAGACCAGTCCGGTCTGTTCTAGCCTCTAGGCCATTCTAACCTACAAGAATTGCCCTTCCCTTCATCCCACATCTGTCAGCCTTCATCGCAGAAGCCCCTTGATGCACCATGATATTGATTCCTTGTGCTATGTCCAACAGCAAGTAATAGTAAGATGTGTCGGTCACAGGCATAGAGGTTTGTGCAAATCAAAATTTAACTTTCTGTCCAGCGGGATGTGCCTCAACTGCAAGCTACAAAGCAATGTGAAAATCCGTGGTGTTGCCAAGCAGACGGGGCTTCTCCTCTGGTGAGCCTGAACAGATGGAGTGTTGCATTCTCGTCTGCTTTTGTCATGGAAACCTGTCCGATTGAAGTGCATGACTGCAATAACCTCCTCCAAGCCTGCTCACAAATCTCCTTCCATGGGTGAATGGGACATTGGTAGCATAGTGCCATCAATCCAAGCATGCTACAGAAACCAAAATGAACATGATAAATTGCCATCTATAATAAAGTAGAATACAAAACTCGGAGCACGAGAAACTCGGTATTCCTTTTCTGAAAGACACATCAGAGAACTTTCTCCTGAATTCTGAGGAAATATCCAGAACGTGCAGTTCTTTGTTGAAGCGCGGGGCAAAGATTGAGTTCTCCGCATATATAGAGGCCCTTTTATGAATAAGGTTATGTAAGGTTCTGAGGACAAGCATCTGTCCTGGCTAATCCTAGAGGGTAGGCCAATCCCTAGGGTATTGCCATAGTCTGCTCAGATTTACTGAATCGTTTTACAAAATGGTCATGCAGATAAGCATCAAGAGTTCTCAAGCAAAGAAACAGCTGATTGCTTTCCATCTGACATTTTTTTAGCAGTCTCCTCCATGATTATCAGAATTACCATTATTTTGGACCTTTCATGGAAAAAAGAACAATACAACCCTATTAACTTCAAAAGCTTGGATATGCTCAATCAACCGAGCTGCATTACAATAAAATTGCATGGCTTCCAGGAATTACTGGGAAGCCAAGTGATGAGTGACAGCCATTCGTTGCCATTTAGATGTTCATTATGTCTGACTTGTAACATCTGCCACACTGTCACGTATCACTGATAAGCTGACTTTATTCAAAAAGAACCTTCATCACAAGTTTGTATACCCTTAACCACTGGATTACCTATTTATCACGGTCATTTGGGTCAAATGGTGTGACTATATCATCAGAGGAATTTACCCCTTGATTTTGTCCAAGGTCATTTGGGTCAAACGGCGCAACTGTATCACGTGAGGAATTCATAAATTGATTTTGAGGCTTCTGAATCATTTCCATCTTGCTATGCTTGCGCTGTTTTTGTTTTACTCCAGCTGTCAAGCCTACAGGCGCCTGAAATGTTCTGTTTTCATGATCCTCTTCAGCCATTTGGGATCCTTGTCCTTCTGGAGATCTGAAAATTCATGGATTATCTGATCATCTATTGGGAAAAATGTGTTTTGGAAGGCATTATATACAAAAAAAGGGAAAAGAGCTGCCAGAGTGACTAAGGGGATCATCAACCAGTACATAGGCGCTGGAGCACAGGCTTCAATGAACACTCTATATGTTGTAGTTGAAATGGTAGGCTTTATAAAGCCGTAGATCACCAAAAACAAGAACCAAAGAAGAATGCTGCCCCAGATACATACGTGTCGGACCCATGTAAAATATTTTATAAACAAGGCAAGTTGGCAGTTGACTGTACGTGTACAATGTAGCTCCAAAAATTTCCAAGCCTGGTACTTGGCCACCCTTATGGAATGCCTGTCGATGTAGGATGTTTACAACAAAAAAGAAGACCACAAGAGCGCTGGCCACTCCATTTGCCATCCATCCAAGAATTCTGATCCAACCAAAGTTCAAGTTCTTTACTCCTTGCTGATAAAGGTGTGGAAACTGCAGCAACACAATCCATCAGCTAAATATTTTACAGGCCAACCCTCTCAATAACTCAGGCACACTTGAAGCATGCTGGGATAGCTAATCCTTACTTGTAATTTCAACCGTGCAGATATGTCCTGCTCAAGCATTCCCAGGGCTATAACTGGAAGGGATGTAAAGAATACATTGAGCAAGGACATATACCAGTCATTGTAGGCTGCTTGTCCAGAGAAAACTGCATAGTCCTCATAGTAAAACAGGGTGAAGCCAAAATGTATGTTTTTGTAGAAGAAATAACAGATCTGAAGACAACAAGACAGAAGTCCCATAACAAAAGAAGTAAGGTGCAAATAGAAGAAGATTAAAAAATGCATTGTGCATGAAAGAATGAGATAAAATTACTCATACAAGATTTGAATAGCACCATGGATGTAATTCGCTGTAGCACCAGCTGCCATGAACAAGCAGCAAGCGCTCCAAATAGCTAAATTGTGCTATGGCAAAATCACTGGCTATTGTTGCCTGGAATGAGATAAGAGAACCATGCGTTGGGAGCCTAACCACTAGTAAGGTATCAACATATGGAACTTGAAAGATTAAAAGATATATTTGACTAAGAAGGTTGAACCCCAACATGCAAAGCACAAAGAAAATAGCAGAATTAAATAAATTATTAATGTATACTCGACTCTTTTTTATAAAGAAAAACTATATCTAATATTGAAGCCCACACATGGTCACTCCACAAATCCCATTTTCGCACCTGCATGCCCTCAACTCCAGTGATGCCAACGCCAACATGTGCTTCTTGTATCATGCCAACGTCGTTTGCACCATCCCCAATGCCCAATGTGGTGACTCCTGTCTTTTGCTTAACCAGCCGAGTTATCTGTAACCATACATATATCAAAGTATTTGTCTAAATGGTCACGAAAAGAAAACAGAAAAGAAAAGAGAAGTTTTGTTTCCAAGCCCTGGCATTAAATTTGTCATGATGATGAAAACACTACAAAAGCTGCAGAGAGAAGTAACCCCCACCAGCATACAAAAGCACACAGTAAAGAAGACAGTGGCTTTGGTCACTCAAACCTTGCCAACGAAGATGCCTAACACAACACCAAAAAATAAAACGGAAATCCAAGTTGACCATTAACCTCATTGAATGCATAAAAACAGCTACCCTGCTGAGAACAGAGTGGCATTGGTACGTGCAGGTCACACTGTGCCTGCAGTGTTCAGACTTCTCTGTAGTGTGATGCAGAAATACAGTATCTCTAGTCGTTGTGCAGGACCAATTTAACTGCCCTTCGGGCCTGTAGCCTGCCTAAAATAAACATTCTCTAGCTCAAGAGTCAATTCAATATCTTGAAGGTTAGAATATATGATGAGCCAGCTTTGATTCATAATTTCCTAGTTACAATCTCTATGCTGTGTAGATGAATGAGATCATCTATATTGAAAACCAAAGAGGAATTCCTTCCTGAGAATGAGTTAGAGAGAAATTGAGATGCCTGGGACCAGTGTAAGACGAATAATCGACCACTGACTCAGTATATTAGTTAATATAAGAAAATCCCTTTGAAGCATATGGGCATCAAATTGTGGAGATTCCGTGGGCTTGATCCTGCTTATAAAAGTCGGGTTAACCAGAACTAGCCTAAGATGCTTGAGAAGGCAATTAAATTTGACCAACTCTTTGATGACACAGTCAACAAAGGGGTTTAAACGTGCATCTATGCACAGAAGCCGCCTAATGCGACTGGTGGTTCTGCATTTCAAGGGTCACAAAAATAAAATTCAACAAAAGTCTATGCAAGTGAAAAACGCTTGGGGACCAACTCGCTTCTCGTCCTCTTTGGAGTACGAGAAGGCCACCTAAAGGTTAACCACCTTTGCATGGGGTGGAACATGCCATAGATGTTATACGAGATTTTAAACCCATGAGTAATCCCCCTTACCCCTCCTGAGCCAAAAAGAGGTTCAAGAGTTAGAAAGTTGGTTGATGGACTACCTGAAAAGTGGCTTTATATAGCCGAGTGTGTCCCCTTGGGCTTCACAAATTCTCTTGGTGAAGAAACAAGTGAGTATGAGTACTCATGAGCACTACCTTAGGTTCCGCCAAACACAAACGATTGTCAAGATAAATGGATGATTAATTTGCAACGCTTGTGATGGAAGCCAACCATTGAAAAGTTGGAATGCTATAATGCAACCGCTTGCAAATGCAAAGAGATTGCAAACTCTATGTGTGTGTGTGTAAGAGAGAGAGAGAGAGAGAGAGAGAGAGAGAGAGATTTAAAAAAAAGTGTGGGTGAGTAGGGAGAGATTAAAAATAGAAGGGGGCCACTTGGCAAGAAATAGTGTGGGACACTTTTTTTACAAAAATGTTAGTATAGCGCTACCTGGAAGGCAGTGCTAAAAATATGTGTCTATGCACTTGTGCGTAGACTATCACATCTTAACAAGATCATAATTAAGAATAAATATCCTCTCCCTTTCATTGATGAGTCGTTTGATCAACTCGAGGGTGCATGATATTTTTCAAAAGATTGATTTGCGTTCTGTTTTGGTTATCATC
The DNA here is from genome assembly GCF_047967505.1 of Dipteris shenzhenensis. Lineage (NCBI taxonomy): Eukaryota > Viridiplantae > Streptophyta > Polypodiopsida > Gleicheniales > Dipteridaceae > Dipteris > Dipteris shenzhenensis. Next base: position 33,716,884 of record NC_141608.1, on the reverse strand, counting down.
TAATATACATATGGGAAACTTTTGGGACAATGATGGGACACTATGAGTTTTTAGTCATAATGCTCTTGCACTTTTATGAACTTATGGATAGAGGCTTGCAATCCTATCTAGGTAAGTTTGTCACTTTTTTCTAAGAGGATATCCTCGTCTATAGTAAAACAAAAGCAAAACATCTTGAACACTTGAGACAGGTGTTCATGTTGCTTCAAGAGAAATTGTTACTTGCTAAGGAAAGTAAATGTGAATCCTTTGTGAAAGGAGTAGCTTATTTAGGGCATATAATCTCTAATGAGGGGATACGCATGGATCCAAGCAATGTCATTAAGGACTATGTGAAGATTACCATTTCTATGACGGATTCACTAAAGGGGTTCTCATGGGGGGAACCCCAACAAAGGAGTTTCGAGAAACTCAAGGCGGCGATTGCTACTGCTACTCCCATCCTAAAGGTAATGAATCCAAATCATCCATTTATGCTTGAAACGGATGCCAGTAGTAGTCATGTGGTAGGTGTTGTTCTTTATCAAAGGTAGTTGACCTATTGCTTTTGTGCACAGTGTAATTATTTAGCTTTATGAGAGGCAGTTGTATGCAATTGTCCATGCATTAAAAACATGGCAACATTACTTGTACGATGCCCATTTTTAGATAGTCTTTGACCAGGATAGAATCAAATGGCTATCATCTCAAAAAGAGTTGAAGCATCGTAAAGCTTGCTGGGTTGATTGCTCCAAGAGTTTGACTTTGAACTCAAGTATCACAAAGGTCAATACAACGTGATTGATGACACATTTAGTCACTAGAGAAAAAGGACATGTGGCATGGGATGCATGTATGGACTTTGAAGATGGTTGGATCTCTACAATGATTTAGACCTCTAGCCCGCATGTGGCTCAATGTACTGAGCCTACGACAGAGAGGTGAGTTGCTAGGTCGAGGTGTAATGACTTGACGGAGAAGGTTGATGTACTGGTATGGTGATAGGTTCTAACTTTTTGGGCTTGGATTTGCTACTAGTACAAGTGACATGTGACACAAAATGAACAGTGCCACAATGGCATGGAATCTTCAGTTTTGGGAGTGGACTTGAAATTCGTTCAATTCAGGTTCTAACTTTTTGGGCTTGGATTTGCTACTAGTACAAGTGATGTGTGACACAAAATGAATAGTGCCACAATGGCATGGAATCTTCAGTTTTTGGAGTGGACTTGAATGGTTCAATTCAGATGGACTATGTGAAGAGACCTTCCACATGAGCTTTACCTTCTTATTGGAAGATAGGCTGAAGGCATTGAAAGAGATCCAAACTTCTCAGTAGTTTAATGAAGCTTTGGTTGGAGACTCCTTCCCATCCCTTTGAAACTCAGAGTCTTTGGAATGGCACCTAGGTAGTTATGGGAAAGATGCATGCATTGCAGGTGAACTTTGAATGGATGAACTTTGTGCAAGTCCTGCCTTCATAGCAAAGAAGAGAATTTCGTGTTGGAGTCTTCATCATCAATAGTTCCCTCTACCACTGCCTACATACACCAAAGAGCAAAGCAGGCCATATGCTTCTACTTGGCATGTGAGCGTGGTTCGGGTCCAAAGCCAAAGAGGGGCGTTCCTTTGATGGGCCAATTGCTCAATCTAATGGAAGAGATAGGGAAGGTATACCAGGTTGTATTCCTTCTATTTGTATCAAACATGTATTTAGGTAGAGTTCCTAGATCTCCCACTTGCTCTGTTTTCGTAGTTAGAAGCACTAAGTTTGCTTTCATGCTAATTTCTGGGCATAGAACATGAGAAATTTGTAGGCACACATACTTATGGTCCAATTACTGTGCTTTTTTTGGTTTCAAAGAACATCATTTCTCTTCAAAGGTAAATCTATTAATGCAATTGAGATAACTATTCATTGGTTGATGCATACATGCACAAAAGTATTATATGGAAGTAGCAGATGCCCTTATTGATAAGATCAGAGAGCCTAAAGATGGGCATTTCTCTTTCCAACTGAGTATTTGGATGCTACAAAATAAATTTGAAATTTGTTGCTAGACTTGCATGTTGCTATGCCCCCTCTCAAGATGGAGCAAAGGGAGAATAAAGTCTCTGGTCTCTAGTTTACTTACCTTGGCTACACTTGCCTCGGAAGTGTGATGTTCTTAGGTTTCCATTTGGTTACTACTATCCTGGATATTACTCTATTCGTTTCATGGTTACTATTGCGGCTCTATATTGGCTCATCAAGTTTTGTTTTGCTCCTTTCAAAGGAGATGTACATATGATGAATTCTCTTTGATTCAGTAATAAAATAGCCCTCTTTTTTATTCAGTAATAAAATAGTCCTATTTTTAATTCAGTTTTAAAATAGCCTTGTTTTTTATTCAGTAATAAAATAGCCCTCTTTTTTATTCAGTAATAAAATAGTCCTATTTTTAATTCAGTTTTAAAATAGCCTTGTTTTTGATTCAGTAATAAAATAGCCCTCTTTTTGATTCAGTAATAAAATAGCCCTCTATTTATCACAAGGAAAAAGTACTAAATTAGTACTAAATCTAAAACAAAAGTGTTGTGATATTAAAATGCACTCATTGTCTCTTAAGTTGATTGATTCTTGAGAGGCTATCTTCTTTTACTATGGCATGCTAGATCATCAGATTTGTATTGCTCATTGTGTTATTTTTAATGTGTCATTGTCCCCCCCCCCCCCTCTCTCTCTCCCCTCATGATGATCAATTTGCTTTTTTCATAAAGGAGATGGCCTTATTGCAAAGCCAAGTCCCCAAAACAATGCAATGGTGCATCATAATACCTACCACTCAATATCACTCCAAAATGTGGACACAATCAACAATAGAATAGCACACAAGTTTGGAAAGTAGATAGCAAAGTAGCTATTAACTGTACAAATTACTTAGTTCTGCAATGGTAGACAAGGTTTGATACATAAATCACTTCACAACTCTATGTAGGCAATTAAAATACTTTGCATATGCATTTTTTTTTGTTGCAAAAAAGGAAGTTGTATTATATTATATAATGATTAAGAGACCAATCTTTACATATCTTAGCTTAAAAATTACACTAGCCCCCAAGAGAAGAAAAAGAGCAGACCAAAAAGTGTATCACCATTGAAAATAACAAATAGCCAAACACTATTTTAGGTCCCCTAAACTTTTATCTAGAGTAATATGAGAGCCTTTGGGACTTGAAGGACTTTCTGATGTAAGTTGCATGCTTTAAAAATGTGATTATGGGTAGCGATTTCTTTTTTCAACTATTTAAGGGTATCATTGTAGTTGAAGATCTGTTGGTCCACCATCATTTGGTCCTGTTGAATAACCAGACTTAAAATGAGGACCAATACAAAAGTAATCATCAAGAGCAACTATGTGTGAACCTTTTGTACCATTTCATGAAATTAAATTTAGACATAGAGACTATGTCATTAAATTGGAAATTATTCTTGGCAAGCCAAATGAACTACAAAGCATGAGCCATCACTAAATATATTCTTTTAGACCTAGACATCTTTTGTAGCATCCTTCTCCTTTACCAATCATCAAACTTTTGTTGTTAGTCCACACTGCTTTGTGTAGGATTAGCTAGAGGAGTGTTGACATTTTCTTTGGAATCCCTTTGTCGCACATTTGGAGGAATCTAATCTTCCACCTATGTCTATAGTCCTTAGTTTTCCAATTAGTATCAAGGGCTCTAAAAAACTCATCTAGGTCATTTTTGGTGGTTGTAGGATGGGAAGTAGATGGTTAAACCTACCAAGATGAATTCCTTCCATCAAACTAGGGAGGAAACTCCTTCCATTATGTCTACTCTAATGACAACTTGATTATGCCCATTACTACTTCTCTCTGTTTATTTGTCAGTATAAATTGCCTCCTGATCTTTGGCCAGGTCTTCTATCTAAATTCTTCCTTTAGCCAAAATCCCCCCCAAGTCAGAAATCCCTTCTTGAATATTAAATTGACTAACAAGAAATCACTATAATTTAAAGAGTGGTTTTTAATGTAGTAGATTTCCCTATAGAGTCCAAAGACATAAAGGCACCTTTCCCTAAAAAGACCAATTGAGATTTTGGTTCAAGGGACATTTAGCAAGGCTATTGTTCACATATGCCTAGTCTCCATTGCATATAGGAGGCCTTTCAAGACAACTAGAATGCTCTCTAGACGTGTATCGAGTTGCATTTTATCTAGGCTATATCTCTTTTTTCATTGCTACCCACAATAAAAAATTTAACCATGGTATAATCTAGTTAGCATATCATGCATATCGTAGATTGATGCCACTCAATTGTGCAATGCAGCACTTTCAAGTCATTGCTAGCATGCTCTTTGAACCTCAAACCATATAAGCCCATAGTTATGCCCATTATTAGAGCCCTATCTAGAAAATGTGCCACCTATGCATTGCCTACATGGGTTATAACCTTGGTTGAGAGTAGCGAATCAAGGTAAAATATGTCGGGAAAATGTGGCAAGATCCCTATCTATTACTTCTTAGCATAAGGATTACACAAAATAGACAAACTCCAATGTGTACTATAATTTCATACATTTTACATTTTACAAGGTTGACAATATATCATGATCTTCACACAAAACCAAAAGTGATATAAACACAAATATTTTAGTTAACATATAGTCAAAATGCATATACTTGCTTATCACAAAGAGGGAAGAATAACATTTGATTAAGTGAAAGATCTTGATTCTATAGGTGTCTCTCTAGTTTACCATCTAGCATCAAGAAGCATTCTTGAAAGATATTTTTTTGGGATAAAATATAAATTGTATATATATTGAGAATAGAAGACTTTACATTGAAGTTCATATTAGCCTCAAACTCTCATGAGGGAAAATGATAACATAAGAAAGACAATGAAAATTCTCTAACCATTACAAATAGGAAACTGATCTCTAAACTAGATGCTTCATTTTGGTCTCCCTCTTGGTCCTTCTTGGCTTTGCAGCTACTTGGTTTTCTTGGTCCTTTAGAAGTTGACCATGTGCTTGATTGAATTTTAGAATCTCCTTTGAAAGTCTTTGTTTTTACTATTAAACCATAACTTTTGAAAAAAAAGGTGTTAACAAGAACATTATTAAAATGTATATTGCTACTAGCTATCCAATTGGATGATATAGCTTCAGCCCTTACTTAAACCCAGTGGTCTTTGTGTATTCTCAACGATGACTCACGTGTCATGGAGATCTTGAAGGAATGCCGATGAAGCCTCCACTCCAAGCTACTCCTTGTGAGAGCAATGCAAAGCACGAGCCACGTCTGCATGTGTCACTCAAGCGGCTCCCGGATTTTTGAAATGTGTTTCCATAAGAGAAAGAGGGAAGGGGGAGAAGGGAAAGGAGAGGGAGAAGGGGGGAAGAGAGGGGAGAAGGGAGGGAGAAGGAGGAGGGAAGGAGAGAGTGAAGGGGGATCGAGTGGCAACAAACACAAAGGCACTACAAGGGAAACAAGAGAACACCCAAAGACTCTTGAAAGAGAAGAGGGAGCTTGTATTCCAAACTTGTGTATACAACAATGAAGAGAAAAGTCAACCATTTGGCCTTTTATACAAGTCACCTTTTGAAGGGAGGGCTAACCCTTTCCCTTTTTGCACTCTCCCTCTCTTTGCATTTACAAGGATCTTGGGCCCATATGGTGCCAAGGCATCTTATCTATCCTTTCCTTTCCTCTTTCTATTGCAACCCTTGTTGTCGCGCTTCTCTGTGTGTCAAAAATAGCACTTGTATTAACCCATATAATAGCGTTTTGGACAATCTTGGCATTAGGAGGTGCTCCTGCCAAGATCCCAAATAGCGCTTGTGTTAACCTTGCCAATCAGGATGGTCCTGGCGCCTGCCTTTGTCCTAAGCCATTTGAGGCTGAAAACTTGGATGGCGAGGTTGATCTTGAGATATTTGCGGCTCAAAAACCATATGGCCCATAACTGTGCTCCATGGTGTCGGCTGTGGCTGTTAACATGTCCCCCTTCTTATTGTCGAGCCACCCTCAGATAAGCCGCACTGGAGGAGGTGGGTGGAGAGGACCGTCTGTAGGATTACGTAGCGGTCTAATTGGTGGGGGGTGATCCGGGTGAAGTATGAGTAGAAATTCCAAAAGTGGGTGGCATGCATGTCCTTGTAGGTGTGAATATGATGGCCATGGAGGTTGCGGACTCGAAGGTAGAGGCGGAGGTCCTAGAACTGAGAGGGGCCGATGTCGGGGTTGAAGACAAATTGGTTGTTGAGATTACGGAGCTTGTCATCAATTGGCTGACTATGGGCGGGGAGATCACAGAGGAGCAAGATGATGAGGCGGTTAAAGTGGACCGCTGCAACAACCGCTGGGTTAGGAACAGAGTCGTAGGTGTCGTTGAATGACTAGAGGTGGAAGCAAAATCCCTCCTAGGCCATTTCCTTGGGAAAATTGTACTTTGCAAAGTTGTATAGAATATTGGGGTCCTTTTGTTGGAGCTCGCGGAAGTGGGCCTAGGTCTAATGGCATTCCATGGGCATGTATAGGGGGTGGATGCGCCGGTCAATGTGCACCCAAATTTCTCCTCCAAAAAAGGAATGCACCAATAAGGTTGAAGGCCAGCGTCACAATCGGTGAGGGGGACAGGTGCATCGAGAGCGAGGTGGTACCCGTCGGGTGTGCACTTCAAAATGGTCCGCTACCAATTGTTGAAGGATTGGGTAATAAATTGGGTAAGGGGGCGAGCTTACATAATTTTGTAGAGGTGGAGGCGGGAGCCTTCGAGCTGCGTCTTCTAATGAAGCATTAGGGCAATGTCGAGCAGATATTGGACGAATTCCAGATAGGGTCGCCAATGGACATCTTCGAGTAGGGAGGAGGGGAGTGCTAGAGGGACATCATCATCATCCATAGGCATAGGTTCCTCTTTAGTAGTCCCTACAGGCGACGGGTCGATGAGCGTATGTACAAAATTCACCGGCTTGACGAATGTGTTGAGTGCCTCCTTCGGAAGGTCAATAGGAGCAATAAATAACTAAGGCCCTTGGCCGTAGGTTTGCATCTGTTGATATCGACTTGGAGGCCGTAGGGAGTGTAGACCCATGGGCTGAGTTCATCGAGCATGGCTAGGTGCATCACATCATCATTTTGTGGATAATTAATGGACTCGATGATGACCCGGTACCATGCTTGGAAGTTGAGCAGGATGGGGTGGGCAGCAAGGGTCTGAAGGTCGGAGGGATGGAGGAGAGAGAGGCTGGCGGGTTGAAGGTCGAGGGAGATGACGACGATGGGGAGAAAATGGTCAGGATTGCGGTAGCAGATTGTTTGGAGTGCGAGGAAGGGGGGCAGTGAGGTCTATGTGGAAGATGAGGTTTTGTGCACGGAGGGCATCGAAGTACATTTTTAGGGTTTGGGGGACGGTGACTGGGGCGAGAGTGTATGTGGTGAGTTGGGCGGAGATCTCTTGGTACATCTGAAACTCCTGTTGCACCCTGTCTTCCAACACGGGTTCCTTTGGGCGGCCAGAGGTATGGAGGTGCTCGTTTTTGCCTGTATGGTGATGGTGAGGACACGTTCCTATGCCAAGAGATCCTGGAGGGTTTGGATCTACCTATCGGTTTGCACCCTGCATTCTTCTGTGGTGTGAAGGCTGGATTTTGCCTTGTCCAACTGGTCCATGAGGGTTTGGACTAGGGATTTACTGGCAGAAAGCTCATCCTTGAGCTTGGTGACGGAGACTTCTAGCTCTTTGGCCTTGGTTTGATATTCTAGGAAGAACCTGGTGCTATGCCATCAACTACCAAGTCGACTGGCGTGCTCGAACTGCTTCGCTTACCAACGGTGGTCAAATGGTGATAGTCTAGCTATGCAGACCAAGCCCCCCCTTCTTCGTCCCTGACCTCGCCGATTCATGACAATGAAGCGATGTAGCAAAGATGACTGGACGACCTAGCTTCCATCCCAGCACACCGCTCGAGGTCCCAACTTGAAAGGAGCACAAAGCTTGCCGCAATGGTAAACCAATGCCATTGCACGCTCGACCCACGCTGCCATTTGCCGCTCAAGAAATTTGAGTTGCAAGTACAAGATACTATCATCACCACCCAACGTCACTTCGAGTGGAACCGATGCCTAACAAATGGTAACGCAATAGCAGTAGCCTCAACCACCTTGAGATCGCTTCCCCCACACACAGGCACTACCTGGAGGAAGCTGCGTCCAATGCTCATGCCTTATCCACTGCCATGCATCACCAACAGCTTGAGCAACACCGCCCGCTCGGGCGGCCAAGGAACAAAGTCGCCTGGATCCAGAAGAAGACATTGCAAACCCTGAAGGTGATGAAGGCAGCACCATAAGAACCTATGTCCTCACAAGATACAACACTAGCACCATAAGAACCTTCCAATGATCTAGACACAACAGGCCAGCCTCAAGGTACCGAATATGCAACGGTGCCATGGGCGGTCCAACTCCACACAAGCATCGCCACCACTAGTCGAGATACCCCACAGGGACCAAATTTCACCCCACAAAGAGTTACACAAGAACCTCGCCTTGGGGACGAACACTTGACATCGGACCCTGCAACCAAAGTCCGACACAAAGGTGCCTCTCGCATCCAAGGTAAAGAATAAGCTGGACGCGTACTCTACATGGCTCCTTACTCACTATGCTACAGTATGGCATCTGCCTCCACTGCATTCATCATATTCATCACGTCTAGGTCTAGGTGAGTCAGTACGGTAGGCATCTCACCTAATGCACCAGCAACACACTAGTCTCTACCGAACACACCACACACGTACACACGTGCGTTTATGTGTGTGTGTGTGTGTGTGTGTGTGTGTGATGCCTTGTGTGGGCATGTGTGGTTTTTTGTGTGTTTATGTACATTGATGTTTCTTTCTATGAGACTTTATTTAGACCATGCGCACTGTTTTAGTATGATAATTTGTACATGTGGTTTTTGTTTATGTGTGTATGTTTGTTTCATTTATTAAAAACTTTCTAAACATATATGCCAATGATGACAAAAATCTTGGATCCTTAGCTGGTTGTAGTTAAGGATGGTATAGAAAGATCATATTTTATGCATTTTCTACCATAAGTCCATGTTATTATGTACAACATTGTTTTTCTTCTTATTCTTCTTTTGATACTTATGTATGAGCATGTTTACATTAGGACCTTAGAGGATGGAATAATGGATGTACAATTTCTTGGATTTTTTATATTTTATGATGTGCTTTGCTTCCTGTTGTATTAATGTGTGGATCTCTCTCTCTCTCTCTCTCTCTCTCTCTCTCTCTCTCTCTCTCTCTCTCTCTCTCTTGTAAACAAAAGTCTGAGGCCAACAAACAATCATTTAGATTGTTTGTAAAAATTGAATTATGTATGTATTGCATTATAATTTGTAAAAATATTTAGAGTTGAGGTTATTACTATTCTAGATTAAAACTTGTGTTGTTATGCAACATTTATAACTATGGTTCATGGATGGTGGCGAGGATAGTCTTGTACTATTCAAGCTAGGTAAGTATGATGATGGCAAGTCTTTTTATTTTTTTTATTTTGAATATTATAGCTTCATATGTCTTGTAAACAAAAGTCTGAGGCCAACAAACAATCATTTAGATTGTTTGTAAGAATTGAATTATGTATGTATTGCATTATGATTTGTAAAAATATAATTTAGAGTTGAGGTTATAACTATTCTAGATTAAAACTTGTGTTGTTATGCAACATTTATAACTACGGTTCATGAATGGTGGTGAGGATAGTCTTGTACTATTCAAGCTAGGTAAGTATGATGATGGCAAGTCTTTTTATTTTTTTATTTTGAATACTATAGCTTCATATGTTTTGTAATAATATGTAACTTTTAAAAATTGGATCTTCTCCTTTAGGAATCATGCAAAGAACACATAAAGACCTTCAAGGTCAACACACAATTGTTCCAACATCCAAGTATGTAGCATCTTATCTTGCCATAAACTTTTTTTTTATAACATGCAAGATGACATGGGTTTTTGAAAATTTTGCAAGTTCATTGAGTGAATTGGATAAACAATGAATATCGTGCATATTCTAAAATGTAGTTATTAAAGTTTAAATGCTAATACAATTATTATTTGCTTATAATCAAAGTATTAGATATGGGCTGTAAAATGTATAGTCTTTAATATAAGGGCAAAATTTTGAACTAAGCTTGAAATTATCGGCTCAAAAATATTGACACCTTTGGGAACCAGCCAAGATTTAAAAATCTAGGTTGAATATAAGAGTAGAAGGTGTTTTTATTGGTTCAGAAAATAATTTTTTTCTAGCATTGTATGAGAGCCTTGTTAATTACGGGTTGCACCCATGTGGACTTGCATAAGCTTGAAATAGTCAACTCGACTAAGACATATGAAGAGCTGCTTGATTGCGCTGTCACTCCTAGAAAGAACGAAGGCTCAGAAGGCCAAATGGCTTGAAAAGCAACACAAAGAAAAATGCTGGCAGTGATACTGAAGAAACAACTTCAAATAAAGATAAGCTCAAGACCAAGTTGAAGAAGGCACTAAAGGAATTGGGCATTTGAGGGAAACTAGGTGGTAATGAAAAATGGCATAATAAGTGTTCAAGGAATGGACACTTAGAGAGGAAGACTGTAAAAAAAAGTAGTGCAACACTTGCACCAAGTTTGGGCATGATGACTCGGAATGTTGGTTCAATCATAACAATTGCCAAGTATAAGTGAACCAGGTGACCCACTGATACTTGGCCTACCAATGGGAAACTGCTGCCACGCCCTGAGCAGAAGATAAGGGTAAGAATGGTAAGAAAGATACTGGTAAGAATGGCAATGAGAAAACAAATCTGTGTCCAAGATCAAATGTTTATACTATGGAGAGAACCATCTTTGTTCAAACTATCCAATTTGGGCTAAACGTTTGAAGTTCCTCAAAATTAATATGGAACAAACATAAGTGGATCCAGAATGACACGATAGCCAAGCTACCAGATGCAGTAGAAGCCCAAGTAGTTACCAAGTCAAAAGTTCCAATTGCACGTCCTATGGATATTGGTTCCTTAGATAAAGAAATGAATTGGAAGGCACAAAAGGAATTTACTGCTAAACTTGCCAGAGATTTGAAGGGCAAAACAAAGAACCAGGGATTTGAAGGTCAAAGCACCAAGAGTGTAGATTCCATCTGAGCTGCCTTAGTTACCATCACTGATGAACTAGGAGAATATTCAAAGTTTAAACAACTGCACAGGAACTGAGCACTTCATTAGATCCTAGTGCAAAGCCATCCGAATATGGGTAATATTCAAGAATATGAAAATCAATTTGATCATTGGCATTTATTGAATTGATGTAGATAGCTCCATATTGCCATGGTTTCTTCACTCAGTAGATTAAGGAATCTATGGAGCAATTGAAGGAGGTTGACTCTTAAGTCACTATACCTGTCATTGACATCCAAGTGGTCGATGAAGAAGTACCAGTGATCACCATCAAAGTCAAAACCAGATCATACTAGGTGTGATAGTAGATGGTGGTTCAGGAGTAAACATTATTTCTAAAGAAATTGCTACGAGTCTGAAGTTTAAGACATTCAAGCCATCTCCTTTTCGACTACGGATGGCAGATCGATAACTAGTTGACCCAAAAGGTATGCTACAAGATGATGTCCATTTGTAGCCGGCATCTATTACACAATTACTTTTATTATAATTGCCATGGAGCAACATGCCTACCCTATTTTTTTGGGATGCCCTTGGGTTAAAAGTGCAAGGGTACTACGAGGGTACTACATGATTGGGGTTCACATGAAATCATCACATCAATACTAATAATCAAGACGTTTGCATTCCTATAAGTCCTTGAAAGGTTTTGAGTGGTTATGGGCCTAAGGATTTGGAAGTTATAGATCCATTTCCTCAAGATCTAGAGTCACGATTGATGAAACTACAAAAACTTCTTGTTGGCGTGATTGATATTTTCCAAGTGGCTACTAACATCAAACAAAGATTGTAGGCCAAGCAAATTGCTAAACAAAAAGATTTGTTCCCAAAAAATTTTATTGAAGGAATTGAAAGAGAAAGAGAATTGGTTGAGACATCAGTCACCATTACACATCTCGGAACTAAGCAGTTGGTGCCAGAACTAACCCAAGAACTCAATCCTGGAACAAAAGACAAACTTGCAACGGTGATAGTAAGTGCCGATCTCTCTTTTGATCAAATGCATAAAAGGGTTCCTGACCCATTTCCAATACCTTTCATAGATGGAATACTTGATCAAGTTGTTGGACATGAGATGTCCTCAATTATGGATGGTTACAGTGGCTACAATCAAATTATTGTTGCTCCAGAAGATCAATCCAAAATTGTTTTTATTATAGAATAGGGTGCTTATGCAACCCGAGTGATGCCTGTTGGTTTGAGAAATGCACCATCAACTTTCTAGATATTTATGGTAAATACTTTCAGGAACTACGGAACTGAATTCATTTCCATTTATTTGGATGATTTATGTGTCTATTCTTCAGATAAAGATCATCTAGGGATCATCTATGCTACTTGGAAAATGTATTTTAGAGATGTAGACAAGCTAGTATTTCACTCAATCTAGGCAAGAGTGTATTGTGTGTCTGAGTTGGTATTTTCCTCGAGCATATCATTTCACAAGATGGTATGCATTCTTTTGTGGGATTCATCAGTTTTTACAAGCATTCTATCAGGATTTTGCTAAGATTGCAGCTCCATTGTCTGAATTGATTAAAAAAGGATGCCATGTTTGAGTGGCCTACTCAGTTATCTGTAGCCTTCCATGGCTTGAAAATTCGAGCTGCGGTTACACCCATTTTGAGGCAACCTGGATGGGATGTCATGTCCCATGTGTATGTTGATGCTTCTAGATATTTATTGGGCATTATTTTGGCTCAACCCAATGGTCAATTGGATTATCCAATGTATTATTCACATAAATTATTCACCCCCACTAAATCTAACTAGAGTACCTTTGGGCACGATTTTCAGCATATTGAAATTAAGGCATTATTATCTTGACAACCCTTTTGCTTTCTATGTTGATCACTAGGCTTTGCTGTATTTGATCAACCCAAAATTGTCATTCAAGGATGCCTTGTGTGTTGGATTCTTCTTTTACAATAGTTCAATTTCAAGATTATTCATCAACTTGGGAAAACTCTCATAGGAGCTGACTGTTTTTCTAGACTACCTGCTATAGAAGATACTAAAGTAGTTGTTATTTCTAAACTTCCAGATGCTGAGCTCTTTGCAAGTGGTTACTATGAGCATGAGTATGCCAAGTTGATGAATTATTTATCTAATGGCACATGGACATCTCTACCATTGGTGTGTAGATGGTGCTCTCCGTCAATGGGTTCTTCCACATGATCAAGCTATGGATCTGCAAGGGGCTTCTTTGAGTCCCTTTGGTAGACATTTCCAAGGAGAATTGACTACCAGGAAAGTCTTGCAGGTAGGCTTATGGTGGGAATATTTGTTTAAGGATACTCAAACTAAGTGTATACAGTGTGATGTGTGGCAACGTACTGGACATTTGTTGTTGACAAATTAGTCTGTGCCATTACAACCTACTCGTCCTTGGGAAGTATTCCAGAGATGGGGATTGGATTTTTTTGGTCATGTCTCTACAAAGTGGGATTTTGTTGGTCACTGCTAGTTTAAGTGGGAAAAAGCTAAGGCACTTTGTGATAACTTGGCTCAAAGCAATGCCACATTTAAATTTGCGAATATAATTTGCAAATATGGATGCCCCATATACCCTGTCAGTGAAGATCAAGGCTCATATTTTATTAAGTTATGTAGTTGCTTGCTGAAGAATGAATGTAAGATTATGCATATAGTTTCAAGCATTATTATGCTAATGGTAATGGTGAAGCTAAATCAACCAACAAGACACTCAAGTTAATCTTGACTAAGACAATGCAGTGTCATAAAATTGATTGGGATGTCAAACTTCATGTTACAATTTGGGCTTGCCTAACTGCCTATAAGGTCACTACTAATCTAACAACTTTTTGTATGGATTTTGGATTGAAGTTGTAGTTCATTTGGAATTTGTTGTTCCCAGTCTCCGAGTGGCAACAGAACACCACTTAGATGAATTTGAGGCAATCAAAGGATGATTACATCAGCTAAGCCACCTAGATGAACTATGCCTCCGAGCAGCCTATGAGAAAACATGTGTGCCTCAAGATCTATGGAGTGCTCTAAGGTGGATGAAACCTATGTGGAAACATGATGAAGAGAGTACTCATGATGTGTACCTCAAGTCAATTAGGTTCCAAGATAGATTAGGTTGGAATCATAAACAGAATCTTGAGTGAGGGTGCATTTCTCTCTTGTACGCAACAACACATGATAGGCCTCTTATATAGAGAGTGCCCTTGGAATAGTCAACAATTGTGGGATCCTTTGATCCACATCTCTCCTTGTGGATATCCTTGATCCACAACTCCACATCATGTAGTCCACATCCTAGGGTGGCTACTTTAATTCTTTCCTATACCATACCTTAGCCTTTTAATCTGTGTGCTCATGGCACCATATCTCAACACCTCCCCTTGGTGCCATGATCCTTTGGCTACCGCAAGGTGGTCAGATGTGAATTGACATTCCATCACCTCCCCTTAGTGCACGCATTGCTACTTAAGGTGGTTAAGTGTGGCTTTTACATGTCAATACCTCCCCTGGGTGCTTTCATAGCTACTCTCAGGTGGTCAGGCTTGATTTACAAACATATGGACTGAAGGTGGCAAGGATGTTGCTTCTCAATACATGTTGTCAATGGCGTTCTCTTCTTTGCTTAATGTAGCTTGATGCATGACGCTTTGTTCTTCCATGTGCCTTGATGCTTTATGTGTGGATGCCATGTTCTGCGCTATGGTCATCTCATGCACTTGTGCTTGTGGGATGCTTATGACAACGATGTGTGCATTCATGCTTTGATTTGTCATTTGTTACAAAGGTCTTACCAATTGATTTCTTTCAATATTGGCAATGTCTAATTGCTTATAATGTTTCTGACTGAACAGTGCATAGAGCTCAAAAAGGTGATCACTTTTCCTTTTTAGAGCACGTGCAAATTCCTCGTGGATTGGAAGTAATAGCTTTTCGAATGTTCTATGAAGAAGAGGTGGCCAGATGATGTGGCACAGGGAATCATATCATGAATTCCAAACTGTGCTTGGTAGGGGCTATGTGCTTAGGTGGCACTTGGTTATGTGGTATGCTTATGTGGCACTCTACCATGTGTCAGTCTTCTAAGCCAAATGAGTTATAATCAAACTTAACTATGGTCCAGCACTGGAACCTAACCCCACTAACTTAACCACCCCTAACCATGGCTTAGTGTGGGTTTAGTTGGTCCTATTTGCCATGTGTTAACCTTACCTAACCTCACCTCCAAGGGTTTATTTGATTAACCCTATCTACCACGTGGCATTTTGTGGACAACCTTAGCAGAGATAGTGATGAAGGATATTGTGCGGCTTTCAACGACGATGGCGACACAACAAGTTGCGAGTTTTCAGAGTTTCAAGACTCAAAGGCACATAGAAGCAACGTCGTAGGCACGGGTAGTCTACTGGGCTGTTCGTCTGAAGCTGAGCATGGGCATTGTCTCTTGTGAGGTCACCTCTTGAAGTCGGGTTGCTGTGAGGCTTGGAGCGTCATTTGTTTGAGGAGCCAGGAGATCCGTTGGTTGGTGCAAGGAGGGTGAGACCTCAAGAGCTCAAGAGTTGCACATCTGTGAGCCTTGCAAATGGATTCACTCATTCAGAGTCGTGGGAACCTGTACACTGTCGGAGAGGCTGTTGAATGAGAGAGTTGGAGTCTACGTGGATTGTCGGCTATCAAGGCCTGGCTCTACCATGGCATTGTGGGTGTTTTGTTGGGTCGCCTATTGCCATCCGTTGATGAAGCATGGGGTGCTTCATTGTGACTGTGAAGGAGAAGCCAGGGGCCGAGGCATCGATGGACTTAGTGGCTGTGGCTAATAGCAAGGTTGAAATCTCCTCCTAG